>NC_086450.1:325736611-326375757 GCF_028390025.1 Pseudophryne corroboree | reverse complement strand
TATAAATGTGAGCAATATTAAATATAATTGCTCACTTAACACAACACACATTCTTTCTGTATAAACCCTCTTTCTACTGGGCCAGAACTGCGTTTTGTGATTTTACTCTTACTTCCTTAAATACTTATTTTAGTTTTAACTATATAGTAACAAAAATATCTCCGGTTTCACATAGGTTTAAATTAATCTAGCAATGATCAATAATTTAAATGAGATGATTCAGGTTGGATAGCCATCTTGCAGAATATACATTGATATAAACACACACATAATTATAAGAAATATTATATATATGTATCATTCACTGGTCTCCTCTGAGACTCATTTACCCATTCCGTGCTTCTAATTTGCATATCAATGCTGTGTGCTTTTGGCTGCCTGTAAAAGTGGTTGTTCACTGCTAAGAAAAAGCAGTTACACAGGTTAATTAACATTTCAATGGCTATCTTATAGCAAGCAGAGTTACCTAAATCCTAGAGGTAAAAGAAAAAAACTTTGTTTTTATCTCTGTGTACTTCTTACATCAAGTATTCATCTCACTATTAACTTTCACTAGGCCCCATTGAAACTATTTGTAATTGACTATGGCATGGGTTAAATAAATGCATTGGTAACTCATAAATCGTGTTTCATGTGACCAAGGAAAGCTGATTATTCTGAGCAGTGAAAATCAGCCATTTAGAAAAATGACCTTCCCAAAATGGCCGCTGCTCCTCCCCCTTCCACATCCATGAGGGTTACACAAAATGGTGGACAGGCCATGTGGTTAGTCCAAAATGGAGGACAGACCATGCGGCTTCCTTTGTCACAAAGAAATCACACACCATTCAAGGACCTGAAGTTATTTTAGGCCTGAGTTAAAAATAAAAACTATATCAAAGCTATGCAGCAACTTTTAAATATACTTTTAAAACTACTTAAACAGATAAACAATCCAATCTGAATCAAACACAATATGACTTATTTGAACCTTGTTTTGCAACAATAAAAATACATTTTAGCATCTTAAATATTATGAGAAACGCCTTGTCCCATGAATTTCATATCATTGGCTTGCTGATACCACACCAATACACGTGGATGTTATTTTCATCAGCTTCTCAATGCGTCCATTGGAGCCGGCCAATTACAGTCGCGTTTGTAATGTACAGTGCATCATTAAGACCCTGATATCCCGGACGAGCACCCATCTATGAATGCCAAATTGATATCTCAGAAATATTTAAGATGCCCGCTCTAATATATATTGCAGACGCCAGGCACATCTTATTACCATATACGATAAAAGTGCGGTATGCATCGCAGAACACTGTATCCCATAAGAGAAAACAATACACCCACACATTATCTGAGTTCCAAAGCTCATTGATGTATATATGTGTTATTAAAAAGGATATGGATTCAATATATATTACAAAGAACAGTATACCTATAGTTACAACTCATACAGTAAGCAGTTAATACATAAAGTTACATACATCCAGTTACAGTTACATGCCAGCGATACAATTACCATTCCCTCCATTGCAGCTTATGTCTCCCTCTCTCTGTAAAAAAATACAGGAACCGAACTGCCAGCAACTCCTCCATCATCCTCTGAGACCAAAAGCAACTAACTCTGAGACCCCCAGAAACAGGAACTACCTTCCTGTGTGACTAGTTCCTGGGGGAGGGGTCTCTCTCTCATTCATGATTGAGTCACTATTCTCTTTGTATATGCTGATCAGGTTCAGCGCTGATGACTGCCAAAGGGCTGGCCTGAGTTCCCTGTTCACTGTATCATTCATTGTTCTAACAAAGTGATTTTAGCTTTTATACATTCAATCATAACTATCCGCTGCAATGTCCTACAACTTAATAACAAGTATCAAATTAATCTACACACCAATCTGCTTGTTTTAAAAGTAAACATGACAGGTGTATCTGGTTCCGTTCAAATAATACACATTCATGGCAATAATTCATTAGGTGATTTTAAATCACCATGACGTCTGGCGCTTGATATTATTATAATTATGTATTGTATGAAATAAGTGTGGAATCCATCTCTGTGGCATGTCCGTGTAAATGCGTGTGTTACCATATATTGCTGTGCTCGCTGCGCATATTTGCAAGTTTAGCAACTTAAATGTGTGTAGTTTGTATGTTCTCTTTATGTAATATTTTTGACTTTGACAGTGCCTGTACCCCTGTCACCCACTGTCTTTCCCTGTCAACCACTGCCTCTCCCTACCTTATGCTGTCACCTTCTACCTCTCCCTGTCACCCACTGCCATGTGGCATATTGTGAACTTGGGTTGGGGTGAGGAGGGGGGCCCAAATTATATTTTTGCACCTGGGTACACCACTCACAAGTTTTGCCACTCTCTTCTGATATGTCCATGCCAAAATGCTTTTTCTACAGTATGGCATTCCCAGATGCCTTTCACCATACAACTCTATTTACAGTACTATACATGTCCTTATAATTATTATTATTATTATTATTATTATTATTATTATTATTATTATCATTATTATATTTTTCCTACTAGAAAAAGATATATAACAGCTATATAATTTCTGACACTGAACACACTCTCATCCAATCCACAGTGTCACTGCTGACTCTTTGGGCCTAATTCAGACCTGATCGCAGCAGCAAATTTGCTAGCTAATGGGCAAAACCATATGCACTGCAGGTGTGGCAGATACAGTTTGAGTATCCCATATCCAAATATTCCGAAATACGGAATATTCCGAAATACAGACTTTTTTGAGTGAGAGTGAGATAGTGAAACCTTTGTTTTTTGATGGCTCAATGTACACAAACTTTGTTTAATACACAAAGTTGTTACAAATATTGTATTAAATTACCTTCAGGCTGTGTGTATGAGGTGTATATGAAACATAAATGAATTTTGTGAATGTAGACACACTTTGTTTAATGCACAAAGTTATAAAAAATATTAGCTAAAATTACCTTCAGGCTGTGTGTATAAGGTGTATATGTAACATAAATGAATTCAGTGCTTAGATTTAGGTCCCATCACCATGATATCTCATTATGGTATGCAATTATTCCAAAATACGGAAAAATCCGATATCCAAAATATCTCTGGTCCCAAGCATGTTGGATAAGGGATACTCAACCTGTATAACATTTGCAGAGAGACTTAGACTTGGGTGGGTTATATTGTCTCTGTGCAGGGTAAATACTGGCTGCTTTATTTATACACTGCAATTTAGATTTCAGTTTAAACACACCCCATCCAAATCTAGCTCTCTCTGCACATGTTATATCTGCGCCCCCTGCAGTGCACATGGGGGGGTAATTCAGAGTTGATTGTAGCAGCAAATTTGTTAGCAGATGGGAAAAACCATGGGCCTAATTTAGATCTGTTCACTCGCTAGCGTTTTTCGCTGCGCAGCGATCAGGTAACTAATGCGCATGCGTATGCATGAGCACCAATTATTTTGTTTCTGTGCAGGGTAAGTACTGGCTGCTTTATTTTTACACTGCAATTTAGATTTCAGTTTAAACACACCCCACCCAAATCTGACTCTTTCTGCACATTATATCTGCCCCCCCCCCCCTTCCCCCCGCAGTGCATATGGTTTTACCCATCTGCTGACGAATTTGCTGCTACATTCAAGTCTGAATTAGGCCCCTGGTTTTGTCTATTAGCTAACAAGTTTGCTGCTGCGATCGGATCTGAATTAGGCCCTTTGTCCCATCTCAGACATCATCATATTCCCCAGGAGAATTCCCCTCCTACCCCCAGTATGCTTAGCAGTTGTAAAACTACAAGCCCTCAGCATACAAGTGATACTGAGCCTAGTAGTTAATAATCCAGCCCAATGTCTTGTTTAGTCCGTAAAACCACCCTATCCAAATGGAAAATGAGCAATGGGGGTTTGCAAGACAATGCAGCCAATTTAGAGACTCTCCAAGCACATGCAATGGCCAAGAGAAACACCACTTTAAATGTTAAGAGCCTTCTGGAGAGCCACCAAGTTCCAAGGAGGGACAGGAGGAACATACAGTATGGAGGCTGTATACGAATGACCTTTTAAAGAAAGGTCTGAACTTCCGGAATGTTGGCCAACTTCCTCTTAAAAAGGAAAGATAAAGCCAAAACTTGACCCTTAATGGACGAAAAGGTGAAGGTCTTTCGTCAATCTGTCCTGGAGAAAAGACAAGTGGCTCAGCAAATGAAAAACCGCAGCCAAGAAGCTTTTACCTTCATACCAGGATATGTACAACCCACAAAACCCTGTGATAAATTCTCAAAGTCATGGGTTTTCAAGCCTGCACCAATCGAGACAAGCCCTGCATCCTTAGGATGCTGATTTCAAGAGCCAGGCTGTCAAAGCCAATCAATATAAATCTGGCTGTCGACATGGACATTGAAGAAGCAGGGCCTACCGTTGGAGATGGGGCCAGTCTAGAGCAATCAAAATTACTGGAAGAGCTTGCCTCCAAGGGTGTTGAAGCACTCCTGGAAGCATTGCTAGAGGTTGTAACAGATATCCGAGGAGAAACTGCCAAGGAGCAGTCATGACATGCATGAGAGCAGTGTGAGGGTCCCGGGAATGAGCGCCATATGGAGAATTTTTTTTTTAAGTGAGACACTATGATATCTATGTTGGCACTGCCACACATCGACACATGAGTCAGAAACATTTCCTGGTTGAGTTCCTAATTGCCTGGATGAACTGTGTGGAAGCTGGGAAAATTTGTCTCCCAGTTCTCCACCCTCGAGATGTACTGCTTATATGACTGGAACCCAAAGCTCTACCCAAGGGAGGATGTGTGAGACCTCTAAAAATGGCCTGCCAGGTGCAGGTTCTGTCCTGCTTATTGGCATTCTCCAACTGAATGCAAACAGGATGACCCTGTAGTAAGTGTTGAGCCTGAATCAAGGTATTACAGACCGCCCGCAATTCAAGAATGTTGATTAGAAGGGATGATTCCAGTTTGGACCAAAGGCCCTGAAAATGCTGATATTGGAACACAGCACCCCAACTTGTGAGACTAGCGTCTGGGGTGACAATCACCCAGGTCCAAATTGAAAATGGAAAACCCTTGGACAGGTTCAGAACATGAAGCCACCACCAGAGGGACTGGCGGGTCTGAACATATAAACAGAACAGCTGTCCATCCAACAGAGAACCGGTATTTGACCAAAAATGCATGAGTTTAATGCGTGTGGGCATGAAACCGGGAGAATGGGAAGGTCACCACCATCTGGCCTAATAATTGCATGCACCGGAGAACTGACATGTTTGGTAACTGCAGAAGGGACCACACTCTGGACCGGACATCATGAATCTTTTCCAGGGGAAGAAAAACATGTTGACACATGGATTCAAACAGAAGATCAAGAAACACCATCCTCTGAGAAAGAAGCAGCTTCTATTTGGAAATGGCATCCCATTCCTTGCAGGGCCGGTGAATAGTTTCTCAGCACCCTAGGCCATTTCAGTCTCCTGACTTACCTCTCCCCAACCCACATACCAATACCCACTTTCCAGCCTTTCAGGAGAAAGTGTGGAGGTAACGTCTTAGAAGTTGAACAGCTGCATTGTGCATGAAGTGCAACAAGGATGCCTCTGTCAGGGACCTCCTTAATTTTGTGATAGGTAAACTCAGGGGTGCCCCCTGTATCCGGCACCCTAGGCAGCTGTCTAAAGCTGCCTAATTGTAGAACTGGCCCTAGGAAGCACCAAACTCCAACCTGCCTCCGGGCAACTGGGATGAATTTATGCCCCTGCCTCTAGGTCCCTCCACGGTCTGCTAAGGTGACTGTTGGGGACTGAGCTAAGCGGTGCCGGCAACCGGGACTGACTTTGAACAGGAGCCGGAGACCAGAAACAAAGGAGCCCTCAGCTATCCCCACTGTGGTGAGAACTGTCAATTCCCCAAGACCAGTGCTGAGCAAGCAGCAATAAAAGGCTGAAGAGCCACAGAAGTGGTGCAGGGCACGGAGGCAGAAAAATGGGGGTCTCAGCACAGTGCTGCCCAGGTAGCCTGTGGCTACACATACCTGACCTATGGTCTCCTCGGATCTGTGTTCCGGTAAAGTTAAAAGGCCCAGGGACCCCAGCGGTTTGGTGACTTACCAGAAGTTACTAAACAGGGACTAAACACTAACCGTAAATACAGAAACTAAAAGAAACCTAACTAGAAGCCAGGAAAAATGTACCTTCACTCCGAGGCATAAAAACTAGACTGAGGGACTGCTGGAGGTGGAAGAGTTTAAGGTGGCGGGGGGGGGGGGGGGGGGGTTGATTCATTTTTATCTGTTTTTAGTGCCAAACTCCATGGCCAACACTCTAACCAGTGGTATTGACCCAGCATCCCCCAAATGGATGAATGAGGAACTCCACCCTTTCATCTCTTATCAAGATTTGGTCTCTTATCTACGCTGGCATCAATCAAAGGACTGATTCCCAGTACCCGTTCTTTACCTGGAAGCTTCCTTTAAAAGTGGTCCAGTCTGCTGTGGTGTCATCTTGTAGATTGCTGCTGGAGTGCTTTGTTGCATACTTACCTACTCTGCCACAAAAGCCAGGAGACACCCAATTTTTCTGGCAGCCCGCCACTTCCTAGTAGCCAAGTTCTCCCACAACCCACTCGCTTCCTAGTGAAGTGAACAGGATGAAGAGATCATACAGGGAATTGTGGTGGCGTGTTGAGGGGGTGAGGCTAAATTATATAAACTCACGTCATTTAGGTGGTCATTCCGAGTTGTTCGCTCACTAGCAGTTTTTAGCAGCAGTGCAAACGCTATGCCGCTGCCCTCTTGGAGTGTATTTTAGCTTAGCAGAAGTGCAAACGAAAGGATCGCAGAGCAGCTACAAAAAAAATGTGTGCAGTTTCAGAGTAGCTCCAGACCTACTCCTAGCTTGCGATCACTTCAGACTGTTCAGTTCCGGATTTGACATCACAAACACGCCCTGCGTTCACCCAGCCACGCCTGCATTTTTCCTGGCACGCCTGCGTTTTTTCGAACACTCTCTGAAAACGGTCAGTTGACACCCAGAAACGCCCCTTTCCTGTCAATCACTCTGCGGCTGGCATTGCGACTGAAAAGCGTCACTAGACCTTGTGTAAAAATACTTCGGCCGTTGTGAAAGTACGTCGCGCATGCACACTGCGCCACATACGCATGTGCAGAAGTGCCGCTATTTCACTTAATCGCTGCACAGCGAACAATTTTCACTAGCAATCAACTAGGAATGACCCCCTGAGTCTCATCCCTCCCCACCAACAGACCTACAAATCATGACATTTCGGGGCGGCGCTTTCACCAGATTTCTGAACTGCTGCAAATAAAACATAAAATATACTACATTTAAAATACTGGCAGGAATCTGCAATTCTGTACCTCCATCCCGATATCTGCATTTGGAGCACATATACAGTATTACATTACATATCACACTACAGAAGTAGCTGGGCTCAGCTTACCCACAGTGCGTACGCACGTATGCACGCATCACGTGATCACATAATGTAAAGTCTATGGACCGCAGGTGCAAATGTACGCATGCACCCGCAAACATGCGTGCACTGTGGCAAACGAGTCGCAGAGGTACCTAGTCACAGCCAAGCTGAACTTGGCTACATCTGTATATACACCAAATTCCATTGATTCAATATTCCTGCACCTCCACCTTCATTCTACTGATGTTGCCGAAATTTATAATCTTTTTATAGCAGTTTATAGGCTTCATTCGCCATCTTGTGGCCAAATTTCATATCTGTTCAAGGCACCTAACCAGCAATTTTGCAGCACAGTATCATTTATTATTTCACATGCATTTGATTGTTTCATCAGAGCTACTTCAGATAAAAGATTTGTTAATAATCCTACCACTACAAAGGGACACCATTCCAAAGGTGCCAAGAAACGAGTAGATGCCCTCCACTGCTACCTCCAAAAAAGCCCAAGATTCTGATTCTATTAATACTCCTCCAATGGAAACTCTTCCATCATCCACTTTGTCCCATTCTAAGGAATCAGCCGGGTTAGTCCATGCAGTGATTCTAAACCAGAGTAGGGGGTAAATTTACTAAGATGGGAGTTCTATTTAAAATGGGATGTTGCCCATAGCAACCAATCAGATACCAGGTACTATCATCTAGAACAAGCATTTCCAACCGCGGTCCTCAAGGCACACCCACAGTGCAGGTTTTAGCGATATCCAGGCTTCAGCACAGATGGTTAAATCAAAAAAACTGAGGTACTAATTAAGTCACCTGTGTTCAAGCCTGGATATCACTAAAACCAGGACTGTTAGTGTGCCTTGAGGACCGAGGTTAGGAAACACTGATCTGGAAGGTGCTAGATAAATGAGAAGAAGAATTTGATTGGTTGCTATGGGCAACATCCCATCTTAAATAGAACTCCCATCTTAGTAAATTTACCCCTAGGTGTCATTGCATAGAACAGAATACACATGATTGAAGATAAACAGTAGCCAATATTATAAGGTATTAATCTCTCTTGGGCTAAGTAATGTATAACAGCACTGTGGCACTCCAATAACACAATGACAGACAGAGGAACATACAAGGGGCAGGGGCCCCTGTCACCGACAGAGCAGAGATAACTGTGTTCCTGCCCCCACCAGGGTACATGCCCCCTGTTATGCACACCGTGCCTGTACCCCTGTCACCCACTGTCATTCCCTGTCAACCACTGCCTCTCCCTACCTTATGCTGTCACCTTCTACCTCTCCCTGTCACCCACTGCCATGTGGCATATTGTGAACGTGGGTTGGGGTGAGGAGGGGGGGCCCAAATTATATTTTTGCACCTGGGTACACCACTCACAAGTTCTGCCACTCTCTTCTGATATGTCCATGCCAAAATGCTTTTTCTACAGTGTGGCATTCCCAGATGCCTTTCACCATACAACTCTATTTACAGTACTATACATGTCCTTATAATTATTATTATTATTATTATTATTATTATATTTTTCCTACTAGAAAAAGATATATAACAGCTATATAATTTCTGTCACTGAACACACTCTCATCCAATCCACAGTGTCACTGCTGACTCTTTGGGCCTAATTCAGACCTGATCGCAGCAGCAAATTTGTTAGCTAATGGGCAAAACCATATGCACTGCAGGTGTGGCAGATATAACATTTGCAGAGAGAGTTAGACTTGGGTGGGTTATATTGATTCTGTGCAGGGTAAATACTGGCTGCTTTATTTATACACTGCAATTTAGATTTCAGTTTAAACACACCCCATCCAAATCTAGCTCTCTCTGCACATGTTATATCTGCGCCCCCTGCAGTGCACATGGGGGGGTAATTCAGAGTTGATTGTAGCAGCAAATTTGCTAGCAGATGGGAAAAACCATGGGCCTAATTTAGATCTGTTCACTCGCTAGCATTTTTCGCTGCGCATCGATCAGGTAACTAATGCGCATGCGTATGTATGCGCACCAATTATTTTTTTTCTGTGCAGGGTAAGTACTGGCTGCTTTATTTTTACACTGCAATTTAGATTTCAGTTTAAACACACCCCACCCAAATCTGACTCTTTCTGCACATTATATCTGCCCCCCCCCTTCCCCCCGCAGTGCATATGGTTTTACCCATCTGCTGACGAATTTGCTGCTACATTCAAGTCTGAATTAGGCCCCTGGTTTTGTCTATTAGCTAACAAGTTTGCTGGTGCGATCAGATCTGAATTAGGCTTTTTGTCCCATCTCAGACATCATCATATTCCCCAGGAGAATTCCCCTCCTACCCCCAGTATGCTTAGCAGCTGTAGCACTACAAGCCCTCAGCATACAAGTGATACTGAGCCTAGTAGTTAATAATCCAGCCCAATGTCTTGTTTAGTCCGTAAAACCACCCTATCCAAATGGAAAATGAGCAAGGGGGGTTTGCAAGACAATGCAGCCAATTTAGAGACTCTCCAAGCAGATGCAATGGCCAAGAGAAACACCACTTTAAATGTTAAGAGCCTTCTGGAGAGCCGCCAAGTTCCAAGGAGGGACAGGAGGAACATACAGTATGGAGGCTGTATACGAATGACCTTTTAAAGAAAGGTCTGAACTTCCGGAATGTTGGCCAACTTCCTCTTAAAAAGGAAAGATAAAGCCAAAACTTGACCCTTAATGGACGAAAAGGTGAAGGTCTTTCGTCAATCTGTCCTGGAGAAAAGACAAGTGGCTCAGCAAACGAAAAACCGCAGCCAAGAAGCTTTTACCTTCATACCAGGATATGTACAACCCACAAAACCCTGTGATAAATTCTCAAAGTCATGGGTTTTCAAGCCTGCACCAATCGAGACAAGCCCTGCATCCTTAGGATGCTGATTTCAAGAGCCAGGCTGTCAAAGCCAATCAATATAAATCTGGCTGTCGACATGGACATTGAAGAAGCAGGGCCTACCGTTGGAGATGGGGCCAGTCTAGAGCAATCAAAATTACTGGAAGAGCTTGCCTCCAAGGGTGTTGAAGCACTCCTGGAAGCATTGCAAGAGGTTGTAACAGATATCCGAGGAGAAATTGCCAAGGAGCAGTCATGGCATGCATGAGAGCAGTGTGAGGGTCCCGGGAATGAGCGCCATACGGAGAGATTTTTTTTTAAGTGAGACACTATGATATCTATGTTGGCACTGCCACACATCGACACATGAGTCAGAAACATTTCCTGGTTGAGTTCCTAATTGCCTGGATGAACTGTGTGGATGCTGAGAAAATTTGTCTCCCAGTTCTCCACCCTCGTGATGTACTGCCTATATGACTGGAACCCAAAGCTCTACCCAAGGGAGGATGTGTGAGACCTCTCAAATGGCCTGCCAGGTGCAGGTTCTGCCCTGCTTGTTGGCATTCTCCAACTGAATGCAAACAGGATGACCCTGTAGTAAGTGTTGAGCCTGAATCAAGGTATTACAGACCGCCCGCAATTCAAGAATGTTGATTAGAAGGGATGATTCCAGTTTGGACCAAAGGCCCTGAAAATGCTGATATTGGAACACAGCACCCCAACTTGTGAGACTAGCGTCTGGGGTGACAATCACCCAGGTCCAAATTGAAAATGGAAAACCCTTGGACAGGTTCAGAACATGAAGCCACCACCAGAGGGACTGGCGGGTCTGAACATATAAACAGAACAGCTGTCCATCCAACAGAGAACCGGTATTTGACCAAAAATGCATGAGTTTAATGCGTGTGGGCATGAAACCGGGAGAATGGGAAGGTCACCACCATCTGGCCTAATAATTGCATGCACCGGAGAACTGACATATTTGGTAACTGCAGGAGGGACCACACTCTGGACCGGACATCATGAATCTTTTCCAGGGGAAGAAAAACATGTTGACACATGGATTCAAACAGAAGACCAAGAAACACCATCCTCTGAGAAGGAAGCAGCTTGTATTTGGAAATGGCATCCCATTCCTTGCAGGGCCGGTGAATAGTTTCTCAGCACCCTAGGCCATTTCAGTCTCCTGACTTACCTCTCCCCAACCCACATAACAATACCCACTTTCCAGCCTTTCAGGAGAAAGTGTGGAGGTAACGTCTTAGAAGTTGAACAGCTGCATTCTGCATGAAGTGTAACAAGGATGCCTCTGTCAGGGACCTCCTTAATTTTGTGATAGGTAGACTCAGGGGTGCCCCCTGTATCCGGCACCCTAGGCAGCTGTCTAAAGCTGCCTAATGGTAGAACTGGCCCTAGGAAGCACCAAACTCCAACCTGCCTCCGGGCAACTGGGATGAACTTATGCCCCTGCCCCTAGGTCCCGCCACGGCCTGCTGAGGTAACTGTTGGGGACTGAGCTAAGCGGTGCTGGCAATCGGGACTGACTTTGAAAAGGAGCCAGAGACCGGAAACAAAGGAGCCCTCAGCTATCCCCACTGTGGCGAGATAGAGAACCGGCAGTTCCCCAAGACCAGTGCTGAGCAAGCAGCAATAAAAGGCTGCAGAGCCACAGTAGTGGTGCAGGGCACAGAGGCAGAAAAATGGGGGTCTCAGCACAGTGCTGCCCAGGTAGCCTGTGGCTGCACCTACCTGACCTATGGTCTCCTCGGATCTGTGTTCCAGTAAAGTTAAAAGGCCCAGGGACCCCAGCGGTTTGATGACTTACCAAATGCTTAGTAAACAGGGACTAAGCACTAACTGTAAAAACAGAAAATAAAAGAAACCTAACTAGAAGCCAGGAAAAACGTACCTTCACTCCGAGGCACAAAAACTAGACTGAGGGACTGCTGGAGGTGGGAGAGTTTAAGGGGGAAGGGAGGAATCATTTTTATCTGTTTTTAGTGCCAAAACTCCATAGCCAACACTCTAACCCAGTGGTAATGACGCAGCATCCCCCAAATGAATGAATGAGGAACGCAACTCCTTCATCTCTTATCAAGATTTGGTCTCTTATCTACGCTGGCATCGATCAAAGGACTGATTCCCAGTACCCGTTCTTTTCCTGGAAGCTTCCTTTAACAAGTGGTTCAGTCTGCTGTGGTGCCATCTTGTAGAAAAGCCATCCAGCTTGCTGCTGGAGTGCTCTGTTGCATACTTACCTACTCTCCCACGAGGGCCGGGAGACACGCGATTTTTCTGGCAGCCCGCCACTTCCTAGTAGCCAAGTTCTCCCACAACCCACTCGCTTCCTAGTGAAGCGAGCAGGATGAAGAGATCATACAGGGAATTGTGGTGACGTGTTGAGGGGGTGAGGCTAAATTATATAAACTCACGTCATTTAGTCTCATCCCTCCCCACCAACGGACCTACAAATCATGACATTTCGGGCCGGCGCCTTCACCAGATTTCTGAACTGCTGCAAGTAAAACATAAAATATACTGCATTTAAAATACTGGCAGGAATCTGCAATTCTGTACCTCCATCCTGATATCTGCATTTGGAGCACATATACAGTATGGACCGCAGGTGCGAATGTACGCATGCACCCGCAAACGTGCGTGCACTGTGGCTAACGAGTCGCAGAGGTACCTAGTCACAGCCAAGCTGAACTTGGCTACATCTGTATATACACCAAATTTCATTGATTCAATATTCCTGCACCTCCACCTTCATTCTACTGACGTTGCCAAAATGTATACTCTTTTTATCTCAGTTTATGGGCTTCATTCGCCATCTTGTGGACAAATTTCATATCTGTTCAAGACACCTAACCAACAATTTTGCAGCACAGTATCATTTATTATTTCACATGCATTTGTTTCATCAGAGCTGCTTCAGATAGACTTTTTGTCCACATCTTACTGAATGTACAAGGGGATAACCTGTCCAATCCAATGTAACCTGCAATAATGTATCTCAATAATTCTATCCATTTCTCATATGTTAAAAATAATCAGCCCTAATAGTCTTTATACTGTACTGTATGACTTGAACAATTTAATTTGACAGCAAGAAAAGATTTGTTAATAATCCTACCACTACAAAGGGACTCCTCCAATGGAAACTCTTCCATCATCCACTTTGTTCCATTCTAAGGAATCAGCTGGGTTAGTCCATGCGTTGATTCCAAACCAGAGTAGGTTTCATTGCATAGAACAGGATACATATGATAGAAGATAAACATTAGCAAATATGATAAGGTATTAATCTCTCTTGGGCTAAGTAATGTATAACAGCACTGTGGCACTCCAATAACACAGTGACAGACTTGTACACATTAGAGATGAGCGGTTCGGATTTCTTGAAATCCGAACTGCTCCAAGCACAGCTCCCCGAGCCGTTCGCGAGCCCGGCTTGCAAAGTTCCCGCCAGGCTCGGAATCCTGGAAGAGGCCGAACGGCATCATTCCACGTTGGATTCTTGCAAGACTTCAAGTCTATAAAGGCTCAGCATCCCAGGGCTCGTCGCCATTTCACTGTATGCTTCCAAACTGTGAGGAGCTCTGCTGTGTGGTGCGCTGTCAGTCTGAGTGTCCATCAGGGGCTGTGTTAGTCAGAGTGTCCATCAGGGGATATCTGTGGGGCTGTCAGTCAGAGTGTCTATCAGGGTCTCTCTTTGGGGCTGTCAGTCAGAATGTGCATCAGGGGCTGTCTGTGGGGCTGTGTCAGTCAGTGGTATAATGTGTCTGTGTCAGTCAGTGTAGTATAGTGTACATAAGGGGCTGTGTCAGTCAGTGTGCACACTGTAAGGGGCTGTGTCAGTCAGTGTGTACATTATAAGGGGCTGTGTCAGTCAGTGTAGTAGTGTACATAAGAGGCTGTCAGTCAGTAGTGTACATCTAAGGGGATGTCAGTCATTGTGTCCAGCACAGCTAGTGGGGGGGGGGGGGGGGGGGTTTGTGCTGTCACTGTTCATCTAAGGGGCTGTAGTGCTGTCACTGTGTCCAGTGACCAGTCCCCTAAATCCATCACAGTGGTACTGCAGTGAATACGCAAGCCACACCCTCTGCGTTCACAGTGCTACAATGTTGCATATACAAGTGCATCCACACTATAAGGTGCACAGGCACTTGTACATACAATCAGGCGCCAGCATCCACTGAGAGAATGGAGATTTAATAAAGGCAGAAGCTGCTGCTCCTAATTATAAGGATAATTGTATTCCTTATGATAGACCAAAAAAAAAAAAAATTGCAGGGAAGTAACTCCCTGCAAAAAACAGGAGCGCCGCTTTTACCAATTAACGGAGACAACTCAATGTTATTACTATAATTTAAAAGACTTTATATATTTATACAATTAATCTTTTATTCATAAAAAATATATGTAATGCTGCAGCATACAATAAAATACAATCAATCAACACATAATAGACATAATTTTAAATTAAATTGAGGCTCATAATTCATATGGATTTTAATCCCACATATTTGTTAGGTAATAGAATATATCCAACACATAGCATCAATAAAAAATGTCCACTGATGACTTAATAAATAATAATAACATAATTAGAGGCTATTTGCTTTGATCCAATATATATAACCAGTATTTAAAATGTCCAATAGACTGAATAAAGGACAACTTGAGGCTGTTTTGTAGAGCTTCTTTATACTCACAAGTCCCAAAATCAATTAATTCCTGTTTAGAATGTGTGCACACACTGATGGAATATACTGGTAATTACCACATGGAATTTGCCATTGTGTCACCTCCGAAATATATACTGCTTGTATTGATCCCGTGATCAGGCTCCCTCTGCTGGTGCTTTACCCAGAATGCAGATTATCTGGAGTTCCCTCAGATGTACCTCACTCGGATCACTTTCAGTTTTTATGCTCCCTCTGCTGGTGGTTCTCGTACTGCAAACACACTGAAGACCTGTTGCCATAGCACAAGCTGGTACAATATGGCAGACATGCGGAGGTGATCGTCCCAGGCTCAGTCGCTACAAAAAGCATTTCTCCGCCTTCAAATAACCTCAGCGGCTTCTTCAGTTCGAATGACTGAGCTCTCTGGGCTACGTTTTTATAGCGCCCATAATTTATAATTCCCGCGCTGGATTGCGCATGCGCACTTGTTCGTGCGCTCCACGCTTCGTTTCCATCCCCTTCCTTAAATAGACTTCAGCGACCATCTTACCAATCACAATCATGTTTTTTTTTTTTTTGCGTTCACAGTGCGTGTGTGAAAGCGATCTGACTCCACGCAGTGTGGGACAAGCTGCATCCCCCCAAAAAAATTAAAAAGTGTTTGCTTTTCTTTCTTTACATTGTTTGTTGTGTGCACTGCACCCCTGATTTGTGAATTGTGATCTGTGAATTGAAAAATGGATAACAATCCATTTACAGAACCAAAATACTAGTACTCCAGCTGCTGCTACCAGTCATGATGCCGATTTAATGTCATCTACTACTAATGCTGATGCTCAAGGGCAAAGAGAGTTTACACAACTGGTAAAGAAAAAAAGACCTCAAGCAGTAAGAAACAGAAAGTTGGTTCCTGCAGAAAAACTTAAAATTGCCAACATGCCATTCACATCATGCAGTGGCAAGGAAAGACTCCGGGTTCGGCCTATATTTATGACTGGTGATTCGGCAACTGTTAGTGAGACATCTTCTGCCTCTGATGACAATGAAAGACCTTGTCACTCAAACTTTAGAGTAAGGCAGCAAAACAAGCTGTGCATTCAGAAACAGAAATTTCACAAATCCCTGCGGAGAGTCCAAGTGTGTCCTCAAGTCCTATGTGTGAGCCTAACCTCTCAGAGAAGCCGCCTTCCACTGTTACTGCTCCCTCTGTATATGTGGCGTTGAGCAGCAGAAGTATTGCTGGTGACCTAGCTATTGAAGATGCCACCGTGGAGTTACAAGAGGATGAGGGGGATATTTGTGTTGCAGACAATGACACTAATAAGGATGTTGAGGATGAGAATGAGGATGTTGTGTGTATAAGTCAGTCACAAGTAGAAGCATCTCTTGGCCATGATAAGACAACCATTGTCATGCCTGGGCATAGGACCAACAAATCTACCTCTTATGTGTGGAATTATTTTCACACAAATCCTGACAACATTTGTCAAGCAATTTGTAGCATTTGTGGAAACAAAATAAGTAGAGGTAGGGAATTTAGGAACCTCCACCCTATTACGTCATCTGCAGCAAGCTCATGGTAGGTATATCAGGGTACAGGTTGAGTATCCCATATCCAAATATCCGAAATACGGAATATTCCGAAATACGGACTTTTTTGAGCGAGAGTGAGATAGTGAAACTTTTGTTTTCTGATGGCTCAGTGTACACTAACTTTGTTTAATACACACAGTTATTAAAAATATTGTATTAAATGACCTTCAGGCTGTGTGTATAAGGTGTATATAAAACATAAATGAATTGTGTGAATGTAGACACACTTTGTTTAATGCACAAAGTTATAAAAAATATTGGCTAAAATGACCTTCAGGCTGTGTGTATAAGGTGCATATAAAACATAAATGCATTATGTGCTTAGATTTAGGTCCCATTGCCATGATATCTCATTATGGTATGCAATTATTCCAAAATACGGAAAAATCCGATATCCAAAATACCTCTGGTCCCAAGCATTTTGGATAAGGGATACTCAACCTGTATTAGAAACTGGTGCTAAAAAAAACAACAACAAGCAGTCCAGCATCAAATGTATCCCTTCTCTCTACTAGAACCCAGCACCTATGATCTCCACCACCAACACCTTCATCCTCAACCTCCAGAGCCGGCCCTAGCCAATTTGATGCCCTAGCAAAATTTTGTCTGGTGCCCCCTAGCTCCGCCGCTAGTTCTGCATCTGTACCTGCAACGCTCAGGTAGTGGGGCCCACCGGGGGGGTTACCCTGTGGGCCAGTTCAACTCTGCACAATGCCACACAGTAATGACCATAATACATATAATTCCACACAGTAAAGGAACCTTACACATATGCCCCACATTAGTAATGCCCATAATACACATAATGCCACACAGTAATGCACCTTACACATATGCCCCACATTAGTAATGCCCATAATACACATATACTGCCACAGATACTGCCACACTTGCTGGTTATACAAAAAGACCAGTATCAAACATGTAGAAACTGTCCATTCTCTTCACTATTCAGTGTGTTTGCTGGTGTCTGTTACTGCATGCCCTTTACTTTATACTGTGGGAGTGATATGCTCTGCCCTCCAGTCTGATGTGTCCGAAAGTCACGCTGCACTGATGTTTCATATAGAAAAGCACAACGCAACTTACTGACCACGTTACAGTGCTGGGTGGCAGGGGAATTTTACAGCATGGACTGACTAGGAAATAAAGTGTGGGGAGAACATTGCCCATGTTATGTCCCTGCAGACACCTGGGAATTGCACAGGGATAAGGGACACAGGATAACAGGGTCCCCCTCCCCTATGTGCACAAGCAGTATAGGTGATGTCAGGTTTCTGTGAAGCAGTCTTCCAAAATACACATGTGTTATAGAAGCCATCCAGTAATAACCTTATATAGTCAGTGAAAATGTCACAGGTCCAGGAATTGCATTTACTTGGCTTCTGCTGTCTGTCTGAGGTCTCACAAGTCAGGGGCATTCAAGCATGTCAGAGGAAGTTTAAGGCACAGTGTGCATTTTTTTTTACAAATGTAAACAGCAGTGTATACAAGTACAGATTGAATACATTTGGAAAGTAAGTTAGTTTGCGGACTGTCCCTCCCAGCATGAGATACTGCAGGGACATGCTTGGATGCCCCTAGACATGCTTGGATGCCCTAGTCAAATGCCTAGCCTGCCTATAGCTAAGGCCGGCTCTGTCAACCTCAATATACTCAGTAATGACCAGAGATGGTCCTGAAACTGATTTGTTAATACTAGGTGAATCCTCCCCTTTCCAGGATTTCGCAAAAGAATCCTTGAGCACAAGGCCTGCTGCTTCTGGCAGTGGCTCTGCTGCTGCTGCTACTGGGGGTAGTTCATCATCCCAGAAGTGGACCAAGAAACCTGCTACTACTAGTAGTATTTCCAAAAACAATTGACTGTTCAACAATGCTTGGCAAGGAGAAGTGTGGCAGTCCTAGTCGCTGAAATGGTTTGTTAAACTGTGCATGTCCTGATTAATATCCAACATAAGGATGGGTGGGAGGGCCCAAGGACAATTCCATCTTTCACCGCCATTTATTTATCCCACTGCTGTGTGGCAGTGTTTCATAGATATGCTACAAACTGCCGTCTGTGCCGCTGCACTGTCGCCAATTAGTAAGTAACCAGCCAGCTTGCTGCAGACTTTGACCTAAAGTGAATGAAAACAACATTGTGAGCTGCAGTAGGTCTCTTATTTTTAAAACAGGGGAGGCTCTTGTCTGTAGCAAAAATTGGCCAAAGGGCCCTTGTGGCATGCTGAATCACTGGACTAGAGGTAGAATACTTGTTTTTCCAAGGAATTATTTGTTGCTCGAATTGCATGTTCTGGGAGGTGAGGAGTGCTTATTTCTCATAGCTGAGTACCTCAGATTTTCGTTCCTGTAGCAGGGAGGCATTGTAGCCACGTTGTAGGAGCTTGAGACTACTGTGTCCAATTCACCATACAGTCGCGATCACTATTGATCCTTGCAGTTCTTTTATGTTATTTAGGAAGGCCTCTTATGAGGGCCTGAGGGTGGTTGCTATTGGCCCTCAAAAGTGTGTTTTTGTCCGTGGGTGTGGAAAATACCTTCGTAGATAATTTGTTGTTGTCCACAGTGATTTTTACATCAAGATAATAGATGGTGTCAGTGTGCATTGGTAGGTGAATCTGATGGGGGACATTTGGTTGTTAATATGCCCCATTAACCTGTTAAATTCCACCTCTTCTCCTGTCCAAAGCATAAATACATCATATATAAAATGGAAGTACATAAGAACGTACCTTGAAAAATAGATTGGACTCCTCTTGGAACATGAACACGTTGACGTATGAAGGTGCCACTTTGCTCCCCATCGCACATCCTGTTCGTTGTTCGTAGAACTCTGTTAAATAAAAAATATTTATTTTTGAGAGTGAGCTCAAGCAATTTGAGAAAAAGATCATGGTTCATCTGATGCATGTCTATGTCGAAGTCAAAAATATTACACAGAGAGAACATACAGACTCCACACATTATGAGTCGCTTTGCTTGCGAAGACACACAGTGTGCACAGCAATATATGGAAACATACACATTTACACAGACATGCCACAGAGATAGATTCAACACATATTTCATACAGCACATAAATTAAACATATCAAGCACCAGACATCATAAGGTTTCAAATTATATAATGGAGTAACGTCATGTATGTGTATTATTGGAGTGGAGCAAGATGGACATGTCGTAATGTCAAAGTAATCAGATTAATGAGTGTGTTAATTTAGTGCCTGTGGTTAGATTGTAACACATTGCAATGAGTAGTTATGATTGAATGTAGGAATATGAAGCCACAATTTGAATGACAACAAAGAACTTCCTGGAAGACAGCATGCGTGCAGAAAGGATCCAATGGCTTACCCCTGTAATTACACCATCAAGGCTGGACGTTGCTTGTATATGAACTGACCAATTACTCATCATGAATGAGAAAGTTCCCTTCCCTAGACCAATAGCAAGAGATCTGTATACCCCCAACGGTCTCAGATATATAGCTGATGCCACATAGGAGAACTTCCTGTTTGTACCATGTGCAGACCGAGATGGGATTCTGCCAATGCTCTGCTGCTTTGAGCATGGAGGGAGAGCTAAAGATGGAGGAGGGGGAGCCTAGTAAGCATTGAGCAAATATGGTGATGTATTGCTGGCCATGTATGTATTTGAATTAGTTTGTAATAACTGCTTACTGTGTAAATTGTAACCATGTAACTATATATATATATATATATATATATATATATAAATATACTGTACATTGTGATATATTGAATACATATCCTTTTAATAACAAATATATACATCAATGAGCTTTGGAACTCAGATAATGTGTGGGTGTATTGTTTTCTCTTATGGGATGTAGTGTTTTGCTATGTATAGTGCACATTCATAGCACATGGTAATAAGATGTGCAGGCGTCCACAGTATATATTAGAGCTGGCATTTTAAATATTTGTTAGAAAGTAATTTGACTTGAACAGATGGGGGCTAGTCCGGGATATCACGTTCTTGATGATGCACTGTACATTACAAACGCGGCTATGGTCTACCAGCTAAAGATGGATGTATCTTGATGCTGCTGAATCACGTGCTGTGTTTTGTTGTGTTATCAGTAAGGCGCTGATATGAAATTCAAGGGACAGTGAGTTTCTCACAATATTTAAAATGCTACAGCGTATTTTTATTGTTGCAAAACAAAGTTCAAATAAGTCATATTGTGTTTGATTCAGATTGGATTGTTTATCTGTTAAGTAAATTTAAAGAACACTTAAAAGTTACTGCATAGCCATAATATAGCTGTGTTAGCATGCTGAGAAAATTCTTATTTTTTTTAAACCCAGGCCTAAAGTAACTTTTGGTGCCTGTATGGAGTGTGATTTGTTTGTGACAAAAGAGCCGCATGGTCTGTCCTCCATTTTGGGCTAGCCACATGGCATGTCCAGCATCTTGTGCAAGCCTCATGGATGTGGAAGGGGGAGGAGCAGTGGTCATTTTAGGAAGGTCACTTTCTAAATAGCTGGCTTTCAGTCTGGTCAGAACAATCGGTTTCCTTTGTCACAAAGTTTCCACATATTTACAAATCCAGCACCATTTATAACTTACCAATGAATTTATTTAACCCATGCCATAGTCAATTACAAATAGTTTCAATTGGGCCTAGTGAGAGTAAATGGTGAGATAAGTGAATACTTTTTTTTTTTGTCTGTGTGTAATTCCCTTACATCAAGTGGGGGAGTTGCACACAGATAGAAAAAGGAAAGAGAGGTTTGTTTGCTTTTGTTCTTTTTCTTCCAAGACTTGTTGAGTCTGTTTATTAGGGTAGGATAGCCATTGAAATGCTAATTAACTTGCTTAACCACTTTAGTAGTGCAAGGCAAATATCTTTGATATGCAAATTAGAGGCAGTGAAGGGGTGAGGTGTATCATAGGAGTGCAGTAAATGGTGTATATATATATATATATATATATATATATATATATATTATAGTTATGTGTATATTTATATCAGTGTATGTTCTGCAAGATAGCTATCCAATCTGAATCATAGCATTTAAATTATAGGTTAACAGTCATTATAGATCTGTGTGAAATCGGATACATTTATTTGCTATATATATATTTGAAATAGTGTGTTAAGGGTGTAATTGTAAAACACAAAATGCAGTTCCAGCCTGGTCGTTTAGGTTAATACGGAAAAAATTGTGTGTTGTGTTAAGTGAGTAATAGTAGTTTTATTGCTCACATTTATCGAGATTGTGTGGTTTATTAAATTGTGGACGCATGTTCGTACACGTGGTACGGACAGAGTACAGAAGCATGCACGTGGAGCAGGGTGGCACATGTGGTGTAGAGGCACGCCCGGTCGCGTGTTTACGCAAGGTTGCATAGAGTTGTGAGAGCAAATTATAACCGCACAATAGCCGTTCAATTTAAGGTGGGATATACATTTAATACTATAGCACATAACTATCCGATTTCAAAAGCAGATTAATATAATATTTTGTTTAAACTGTACTACCTCTGGGGTAAAGTAGCCGGTCAAAGGGAGTGCTATTTTCTGTACAGAAAAGAAAAACAAGGTGTATCTGAGTGAGTGAAAGTAAGAGTGAGTGGAGCTCACGTTGTGTGTACTGCACAGCACAACGTGATATTATTGTGTCATATGCGCTGTGAGGAGCACATGTAAAAGTGATTGTGTAAACAAGGGTTTTTTCGCTTTACAGGAAATATCCCTGTTGGGCTTCCACTGGAAAGGGAGATCGATAGGTTGTTTCTCTCCCTACAAAAAATTCCAGTGGAATGATACCGAAAAGGAATTTTTCGATGCCTCTCTCAGGAAAATATTCCAGCAGAGCCTCCACCAAAAGAAATTGCGGTGCTGTAAGGTCTTATAGGAGTCCTAGGTTGGGTACATTGTGATCCACTATCAACAGTGTATCGTTGTACTGGCCAACGTGGGCGAGAGCGGGTGAAGTGCACTCGGAGGACTTTTACCGTCTGCTTGCATTGTGTAGCTTGGTAATATGGGGGCCAGGTGCTCAAGTGGGAGACGTACAGCAGCAAGGGTTCAGGCTGAAGAATTGCGTCTCAGGGGGTCAGCAAGGTTTATAATGTGTGGGAAATATTGTCCACACGAGGAGGCTTATTGCAATGAATGGGTGCATATGACTGCTGAAGATAGGGCATCATTCCCTAGGGTTTATGAGTTTGATCCTGAGGTATTGCAGGTAGTATAACTAACCAAAGTCATATAAGACAACAACGGAAATATAAGAACTATTTGAACTAGTAGCAACAATAAACAAGAAAAAAAAAACAGAGAAAGCAAGTACACCACCATATATAGATGTGGAAGCAGTTACGGCCAGCATACAAACTATAGAAAATAATAAAAATATTAAAAATATGAATGTAACCTATATATGTACTAATGAATGTCGAAGTTTTATTTAGGCGGAGAAGGCGACCTGACTGGTTTCAGCCATTTTTCATGAGCTCAGAGGAGTATCCAACCAGCAAAAGAAGAGCAGCAGCCTGTGGGGGAAGTGGCTGAGACCAGTGGAACTGATAAGTATGGAGTCATTCGTGTACATATATAGTAAAACTCAAAAAATAAAATAAAAATCAAGAAAGTAACATCAGAAATAGAGAAAATCCTGTCCGCACATTAGTATTTGCCAGTAGGAAAGCGGACAGAGATAGGGTAACCTCCTGGTATTTCTTTTAGTTACCATATAAGAAGTATTCATTCCTAGTAATGCCCCTAGTCAAGATGAGCTTGGAAATGTTTGTTGGACCATGCACAGACCCTTAATACGGGATGAGAAGGATTGAATGAATACTTCGCATGACCTAGAAGCTTGTTGATTTTTCTTTTTGTCTTTTGCAGTACTAGAAAATTCTCCGTCTGGATAAGATCACTGGTAAACACTAATTCGGCAAATGGGAGGAACGAAAGAAGTGCAACATTACCCTTTTACAAAAACCTGCTGAAGTTACGATTGGGCGCCTACTATGCTAAACCCTTTCCTTTCCTTCTTTTTCCTAACAGAAATGGCCCCTGACTAACGTAACAGAAACTTTGTTAAATATGAAATACATATATTGTACTCCCGCTCAGGAAGTACAAGGTATGTTAGATACCTTCAAAGACTAATGTTGCATTTCACTGTTCTAGATTCATGTCCATCACAGGTAGAGGAAATTATCTCACAAATACCGGGTTCCCTTTGAATTTAGGATGGACAGAACACTGGATTAATGGCTGAAATAGTCCCAGTAGTGACACAGCATGCACAAGCTTTAAAGGGGGCTAGACAAAGTAGGTAATCAATTCCCCGTAGTGCCCAATCCAGTTATCATTTTAATAAAATCCTCTCCACCTCTACAAACTTATCTGTCACCAACCTCTATTCTGTTTCTCCACAGTTTCCTCTTCATCTTTTGAGTTCACTCAGGGTGGTACAATACATGGACCTGATTACAGTTCAAACACTACATGCCTAATTGGTCCTTCAGAGCTCTGCCCGAACCCAGTATATCTCACCAGCACGATAACACCAGTATTACTGCAGTGTGCCTTGTTATGCACAAAGGGTGGAGGAAGGATGAGAATACTGGTGAAGGGAAATTTTTGTATAGACACTGATATGCCCATTGGTGAAAGCAGACCTGATATTTTCTTCTTCTTTCTCTCCTCTAGAGATGTTTTTTTCTTTTTTCTTTTTTGAGTTATGCTCATGGTACTCTACATTGCAAACACACAACAGTTAAATTAAGATATAAATTTGTGTTCCCTACAGGAAAAGGAGGTCTGGAAGTCAAAGGGGTATGGTTAGGAGTCCCCAGAACTCTGGAGAGATGGACAAGGTAAGCCAGTAGCCCCCAGGACGTATCTCCCAAGCCTAGCTGAGGCAGCATATGGACTGACTCACCTAGGGTAAGGAAGGTTTGTGCAAATTGGTAAGAGCTTACTGGTGTGTACCAGGGTTCTCTTCTCAGGCAAGCAGGAAAGCAATGACCTGTCTTACTTGCATGAGGAAGAACATTTGGTAAGGTAGTACTAACAGAGCCATCCCATATCCCTCCTGCAGATGGACCTTTTCAGGTAATACAAATCGACTTTGTACAGTTAACACCCTTTAGGAGTTATTGTTATATATTGGTGTGCACTGATGTTTTCTCAAACTGGGTAGAGGCATTTCCTGCCGCCACGGATGCTGCTGTGTTTACCGCAAATAAAAATTGTGCAGAAATTTGTGTGTAGATATGGTACCCCTAGAATTAGGAGCAAAGTGAAATTGGACTATTGTGGTCATAGACATTGCCACTAGTATTATGTAGCATCAGAACCACTCCCAGATCTTCACTTAACGAATCACCCTCTTCAAAATTTTTGTTTTTGTTTTTGTTTGCTTTTTTGTTTTTGGAAGACAACCTCATGTCATGATTGATCCGCACAATGATCAGAAATACACCAATGAGGTGACAGCACAGTACCTTATCGAGATGAGCCAGCATTTGAGAACTTGACAAAAGAACTTGAAACTGTTGATTCCTCGTATGCCAAATACTAACTGTCTTGATTGTGAACCAAGAGACTGTGTGATTGTTCTTATGATCAGACAGGTGGGAAGGACCGTACCAAGTTTTGTTGACAGCACTATCCCAGTGAAAGTAGCCGAGAGAGAGACTTGGGTCCACGATTCCCAGTGCAGGAAAGTCAGTAGTCCGTAAGGAACTCGTAAATGGAGTGAGATCGCAAAAGTATCACCAGAGAGTCTGTTCCGTGAAGACTGAGAGGCGGCACTGTTGAACACTACCTGAGCGTACTAAAGGATTACAGAAAGACCAGTCGTTGTAATTGATTTGCTATGGACAAGATTTGTTTTGTTCTATTTTTTTCCTCTTTTTCCCACTGACAAACATTTTTTTTTTCAGGACATTTTATTTTTGCGAGGTTTTTCATGAGGAGTCGAGTGTGGGACTGGAACTGGTTCTGGAGGAAGGAGTGATTTCTTTATAGGATCCCAGGATTAGCCTATCATTTTGTTACAGCCAGAGAAAATCAAAGGTGTAGTAGTTACGGAGTTCGTAGGTAACGTGATAGGCTATTGTCTGAGGAATACTGTATTTTGAAGTTATTGTGACCCCATATTTGAAGATGAGTGCATCCAGAGATGTCAGACTAGCAATAAGGCAGCATTTGACTGACATCCATTGAGTGATTACCACTCACTAGTGGGTAAGGTCTTATATCAAACGGAATGTTGGATGTGCTCACAGGTACCTCTAAGATGAAATAATGCTTAATTAGTGCCATATTTTTTTTATTAGGTCCATATGATTAACGGTGACTGGCCAGTAAGACTTAATCCCCTGCTGTAATGACTTAATCCCCTGCTGTATTGTTCTCTGTATGTATTGCAGTTGAGAACAATAGATGAAGGGTTTATGCTAATAAATCATGTTGTGACTAGGCACAGAAAACTACTAAAGATAACGGTGGACACATCTGTAGCATACGTTCCAGAATTGGAAACAATGTTCAGAAAATGATAGGAATATATATATCATGAAAATTGTATATGTCACTTTCATGATTTGTTTGTGTTTTCTCCCTCTACCCAGCAGAACCTTAATCGAATCCAAACATCAGTGTACAAAGACGTAGGTACATGTATGTGTGAAATGTTCGTTCAAATCAGACATTATAGGCCATAACACTGTCCCAGCATACTCTATAGGTTGAATGTAGTCCCACACCCAACCAGTAGTCCCGTGACCGCCGAGAGCATATAGAGGATGTCTCGTCCTCCTCCCTGTCGTCCCCAAATATGGTCAAGTGTCTGATTTGTGAAATGAATACATACGTGTGTCTAGGTCACCTATTATTATTTGAAATATTTTTTTCTTATGTTAATAATTTATGGCAGTTATTGTTTACTGCCAAAGGATGGACTGTCAAAGTCAAAAATATTACATAGAGAAAACATACAGACTCCACATATTATGAGTCGCAATGCTTGCGAAGACACACAGCGCGCATAGCAATATATGGTAACATACGCATTTACACAGACATGCCACAGAGATAGATTCAACACATATTTCATACAGCACATAAATTAAACATATCAAGCACCAGACATCATAAGGTTTCAAATTATATAATGGAGTAACGTCATGCATGTGTATTATTGGAGCGGAGCAAGATGGACATGTTGTGCTTGGTGTCAAAGTAATCAGATTAATGAGTGTGTTAATTTGGTGCTTGTGGTTATATTGTAGCACATTGCAATGAGTCGTTATGATTGAAAGTAGGAATATGAAGCCACAATTCAAATGACAACAAAGAACTTCCTGGAAGACAGCATGCGTGCAAAAAGGATCCAATGGCTAACCCCTGTAATTACATCATCAAGGCTGGACATTGCTTGCATATGAACTGACCAATGACTCATCATAAATGAGGAAGTTCAGTCCCCTAGACCAATAGCAAGAGATCTGTATACCCTCAATGGTCTCAGAGATATAGCTGATGCCACATAGGAGAGCTTCCTGTTTGTACCAGGTGCTGACCGAGATGGGCTTCTGCCGATGCTCTGCTGCTTTGAGCATGGACGAAGAGCTAAAGATGGAGGAGGGAGAGTAAGCATTGAGCAAATATGGTGATGTATTGCTGGCCGTGTATGTATTTGAATTAGTATGTAATAACTGCTTACTGTGTAAATTGTAACCATGTAACTATATATATACTGCACATTGTGATATATTGAATACATATCCTTTTAATAACAAATATATACATCAATGAGCTTTGGAACTCAGATAATGTGTGGGTGTATTGTTTTCTCTTATGGGATGTAGTGTTTTGCGATGTATAGCGCACATTCATAGCACATGGTAATAAGATGCGCAGGCGTCCACAGTATATATTAGAGCTGGCATTTTAAATATTTGTTAGAAAGTAATTTGACTTGAACATCTTCATTAAGCAAAATCATGGCATCCAAACCCCTATCATGGGGTATGCAAGCATAGAGGTTGCAGACGTCCATAACACATAATACTCTGCCCGGAGGAATAGCTGCAATGTTATTTATAGCAATTAGTCTTGACAAAGGTCCAAGGACCGAAACGCGTCGACAGACTGCTGATTGAGTAGCCATCAAACTTTTTAACAAGGATATTGTTTTTTATCAGCGTTTTTATCTATTTTATATTTTGTATGTTTTATATTTTTTTGTTCTTTTATGCTCCATGGGCAATATTTACTAATATTCGTGTTTGAGTCGGTTTGTGTAGTGTTTAAACTCGGTCTGTATCGGGTGCATTTTCATGCAACTTTTTGATTCCATATACGCAAAGTTACGAAGCAGTCGACTTTATGGTTTTCGTGTTTTCCGATGTCGATGCCAGTCGGGGGTTTTTGGCACATTTACGGCCGTCATTGTCATTTGCGTTCGTGATTTTGTTTTGTTTTTTCTGGGTTTTTTTCTAAGTTAAACGCGGCAGGGTTTTTTTTTTCCCGTGGCCGCATTTTCACTTTCAGTTTCGTTTTTCATCCCCTTTCGTGATTGGTTGTGTTTCAGATGGTAGGAGTGTCTGTGCGCAACCATATAAATATGCCCCAAACCGTCCGCACCTCGTGGGTTTAGTTAGTGGTGAGGAGGAGGGAGGTTGTGCTGTGGAGTTAGGTGAATTTGGGGTTTGGTGAGGAGTGTTGGTAGCGATTTCTGAGTGTGGTATTGTGTTTGAAAGTCGTCTTGTCATTCTTGTAGTCTTGTATTTTGTGGTTTTGTCTCATTTTTAGTCCAAGTTATTTTTCTTTATAGTCCCTTGTCAGTGTGTGTGTGTGTGTGTGTGTGTGTGTGTGTGTGTGTGTGTGTGTGTGTGTGTGTGTGTGTGAGTTGTGTAGTGGTAGTGGAGGAGTGTGTTGTTTGTCTATTTTTTTTTCTGTGTTAACTGTTTAGACACACAATTATGTGTGACTCAGAGGTGGGTGAGGTGGAGGGTGTGAGTGAGGGGGAGGAGGTCGGTCAGGTGGAGGAGGTGAGTGTTAGTGAGGTTAGTGAGGTGGAGGAGGTGGGTGAGGTTGCTGCAGCAGCCTCAAGTGATAGTGACAGTCAGAGTGCTCCGCAGCCACGCACCACTACTAAGACTGGGCGGAATGTCAAGTTTAGTTTTGCTGAAAATGTGGCATTGGTGCATGAGCTGATGAAGTATTAGAAGCAGCTATTTGGCCCTGAGTCCGCCAAGGTGCCAACACGGAGGAAGACGGTGTTGTGGGCGAAAGTTGTTGCTGCTGTCAATAGTGAGGGGGTGGTCAAGCAGACGGAGGACACGTGCCGCAAACGGTACTATGACATAAAGCGACGTGTCAAGTCCAAAATGGCCAAGGAGGCGAAGTCGGCTCGAAAAACCGGTGGTGGGCAGCCCTATATTGCAAGATATCTGGAGTATGAGGAGCCCATGCGGAGTGTCATACCTTCTGAAGTAGTCTCTGCAACCCATGTCCGGGATTCCGATAGGCCCAGGAAGAATGGTGAGCATGTGTATTTGCATTTACATTCTATGACCTTTTTTTTTTTTTTTTTTTTTTTTAAATGTGTGTCATGTGACGTTGCATATTACTCCCATCTTCAAGTGTGTGTCAGCAAATACATTGTTTTGGGTAATGTTTTATACAAAAGCCAATGTAACATCTTACTTTATTGTATGTCATGTGTTTTAATGAAAGATATTTTGCATGTGTAGTTTGGACTTGGTGTGTCTCTGAATTGTCCTGCAATAATGTTTTCCTTTTGGGCCTTTTTTTTAATAATTGTGACTATGTTTTATATTTATGTGATCCATGTGCAATGTTTCAAAAACAGTGGTTGTCATGTTAGAGGCTGGAGTAGTGGAAAGTGGTTTGGAAACCACTTACATGTGTAATGTCATTATTAGATAATGTAATATTTTTATACAAAATACCACTATTTCTTTGATAATTTTTAGTTTGTATTTGTACCGTGACACCACACTGCAGTGTAATTTTTCAAATATTTAAACATTTTGGTTTGGCTCATATAGTGGTAATGTGTGTTTGGAGTGCCACATCACAGAGCAATTTATATATTGCATCTGTAATATTTTTCCTTTCAATACATAATGAAGATGTGTGTTTTTGGTTGGTAATGGTTTTTTTTTTTACTTGTGGCCTATGTCAGTGTCCTGTACATGTTTTCCTGTGTTGATTTTTCCACAGTGCATATGTCTATTGGACAATGTTTATTGTTTTATGTATTGTATTTTTTGTTTCCGGTCCTTATGTTTTTATTAAAAATAAAGCAAGCATTTCTTAAAGAATAAATTTTTATAAGCATAATGGGTGGATGTCTCAACAATAGCATGAATATTTTTTTATTTTTTTTTTATACAGTGTTTGAAAAAAGCAGTACTACTCGTCGGCCAGTAACTCCTATCACATCTGATGATGATAACGCTGCGGAAGCAGGTAAAGTGTCCATTGTAGTATAGGGTATGTTTGTAAAGGAATGGCCATAACAAAATTGCACTTTCATTAATAGGTCCATCAAAAGAAGTATGGAGCAGCAGAAGTGGGACTTCTGTAAGACATCACCACAAAAAACCTGTGGCCGAAAAGAAAGCAAGGTCGTATGTCCAGGGCCAACCACAGCAGGCTACCCCGCCACGAAGCTTATCGTCCGTATGTTCTGTCCCACCACTCCAAATTTTGGACACACCTCCAAGACGTCATCCACACTCCCCTCATCTTGATTGTGAGTATCAAACTGAAATAAATGTAAACAATTTCAGAACGTAATCCAACTTTTTCTTAACCGCATTAAGTCAAAACACATCAAAAACTTAGATACTTACCGCAGTAAGTAAAACCTGAAATGGAATCCAAGCTAAATGGCCTTGTCCACATCCAGTAAAGATATGTATGTCCACTTGAGCCATACAGTATCACATTGTGTGTAAGATGCTGCAACAAAAAATCATGTTTTTTTTAAGAAAAAAGTAAGGTTGTTTTCCAAATTTCACATGTGTGTTTGAGGTAACATTGCAAAATACATATAAAAACATTACTATGTTTGTTTGTTCAAAGCTATAAGGTAACACATTATGGATTCCAATGTGTTTTTATGGTGGAGTATGTGTGAGCCAGGGGCGGATTGGGAACAAAAAGCGGCCCTGGAAAAATTTGTACTAGTGGCCCCACATGGGCAGCACCAGAGGTGTAAGGGCTAGCCTTGGGCCATGGCAGCAGCACCCTCCCACCAAGACTTTCCAGATAGTGGGCATGTCTAGCATCAAGGGGGAATTTAAAAGGAAATAAAATTAAATATTATGAGCACATTATATGATACACCTTTAGAATTTAGGAACCTATATAAAATACTTTAGAAAGATATATTTTCTTGCTTATTATACCAACCGCATATCCCAATCACTATTCACTCAATCTTATATGTCAGCCAAGCAGGCAGACAGACAATACACTAGATCATCTGCAATCACAGGCTAAGTGGCAAAGTAATTTTCATATATGCAAGTTATTTTGCATCTTATTCATTATGTCTATAAATAGGACCACATGTCCTCAAACAAAACAGGCCCCGCGGGTGCGTCGGCCCACCGGGAATCTTCCCTGTAAGCCCTATGGCCAATCCGCCTCTGGTGTGAGCTACAATAAAACTAAAGTGTTTGCTTTCACAATTAAGTAACCAGACACATTTGCCACAAACAGGCATATGTATGTATTTAAGTTATGAGTGATGATGTTGCTAGGCAGAATATTTGAAAGCAACAGTGAATGACATGTGTTCCATGTGTAGTGATTTGTTTACATTTCACAAACATATGGATAGCTAACAGAGATTTGTTTAACATTTCAGCTTCTAGTCCTAGGAACAGCATCCCTCCGCAACAACAGCAACACAGTGACATGGAGGAGACAAACATCTTAGGAATGCAGCCATTAAGCCAAGGAATTAGCCCCCCAGCACCTGTGAGTACACCACCACAGCAAAGCACACCACCACCACAACACAGCCCAACAACACCAGTAACACAAGGCCCTGATCAGGTGTTTTGGACCATTTGGGCTAGACAGCAGGCCACTAATGAAGATTGCCTGCGTAGGCAAACACAAATGTTTGCAAGCCTACCATGTCACCTCAGAAGAATATCGACAAACTGAACAAACAACCAGAATTGGCAATACCATAGAACTCATGCGTACAGACATTACACAGGTCATGGGCAACTTACAGCGCATAATGGAAGAACAGCACAGACTAATGGAAGAACAGCACAGACAACAGCAAAGTTATATGAACATTTTTCAAAACAATCAAAAGATTAATGAAAGTTTATTCCGAATTGTAGACAATCAAAATGCTGCTACACGTGAACTCAATGCCACCCTAACTAACCTGAATGAAAAACTCAGATTCATGCACCAACAGCAAACAAGCAGCAATTCTGGTACGACTACTCCAAATTTCACGCCAGTCTCATCACCACCAAGACGCTCCACCAGAGCACGACAACATGACAGTCCTAAAGGCAAAGGGCAGGACAAGCAGCCACCCCAAAAAACGTGAAAAAAAACAAATTAGACATTTCTGATAACTAACTCTAAATAGTTAGTAAGTGTATGTTTGGCAAAATATATATAACACTTAGCTCCTTGAAAATTTATACAACATCATTAATTATAAGTGGTACAAACAACAACATAAAATTTGTACGCACATTTATTCTTTACAAAAAAAAAATTGTATTGGAGGGGGGAAATGTTGATGGAGCCGCACATACATGTTAGCAGGAAGTAACCAGACCACTTGATTTTTTTCTAATCATTACTCTTTCTAGATTCCAATCATTCTCCTCTCCTGCACACACAATCATTGCCAGGCAGCCACATACATGTTAGCAGGAAGTAACCAGACCACTTGATTTTTTTCTAATCATTACTCTTTCTAGATTCCAATCATTCTCATATCCTGCAGACAATCCAAATTACAATGTTATTGATAACTATTTTACCTTTCTTCTCTATACAACATTACAAGAAGAACACAATTGAGTTGCGTAAAAAGCTTTTAATATGTTGGCATTGAATTTTTTTAAAAACATTGACAAAATGAATGTCATTATTGTAGGGACATGTTTGTGTGTGTTAAAAATTAGCAAGAATGTTATTACACATGATGCAAAAACCAACAAATAAGAACTTTTTAACCAAAAAACAAAGAATGTGTATAATAATGTATATATGTGGCAAACTGTGTATTTACTTACACATCAGCAAGTTTACTGCAGCAAACATTAGGAAATAAATTATTTTTGATTACAGTAAGTTTGTGTCCGTTAAATTTGATGGAGCATCACACATAGGGACACATGTATTGCTCAAGGCTAACATATTATATGTTGAGTAGTGTTTTTTTGGAACACAGGTTGTCAAACTTGGCCCTCAGGACCCCACACAGTGCATCTTTTGCAGGTCTACTCACAGAATCACACAAGTGACATAATTAACTCCACCTGTGAACCTTTTAACATATGTCTGTGAGTAATTCATACACCTGTGCTTCTACTGGGTTACGTGAAAAACATGCACTGTGTGTGGTCCTGAGGGCCGAGTTTGTGAACCTGTGCATTAGGACGTTACACACAATGATAAAGTAAAATACTAAATGGATTATGTGTGCTTGTAATAAATTAGCACTGCAAGTTTACGATCACTTATCCAGATTTAATGCATGCCACTCATAATCTGTTGTTTTGAGTTTTAAAATACACACAATACACATGCGACATTTGTTTTGCATAAAGCTAGGGTATGTTTGTATGTGTCAAGGAGACAGACACATTCTGAGTAATGGTTTTGCCAATAAAAATGGCAAAACATCTATGATTACACAACAAATGAAATAAGCAAACCAAACTTACCTTAGAAATAGCGAGTGATGAGCTCTTGCCTAACCTGCCTCCCTACATCTGTACTCCAAGTATCACCAGATGTCTCTAATTCCTCTGCTTGCTGGCTGCTTTCTTCCTCCTCCTCCTCCTCCTCCACATGTGGCAGATGTTGCAAACACATGTTATGAAGAAAGCAGCAGCAGAACACAATTTGAGTCACCTTGGAGGGACTAAACAACAAAAGGCCACCAGACTTATCCAGACACCGAAACCTAGATTTCAGCACACCAAAACATCTTTCTATCACATTCCGCGTGGACTTATGTGCATGATTGTAATTGAGTTCAGCAGGGGTATCAGGTCGGGACAATGGAGTTAGAAGCCAAGAGAAACAGCCATATCCTACATCACCTAGAAGTCAGATATAGTAACGTGATTCATGTTAAGATACAGCAACACATAAGTAACACACTGTGGGGCAGATGTATTAACCTGTAGAAGGCATAAGGAAGTAATAAACCAGTGATATGTGCAAGGTAATAAAGGCAGCAGACAATCTGTTCCTAAATGTTCATTTACATATTGGAGCTGATTGGCTGGTGCCTTTATCACCTTGCACATATCACTGGTTTCTCACTTCCTTAAGCCTTCTACAGGTTAATACATCTGCACCTGTATTTGGACAAAGTAAACGCAGGCCTACACATATCAAATTACATACCCAGCAGCCATCCATCTGGCATTTGTCCGTCCTCAAACTTATCAAAGAGGGATGACTGACTGAGGATGAAGGAGTCATGGCAGCCCCAGGGTAACCAGCAACAACACTCATTATTTTGAGATTTGCATCACAAACCACCTGCACATTTGTGGAGTGTTCAAAATGGCGATTAGTATATATGTGCTGCCTGCCCCTAGGTGGTCTCAGCTGAAAGTGTGTGCAATCTATGGCTCCAAGCACATTGGGCATGCCAGCCAGCTCATAGAAATCTACCCTGACGGCATGCCACTGAGACTCCTGGGTAGGGAAGCAGATTGAGGCCTCGATGTGGGGCTGCAAAACAGCCAACACCTGTGTGTATATTTTAAAGAACAATAAACATGATATTTTAGGACAGAACTGGCCACCGAGAAATTACAACAAACAAAAAACAGAAGAGGTAGTTAGGTATACATCACCTGTGTTAAGATTCTGGAAAATGAGGGCTGTGAGATTCCTATGACATCCCCAGACACAGCCTGAAAGCTGCCAGTAGCCATAAAGTGCAACACAGCCAGGAGTTTGTGCAGGCCTGAGACAGAGCGAGAGCGTGCTGTCTCAGGGTCTAGGCCCAGTTTGAAATTAGGGATAAAAAGATACCCTGGGGTATTCGGGCGCTGTGAGGCGAGGTGCTTGGCTAAGCAGCAGCCAGTTTTTTAGGGGAGTCACTCCATATATGATAGCAAAGAAAAGAAAAGGAGGCTGCGCTGTTTAGAGGAAAGGACAGTACCAAACACTACGTGTGTATAATTTTTTAAAAAACAATTTATTAAAAAGACAATAATAACTCTTTAAGAAAAGCAGTTTTTCGTGCAAAATAAGCCAATTAAGCAGGAAATGATTTAGCCAATTATATAGGATGGATAGAGTTTACCCCTGGAGGTGATTCAGGACTGATGTTTTGTATTCTCAGGATCCGTTCCACATTTTGCCCATAGATGGTATGTCCAGTTAGATTCCACTGTAAAGAGTCCCTTTTAGATGGTAATGTAGAGAGTCCAATTTATAATTCCATATGCCGCTAGAGGGTTGATGCAGAATCCCATGTATAGTGGGTACCTCATGCATTGCGGAGATAGGATGGTGCCTCTCTGGGACTCCACTGGATATCTGGTGTGTAATACGGGCTGGTTCGGGTCCGGTTTAAGAATGTCCTGTTCCAAGGGAATATGGCTGACGCGTTTCGCTGCATAGACCTTGCAGCTTTTTCAAAGGTACCAGTGGAGTCCCAGAGAGGCACCATCCTATCTCCGCAACGCATGAGGTACCCACTATACATGGGATTCTGCATCCACCCTCTAGCGGCATATGGAATTATAAATTGGACTCTCTACATTACCATCTAAAAGGGACTCTTTACAGTGGAATCTAACTGGACATACCATCTATGGGCAAAATGTGGAACGGATCCTGAGAATACAAAACATCAGTCCTGAATCACCTCCAGGGGTAAACTCTATCCATCCTATATAATTGGCTAAATCATTTCCTGCTTAATTGGCTTATTTTGCACGAAAAACTGCTTTTCTTAAAGAGTTATTATTGTCTTTTTAATAAATTGTTTTTTAAAAAATTATACACACGTAGTGTTTGGTACTGTCCTTTCCTCTAAACAGCGCAGCCTCCTTTTCTTTTCTAGGCCCAGTTTGACAAGGTCATACAGACGGAAAATGTTGTTACGATTTAGACGGAACATCTGTATGACCTTATCATCGGACAATGCGTTCAAGTTTAAACGCCCCCTAAAAAAACAAGGCCTGCGCAGCCTCCGCGGAACCTGTACAACCTGCTGACCATGTTCAGTTTCTTAGCCCTGGGTACTTACAGGCTGATGTCTGAGTCTGAGGAATCCCACAGCACACAAAAGATCACTGGCCCACAGTCCTGCTGCCATTTCTGAGTGTAGGTGTATTGAAATGGGCCTAACATCCTTTTATAGGCATCCTAATTCAGGTGTGATTGATTGTTGAGTTGCAACACATGTAAACATGATTGAAAAAAGCAGGTCTATTTTTTTGCCGCTTTTTTTACCGATTCGCAAAAAAATACGACCGCAATTGAGCACTCAGAAACTAACACCCAAATACGAATGAATAGTGAATTCCCGTATTGTATGAAATAACAGCCGCGTTTGACCGATGGTATATTCATTCGTATTTCGGAACTTTGCAAATCAAACCATTACGAATAGTCCAAACACTGCCGAGATTGGTGCTTAGTGAATTCCCGGATTGGGACTTAGAAAAAAAAAACACAAATCGGACAAACTCGAATTCTTAGTAAATATTGGCCCATGACTGTACCTTCCTTGAGACCTTTTTTTTTTATATATGAGTATTGGTTATACATTGTGGACATTTAAAGGATTATCTGTGAACTAATAAATTACTGTTAACCTCTTGAGACTAAGAGTTCATATGTATTGACTACTACTGGTTGCCAAACGGGAATACAGCAAAGAAGCTGCGATAGGATTCACATTATCAACTTACCTGTGAGTTGGGGTACGCCCACAAATTTTATGACCACTTAAAGAGACCTTGATAGGAGTTATCCAGTTGATGATTGTGTGAGTCTGGGGTACGGTACGGTACGCAACTGCTTATCAAGGATATTGGGCTGTCCTTTGGCACAATCACTCTATAAAGAAACCTTTTATATGTGTGTTTCACCATGCTTTTGTGTGAGTGGGGTACAAATCTACTAGCCAAAAGAATTGATTTTTACAGAATAGAAGTCAGAGGTAATACTACACATTGGCTCTCTTTCTCTGTTTCTGTTTGACATATGAGACGACCGATTTACCAAAAAGTGTATCAGAATCCAGGCAAAAGACTCCGAATAATAGCAAAGAAACCTTGATGAGAGTCAACATTTTGCAGCATTGTGTGAGTTGGGGTATGATACCCAATTTTTTGATCGTCTTAATATCTGGTGTGTGAAATTTACACATTTTCATACCGAGGCAGAGAAAGGAAACCCTGAGGTGTACTGCTTACCCCTGAACCGCGTGAGTGGGGGTATGTAGAATATTACAGATTTGCCAGTTCACATTTCACTACTAAGAATCATTTAGGAAAGCAATTTATACCTAAGTATTTCAGTTCAGACTGTTATACCTCTAGAACCCCTTCTTTTTCCCCTAGCACCGAAGGCGATACACTGATTCTACCTCTTCATAGTAACGCTTGTATACTATTTAGATTGTGGTGATATAAATTGGATCAGTGATTCCACAACTGCTTCCCCTTGCACAAAGTTGTGTGCCTCAAAAATCCCAATTCTTTCTAGAGGGTTGTTTAAGTGGGTTGTTGCATATCTGAAGACACCATTCCGGTGTTGAAATGCGTTGGCCAGGAGGAAAGACCACATGTTCCAGGGACGCTTGGTTTTGTGCTGTCTGATATAAAGCTGTTTACGTCTACTTTCTGGGTAGACCTAATCAAAGGGTGAGAGACCAACCTCTGTTCATGTTTTAGATTGTGTTTGTCTTTTATTGGAATAAACAAAATTACGCTATTGGAGAAAATTTTCTTCTTTTATATGTATGAGAATGAAAATCCTTGGGAAGAAGTGTTTGGTGGGAACGACTTGATGACCATCATTTATTCGGGAGGATACCTGCTCAATGTAAAGTGATTTATGTCTACTTGTTATGTAGACCACCAGTTTTGGTACGAGGCTGTTAGGCTTATACTCATAAATTGATACATGTGATATTTTATTTTATATACTACACTATGATTGGTTGTATATATGTTTTTATTTTTGAGGAAAGACTGTAACAGAGATCTTCATGAAAATTAGCGCTGGTGGACTCTCTGGTGAATCCATTAATCAGTTTAAGGAGTTTGGAGACAAAAGGGAGGAAAGAGATGGGGTGGTGATTAAAGAGATTAAGGGTGGGTTTTTGAAGAATGGGGAGACAAGGGAATGCTTGAATGCAGAGGGCATAGTGCCTGATTGGAGGGAAAGATTGAAAAGATGGGCAAAATGAGAACAGGCAATGGGAGGGAGGGAGCAGAGGAGGCGGGAAGTGATAGGTTCAAGGGAGAGGACCGGATTAAAGCAATGACTTCATCTCTAGATACGTTATGCTTTCTATATTATGAATGTGTCTAGATTTTCAAAGTTGGCGTAATATAGGGTCTGGAATATTTATGCAACATGCTGAGCGTGTCAACAATGACCACGTCAACATTCATCATGTCAACACTTGATTAAAATATTGACATAATGGTGACTTACCTGGTACAGTGGCATCAGGGTGACTTCCGGTGAATACTGCATTGCTTCTTGCATTAAGTATGACTAACCCTAACTTTCCCACTAGTACCTAACCCTAACCATCCCCTCCCATAGCCTAACTCTTCACTGCCGATCCGTGCAGAATGTCAAACATTCATTATGTTGTTGACAATTATGATGCAGACATTGGGCCTAATTCAGACCTGATCGTAGATGTGCTAAATTTAGCACATCTCAGTCAGCTTTCCTGACATGTGGGGAGACACCCAGCACAGGGCTAGTTTGCCCCGCATGTCTGCACAAGTACAGAAGCATTGCACAGCGGCGATGCTTTTGTACTTGAAGAGTATCTCCCTCCAGCGCAGCTCCTGTGCGCTGGCAGGGAGCTACTCGTTGCTGTCCAGGTCGCAGCGGCTGTGTGTGAGGTCACGCAGTTGCCACAGCCTGCCCCCCGCACGGTCAGGGCACGCCTGCGTTGCCCGGACCACGCCCCTAAAACGGCGGCCAAACACCGCCGTTCCGCCCCCTCCCACCCAGTGACCGCCTCTGCCTGTCAATCAGGCCGAGGCGATCGCAGGGCTGAGACGGGCGTCGGCTGTCTGGCATGCGCCGATGCACTGCGGCATTGGCGCATGCGCAGTTCAGACCTGATCGGCTGCTGTCCGAAAACACACAGCAGCGATCAGGTCTGAATTAGGTCCATTGTAAGTGTTGACATTATGACTATATCACCCTACATATGGTAGGTGCCCAAATATACAGTTAAGTATCTGATGAGATGAAAGCTCTGAACAGTAAGTAGGTCGCCTAGCACCAGCACCCGTTATGACTTAGTAATTGAAAGTGATGGAAATCACACGTACTGCCACAGATGTACTTTAAACAAAACCTTAGTGGCACATTTTAGGACCCTCAAATCTCACAGTTGTGTATTTGGGATTATGCCATCTGCTTGCCAACCCCAAAAACCTGGTTTCATTTATGAGCTAACTTCAAAAGTCTGTTTGAAGAGCAATGTGTCCATATATTTTCTGACATATTGACCACCTGACATAACCTTACCACCCTTCCCTATGCAGGAAGTCAGGGGCTGGGTGGCGACTTTCAGCCTGGGGGGCAGACTCAAGCAAGTGGCCCAGCTTTTCACAGGGAATGCAATGCAAAAATGGCTGTGGAACACTTAAATTGCACTGGCCCGGGGGGCAGATGGCACCCTGCCCCCCTGCCCAGCCAGCCCCTGCAGGAAGTTATGTGAAAACTGCTAAGAAACTGAAGTGTGATGCAATCTTTCCCAATTTGTGAGAAATCTGACCCTCTGATAAGAGAATCATTGTGACTACAGAAGAAAATAATTTGCTTTGTCACAATAAAATGAGAGTGATTTCTGTAGTTCTTTCGCAGAACCTATAAGTCTATAAAGTGTCAAGGCACATAGAACAAATCTGTGTTATATGACTGTTTCAGTAATTCTAATTGTGGTACTGTAATCCCCAGGAGAACGTAAAGACTCTAGCTCAACCTTTCATGTTGGCCGTGCAGTTGGTCGATTTACTATGAGTGCTTACATTACTATAAGCATGACCAATGGTTTCAAACTGACGTACAATATCTGGGGAATAGCTGGATTTGTAACAGGCAGCTTTTATACCTATGTATCTGATTGTTTTTTTTTGCATCTTCCCTTAGGGATAAAGGGCCTAATTCAGATCTGATCGCTCGCTAGCCAGTTTTTGCAGCGCTGCGATCAGATAGTTGCCGCCTATAGGGGAGTGTATTTTAGCTGTGCAAGTGTGCGATCGTATGTGCAGCTGCCCTGTACAAAAACAGTTTGTGCAGTTTCTAAGTAGCTCTGACCTTACTCAGCCGCTGCGATCACTTCAGCCTTTTGGGTCAGCTCATACTTACCGACATTCTGGCTGCTCTCTGCGGGAGAGAGCAGACAGGTCGGCTCAACAGGCGGGCCGGGGAGCACTCTGACGAATGGAGGGGGTGGGCCGGAGGCGGTACGGGGGAGGAGCAAGGGTGGGACGGGGCATGGTTACGATGATGCCTCCTTTAAGCCACGCCCCCCACTCTGTAATGCCGCAATCACCGGCATTACAATGCAGGGGGCGTGGCTATGATGACGCGATTCAGCAAGAATCGCGTCATCGTCTGCCTGGACCGCACACTTTACACACAAAGTGGGCGGACGGGCAGGGGGGACCCCGTCAAAGCGGAAGACTTGCCTGCTCTTCCGGGGGGCCGGGAGGGTCACCCGATTTTCGGGAGCCTCCCGGCCATTCCGGGAGAGTAGGCAAGTATGGGTCAGCTGCCACCCACAAACGCCCTCTTCCTGTCAATCTCCTTGCGAACGGCTGTACGAATGGTTTCTTCACTAGAACTAGTGCACAACAACGATCCGCTTTGTAACCGTATAGAGCGCCTGCGCATTGCGGTGCATACGCATCCGCAGTAGTTACCTGATCACTGCGCAGCGAAAAACACTAGCGAGCGAACAGATCTGAATTAGGCCCAAAATGTGTAACAGAGAACCAACAAGGCTGAGGAGCCGAGCAGACAGAAGAGGCAAGCCAGCCATAGGGCCGTACAGTGTGACTTGCTTGGAAAAGACATGGCTTTTCTATGCATGAGAAGATTATTCAGATCATGCCTACATTTTAAGCAATGTACAGTATACAGCAGGGACGTGCAGTCAGGGGAGGCAGTGCCTCCCCTGTCATAATGATTAAAATAATAAAAAGAAGATATTTATAACAGAGTCTGTGATAAATATATTCTTTTAATATTTTAATAATCACCCCACCCCCCCACCCCCCGTGAAAATGTTAGGCTGGGAGGCAGCGGGAGAGGTGCCTCCCGCACCTAACATTAAAGTCCGGGTAGCGGGGGGCGGGCAGAGGGCGGGGCGCAGCAATGGGCTGTGAAAGCCCATTGAAAAAGAACGGGGAAGCGGCACCTTTTACTGATGCCTCAATGACAGGGCGTGCATTCAGCCCCGATGAATGCACGCCCCTGTCATTCCCCCAGATGTAATTGGCCCAGCGGATCCGCTGTCCAATCACTAGCGATCCCCCTTCCCGGCTGCAGCAGGCGCCGTGGGCTGTGTGGGCGCCGCTGCAGCCGGCGCCGCTGACTGACACTAGAGGTCATAATTGACCCCTAGTGTCTGAGCGGCGCTATAGTGGGAGAGACGTCGTGAGTCATGACGTCTCTCTCATAGTACAGCAGAGAGGAGCCGGCGGACGGAGACGGAGGCAGCGCTGCAGGAGCGGTAAGTATGTGTGTGTGTATTATTATTTTTTATGTGTGTGTGTTTGAGGCACAGTACAAGGGGCACAACTACAAGGGGCACAGTACAAGGGGCGCAGCTACAGGGGCACAGTACAAGGGGCGCAGCTACAGGGACACAACTACAAGGGGCACAGTACAAGGGGCGCAGCTACAGGGGCACAGCTACAGGGGCACAACTACAAGGGGCACAGTACAAGGGGCGCAGCTACAGGGGCACAGCTACAAGGGGCACAGTACAAGGGGCGCAGCTACAGGGGCACAACTACAAGGGGCATAGTACAAGGGGCACAACTACAAGGGGCACAACTACAAGGGGCGCAGCTACAGGGGCACAACTACAAGGGACGCAGCTACAGGGGCACAACTACAAGGGGCGCAGCTACAGGGGCACAACTACAAGGGGCGCAGCTACAGGGGCACAACTACAAGGGGCACAGTACAAGGGGCGCAGCTACAGGGGCACAACTACAAGGGGCACAGTACAAGGGGCGCAGCTACAGGGGCACAACTACAAGGGGCACAGTACAAGGGGCGCAGCTACAGGGCACAGCTACAGGGGCACAACTACAAGGGGCACAGTACAAGGGGCGCAGCTACAGGGGCACAACTACAAGGGGCACAGTACAAGGGGCGCAGCTACAGGGGCACAACTACAATGGGCACAGTACAAGGGGCGCAGCTACAGGGGCACAACTACAAGTGGCACAGTACAAGGGGCGCAGCTACAGGGGCACAGCTATAGGGGCACAACTACAAGGGGCACAGTACAAGGGGCCCAGCTACAAGGGGCACAACTACAAGGGGCACAGTACAAGGGGTGCAGCTACAGGGGCACAGCTATAGGGGCACAACTACAAGGGGCACAGTACAAGGGGCGCAGCTACAAGGGGCACAACTACAAGGGGCACAGTACAAGGGGTGCAGCTACAGGGGCACAACTACAAGGGGCACAGTACAAGGGGCGCAGCTACAGGGGCACAGCTATAGGGGCACAACTACAAGGGGCACAGTACAAGGGGCGCAGCTACAGGGGCACAACTACAAGGGGTGCAGCTACAGGGGCACAACTACAAGGGGCACAGTACAAGGGGCAAAACTACAAGGGGCGCAGCTACAGGGGCACAACTACAAGGGGCGCAGCTACAGGGGCACAACTACAAGGGGCGCAGCTACAGGGGCACAACTACAATGGGCACAGTACAAGGGGCGCAGCTACAGGGGCACAACTACAAGGGGCACAGTACAAGGGGCGCAGCTACAGGGGCACAGCTACAGGGGCACAACTACAAGGGGCACAGTACAAGGGGCGCAGCTACAGGAGCACAACTACAAGGGGTACATTACAAGGGGCGCAGCTACAGGGGCACAACTACCAGGGGCACAGTACAAGGGGCACAACTACAAGTGGCACAGTACAATTGGCGCAGCTACAGGGGCACAGCTATAGGGGCACAACTACAAGGGGCACAGTACAAGGGGCGTAGCTACAGGGGCACAACTACAAGGGGTGCAGCTACAGGGGCACAACTACAAGGGGCACAGTACAAGGGGCACAGTACAAGGGGCAAAACTACAAGGGGCGCAGCTACAGGGGCACAACTACAAGGAGCGCAGCTACAGGGGCACAACTACAAGGGGCGCAGCTACAGGGGCACAGCTACAAGGGGCACAGTACAAGGGGCGCAGCTACAGGGGCACAACTACAAGGGGCGAACGTCTTCCCGCGTCAGTGAGGGCATAATATTCATTCATTCGTTTGTAAGTATAATTTTCATTTTTATAGGTACCCCTTTTGGATTCTACTGGACAAGTGGACGTGACCGGCGTGGGATGTAGTTAAGTAATCTCTCTCTCATTTTTACAGGAACCACCTATTGGATTCTACATGGACAAGTGGACGTGACCGGCGTGGGATGTAGGTAAGTATGTGTGAGTGTGTAAGTGTGTTTGAATAAATTTTTACTTTCACGGTGTGTGTGTGTGTGTGTGTGTGTGTGTGTGTGTGTGTGTGTGTGTGTGTGTGTGTGTTGTGTTTTTATTTGGGTATTTTTTTTTGTAGAACTACAGGTACCAGCGGGCCCGTTATTTCCCCGCATGCTGGTACTTGAGGTTCTCCAAGTACCAGCAAGCGGGGGAGGCTTGCTGGGCCTTGTAGCTCCAGAACAAAAAACAATATTCTTTTTTTTTTACACACTTATGGCTATCAGCCCGGCACCCACCGCCCAGGGGTGCTGGGGACAGCCTCGGGCTTCACCCCTGGCCCTTGGGTGCCTGGAGGGGGGGACCCCTTGATTTAAGGGGTCCCCACTCCTCCAGGGAACCCCGGCCAGGGGTGACTAGTTGGGGGGGTAATGCCATGGCCGCAGGGACCTACATAAATGTGTCCCCCGGCTGTGGCATTATGTCCCTGGCTAGTGGAGCCCGGTGCTGGTTTCAAAAATATGGGGGACCCCTACATCTTTTGTCCCCCGCATTTTTGGAACCAGGACCGGTTTAAGAGCCCGGTGCTGGTTGTCTAAATACGGGGAACCCCTGTCCAATTTTTTCCCAGTATTTAATCAACCAGGACCGGCTCAAAGAGCCCGAGGCTGGTTATGCTTAGGAGGGGGGACCTCACGCATTTTTTTTACATTTTTTAACCCATTAAGACCCTTCTCCATTAAGTTAATTGAAGCCCTGGACAACAAAATTGCATTCATGTTTTCCTCCCACTCCCTTCCCAGACCCAAACACTCATTTTAATTTTTTTTCTATAAAAATGTACAATATATCACAAGTATGATGAGCAGGCAGGCAGCGGGCATTGGCGGCATCGGACTGAGATGCAAATTAGTGGCGGAGGGCTGGGTCAGTTGATGGTAGGCAAGTTTGTAAGCCATTGGTGGTGGCAGCAGGCATTGGCTCAGAGGCAGTAGCGGGCATTGGCTCGGTGGCGGTAGGGGTCATTGGCAGGATCCGGTGGACATTATGGCTGTAGTGCCTCACCAGCCACTGACCTCACCGCACGCCACTGGTATACAGTACTGAATACATTCACCAGGTATTCACAATTGCATACATTTAAATCCCTTTAAGGAAATGTAGAATGAATTTGACCGCTGATTGCTTTAATCAACAGCATTTATAATAAGCCACTTCTAAACATGGTGGACATTTTAAATTTAGGCCATGTACATTATTAAAAGCCACGTGACCTTCTCCTTTGCACATTACGGAGAGGTCAAAGTGAGGGCCAGACAAGGAAAGTGGGCTGTGTCATCTCTCTGCATGGGCTACAGCAGAAAATGTAAATAGAAGTAAATTTTGATGGGCATGTACAAATTATATGGGGCATGTTGAGGAGTCTCATGGTACATAAGAGTCAGCTGGAAGGATGTCAAGGCATATAAGTGGCATGGGGGGGTCTAATGGCATAATAAGGGGCATGCGGAAGAGACTCATGGTACATAATTGGTAGCTGGAGGGGTGTGCTATCGCAGTTCTCCTTCAGATGATTATCCGCAAATATATTATTACCATGTGCCTTTTTTTTCTCTTAAAGTGTACTTCCACCCCATTGTGTGCTACAGTATTCCTGTAATGTATACCTCCACTGACTGTGACTGCACACCCTGCCAGCAGCAACCTATGCAGTACACCCCAGATGGTTGCCTCGGATGGTTCCTACGCGGGCAGGATGTACTTCATGGATCGCACTACTACACTAGTGTCAGTTTTCCCATATATGCATGGGGCCCTTGTATGACTCACCTTCCACAGTGTAACCTTCATAGTGCGCCCAACATGGCTGCCTCATCTGGTACACTTGTGGATGGGATGAAAACTACATGGACCTGTTTTGTTGGGACCCTACTCTGAGCGTTAGGATGCTGCAATCACCCCCTTTTGTGTCATCTCTTCTAGGGGTAGACTATTCCACCCAGGGTACTCCAACACAGTGTGCCGAAGATGGCTGACTCACCTGGTATCTTGTGAGGGTGGAATACACAACCCATGGAAGTTATTACTCAATGCCTACACCAATCCTTTATCAAGCTTACTCTGCACTCTAAGGTTAAATTTACAAAGATGGTAGTTCTATTTAAGATGGGATGTTGCCCATAGCAACCAGTCAGATTCTACTTCTAATTTATCTAGCACATTCTAGAAGATAATACCTGGAATCTGATTGGTTGCTATGGGCAACATCCCATCTTAAATAGAACTCTCATCTTAGTAAATTTACCCCTAGGTTTTCTTTGTTATGTCTGTGCGGCTTGTCTATCGCTGTATTACGTGCATTATTTTTTATGTCTGTAAAGCGCCTTGAGTCCTGTTGGAGAAAGAGTGCTTTATAAATAAAATTATTATTATTATTATTATTATTATTATTATGAACTATCTTCAGCGTAAAGAAGAACAAGGAGTCTTGGAAGTGAAGATATGGTCCCCACAGAGCCCTTGTCTCAATATCATTGAGTCTGGGATTACATGAAGAGACAGAAGGATTTGAGCATACCTAAATCCACAGAAGATCTCTGGTAAATTCTCCAAGAAGTTTGGAATAACCTCCCTGCTGCATTCCTGCAAAAACTCTGTGCAAGTGTACCTAGAAGAATTCATGCTGTTGTCTTCTATTCATTCACTTTGCATTTTGTTAACTGATAAGAAATACACTATTAACACTTCTATTTTTGAAAGCATAATTTTTTTCCACACCTGCCTAAAACTTTTGCACAGTACTGAAAATGGGGGTCATTCCGACCCGATCGCACACTGCACTTCTTCGCAGCAGTGCGATCGGGTCAGAACTGCGCATGTGCGGCATGCGCATTGCGCACACGCGGCGTTGCCTGGCGCCGGCAGTCGCCGGCACTGATGCCGGGAACGAGGAAAGCGTTCGCAGCGGCGACCGCAAGAAGATTGACAGGAAGAAGGCGTGTCGGGGCGTCAACTGACCATTTTCCGGGAGTGGTACAGCGAACTCAGGCGTGATTGTATTTCTGTTGTACCCCCTATTGAGTAAATATTTGTTGCTGGGTTGGACCTCAACATTACATATACAATTGGCGTCGTATTTCCTTTCCTGTTAGGGGTTATAAAGTGTATTCTGCCGCACGTGTAGCTACCTTGTGCTTACAGCGTGCCGGTGTGCTTATGCAACGTGTACGCATTTCATAGGGGTTTTACACACACACGCTTAGCGGTTGCAGCGGCCTGAACATTTGTGCATTTATGATATCTCTCTTTTCCTGAAAGTTAATCAGACTTAACAAATTGCATCTCAGTACGTAGCACCAGACATTTTAGACATCGTTTAGTAGATGGACAGCTAGTGTTGCTTGTCTGCCACGATTTTCCCTGCATGCTTCTTGACTCTGGACAAGTATAGGTCTTGAACAGTGGGGAGGTCGGTCCCGACAATCTTTTCAGCTGTACTCACCACCCTCTAGCCTTCGTCTTTCACACTCTCTGGCAGGTCCATACCAGACCGTGATCGATGAGCATAGGACAGACTCTGTGTAGAAGATGTGCAGCAGATTCTCTGGATATTGAATTTTTTGAGTTGCCTTAGGAAGAACATTTGCTGTTGCGCCTTCCTGACGATGGCGCTTGTGTTTGGTCCCCATTTCAGGTCATGGAATATTTTTGACCCTAGGAATTTAAAGGAGTCGACCCATGACCCCACGCAGTCGGCAATCACGAGTGGGGTCAAGGCAGCAGGTTTCCTTCTGAAGTCCACTACCATCTCTACCGTTTTGTGGGGGTTTAGGTCCAGGTTATTCCTACCGCACCACTGTGTTAGCTGGTCAACCTCGCGTCTGTATGCAGACAATCCTATACTACACCAAAAGAAGAGACAATCCTTTGTTGTATGTTGCAACCTTGCATTTATTGCTTGGTTGCATCAGTCATTCAGGGCAGGTCTATCTGTCATTGTGTTGTTCTGTTGCTGTTATTTTGTGTGTCTTTGAGATTATTTTTTTGTGTGAATGTAAAATAACCAGAAGTCAAAACTTTTGACTTGCTACTTATTTAATGTTCAACAAATATTCTACAGTTCTGGTATTATAAGCACATTTGATGAAAATGTCATACACAGTTGCACTTGCTCAGTGGATGCTAGTGTGGATTATAATAAACATCAGCCTTTTTCAGGATCTGGTCTGGATACCGGCAGTCAGAATACCGACACCATAATTGCGACACTGCACTCTGAACAAAGATACTGCAAAGAGGTTAGGAGCGGGTAAGGATACGTTTAAGCTGCGAAGGTGGGGAGTGGGGGTATAGTTAGGGTTAGGCTGCGGGGGGAGGGTAAGGGTTAGGTACCACCGGGCAGGTTCAAGTTAGGCTCGGGGAAGAGGGGGGGGGGGGGTTGTTAGGCACCACAAGGGAGGGTTGGGCTGCAGGGGTAGAGGAATAAAGTCCGGCTGCGGGTAAGGAGGGTTAGGCTGCCGGGGGGAGAGGGTTGGGCTCAGGCTGCGGGTAAGTAGGGTTAGGGAGGTTAAGGCTAGCATACTTACCTAGTAGGTGTCGGGATCCTGAGTGTCCGGATGCCACTGTCGGTATTCTGACTGCTGGCATCCTAAGCACCGTGATCCCGATACCATCCCGTCTTTTTCAACAATCTTGAACCTGGTCAAACTTTGGCATCTCCAGAGATCTATGCATGCTATTCAGTGGCGGAACTTCATCTCCTGCCCCCTGGAATCAAGCTCTCTGGCATAGATCTCTCAAAGGAGGGAGAGTGGTTAGGAGCAAAGCAAAAAAAGCAAGTAACTTTGCACCATGGAAAAACCCTGTGGCACTGCAGATGGGAGCAATATAAGAAGTGCAGAGAGATTTAAACTGGGTACACACTGACCAATATATCGGCTGATATATCGCAAGTCTGTCAGTGGGTGGGTACCCCTGATGTCTGTGAACAACATCAGCACTGCCGATGGTCGATATACTGTATCTACAGATACATAAACGCATCTGGCTGTGTGTGCGGTCGGTCGGCATACACTTGCTGCAGGGACCGCCAGTGAATGACATCTTAACTGGGTGGGCACACCTAGATGCCTGCCTAGTTTGTGACGTCAATTACGACACTTTGGGCAGATGATTGGTAAATGTGTATGCCAAAGGTTCTTAAATGCGGTCCTCAAGGCACCCCAACAGTCCAGGTTTTAAGTTTATCCATGCTTGGCCACAGGTGACTTAATTATCACCTTAGTAAATTTGATTTAACCATCTATGGTGAGCCATGGTTATACCCAAAACGTGGACCGTTGGGGTGCCTTAAGTCTGCATTTGGGAACCTCTGGTGTATGCACTTACCAATCGTCAGATAAGTCAGCTAAACAGCAGGCCAGGTGTGTACCCAGCATCAGATTTGGGAGTGGTGTGTCCAAACGCAAATCTATATTGCAGTGCAAAAATAAAGCAGACCTAACAGCTGCGTTTTAAGAGAAGAGCGGGCCATTGTGCAGCCTCCGTTGCGGGCCTTATCCTCTCCAGCTGCTAGTAGATTCTGGCATTATTTCAGTCTACTGCGCATGCGCAGGTATACAGGCTCATGGCGGCCACGCCTTTTTCCAAGGGACATCTCCAGTGCGCATGGACAGATCACTCGAAAATGGCCGCCACGGCCATTTTCCAAGAGAGTTGTGTCTGCAGTGTGCAGGGCCGCCGTCACAGGACTTCGGAGGGGCAAGTATTCTATATGAGTGCAGAGTGTGTGGTGTCGGCCTCCCTGGACCTAGGGGCCCATGTCTACCGCACCCCTTGCAACTAAGGTAGCATCTAGTTACCCTTCGTGGAGAGGACCTTTCCCATAAGCCCCTGGGTCCATGTCTCCAACTATTTGGAATAGTAACCAGTGGTGAGAGAAGCGAGTTTCCGAGCCCGAAGCCTGAGGAGCGAAGCGAGCCCGCGAGTGGCCAATGGTCCATACATAAAATAAAATAACCTCAAACAAACAGAGAATGGATAAAACATCAAGGTGTTGTAAGGGCAGAAGTTCTCATGCTGTCACTTCCTGGTCCTGATCACGAAGGGAACATGGGGGCAGATGTATTAACCTGGAGAAGGCATAAGGAAGTGATAAACCAGTGATATGTGCAAGGTGATAAAGGCACCAGCCAATCAGATCCTAACTGTTAATTTACATAATGGATCTGATTGGCTGGTGCCTTTATCACCTTGTACATATCACTGGTTTATCACTTCCTTATGCCTTCTCCAGGTTAATACATCTGCCCCATGGGGCCTAATTCAGACCTGATCCTAGCAGCAAATTTGATAGCAGATGGGCAAAACCATGTGCACTGTGCAGAGAGAGGTTTGGGTGGGTTATATTGTTTCTGTGCAGGGTAAATACTGGCTGCTATATTTTTACACAGCAATTTAGATTTCAGTTTGAACGCACCCCACCCAAATCTAACTCTCTTTGCACGTTATATCTGCCCCCCCCCCCCCCCCCCCCCTTGTAGTGCACATGGTTTTGCCCATCTGCTAACAAATGTTCTGCTATGATCAAGTCTGAATTAGGCCCGTAGACACAACCCTTGCAGAAAGTTACTTTTTCATTTTGCTCCCATTTCAGAATTATTATGCACATATATGAATCCATGTTGACGGAATAGTGCATAATAATCCATCATTGCACTCGTTACAATTATTGATTTTGATGACTATGTCAACACTGACTTTTCCCCTTTATCACTTTTATTGGCATTGTAATGTTCGTATTAATGCGATTTTGACGTAATTTCTGTTTAACTTTTTAAACTTTAAAAAAAATCTATAATTTTTAAGCCATTAAAGGCATTAGTTTACATGTCCTTATTTATAACACATTACACACATACCACTAGCAGAACTTGGAAGGTCTACATAATGTACTGTGTGTTTGTTTCTCAGTAATAGATAGACATAGTTGCTGAAGACACTGATGACAGAGGATAGTTGTATAAAATAACGGCCTCTGTGATACTTTGTATTCAGTGCACTGATCCCTGAGCCTCCCCAAGGCAGTAGTAGCTGCACGCCGAGAGGATGAGGACTACAGCAGCTCTGTGGGTTTAACTCAGGGTTAGTTGTGTTTGGTCAGCTCCGGCTTCCCTGTGTGTGTGTGGGGAGGGAGGAGAGAGGAGAGAGGAGAGAGGGAGGCGGTGCTGCTGCTGCTGCTGCTGCTGTTACTGCGCATGGCAGGCTGTGATCACCAGGTTGCTGCTGCTGCTGGGGAGAACAGAGGAAGAGAGCCAGGACCCTGAGGTAATCACTAACAGCCAGTCCTACTGCTTATAGCACCACGGGTTATAGTGCATGTGACAGCCAACACTACCCTACAGCCAGTAGTGACAGCCAGATCACAGATGTGCCCACAATACAGTCCCCCCTAGTAGCAGCAGTGTCAGGTGGGTGCAGAGTGTGTGTATGATGGAACCATATTACATAAAGACAGCATTACAATGCAGATTATCCATCATCTATACTGTGTTATTCTATGTGTCAGGGTGACTGTTGCTTTCCCTATGTATACTGTAAATGTTTAGCAGTCATGTGTGGGAGTAGAAAGGTGAAGGTTTTCAAGGTTTGGAACTGTATACCTGCGCCTTCATGCAGCATTATCACTAGGGGATCATATAACTGCATGGGTTGATTGACATACCTGCTTTCAAAGAGTGTCTGCAGCAGCAAAGTATTATATGAGATCAGCATCACTATTACCATTGTCTTGTTCTTTTATAAGCATGTATTTCAGTTACTCCTGTAAGTAAAACAACTAAAGTGAGGTATAGTGTGGAACATTATTGTAGCAAAAATGCTTTGTAAAGTGTATGTTTTTATTACTAAAAGTTCCTGTAAATGAAATATTGTATAGGTACAGTGTCGGACTGGGGTATGTAGGTCCCACCGGGGGAATGCAGTGGTAGGGGCCCATGTTTAGGGGTGTGACCAGTCCACAGAGGGGGTGTGGTCTGCCACCTCATTGGTTTGACTAACCATTAGAGAGTGCAGCGTCTGGGTCCCTTCATAAATATATACAGTAAATTCAGTTGCTGCAAGCATGATAATGTGCCAGATTAATAACAGATTAATAACAGCTATGCACTGTAGAAAATACACCATTGTCCAGTAGAAGGTAACATATTTATGATGTATAATGCAAGTGCACAGTCTGGAACCTGATCCTTAGAGCAGGAGGTGGGCCCCCAGGCAGTGGGGCCCACCGGTGGTTTCTACTGTACCCCTGTGGGCCAGTCCAAGCCTGTATAGGTAAGCAATAAGCATATATTTATTAATTACTAGTTGTTACAGAAGTGTTTGGGGGAGGCACATACCTTATGGTGAAAAAGCCGGATCATATCCTTTATTAACATTAAGCTGTTAATGTTGATTTTACTGTGTGCTCTAGTTACTTGCAGTTGTTAAGACGTTCATCGTGCTTATATTGGGATGCGTTTAATTTGCCGACTGTCAGGATCCTGGCAGTCAGGATACAGACGCTGGAATCCCGACAGCCGACAATGGTGCCAGCTGGAATCCCGGCGCAACAGGACTATTCCCACTCGTGGTCCACAACACCCATAGAGTGGGAATAGATCCTGTGGTGAGAACCGAGCCCTCAAGGGGACTCTTTGCGCTCTCCTCGCTGCCGGCATTCTTCGGACGGGATGCCGCTGTCAGGATATCGACAGCCGCATCCCGTCCGCCGGTAAATCATACTGAATCCAAATGTCCCAAGCAAAGTGAGAGCTCTGCTTAGCCACTCCCAGGTTGCAGATTGGTGACTTTTATTTGGTTGCAGTTCTCAAACTGGTCCCTGGGTTATTTGAGTACTAGGGAGGAATTCAGTTCAGGATGAAGGTCTGCGAATTGCCGTTGCTGCGGCGTTTAAATGCCGGCAATAGCGCCCCATTTCGCACCCTTTGCCTGTCAAGTCGAATCTGGGATTTTCACAAAAGTGGTCGCTACGCTATGGGGCAGCGAACACGTTTTCACAAGATCATGTTGTTGTAAAGTGCGGCTATTGCCGCACTGATTTGACAGAGTAAATGCATACTCCTGCAATTGAATTCCCACAATATGTGATAAGTCACTCCTTTGATGAATGCTTTTATGTTATTCATTTGTATTTCAAAAGGTGTGGTATATTTTGTCAACATAAGAATGACACCATGCTTGGCATGCCGATATTTACCACGTTGACATTCATGTCAGCACTGATGAAATGCCGACATACTGTCCTGGGTGGTATAGTGGTAACTTACCTGTGCCTGCGGCTCCAGCGATGTATTCCGGGCCCTGTGTTGATATCCTGATGACTTAGAAGTTTCTGCGGATCCAGCATCCCTTTAGACAGTATCTATGATTACTTTCTAACCCTTCCCTCCCGTAGCCTAAGGGCTAAAACACACAACCCGGCTTTTGCCGGCCGGGCAAAAGCCGGACGGCTTTTTCCCGTGCCGGCATTGTAGTTAACAGTGTGAGGGCTAGGGTCCCTTCACACTGCACGGCCCCGGCCGGGTTGCAGCCGGGTCTCACCACTGGAAGGTCGGGCGGCCGCCGGGCCGTCTTTGCAGCCAGTGAACCGTGTGTGTGAAGGGGAGCTTTCACACACAACGGTTTTTTCTCAAGCCGTGTCTGATGCTGCGCATGCGCACAGCATTACACACGGCTCAAAGCCGTCCTGTGTGCGAGACTCTGCCGGTTTCTCCTGGATGGCAAAAAGCCAGTGTGTTACAGCCCTAACCCTAACCCATTGCTGGCTGTCCATGCAGAATGTCTGCATTTCACATGTCGACATTCTGCAGATGCCGCATGTTTAATATATACATTCCAACAATGTCAACGGCAACATTATGACATCCCCCATCTCATCCTTTAGTAGTAGACTGATGCTGAAAAAGAAAGTAGACATGACCTGAATGACTAATGACGTCGATCCTCACTGCTCATTATCCTCTACCATAGGGGGTAATTCAGAGTTGATCGCAGCAGCAAATTTGTTAGCAGTTGGGCAAAACCATGTGCACTGCAGGGGGGGGGGGCAGATATAACATTTGCAGAGTTATAGGCCCTACACACTGGTAGATAATACTGAAAGATATGAATGATCTCGTTCATTAATGAACGAGTAACCGTTCATATCTTTGAGTGTGGAGGCACCAGCGATGTACGATGCGCGGCCCCCCCACCACCACCGCCGGGTCGGCCGTATCCGCCGTCGGGCAGCTCGGTGGCGGATCGGCAAATGTGTAGGGCCCTTTAGATTTGGGTGGGGTATTTTGTTTCTTGGCAGGGTAAATACTGACTTCTTTATTTTTACACTGCAATTTAAATTTCAGTTTGAACACACCCCACCCAAATCTAACTCTCTCTGCACATGTTATATCTGCCCCACCTGCAGTGCACATGGTTTTGTCCAACTGCTAACAAATTTGCTGCTGCGATCAACTCTGAATTACCCCCATAGTCAGCATTAGTCTGCTGTGCAAACTATGTTGGGCAACTTCTTTATTGCTGCTTTAGAACAAGTGAAGGGAGGTAGAAATCTGTCACTTACATATATTTGCTACTGTTTATAGATATAGACTTAGGGGAGTATCCAATTAGAGGTGAAACATCGGGCCTTTTTTTGCACTTTTTTCCAATGTTTCTCTGATATCAGAATCATCTTTATTGGCCAGGTATACTTGCATATACTAGGAATTTGTCTTCGGTTTGCTATACAACAGCCAAGTAGGTAACAGCAGGTGGTTGGGCAAGTAAAGTCATACAGATAGGTATACTGTAGGGACACATGTGAGTTACATGTACGTCTAGTCAGTCAATGTTCAGGAGTTCAGCAGGCGGACTGCTTGGGGAAAGAAACTTTTGAGGCTTCTGGTGGACCTCGTGGGGACGGCCCTGTAATGCCTTCCTCAAGGAAGCAAGTTAAACATGCTGTGGCCGGGGTGTAGCTAGTCCTTTACTATCTTCGTTACCCGCTTTTTAGCTCTGGATAGGTACAGGTCCTGGACTGAGGGATGGTCGGCCCCGATGATCATCTCTGCGGTTCTGACCACCTTTTGGAGCATGCATCTGTCCCTCGTGCTGGCGGAGCCATACCATACCAGTATCGAGGAGCACAGTACCGACTCCACAACCGCGGAGTAGAAGATCAGGAGCTTCTGTGTGATGTTGAACTTCTTTAGTTGCCTGAGGAAGAACAACCTCTGCTGCGCTTTCCCGACATTGGCGTCAGCGTCGGACCCCCATTTAAGGTCCCGGGAGATTGTGGTCCCTAGGAACTTGAAGGAGTCCAATAGCAATACCACACTGTCGGCAATCGTTAGTGGACTTCAGAAAGAAATCACCTCCCCTATCCTCTCAACAGTTTTGAGGGGGTTGAGCTCAAGGTTGTTGTGGCTGCACCACTGGGCCAAACGGTCTACTTCCCGTCTATAGGCCGATTCGTCCCTGTCCTTGATGAGGCTGATGACGGTGGTGTCGTCGGTGAATTTGATGATCTTTACTGATTGCGTCTCTGAGGTGCAGTCATTTGTGTACTGGGAGAAGAGCAGGGGTGAGAGGACTCAGCCCTGAGGGGCCCCTGTACTAATTGACTGCGCTTGAGAGTTGAATTCCCCCCCCCCCCCCCCCTTTCACCACTGTGTCCTATCTGTCAGGAAGTCTACTATCCAGGAACAGGTAGCTTCTGGGACACCTAGGCGAAGTAATTCGGGGTGCAGGATGCTGGGGACGATTGTATTGAAGGTTGAGCTGAAATCGACAAACAGGACCGTCACGTAGGTACCGGGAATGTCTAGGTGCTGTAGAATGTAGTGCAGGCCCAGGTTGACTGCATCCTCGAAACACCGATTCGATCGATGGGCGAACTGTAGGGGGTCCAGTCAGAGTTTTCAGGTGATTCATAACCAGACGCTCAAACGTTTTCATGACCACAGATGTCAGTGCTATCGGCCTGTAGTCGTTCAGGTTTGTGATAGAGTGTTTCTCGGAGACCGGGACGATAGTGGACCTTTTCAGACAGGAAGGGACTTTCTGCAGCTCCAGTGATTTGTTGAAGATCTTGGTGAATATGGGGGCGAGCTGACCCGCACATGCTCTCAGGGCAGATGGTGACACTCCGTCAGGACCCGGAGCTTTCCTGGATTTGGCCCTTTTGAACAGTGCCTCCACCTCTTCTTGGGTGACTTGCAGTGCCTGGAGTTGACCGTCTGTGTTCTGGCATTGTGGAGGTGATTGTTTGGGTCGCAGGGGACTTCTTTTGTGAACCTGCAATAAAAGTGGTTCAACTCGTCTGCTAGGTCTTGGTGTATGGTGGTGGACTTCGATGTTTTCTTGTAGTTGGTTATGGAGTGCATTCTTTTCCATACAGATATGGGGTCATTGGTGGAGAGATCATTTGTCAGCTTGCCTGAGAACCACTTTTTTGCTAACCTGATTTCTCTTACGTCCTAGAGGATACTGGGGTCCACAGTAGTACCATGGGGTATAGACGGGTCCACTAGGAGCCTTGGGCACTTTAAGAAATCAATGGTGTGCACTGGCTCCTCCCTCTATGCCCCTCCCACCAGACTCAGTTTAGAAAATGTGCCCGGAGGAGCCGGTCACGCTTAGGGAAGCTCCTGAAGAGTTTTCTGCATTTATTTTCTGTTTGTTATTTTTGGGCAGGTCTGGTTGGCACCAGACTGCCTGCTTCATGGGACTTAGAGGGGAGAACGTCCCAACTTCCTAAAGAGTTAATGGTCCCGTTTCTCCGTTGACAGGACACTGAGCTCCTGAGGGAGTCATTCGCAAGCCCCACCACGCCGAGCGTAATCTCCCGCAGTACGCCGTCACCCCTAGCAGAGCCAGAAGACAGAAGAGTGGTGAGTACAGCACCGGCGTCCCGGTGCGCTCCAGGGGTTCAGGAAGACATACAGTGCAGTGTGTCCCGCTGTGAGGGGCTCGCTGAGCCACCACTGATTACCCACACTGGCTAACATACATAACAAGGGTTTTAACCCTCTGTTAAACACAAAAATACCTCAGGCCAGTATAAAAAAAGCGGGAAGCCGAGCGCCATTAAGGTGGCGGGGCTTCACTATGAGCGGATCCAGCAGCTCTCCAGCGCCATTTTCCCTCTGCAGCTTACACTGACAGGATTCACAGGGAAGCGTAGCAACTCCACCAAGACTCCACGTCTCCTCAGCGGTACCAGGGGGTCTTAGAAGGGGGGGGGGAGTGCTGTAGAATACTAAGCCCTATTAAGGGACTTAGTGTGGCGACCCAGCTAAGTTTTACTTCGCTACGAGGGCACTGTGTGGCTGGCTCCATCTTCTGTGTCTTCCTGCGGGCTCTGTGTGGGTTAAACTGTGTTTCACCTTCTGTGTGTGGGTGTGTGCGTGTGTCCCTTCACGTTACCATGTCCAGGAACTGTGTTTCCTGCACAGCAGAGTGTCTATCCTCCCCCGGAGACTCTCTGCCATGTACCCAAAATAGTACACATTCTCATGCTAGTGGGGCAGAACCCCCATGGTTAAATTCAATTAAAGGGATGATAGCTAATATTTCTACAAAATTGTCCCATAATGAGAGAGACGCAATTCTTAAGACAGTTTATAGATGAACTGATGAATAGGGATTCAGTTCCCATACCAGCGCCTCAGACCCCTGCCATTTGCCCACAAAAGCGTACTCTGGCCCAGCTCATGCAGGCTGATACTGATGTCGATACATCAGACCCATAGGAGGGTGGTGGGGATGCTATCCTGTCACAAGGAATACAGGCCCTAATAGGAGGTATTAGAGATGTCCTGCACATTCCTGACAAGGTGGCGGAGGTAGAGGAGGAATCTTATTTTAATGTAAAAAAGAAATCCTCAGCTACGTTTCCTGCATCAAAGGAATTGAATTCCCTGTTTGAAGAAACTTGGGCTAATCCTGACAAAAAGTTTCAGATCCCTAAAAGATTAATTACATCCTTTCCCTTCCCTTTGGAAGATAGAAAGAAATGGGGAAAACCCGCCGATTGTGGACGCATCGGTGTCTAGGTTGTTACGTAAGATAGTCTTACCTGTTCCTGGGGCAGCATCCTTAAAGGACATAGCTGACCACAAGATTGAGACCACTCTCAAATCTTTATACACTGCTGCTGGGGTAGCTCAGAGACTCACTATTGCTTGTGCATGGATCACTAAGGCCATTGCTAAGTGGTCAGGTAACCTAAATGAAGGATTAGATTCCGTACCCAGGGGGGAGATAATTTTACTCCTACAGCATATTCAAGACTCTGCTAACTTTATGGTGGAGGCCATAAAGGAAATTGGTTTGTTCAACGAACGCACCACTGCCATAGCAGTGTCAGCACGCAGGGGCTTATGGCTACGCCAGTGGATTGCAGATGCAGATTCCAGGAAAGACGTGGAAAGCCTGCCATTCACAGGTGAGGCCCCTTATGGAGATGAACTGGATATATGGATATCCAATGCTACGGCGGGTAAGTCTACATACCTTCCTTCCGCAGCACCCCCAGCTAGGAAAACCTACTCTGCTCCAACTCTGCAGTCCTTTCAGACAGCGAAATTCAAAGTCAAATCCAAAGGTTCTTCTACAGCCTTCAAAGGTAATAGAGGTAAACCCAGAAAACCAGCAGCTACAGGTTCTCACGAACAGACCTCTGGGTCTACTTCCTCAAATCCTTCAGCATGATGGTGGTCTGCACTGCCTGGAAGACAGGCAGGTGGGAGCTCAGTTACGTTATTTCAGTCACGTTTGGGCAACATCTTGCCAGGATCCCTGGGTCACAGACCTTATCACCCAGGGATACAGACTGGAGTTTCAGGAACTCCCTCCTCACAGATTCTTCAAATCAGGTTTTCCAGCTTCTCCGGAAGCAAGTATGACTTTACAGGCAGCAATTAAAAAACTGGTACAAACCCAGGTCATTGTTCCAGTTCTACCTCAGCTACCTGTTTGTAGTACCGAAACCGGACAGTTCGGTAAGACCCATTTTAATCCTCAAGTCACTGTACGAGTATTTACAGATGTTCAAATTCAAGATGGAGTCTCTGAGAGTGGTGATCATAGGTCTGGAAGAGGGGGAATTCCTGGTGTCTCTGGACATCAAGGATGCGTACCTTCATATTCCGATTTGGCCGCCTCATCAGGCTTATCTACGGTTTGCACTACAGGACTGTCACTACCAGTTCCCGGCCCTGCCATTTGGCCTCTCCACGGCACCGAGGGTGTTCACCAAGGTAATGGCAGCGATGATGGTTCTCCTCTGCAAGCAGGGAGTGAACATAATACCGTACCTGGACGACCTGCTGATAAAAGCGCCTTCCAGGGAGAGGTTGTTGGACTGCATTGCCCTCTCAACCCGACTACTTCAGGATCACGGATGGATTCTGAACCTACCAAAATCCCACCTGGAACCAACACAAAGGCTTCCGTTACTGGGGATGATACTGGATACGAAGGAACAGAAGGTATTCCTTCCGTTGGAAAAGGCATTGGTTATCCAGTCGATGGTGCGGGATGTTCTAAAACCAGCATGGATATCGGTGCATCTCTGCATTCGCCTTCTGGGGAAGATAGTCGCCTCATGCGAGGCCCTTCCAGCTGGATCTGCTGGACAAATGGTGCGGATCACATCTTCACATGCACCAGAGGATACGTCTGTAACCAAAAGCCAGGATTTCTCTACTGTGGCGGCTTCAGACTTCTCACCTGACCGAGGGTCGAAGGTTCGGGATCCAAAATTGGATTCTGCTAACCACAAACGCAAGCCTCAGAGATTGGGGAGCAGTCACCTAGGGGGAACAGTTCCAAGGAAAATGCTCAAGGCAGGAAACCATTCTTCCGATCAATATTCTGAAACTAAGGGCTATATACAACGCCCTTCTACAGGCTTCACATCTTCTTCGAGATCACGAAAGGAAAGGGGTAACGTCTAAACATTACCACCGTATTTGGAAAAAATATGTCTCGTGGTGTGAAAACAGGAAATTTCCTGCAGTGGCATTTCAACTGGGACGTTTTCCTCTTTTTCTACAGTCGGGTGTGGATGTGGGCCTACGTTTGGGCTCCTTGGAGGTACAGATTTTGGCCTTATCCATTTTCTTCCAGAAGCAATTGGCTTCCCTCCCTGAGGTTCAGACGTTCTTGAAGGGGGTTCTGCACATACAACCGCCCTTTGTGCCTCCCACGGCACCTTGGGATCTTAACGTGGTGTTGCAGTTCCTAAAATCGGAATGGTTTGAGCCTTTACAAGAGGTTGACATAAAGTTTCTTGCGTGGAAGACCGTTAAACTGTTGGCCTTAGCTTCTGTAAGGCGTGTGTCGGAACTGGGGGCATTGTCTCACAAAAGCCCCTATTTGATTTTTCATGAAGATAGAGCTGAACTCAGAACTCATCAGCAATTTCTTCCTAAGGTGGTGTCTGCGTTTCATATCAACCAACCTATTGTGGTTCCGGTGCCTACTGACACCTCTGCTACCTCAAAGTCCTTGGATGTTGTGAGGGCTTTGAAGATCTATGTAAAGCGGACAGCTTGTCAAAGGAAATCTGACTCTCTATTTGTTCTCTATGATCCCAAGAAAGTTGGGTGTCCTGCTTCAAAGCAGTCTATTGCTCACTGGATCAGGCTTACTATCCAGCATGCTTATTCATCGGCAGGATTGCCGGTTCCTAAAGTACAGGCCTACTCTACTAGATCGGTGGGTACTTCCTGGGTGGCTGCCTGGGCTGTCTCTGCTTTACAGCTCTGCCGAGCAGCTACTTGGTCGGTTTCGTACATGTTTGGTCAATCAGTTCTGCAGGAACCTCAGCACTCTCCCACCCGGTTTGGGAGCTTTGGTACATCCCCATGGTACTAATGTGGACCCCAGTATCCTCTAGGACGTAAGAGAAAATAGGATTTTAATTACCTACCGGTAAATCATTTTCTCGTAGTTCGTAGAGTATACTGGGCGCCCGCCCAGTGCTTCGTTTTTCCTGCACTGTTAATTTGTTAAGTAATGTTGTTGGTTCAGCTGTTGCTGTTCCTGTTCAAGTTCAGTTAGCATGGCTTTCCTCTTGTTTGTTGAATCTCACCACTGTTCTGTTACATCCTTCCTAAGGATATGTCCGTCTCCTCGAGCACAGTTTCTAGACTGAGTCTGGTGGGAGGGGCATAGAGAGAGGAGCCAGTGCACACTATTGATTTCTTAAAGTGCCCAAGGCTCCTAGTGGACCCGTCTATACCCCATGGTACTAATGTGGACCCCAGTATCCTTTACGGACCACGAGAAAAGGATTTACCAGTAGGTAATTAAAATCCTCATTTCTTTAGTTGGAGAGTTCCTAGTTCGGTTGTGTAGTTATCTGTCACCGCTGCTATAGGCCTCATCTTTGGCCCGACGAAGTTGCCTGAGCTGGGTGTTGAACCAGGACTTGTTGTTGCTGTAAATGTGGTAAGTCTTGGTAGGTACACACATGTTCTCGCAGTAGCTGATGTAGGATGTGACAGTGTCTGTCAGGTCGGTTGCCGATTATCTTACAGGCTACCCAATTTGCCCGTTAAAAAAAATTGCTTTCCTCCTGAAAACACACAGGTTCTGTGAAAATTGTGTGTTTTCGGTAGAAACAGCGGGGCTGTTTCTAGGGATCTGGTTTCACCTGCCTGACCAAAATCCCAGATAAACCGCGTCTCGCGCCAGCTTATCGGGGCTAATTAGCCCCCGGTGGGACAGTTAGCCCATATAAACATTTTGAGGGAGTATTTATAAGAAATTACCTTTCTACAGTAACATAAATACTAGAAGGCAGCCTGGTAGGATTTTACTGCCCGCACTGAGGGGCCCAAGCAGAGTTTTCTTACCCGCATACTACATTTTATCCACTGCGTATCAAAAATGATTAGGATTTCAACCCGGTGGCACCCGGTAAATATGTCGCACTTACAGTGGCTGAATGGAGATTGGAGGGAGAATGCAAATGTGACCCAAAGCACAGAAAGGGTATGTTTGTGCAAAAGTTGTCCCATGCTTACCGCAAGAAAGACATCTATATGCCAGTTTGGGGGTCTGGAACAAAGAAGAAGTAAATCCAATCCAGATCACACTAGAAGTGTGCAGGGAGCCGGATCACCATCACTTAGGGTGTGTACACACGGTGAGATATTTTCGTTCGATTTTGACTATATAGTCAAAATCGCAAGAAAAGTTAGTGCAAATCGCAAGGTGAAAGTCACCTTGCGTTCCCGAAGCGCGGTCCCGCCAGGTCGGTATCGCAAGAAAAGATGGACTGTGCAGGCAAGTCAATCCTTGCTAGATCGGTGTACTATCTAGTTCATCTCACATGTCAATGACATCTCACATAAGCCAAAATCGTAAGCACACATAGGGGTCGATTCAATTCGGCAACTTATGAATAGCGCCGGGAATTAGCTCCCGACGCTATTCAATTCAGCTGCTAGTTACCCGCAATTGTCCGGAATTCTTCTCTCATCCCCGGCGGATGAGAGAAGAAACCTGACAAAAGTGCTGCCTCACGGCCGACGCGAGGCTGATTCTGTCGGGAATCAGCCTCGCGCCGGGGAGTTAAGTCGGAGAATGCCCGTTCTCCTGACAATTCAACCTGTTTAGTCGGCGAGAACGGGCCATCGCCGACTTAACTGGAGCTGAATTGAATAGCGGCGGGAGCTAATTCCCGGCGCTATTCATAAGTTGCCGAATTGAATCGACCCCATAGTCCATATCTCAAGAAAAGTTAGTCAAAATCTGTGCTATCTGGGCTCCAGGGAGTACAAGGGAAATAGCAAGTGAAAATCGGGCATAGCAAGGATCTCACCTATGGATTCAAAGAAAAGGATTTACCTGGTAAGTACCAAAATCCTATTTTCTTTTTCATCCACTAGGGGTCACTGGAGTACTCTTGTCTGAGGGCAGGGTATGCTCTCACAATAGCGGGGCCATACAGCCTCGTATCTGTTTCCACCTTTCTCGCAGCTTACTCTATTGATAAAGCGGATCACGTAAGGAAAGCCACGACTGTAATCCTAGTGGCGCTTCATTGGCATCGGAGAGTGGAGTTTTAGTAGCCTCGCTGGCTCCTCACAGACAATGTGCAAGAAAAGTTAGTGCAGATCGCAAGGTGAAAGTCACCTTGCGATCCCGATTCAATCCCAATGCGCGGTCCCGCCAGGTCGGCATCGCAAGAAAAGATGGACTGTGCAGGCAAGTCAATCCTTGCTAGATCGGTGTACTATCTAGTTCATCTCACATGTCAATGACATCTCACATAAGCCAAAATCGTAAGCACACATAGTCCATATCTCAAGAAAAGATAGTCAAAATCGGTGGTGCTGGGCTCCAGGGGAGTTCAAAGGAAATCGCAAGTGAAAATCGGGCATAGCAAGGATATCACTGTGTGTACACACCGGGATATAAGTGTAACAGAGCGTTATCTCTGTTATAATAACTTTATAGGCCCTGACTGCCCTAGGGTACAGACTCATGTTTGGAAGTTTATGCTACATGCAGAATGCTGCTTTATTGTGAATATTAAATGCTAGTAACAATGAGGGGTTAGAATTACAAAGTGCTAAATATTAAGACAATTTATACCCCTTTTACACTCGCAGAAAAATCCCGGGATATTGCACGTGAACGCGCATCATCCCGGGATTCTTCTCAGTGTAAATGGGTACAGGGACAATTTCCCGGGACGAGCATCCCGGGATTTCATCCCAGGTCAAAAGCAGGGTTGAACCCGGGACCGTCCCGGGAAGCTGCCAGTGTAAACGGGTATACCGGGTCAAGGCGACCCGGCACCCGTTCTCTTCATAGGAGGAGGCGGTGCTTGGAGAAGATTATCTCCAAGCACCGCCTCTGGGAGACTCGGCGGTGACGTCACTGACCCGGCAATATGCCGGGTCAGCCCGCTAATGTGAAAGAGTCATTCCCGGGAATGTGTCCCGGCAAATATACCGGGACACATTCCCGGGAATGAACTTTCCTGCGAGTGTAAAAGTGGTATTAATGATACTCACGCAGACAAGAGGACAGTCTATGATTGCAGGTGGTCTCACATGCTGGGCTACTATTACATTAAATCTGAATTCCCACTGACTTCCCTCAGTCATCCCATCCCATGTCTTGTCTGACCCAGCAGAACATCTCTATTGGCCTGATTCAGATGTGGTTGGAGATGCTATCACTGCTGCTTCCTTGCTGCACTAACGATCCCCGGACACTGCATCGGATCTCTCACTCACCATCGCAAACCCGTTGCAGAGGCCAGGAAATCTCCATCCTACGACTGAGATCCCTTGCCTCTTACCTCCACCTACACGAAGGCCCGCCGCCCCTTCCCCGCCCCCCAGATGGCAGCAGACTGTCAATCACTGACAGTCTGCTGCCGTCGTACATCAGTTGCACATCCCGCACCAGATGCCACGGGATCTGAATAACCCCCTGTGTGCAGAACACCTTGCACATTCAAAACATTGGGGAAGGGAAGTTACAATGGTTTAATAAGTAATATCTATCACATACATTTCTAGACTGATGGTCTTTTATTATATACAGTATACCAAACAGATTAATGACACACCTGCTGTTATCACCCAGTATATTTTACTTAGGGTGTAGGTCTAGAACCTCTCTCCCAGTTACAAAATCAGACTGTAGAATATATTTCTGAGAATATGTGTAGGATCATGCACTCTAGTGTAAATGATATATTTAGACGCACTAAGCAGGTGTGATATCATATAAAAGTGCAGAACTGCTGGCCAGATGCTTTTACAGAGGCCAGAGAAAGCCAATGCACAGGGTGCTATCTTCCTTATAACACACAATGGGGGAGATTCAAATGTTTGAAAAGTCAGTTGGGAGTCTGGTTTTTCCTACCTAAAGGCCCGTACACACTGGTCGATATATCAGCCGTTCTCCTGAACGGCCGATATATTGCGGGACCGTCGGCCAGTGTGTACGGCCGATACGTCTGTGAACTTCATCGTTCACAGACGTATCGCGTCGGGCGCGCAGCACAGCCGACGGCCAATATATCTCCCGATATATTGGCGCGTCGCTGTGTGTGTACGGGGCGGTCGGCCGACCGCCCGTACACATGCTGCGGCGGCCGGCGGTGATTGACAGGTGAACTGGGCGGGCGTGTGTACACGCCCGCCCATTTCATGACGTCAGTCCCCGACGGATCGAGCAGTGTGTATGCTGAACACACTGCCCGATCCGTCCATAGATATATCTGCAGATCAATTGATCTGCAGATATATCTGTTAGTGTGTACCCACCTTTATAGACAGACACCCAACCGACTTTTCAAACATTTGAATCTCCCCCAATGAGTTTCCTAACTAAGGGGCAGATGTATTAACCTAGAGAAGGCATAAGGAAATGATAAACCAGTGATATTTGCAGGGTGATAAACGCACCAGCCAATCGGTTCCAATATGTAAATTAACAGTTAGGAGCTGATTGGCTGGTGTGTTATCACCTTGCACATATCACTGGTTTATCACTTCCTTAAGCCGTCTCCAGGCTTAATACATCTGCCCCTGAATGCTAAAGTGAGGACTTCACAACTAACCGAATAAAAGACATTAGCTGCACGATTTTGTAATTTAATAATTCTGTTTACATATATTAATAGCTATGTGCTTCTTATGTTTCACTGCCAGGTGTTGGGGATCAAGCAATGACCAGAACTTATCTGCAGCTCCAGTATTTTCTGTAGTTTGCCAATCTGTGGCTGAACTTGGGATTGTTACCATAGTAGAGTTTATGGCTCCCCTCCTGGAACATGAAAACCAAATCTTCCTTGATTTGTTTCATGAGGATGGACTTGTCATCACTGCACGGGGACTTGGCATTGATCGGATCCTTCAGAACTTCCTGAAAATTTATTGTGATCCTGGGAACCTTGTTCTGGTGCTAAATACCAATACAGCAGAAGAGGTATTACCAGTAACTCTTACTTGTAACATAAATAGGACTGGCACCAGCAATTATAACTGTACACATAATGCACTCTGACACCTGCCATTGTAACTGAGGACCTGTTTTATACACACATCACATACACCTGCCACTGTAACTGAGGCCCTGTTCTATACACACATCACATACACCTGCCATTGTAACTGAGGACTTGTTTTATACACACATCACATACACCTGCCATTGTAACTGAGGCCCTGTTTTGTACATACATCACATACACCTGCCATTGTAACTGAGGACCTGTTTTATACACACATCACATACACCTGCCATTGTAACTGAAGCCCTGTTCTATACACACATCACATACACCTGCCATTGTAACTGAGGCCCTGTTTTATACACACATCACATACACCTGCCACTGTAACTGAGGCCCTGTTTTATACACACATCACATACACCTGCCACTGTAACTGAGGCCCTGTTTTATACACACATCACTGACACCTGCCACTGTAACTTAGGCCCTGTTTTATACACACATCACTGACACCTGCCACTGTAACTGAGGACCTGTTCTATACACACATCACTGACACCTGCCACTGTAACTGAGGACCTGTTTTATACACACATCACATACACCTGCCACTGTAACTGAGGACCTGTTCTGTACATACACCACTGACACCTGCCACTGTAACTGAGGACCTGTTCTGTACATACACCACTGACACCTGCCACTGTAACTGAGGACCTGTTCTGTACATACACCACTGACACCTGCCACTGTAACTGAGGACCTGTTCTATACACACATCACATACACCTGCCACTGTAACTGAGGCCCTGTTCTATACACACATCACTGACACCTGCCACTATAGCTGAGGACCTGTTCTGTACATACACCACTGACACCTGCCACTGTAACTGAGGACCTGTTCTGTACATACACCACTGACACCTGCCACTGTAACTGAGGACCTGTTCTGTACATACACCACTGACACCTGCCACTGTAACTGAGGCCCTGTTCTATACACACATCACTGACACCTGCCACTGTAACTGAGGCCCTGTTTTATACACACATCACATACACCTGCCACTGTAACTGAGGCCCTGTTCTATGCACACATCACTGACACCTGCCACTGTAGCTGAGGCCCTGTTTTATACACACATCACATACACCTGCCACTGTAACTGAGGCCCTGTTTTATACACACATCACATACACCTGCCATTGTAACTGAGGCCCTGTTTTATACACACATCACATACACCTGCCACTGTAACTGAGGCCCTGTTCTATGCACACATCACTGACACCTGCCACTGTAGCTGAGGCCCTGTTCTATGCACACATCACTGACACCTGCCACTGTAACTGAGGCCCTGTTTTATACACACATCACATACACCTGCCACTGTAACTGAGGCCCTGTTTTATACACACATCACATACACCTGCCATTGTAACTGAGGCCCTGTTTTATACACACATCACATACACCTGCCACTGTAACTGAGGCCCTGTTCTATGCACGCATCACTGACACCTGCCACTGTAGCTGAGGCCCTGCTTTATACACACATCACATACACCTGCCACTGTAACTGAGGCCCTGTTTTATACACACATCACATACACCTGCCACTCTAACTGAGGCCCTGTTCTATACACACATCACATACACCTGCCACTGTAACTGAGGCCCTGTTTTATACACACATCACATACACCTGCCACTGTAACTGAGGCCCTGTTTTATACACACATCACATACACCTGCCATTGTAACTGAAGCCCTGTTCTATACACACATCACATACACCTGCCACTGTAACTGAGGCCCTGTTTTATACACACATCACATACACCTGCCACTGTAACTGAGGCCCTGTTTTATACACACATCACATACACCTGCCACTGTAACTGAGGCCCTGTTCTATGCACACATCACATACACCTGCCACTGTAACTGAGGCCCTGTTTTATACACACATCACATACACCTGCCACTGTAACTGAGGCCCTGTTTTATACACACATCACATACACCTGCCATTGTAACTGAAGCCCTGTTCTATACACACATCACATACACCTGCCACTGTAACTGAGGCCCTGTTTTATACACACATCACATACACCTGCCACTGTAACTGAGGCCCTGTTTTATACACACATCACATACACCTGCCACTGTAACTGAGGCCCTGTTCTATGCACACATCACTGACACCTGCCACTGTAGCTGAGGCCCTGTTTTATACACACATCACATACACCTGCCACTGTAACTGAGGCCCTGTTTTATACACACATCACATACACCTGCCATTGTAACTGAAGCCCTGTTCTATACACACATCACATACACCTGCCACTGTAACTGAGGCCCTGTTCTATACACACATCACTGACACCTGCCACTGTAACTGAGGCCCTGTTTTATACACACATCACATACACCTGCCACTGTAACTGAGGCCCTGTTTTATACACACATCACATACACCTGCCACTGTAACTGAGGCCCTGTTCTGTACATACACCACTGACACCTGCCACTGTAACTGAGGCCCTGTTCTATACACACATCACTGACACCTGCCACTGTAGCTGAGGACCTGTTCTGTACATACACCACTGACACCTGCCACTGTAACTGAGGACCTGTTCTGTACATACACCACTGACACCTGCCACTGTAACCGAGGACCTGTTCTGTACATACACCACTGACACCTGCCACTGTAACTGAGGACCTGTTCTGTACATACACCACTGACACCTGCCACTGTAACCGAGGACCTGTTCTATACACACATCACATACACCTGCCACTGTAACTGAGGCCCTGTTCTATACACACATCACATACACCTGCCATTGTAACTGAGGACCTGTTTTATACACACATCACTGACACCTGCCACTGTAGCTGAGGACCTGTTCTGTACATACACCACTGACACCTGCCACTGTAACCGAGGACCTGTTCTGTACATACACCACTGACACCTGCCACTGTAACTGAGGACCTGTTCTGTACATACACCACTGACACCTGCCACTGTAACGGAGGACCTGTTCTATACACACATCACATACACCTGCCACTGTAACTGAGAACCTATTCTGTACACACATCACTGACACCTGGACACCTGGCCCTGTACACACATCATTGACACCTGCCACTGTAACTGAGGACATACAGACGTGTCCTCATTCATCCAGCCGCTAAGTCCCGTTCAACTCTGGCAGCGTCGTGTGTCTTTTTTTTTTTGCCGAAAATGCATCTAGGACGAGCGAGGAGACTGTTGAGTAATTTGATATATGACACTTGTACACTGTGAGTCTGTACACGGAGCAGAACAGAACTTGTACTGGAAAAAATCTGCAGCTGCTACATTGTAGCACTTTGTGTAGAGATTCGGAGACTCCGTAGCACACAGATGTATCATATACAGTAGCACATTAATCAGCACAGTCTCCTTGTGCTTCCTGATAATATTGCATTGTAAGGCGCATTTTCACAAAAAGACACCTGATACAAGAATATTCTCACGTGACTTAGTGTACCAATAGGGGCTGTTTGGCTGTTCCGTAGACAGTGACAATGCTTTATAGCGCAGTACTAGCATGCTGGCAGCTGTCCCCCCTCTGCTTGTCGATATTGTAACGGTCAGTCAGCCCACTACATCCCTTTATTTATGATTGAGCTCATCCATTATAACTGAGAATGCAGTTTTTACACGCATACAACATTAGTGAGCAGTTCTATTACTCTATATGTTGTCTTTTTTTTATTTATGGAGCTATTTTGTCATTTTTTTTCTTTTAAAGGAGTATCTTATTGAACAGCTGAGATCTGAAGGCGTTACTCATTTGCCGCGCATTATCACCAATGAAATTGGCAGTAGTGACCGCTATGATGTGTACACACAGGGTGGTGTATTGTTTGTCACTAGTCGCATCCTCGTGGTTGATTTTCTCACTGATAGGATTCCTGCCAACCTAATAACTGGTAAGTGTACTTTATTACAAGGGTGTGAAGTGGAACCTAAATCAAAAAAATATGACACATGTTTCAAGATTCACAGAATACTGTAGGGACGTTACTGAACTTGTGTTGTTACACACCCCATCCATTCCTACATTCCATGTTCATTCTAAATAAGGCTTTGAAATCACTCTGCTTTATGTTCTACAGAATGGGAGAGAGAATTTGCTTGTGATAGGCCATCATCAGTCCCTACTGGACAAATCATTTGAACCTTTGTTAAATTCCTTCACATTAGTAACTGGAGACATTTGGATGGTCCTAGTTTGTAAAGGGATGTAGTTATGTGCCTGGCGGTCAGGAGACCGCCTGTCACATTACCTCCCCTACATCCTGTCCGCTGAGAATCCCGACGGTCAGGATGCTGACCAGCAGGGACTAATCCCACTCATGGGTGTCCCCGTAGAGTGTGAATAGAACTTGTGGCGTCCGCCGGCATCCCGATACACACCCGTTTGCAAATACTCTCTCCCGGGAATGCAGGTCAGTAGAATTTTGTAAAGTAATGTTAAGGTGATGATTAGACTGAAACACATCTGTAACATCTCAACCAACAAGCCATGCTGTCCTATCTGGGCAATTGGACAATTACAGTACCCACGATGAGTGACCCACTGTAACTTCAGCATCTGTTCTAGTGATGCACTTCATTATAAACACTTAATTGTGAATTTCCCATTTTGCACATTTATACCACCATTGTATACCATAGACCACAGGTTCTCAAACTCGCTCCTCAGGACCCCACACAGTGCATGTTTTGCAGGTCTCCTAACAGAATCACAAGTGAAATAATTAGCTCCACCTGTGGACCTTTTAAAATGGGTCAGTGAGTAATTAATACACCTGTGCACTTGCTGGGTTACCTGCAAAACATGCACTGTGTGGGGTCCTGAGGACCGAGTTTGAGAACCCCTGCCATAGACAACTACAGTAACCACTATCCGATACCTACCTTCACCTTCTGTTGGAATGATGTGTTTAATTATAAACACTTTTTATAGGGCCTTTCCCATTTTGAAAGCAAGTTGGCTGTAAAGGGGGTAATTCAGAGTTAATCGCAGCAGCAAATTTGTTAGCAGTTGGGCAAAACCATGTGCACTGCAGGGGGCGCAGATATAACATGTGCAGAAAGAGTTAGATTTGGGTGAGATGTGTTGAAGCTGAAATCTAAATTGCAGTGTAAAAATAAAGCAGCCAGTATTTACCCTGCACAGAAACAAAATAACCCACCCAAATCTAACTCTCTCTGCAAATGTTATATCTGCCCCCCCTGCAGTGCACATGGTTTTGCCCAACTGCTAACAAATTTGCTGCTGTGATCAACTCTGAATTAGGCCCTAAATGTGTATATTCGTACATGTGTGGTTGTATGCATTTCTGCAACTGGACCGTCCCTGTCTTTATAATCATCTTCATGACTTTCATCATTACCCATACACAGTCCGAAAACAAGCAAGGTACTATGGATTTGCATTTGATTCTGTACCAGTCCCACTGAGCGTAAATGTAATACACCACACACCTTATTCATTTTTCCCTACATAATGTTAGACCGTTCATGTGGGATACTAGGAGAAAGCTGAGCTACACACACTGTACACATTATATGCCCGCAAACACAGTTATGTGCCCATGATTTTGGCCAGGAATTGGTTCTAGCGTACCTATTATTATCAGCTGACTGATGACAGGAACTAACACAGAGACCAGAACTAAGCAGTGCTGCATCTGTGGGTACCAGTGGCCTAGAGCTAGGAATTAGATCTGTGATTATGGTCATGACCAGGAATTGGTTCTTGCTGGGCCTATAAATATCAACTGACTTAAGACGGGAACTAGCATAGAGCCCAGAGCTATGTAGTGCTGCATCTGTAGTCACCAGTGGCCTAGAGCTAGGAATTAGATCTGTGATTATGGTCATGGCCAGGAATTGGTTCTGGCTGTACCTATAATTATCAGCTGACTGATGACAGGAACTGGTACAGAGCCCAGAACTAAGCAGTGCTGCATCTGTGGGTACCAGTTGCCCAGAGCTAGGAATTAGTTTTGTGGATCTGGATTGCCTGGTGATGTAATTACCATCTGCCTGTGCCCCCAAACATGTATTCCCACCAAAAGATACAATTGCAATTTGATGTTAATTGTTTTTCTCTTACGTCCTAGAGGATGCTGGGGACTCCGTAAGGACCATGGGGTATAGAAGGGCTCCGCAGGAGATAGGGCACCTAAAAATAACTTTTACTATGGGTGTGCACTGGCTCCTCCCTCTATGCCCCTCCTCCAGACCTCAGTTAGATCTTGTGCCCAGAGGAGAATGGGTGCACTGCAGAGAGCTCTCCAGAGTTTTCTGTGGAAAAATAATTTTGTTAGGTTTTTTATTTTCAGGGAGTCCTGTTGGCAACAGGCTCCCTGCATCGTGGAAGAAAAGAGATGTCTCCCAGCGCTAGTATAATCAGATATGGAGTCGAAGGTAATTAACAGTATCTATTCATAGAGCTATGTATCAATCAAAAAGTACTAAAAAAGGCCTTAGGAAATGGCTGGTATATACCGGAACCTCTGTTGGATTCACTCCATACACGAATAGTGACTGAGACATCTTTTTTCCTAAGGAATATAAACATCTATCTAGTGACCAAATCGCTAATTAGCGTATCACTGGACGCACTCTCTATATAAACACTGACTGTGGGATAAGAATCATCCTTATATACCTACACATACCTGAGGAATCTATACAGTGAATAAATCGCTATTTAGCGTATCACTGTTTTTATGTTTTTATGTTTTTTTGTTTTTGTCAAATGTGATTGTTTTTGTATACCGGTATTAGGATCACTTTAAATTGTAGAATAGAGAAGACCTAATGATCAGGGTCTTATTTTATTCTGTGTCATGGTCAATAAAAAGTAATTTTATTAATTATATGGCCTTTTTTAGTACTTTTTGATTGATACATAGCTCTATGAATAGATACTGTTAATTACCTTCGACTCCATATCTGATTATACTAGCGCTGGGAGACATCTCTTTTCTTCTATTAGTATTTTTGTGGGGATAGTGGAAATCCTCATTGTTTGCTCCCTAGCAGCTTGACTTAATCAGGATAGCACGACAGCGCAGTCCTCTACTCCCTGTTTGTACATCCCTGCATCGTGGGACCGAGGAGAGAGAAGCAGAGCTGGCTTGTCAAGTTGGGCACTGCTTCTAAGGCTACTGGACACCATTAGCTCCAGAGGGAGTCGGAACACAGGTCTCACCTGGGGTTCGTCCCGGAGCCGCGCCGCCGTCCTCCTCACAGATGCCGAAGATAGAAGCCGGGTGAGTATGAGAAGGCAGAAGACATCTTAGGCGGCAGAAGACATCAGATCTTCATGAGGTAAGGCGCGCAGCGGTAAGCTGCGCGCCATTGCTCCCAGTCACACACACAGAGCAGCACTGAAGGGTGCAGGGCGCAGGGGGGGCGCCCTGGGCAGCAATATTCCTCACTTTTGGGCAAATTCAGATAGATTAGGCTGCGGAGGCAGTAAATCTAAGATCCTCCGCCATTTTAATAGAAAAGTCACTGGGACCGAAGCCCGCCGTCGGGTGGGCGGAGCTTGATCCTCAGCACTAACCAGCGCCATTTTCTCCACAGAAGATGCATGCATGAACGCTGGCTCCCTGGTCTCTCCCCTGCTGAACTTCACAGGCTGGAAAAAAGAGGAGGGGGGCACATTAGCGACGCAGTGAGTGGGAATTGGTATATTATATATAAACAAGCGCTATCTGGTCATATTTTTTCCAGTGTTTTTAAGCGCTGGTGTGTGCTGGCATACTCTATCTCTGTCTCTCCTAAGGGCCTGGTTGGGGTTTTGTCCCCTTATAGGTTAATCCCTGTGTGTGTGGGGTGTCGGTACGTGTGTCGACATGTCTGAGGCGGAAGGCTTCTCCAAGGAGGAGGTGGAGCAAATGAGTGGTGTGTCCCCGTCGGTTGTGCCGACTCCGGATTGGATGAACATGTGGCATATGTTGAATGCAAGTGTGGCATCTTTACATAAAAGGCTTGATAAGGCTGAATTAGGGGGGACATCAGGGGGTCAATCCTCGGATTGGACCGACTCACAGGGCCCGTCGGGGTCTCAAAAGCGTCCCTTAACACAAGACACTACTACCGACACGGATTCTGATTCCAGTGTCGACTACGACGAAGTAAAATTGCACCCTAGGGTGACTAAAACCATTCAGTGTATGATTGTGGCAATAAGGGATGTGTTGCATATTGAGGATGAACCCTCGGTCCCCGACACAAGGGTACACATGTTTAAGGGAAAGAAACAGATTATTAATTTTTCCGCATCCCATGAATTAAATGATTTCTTTGGAAAAGCTTGGGAGACTCCGGAAAAGAGACCGCAGATCCCCAAAAGAATTTATATGGCATACCCCTTCCCTAAGCAGGACAGGGAGATTTGGGAATCATCCCCCACTGTGGACAAGGCCCTGACGTGCTTGTCCAAGACAGTGGCGCTACCGTCTCCTGACACAGCGGCCCTTAAGGACCCTGCAGATCGCAGGCAAGAAACTACCTTAAAGTGTATTTATTCTCATACGGGTGCTGTGCTAAGACCGACAATTGCGTCGGCATGGGTGTGTAGCGCAATTGCAGCTTGGACAGATGGGCTGACAGATCAATTTGATAATATGGATAAGGATACTATATTCTTAACTCTAGCCCATATAAAAGACGCAGTCTTATTTATGAGGGATGCTCAAAGGGACATTGGATTGCTAGCTTCTAGGGCCAATGCCATGTCTATCTCAGCGAGAAGATCCTTATGGACTCGCCAATGGACGGGTGATGCGGATTCCAAAAAACATATGGAAGTACTACCCTATAAGGGTGATGTATTGTTTGGGGATGGGCTGACGGACCTGGTTTCCACAGCTACAGCAGGTAAATCAAATTTTTTACCATATATTCCCCAACAGCAAAAGAAAGTAACACCCTATCAGATGCAGTCCTTTCGGTCGCACAAGTCCAGAAGAGGTCGGGGATCCTCTTTCCTCGCCAGAGGTAAGGGCAGAGCCAAAAGAGCACCTGCTACGGCAGGTGCCCAGGAACAAAAGTCCTCCCCGGCTTCTCCAAAACCCACAGCATGACGCTGGGGCTCCCCTGAGGGAGTCCGCACCGGTGGGGGCACGTCTTCGACTTTCAGTCAGGCCTGGGTCAGTTCAGACCTGAATCCCTGGGTGTTGAAAATAGTTTCCCAGGGTTACAAATTGGAATTCGAGGAGGTGCCCCCGCTCCGATTTTTCAAATCGGCCCTACCAGCTTCCACATCGGAAAGGGATATAGTGTTAGCTGCAATTCAAACGCTGTGTATACAGCAAGTGATAATCAAGGTTCCCCTGCACCAGCAGGGAAGAGGTTACTACTCAACCCTATTTGTGGTCCCGAAACCGGACGGTTCGGTCAGACCTATTTTGAATCTGAAATCCCTAAACCTGTACATAAAAAGATTCAAATTCAAAATGGAATCACTCAAAGCGATAATAGCCAACATGGAGGAGGGGGAGTTTATGGTGTCTCTGGACATAAAGGATGCGTACCTTCATGTCCCCATATATGCCCCCCATCAGGAATTCCTGAGATTCGCTGTACAGGATTGTCATTACCAATTTCAGACGTTGCCGTTTGGACTTTCCACGGCCCCGAGGATTTTCACCAAGATAATGGCGGAAATGATGGTGGTCCTGCGCAAGCATGGAATCACAATTATCCCATACTTGGACGATCTCCTGATAAAAGCGAGATCAAGGGAGAAATTGCTGAGCAGTGTGGCGCTCTCTCTGAGAGTGCTCCAGCAACACGGTTGGATTCTAAATCTACCGAAGTCACAGTTGATTCCGACAACTCGACTACCGTTCCTAGGTATGATACTGGATACGGAACAAATGAAGGTCTTCCTCCCAATAGAGAAAGCCCAGGACATCCAGAACATGGTCAGAGACCTGCTAAAACCGAAAAGGGTGTCAGTTCACCAATGCACTCGAGTTCTGGGAAAAATGGTGGCGGCCTACGAGGCCATTCCCTTCGGAAGGTTCCATGCAAGGACTTTTCAATGGGACCTTCTGGACAAGTGGTCCGGGTCCCATCTGCACTTACATCGGAAAATAACTCTGTCCCCAGGGGCCAGAGTGTCTCTCCTGTGGTGGTTGCAAAGTGCTCACCTGCTGTAGGGTCGCAGGTTCGGAATTCAGGATTGGATCCTGGTTACCACGGACGCGAGCCTCCGAGGATGGGGAGCGGTCACACAAGGAAAAAATTTTCAGGGTCTTTGGTCAGACCAGGAGTCCTGTCTACACATCAATGTGTTGGAACTCAGGGCCATTTACAACGGCCTTCGACAAGCGGAGAGTCTTCTTCGAAACCTACCGGGTCTGATTCAATCAGACAATGTCACAGCAGTGGCTCATGTGAACCGCCAAGGCGGGACAAGAAGCAGAGTCGCGATGGCGGAAGCCACAAGGATTCTTTACTGGGTGGAAAATCATGTAAGCGCTCTGTCGGCTGTCCTCATTCCGGGAGTGGACAACTGGGAAGCAGACTTCCTCAGCAGACACGATCTCCATCCAGGAGAGTGGGGACTTCATCAAGAAGTCTTTGCAGACATAACACGTCTTTGGGGAACTCCTCAAATAGACATGATGGCGTCACGCCTCAACAAAAAGCTTTGGAGGTATTGTGCCAGGTCTCGGGACCCTCAGGCAGTGGCAGTAGATGCTCTGATAACACCGTGGCTGTTCAAATCGGTCTACGTGTTTCCTCCTCTTCCTCTCATCACAAAAGTGTTGAGGATCATAAGGCAAAGAAACGTACAGACAATACTCATTGTCCCAGACTGGCCTCGAAGGGCCTGGTACTCAGATCTACAAGAGATGCTCACAGGAGATCCCTGGCCTCTTCCTCTGAGGGAAGACCTGTTGCAACAGGGGCCCTGTGTATTTCAAGACTTACCGCGGTTACCTTTGACGGCATGGCGGTTGAATGCCGAAACCTAGCGAAAAGGGGATTCCGGAAGAGGTCATCCCTACTTTAATAAAGGCTAGGAAGGAGGTGACGGTTAAGCATTATCACCGTATCTGGCGAAAGTATGTGTCTTGGTGTGAGACCAAGAATGCACCTACGGAAGATTTTCATCTGGGTCGTTTTCTCCACTTCCTACAGACAGGAGTGGATACGGGCCTGAAATTAGGCTCTGTTAAGGTACAGATTTCGACCCTCTCGATTTTCTTTCAGAAGGAATTGGGTTCTCTTCCAGAAGTCCAGACGTTTGTAAAGGGAGTGCTGCATATCCAGCCCCCTTTTGTGCCTCCAGTGGCACCATGGGACCTGAACGTGGTGTTGCAGTTCCTAAAATCACACTGGTTTGAACCGCTTAACAAGGTTGAGTTGAAATTTCTTACCTGGAAGGTGGTCATGCTGTTGGCCTTGGCATCAGCAAGGCGAGTGTCTGAATTGGCGGCTTTGTCACACAAGAGCCCCTACTTGATTTTTCATGTGGATCGAGCTGAATTGAGGACACGTCCGCAATTTTTGCCTAAAGTGGTTTCTTCATTCCATATGAATCAACCTATTGTGGTGCCTGTGGCTACAAGTGACCTGGGGGATTCCAGATCCCTGGATGTAGTCGGGGCCTTAAAAATGTATGTAGCCAGAACGGCTAAAATTAGGAAAACAGAGGCTCTGTTTGTCCTGTATGCTGCTAATAAGATTGGCGCACCTGCTTCGAAGCAGACTATTGCTCGCTGGATCTGTAATACGATTCAGCAGGCTAATTCTACGGCTGGATTGCCGGTACCAAATTCGGTTAAAGCCCATTCCACTAGGAAGGTGGGCTCTTCTTGGGCGGCTGCCCGAGGCGTCTCGGCATTACAGCTTTGCCGAGCGGCGACTTGGTCGGGGTCAAACACCTTTGCTAAATTCTACAAGTTTGATACCCTGGCTGATGAGGACCTAGCGTTTGCTCAGTCGGTGCTGCAGAGTCATACACACTCTCCCGCCCGATTGGATGCTTTGGTATAAACCCCATGGTCCTTACGGAGTCCCCAGCATCCTCTAGGACGTAAGAGAAAATAAGATTTTAAACCTACCGGTAAATCTATTTCTCCTAGTCCGTAGAGGATGCTGGGCGCCCGTCCCAGTGCGGAAACTCTGCAAGACTTGTATATAGTTGTTGCTTACATAAGGGTTATGTTACAGTTGACATCGGTCTTGGACCGTTACTGTTGTTTTTGTTCATACTGTTAACTGGTTATGTATGTTCCAGGTTACATGGTATGATTGGTGTGGGCTGGTATGAATCTTGCCCTTGGATTGCTAAATCCTGCCTTGTATTGTCCATCTCCTCTGGGCACAGTTCTCTAACTGAGGTCTGGAGGAGGGGCATAGAGGGAGGAGCCAGTGCACACCCATAGTAAAAGTTCTTTTTAGGTGCCCTATCTCCTGCGGAGCCCGTCTATACCCCATGGTCCTTACGGAGTCCCCAGCATCCTCTACGGACTAGGAGAAATAGATTTACCGGTAGGTTTAAAATCTTATTATTTGTATGGTGCTACAAATGCTGCAACATTCGGATAGGTAACATTACAAAAACATGAGTACAATTAAGCATAACAATAAGATTTGTGGTAAAAAATACAAGTATGAGTTGCTTAGGTATTCTGGTAAATAGCACAAAACATGTACAGATTCTGCCAGTATATGTTCTAGCAGAATAATACTTACAGTTGCAGCATAAAACATAATGGGGATGATGAGTTGGGAGCAATGCAAAATAAAAGCAAGTAACTGTATCTGGGCAAACCATGTTGCACTGCAAGGGGTAATAGGGGCTGCTTTTTCACATGGCCCACATATGCTGCACTCATTTATTTTAAACTGCAATTTAGATTTTAGGGCCTAATTCAGGGTTGATCGCGAAAGCAAAATCTTTCTCTAATGTGCAAAACCATGTGCACTGCAGGGGGGGGCAGATGTAACATTTTCAGAGAGAGTTAGATTTGGGTGGGTTATATTGTTTCTGTGCAGGGTAAATACTGGCTACTTTATTTTTACACTGCAATTGAGATTTCAGTTTGAACACACCCCACCCAAATCTAACACTCTCTGCACATGTTATATCTGCCCCCCCTGCAGTGCACATGGTTTTGCCCATGAGAGAAAGATTTCTCATACGTCCTAGAGGATGCTGGGGGTCCACTTCAGTACCATGGGGTATAGACGGTTCCGCAGGCGCCATGGGCACTTTAAGACTTTTCTAGAGTGTGAACTGGCTCCTCCCTCTATGCCCCTCCTCCAGACCCTTCATGGCTCTGCTTCTTGCTGACAGGACACCATTAGCTCCTGAAGGGATCTGAACACTAGCTGCGGCTACGCGCTCACTCCCACAGCACGCCATCACCCCTCTAACAGAGCCAGAAGTCAGAAGACGCGCGAGTATTATTACCGGAGATCTGCAGAGAGGGATCTCCGGTCATCGTGACGGCTCAAGGTACCGCGCAGCGAGCGGGAACGCTGCGCAAACATGCTATCCATAACACAGTGCTCAGCAGGGTGCAGGGCGCGGGGGGGCACGCCCTGGGTAGCATGAAACCTACTCTCACTGGCAAAAGGTAGCATACTTTGTATTTACACTGTCCTACACCCCCGCCAGTATAAATATCTATTCTAAAGTTGAGGAAAAACGCGCCATTACAGGGGGCGGGGCTTCTTCCTCAGGCAGCCAGTATACTGCTCAGCGCCATTTTCTCCCAGCAGCTGCAGGGCGAGAAACGCTGATCCTCCTCTCCACCTCTGAATCAAGTAACAGGGTGCTAATATAAAGCGCTTGAAGATCTCTGTGTACAAAGTACGCGACACAGGGATTTTTTCTTTTGCCGCTGAGTTGTGAACTGGCAATTCTTTTCTGTGTCCTTCTGACAGACTTTACTGTGGGTCTGTCCCCATTAAGCCCCGCAGTGTCTGTGGTGTGATTGTGCACGTGTGTGACATGTCTGAGGCAGGGAGCTCTTCCCCTGAGGGAGCCATTTTAGGGACACAGAGTTGTAATGTGGTGGCGCTGCCGACACACCATGAGCCTGAATGGATGAAAGAATGACGTGATAGGGTGAATCATATCAGTAAGAGATTGGATAAGTCTGAGTCTCATGCAGAAACCTGGAGAAAATCTGTAGAAGATGTGATTTTTAATAGTTCTGCTTTCTCTTACGTCCTAGAGGATGCTGGGGACTCCATAAGGACCATGGGGTATAGACGGGCTCCACAGGAGACATGGGCACTCTAATACCCGTTTCACACCGCAGCTATAACCCGGTAAATTGCCGATTTTTCAGCCTTCCTAAACGGTTCTAGCTGCGATGTGAAAGGGCCACCTTGAATTTACCGTTTTCAAAATACTGGTATTTTGAAACGGTTAAAAAGCAGGGTAGTACCCGGTTCAGAACCGTTTCACTCTGCAGTGTGAAAGGCTCTGAAACGGTATTTCCAAGCCACAAGAGGTGATAGGCTGCCTCCATGTGTGATGTCACCAGGCAGAAGCAGGAAGCTGGAGGAAAAACACATCAGACACATGAGAGTGGGTTTAGAAGCGTTTTCTTACTGCAAATATATTATACAATGGCAACTTGGAGTGATGAAGAGGTGAGGGAGCTGCTAAGAATCAGAGGGGATGAGGAAATCTGCAGACAAATTACTGGGACAGTCAAGGATGCACTCATATATAAAAACATGGTTAAAATGCTTCTAGCTGCTGGGTTCCATCGTACGACTATCCAAATTATTAATAATTAATTAATAATTATTAATAATGTGTGGGCCAGAAAAGTCCATTTATAATGACAACCACTGTTTTCTATGGGTGAAACGGGTTCAGTGTGAAAGGTACCAAAACGGTAATGAAATGGTAATATACTGGTTACAACATGCAATGTGAAGGGGGTTTAACTGCTCAGACTCGTTTTAAGAACCGTTTAAAGAACCATTTCAAAAGCAGGTTTTGCGATGTGAAAGCAGCATAAGACTTTAGATGGGTGTGAACTGGCTCCTCCCTCTATGCCCCTCCTCCAGACTTCAGTTAGATCCTGTGCCCAGAGGAGACTGGATGCACTACAGGGGAGCTCTACTGAGTTTCTCTGAAAAGACTTTTGTTAGGTTTTTTATTTTCAGGGAGCACTGCTGGCAACAGGCTCCCTGCTTCGGGGGACTGAGGGGAGAGAAGCAGACCCACTTTCCTGGCCTGATGGGCTCTGCTTCTTAGGCTACTGGACACCATTAGCTCCAGAGGGTCGGGACACAGGTGTCGTCCTTGCTGTTCGTCCCAGAGCCGCGCCTCCATCCTCCTCACAGAGCCGGAAGATTAAAGCCGGGTAAGTATAGGAAGCAAGAAGACTTCAGAGGCGGCAGAAGACTTCAGATTTTCATGAGGTACAGGCACAGCAAGGGTGCAGGGCGCAGGGGGGGGCGCCCTGGGCAGCAAATTTTTACCTCACATAAGACTGGATGGGGGGGATTTTATGGTGTCACTAGACATAAAGGATGCATACCTTCATGTCCCCATATATCCTCCTCATCAGGTGTACCTGAGATTCGCTGTACAGGATTGTCATTACCAGTTTCAGACGTTGCCGTTTGGGCTTTCCACGGCCCTGAGAATTTTCACCAAGGTAATGGCGGAAATTATGGTGCTCCTGCGCAAGCAGGGGGTCACAATTATCCCATACTTGGACGATCTCCTGATAAAGGCAAGATCAAGAGATCAGTTACTAAAAAGCGTGTCTCTCTCCCTGAGAGTACTACAACAACATGGCTGGATTCTAAATCTACCAAAGTCATGTTTGAAATATCTTCTTTGCATTATTCTAATAATTTTTATAGCCAAAACTTTGGAGTACAAAGTCTATGGCAGGTGAAGCAGTGCCTCCCCTGCCTATCTTTTCCGCACATCTCTGACCAAAACTCACTCTGCTGTACCAGTGTATAATGCCCAGATGTACCCTTTGGCTTATATATTGTGTGTAAATCTGGCTCTAGTGCCAGCCAGTGCCTCCTGAGCCATTTAGCTCACCGCACGTCCCTGGTAGTCCGGGCCTTAAAAATTTATGTAGCCAGGACGGCTCGGGTTAGGAAAACAGAGGCGATGTTTGTCCTGTATGCAGCCAACAAGGTTGGCGCTCCTGCTTCTAAGCAGACTATTGCTCGCTGGATCTGTAACACGATTCAGCAGGCTCATTCTACGGCTGGATTGCCGTTACCAAATTCGGTAAAGGCCCATTCCACTAGGAAGGTGGACTCTTCTTGGGCGGCTGCCCGAGGCGTCTCGGCATTACAGCTTTGCCGAGCAGCTACTTGGTCGGGTTCAAACACTTTTGCAAAATTCTACAAGTTTGATACCCTGGCTGATGAGGACCTCATGTTTGCTCAATCGGTGCTGCAGAGTCATCCGCACTCTCCCGCCCGGTCTGGAGCTTTAGTAAAAACCCCATGGTCCTTACGGAGTCCCCAGCATCCTCTAGGACGTAAGAGAAAATAAGATTTGAAACTACCGGTAAATCTTTTTCTCCTAGTCCGTAGAGGATGCTGGGCGCTCGTCCCAGTGTGGACAAATTCTGCAAGGCTTGTATATAGTTGTTGCTTTCATAAGGGTTATGTTACAGTTGAGATCAGTCTCTGGCTGATGCTGTTTTGTTCATACTGTTAACTGGTTTAGTATATACCATGTTGTACGGTGTGTATGGTGTGGGCTGGTATGTATCTCGCCCTTAGATTAACAAAAATCCTTTCCTCGTACTGTCCGTCTCCTCTGGGCACAGTTCTATAACTGAGGTCTGGAGGAGGGGCATAGAGGGAGGAGCCAGTTCACACCCATCTAAAGTCTTAGAGTGCCCATGTCTCCTGCGGAGCCCATCTATACCCCATGGTCCTTATGGAGTCCCCAGCATCCTCTACGGACTAGGAGAAAAAGATTTACCGGTAGGTTTAAAATCTTATTTTTTCATCCACAGGGGTCACATAAAAGGTAATTTACACAGGTTGTACAGACTGATACCGACACGGACTCTGATTCCTGTGTCGACACTAGTGATTCCAGGGAAATAGATCCAAAATTAGCGAAAAACATAAAAAACATTCAGTACATGATTGTTGCTATAAAGGAGGTATTAGAAGTTACAGAGCCCCCTCCTTTACCTCAGGAGAAGGCTTACTTTTATAAAGAAAAGAAAATAAACGTAACTTTTCCTCCATCTCATGAGCTGAACACTCTCTTTGAGGGAGTCTGGGTAAACCCTGAAAAGAAATTTCAGATTCCCAAAAGAATTCAGGTAGCTTACCCTTTCCCTGCAGAGGACAGGAAAAGGTGGGAGTCACCCCCCATTTTAGACAGTGCCTTGTCACGGTTAGCAAAAAAGGTGATTCTCCCTGCGCCTGGGATGGCTTCACTGAAGGAGTCGGCAGACCACAAGTTGGAGAATACGTTGAAATCTATTTATGTGGCCAATGGGACACTATTCAGGCCTACCATTGCCTGTGCTTGGGTGAGTAGTGCTATTGAAAAGTGGTCAGAAAACTTATCATCAGACATTGGGGGTGATTCCGAGTTGTTCGCTCGCTAGCAGATTTTAGCAGCATTGAACACGCTAGGCCGCCGCCCTCTGGGAGTGTATCTTAGCTTAGCAGCATTGCGAATAGAAAATTCTTAGCAGTTTCTCAGTAGCTCCAGACCTACTCACAGATTGCGATCAGCTCAGGCCGTTTCGTTCCTGGTTTGACGTCACAAACACGCCCTGCGTTCAGCCAGCCACTCCCCCGTTTCTCCAGACACTCCCGCGTTTTTCCCTGACACGCCTGCGTTTTTCCGCACACTCCCAGAAAACGTCCAGTTTCCGCCCAGAAACACCTACTTCCTGTCAATCACACTCCGATCACTTCAACGATGAAAATTCTTCGTTCGCACGTGAGTAAATCTACTAAGTTTTGTGCTAAAATACTTACCGCATGCGCACTGCGAACCATGCGCATGCGCATTTTTGCCTTAATCGCTCCGTTGCGAAAATCGGCAACGAGCGAACAACTTGGAATGACCCCCATTGACACAATAGATAGAGACGAGATACTCCTAACGTTAGGTCATATCAAAGACGCTGCTGCATACATGCTAGAAGCCATGAAAGATATTGGTCTCTTGGGATCAAGAGCCGCTACCATGGCAGTCTCAGCATGGAGGGCGTTGTGGATTCGCCAATGGAATGCTGACGCAGAGTCCAAAAGGAATATGGAGGCTCTCCCGTATAAAGGTGAGGCCTTGTTTGGAGATGGGCTTTAGTTTCTGCGGCTACCGCTGGTAAGTCGACATTCTTGCCTAATGTTCCTGCGCCGGCGAAAAAGACACATCACAGTCAGATGCAGTCCTTTCGGCCCAATAAATACAAAAAGGGTAAAGGTTCCCCTTTCTTTGCGGGTAAAGGAAGGAGAAAAGTCTGCAGCGTCTACAGGATCTCAGGAGCAGAAATAAACGTCTGCTTCTGCCAAATCTTCAGCACGACGCTGGGGCTCCCTTGCGGTAGTCCGCTCAGGTGGGGGCACGCCTGAAACTCTTCAGTCAGTTCTGCGTTCAATCTGGCCTGGACCCGTGGGTCTTACAAATAGTGTCCCACGGGTACAAACTGGAGTTTCAAGACATTCCCCCATGCCAATTTTTCAAATCGGCCTTACCAGCTTCTATCCCAGACAGGGAAGTGATAGAGGCAGCAATACAAAAATTGTGTCAGGATCAAGTGATTGTCCTGGTTCCCTTGTCGCAACAAGAAGGGTTTTATTCAAGCCTAATCGTAGTTCCGAAGCAGGACGGCTCGGTCAGACCGCTTCTAAACCTGAAAACTCTGAATCTCTACCTGCAAAGGTTCAAGATGCCTACTTACATGTTCCCATTTATCCTCCACATCAAGCTTATCTGAGATTCGCGATACAGGATTGTCATTACCAATTTCAGACGTTGCCGTTTGGACTCTCTACGGCACCGAGGGTGTTCACCAAGGTGATTGCGGAGATGATGGTCCTCCTTCAACAGAAAGGAGTCAATATAATTCCTTACCTGGACGATCTCCTGATAAAAGCGAGGTCCAAGGTAAGGTTGGTGCAGAAAATTGCACTCTCCCTGACAGTACTTCAACAACACGGTTGGATCATAAATTTTCCAAAATCACAGTTTGAACCGACGACAAGATTGTCTTTTCTGGGGATGATACTGGACACAGAAGTACAGAGGGTATTTCTTCCAGTAGAAAAGGCTCTGGAAATCCAGATAATGGTCAAACAAATTCTGAAACCAACAAGGGTGTCGATTCATCAATGCATTCGGTTGTTGGGAAAGATGGTAGCGGTCTACGAGGCCATACAGTTTGGCCGATTCCATGCCAGAGTATTCCAGTGGGACCTTTTGGACAAGTAGTTTGGATCCCACCTACACATGCACCAGAGGATAATCCTGTCATCCAAAGCCAGAATTTCGCTCCTGTGGTGGCTACACAGTTCTCACCTACTAGAGGGACGCAGGTTCGGGATTCAGGACTGGGTCCTAGTAACCACGGATGCAAGTCTCCGAGGCTGGGGAGGAGTCACACAGGGGGAAAGCTTCCAAGAAAGATGGTCAAGTCAAGAAACTTGTCTTCACATAAACGTTCTGGAGTTTGGAGCCATTTACAATGGCCTTCTACAAGCGGTGCATCTTGTTCAAGATCAACCCGTACAGATCTAGTCGGACAATGTAACAGCAGTCACGTACATAAACCGTCAGGGCGGAACGAAAAGCAGAGCGGTGATGGCAGAGGTGACAAAGATCCTCCTCTGGGCAGAAAGACATGCAAGAGCTCTGTCGGCAATTTTCATTCCAGGAGTGGACAACTGGAAAGCAGACTTCCTCAGCAGACACGATCTCCATCCAGGAGAATGGGGCCGCCACCAAGAAGTCTTCGCAGAGGTGACAGGTCTTTGGGGAGTTCCTCAAGTAGACATGATGGCATCTCGTCTCAACAAGAAGCTTCAGAGATATTGTTCCAGGTCAAGAGACCCTCAAGCAATAGCAGTGGATGCACTAGTGACCCAGTGGGTGTTTCGGTCGGTGTATGTCTTCCCTCCACTTCCAGTAATACCAAAAGTTCTCAAGATCATAAGAAGAACAAGGGTTCGAGCGATCCTCGTTGTCCCAGACTGGACAAGGAGGTCTTGGTATCCAGATCTTCAGGAGTTACTCATAGAAGATCCTCGGCCTCTTCCTCTCCGCGAGGACCGTGCAGGGGCCGTGCATATATCAAGACTTATATCAAGACTTACTGCGGCTACGTTTGACGGCATGGCTGTTGAGCGCCGGATCCTAGCCCGGAAGGGTATTCCCAAAGAAGTCACTTCCACTCTGATTTAGGCCAGGAAAGGGGTAACGTCTAAACATTACCACCGTATTTGGAGAAAATATGTGTCTTGGTGTGAATCCAAGAAGGCTCCAACGGAAGAGTTTCAGTTAGGACGTTTTCTCCATTTTCTTCAGGCGGGTGTGGATGCGGGCCTACGATTGGGTTCAATCAAGGTCCAGATTTCGGCCTTGTCCGTTTTCATTCATAAACAATTGGCCTCCCTTCCAGAAGTTCAGACTTTCGTGAAAGGGGTTCTGCACATCCAACCTCCATTTGTGCCTCCTGTGGCACCATGGGATCTTAACGTGGTTTTGCAGTTCCTTCAATCGGATTGGTTTGAACCTCTCCAGTAGATGGAATTGAAGTTTCTCACTTGGAAAGTGGTCATGCTGTTGGCCTTGGCATCCGCAAGAAGGGTGTCTGAGTTAGGGGCCTTGTCTCACAAGAGCCCGTACTTGATTTTCCATGAAGATAGGGCTGAGTTAAGAACTCATCAGCAATTTCTTCTTAAGGTGGTTTCTTCTTTCCACATAAACCAACCTATTGTGGTGCCAGTGGCTACCTACACCTTAGCTGATTCAAAGTCTCTGGATGTGGTCAGAGCTTTGAAAATTTATGTTGCAAGTACAGCTCCAATAAGGAAAACAGAGGCTCTGTTTGTCCTGTATGCTCCCAACAAGATTAGGTGTCCTGCTTCTAAGAAAACTATTGCGCGCTGGATCAGAGTTACGATTCAGCACGCTCATTCTATGGCAGGATTGCCGGTACCGAATTCGGTGACTGCCCATTCTACTACGAAGGTGGGCTCATCCTGAGCGGCTGCCCGGACGTCTCGGCGTTACAGCTTTGCCGAGCAGCTACTTGGTCAGGGGCAAACATGTTTGCTAAGTTTTACAAGTTTGACACCTTGGCCGATGAGGACCGACAGTTTGGTCAATCGGTGCTGCAGGGTCATCCGCACTCTCCCGCCCGTACTGGAGCTTTGGTATAACCCCATGGTACTGAAGTGGACCACAGCATCCTCTAGGACGTATGAGAAAACAGGATTTTAATACCTACCGGTAAATCCTTTTCTCCTAGTCCGTAGAGGATGCTGGGCACCCAGACCAGTGCGTACTTTACCTGCAGTTGTTATTTTGTTAAAAATGTTTTCAGCACGGTTGCTGAAAGGTTCATGCCTGTTGGCATGTGTTTTGTTGAATGCCATGTGTGCGGCATGGTTGAAGTGTGAGCTAGTATGAATCTCACCGTTAAATTAAAAGTAAATCCTTTCCTCTAAATGTCAGTCTCCCTGGGCACAGTTCCTATACTGAGGTCTGGAGGAGGGGCATAGAGGGAGGAGCCCGTTCACACTCTAGAAAAGTCTTAAAGTGCCCATGGCTCCTGCAGAACCGTCTATACCCCATGGTACTGAAGTGGACCCCAGCATCCTCTACAGACTAGGAGAAAAGGATTTACCGGTAGGTATTAAAATCCTGTTTTTGCTTTCGTGATAAATCCTGAATTAAGCACATAGTTTGGACACACCCTTGTCTAATATAAATCTCTCTGCACATGTTACATCTGCCCACCTGCACTGCAGCATGGTTTTGCCCAGCTGCTAAGTTACTTGCTTTTTATTTTGCTTTCCTCCTAAATCACAGTCAGCCCAAATAGGTATAAGCATGGTAGAGGGGGCTTACCTGAGAAATAAGGTAGTGAGGGCCCTGCTTATGGCGGATAACTATCTAGATACCTTATGTACCGCACAGTTCTTGGATAATAAGCTTGTTTAGGCAGTGCCGCGCTTACCTTCTGTTTCATGTTATTTGATTTTATCCCCTCAATGTATCAGGCTGCATAATATATTGAAACTTTAAAACTAATAGATGTAATAACAACTATACTTTTAACATTCTGACAGCTCTGCCCGAATCGCTAATTCCATCAGCAGTGCACAAGCTGCTTTCATATGTCCTGCTGTCTGTCCCCTGGCTCATTTCAGTGAATAGCAGCAGGAGATTTCTGCTTTGTTGTACACATCCTGATTCTCATTACAAGCACCTACTGTACACAGGCCACTCGCTAACTTGCACGCATGTCTACTAGCTAACTAGCCCTGCAGCTGATTCAAAGCTGTTGTCAGAACTCCTGCTGCTTGGATGACAACATTATTTATATATTACTCGGAGTCAAGCAGTGGGAGTTTTAAAACTCTTTTGACTTTTTAGGATTCATGTTGCAAGTTGCTATAACTAACCTGTGCCATGGAGTTTATCTTTTAGCGGTTTTCAAACCCTGCGCTACATGGCACCTGTCTCAGTGAAGTGAATGTCATATGCTGTTACCCAGGCAGCAACGTTACTAAAACTGCTTTCAGCTTGCAATTTGGTTACTCTTTGGATTGTAATGTGGATCGTATAGCTGAAATAGCCTGCTGCTGCTATTTCTTGTAAAGAGCCAGGGAGCAAGAAAGACTGCGGAGCTGGTTAGAGCCCTTTATAGGTGTGTGTAATGTGGGTCACATGGTTCCTGGTGTGCTGCTGCAGATGAGTGGGATTAGCCCTAGAGTATATCTGTGCAGGTTGAGTCCCACTCAATACAATTCAGACCCATCTGACCAATGGAGACCCCATTCTTTTGATTCTATATACATTATGTGGATGAGGGTCAAACTTTGAAGAGAGATTAAGTGGAGAGAGATAAAGTACTAACCAATCCGTTCCTAACTATTGCTTTAAAGGCTGTGTTTGAAAAATGATAGAAGCTGATTTGATCAATTTATCTCTCTCCGAGATTTTATACATTTCCCCCTCAGAGTATTCTATACAATACATAGTGTTTTGCAGACAATTATACAACATACCATAGGCCACAAATGTTTGGTGACTGTGAAGTGCAGACCCCTCATCGACTGTATATTATTGTTTCACTCTTGGTTTCTGTTAAACTGATTGAAGCTTGTTAGGTATTTCATACCTTGGTACCCTACTCGGTAATAATCCGGACACCAGCTAGTATACCATGCTTTGGGTATAACTGGTTACTAACGAGATGCTTAACTGCAGAGTGTATAACATGGATATATGTACCCTAGCTGATACAGGTCCTTTACTGTTTAGATCCATATGTACTGTATGTAATGTGTCAATGGTTACTTTGAAATATGTGTGTTCTGGGTATAGCATTAAGGTCAGTGGTGCAGAGGGCATATTCTCTTGTTCTGTATGACTAGATATGTAAAAACATTTAATTCAGAATTTGAGATGTAAGATTAATGTTTTCTAAGCATCAGAACATCTGTATGTATTCACTATTAGCATTACTTCATTACTTCAGTTACACCACAGTCACTATCTAGAATAGGCGCACCCACTAATTGTCTGACCTTTTGGGCTATTTTTTCAAAATGTACTTTGTACACTGTTGTGAGCTCACACTTAGAAGTGATGTAAACCTGACACTGTGGGGGGAATTCAATTACGGGCAGGAAATTGAAGGAAAGAAAATGAGATGCAGTGATTTCTATAGAAATCTCTATAGAAATCACTGCTTTTATTTTCACACACCTCCAGAGCAATTCTGATTTGTCCTAAAATCATTAATTGTAGGAAAAATTGCCAGGACTTGCTCTGGCACCCCGGCGGAAACCCCACCTTAAGGACTAATTAAGCAATTGTAAGTTTCCAATTAGCTTTATTATTTTGTAAGGTGTCTTCTCTAGCATTGGGATCCAGTCCGCTGCAGCAGTGGTGAGTATGTGAGGTGTGTGAATGTGTGTATGTGACGAGATGTAGTTGGGATCCCGGCAGTGAGAATACAGACGCCGGAATGCCGACAGCTGTCAGAATGCCGACGCCGGAATCCCAATAGCCAGGATCCTGAACGTAAATATGCTGGGAGGGCTAGTGTTAGGCTGTGGGGAGGGAGGGTTTAGGTTAGGCTGCGTGGAGGGGAGGTTAGGGTTAGGCTGCAGAATGGGAGGGTTATGGTTAGGCTGCGGGGAGGGAGGGTTAGGATTAGCCTTACTTACCTTCAGCGCCCCGGCCGGGATTCCAAGCAGTTGGAATGCCGGGGTCAGTATTCTGACCGCCACCATCCTGACTGCCGGTATCCCATACCCAACCCATGTGTGACCCCCCCCCCCCTGTGCAGTGTCACCCCCCTCGGAGCCAACTGCTGGGAGAACTAAATCTCCCCGCAGCCCCTGAGACTCCTGGCAGCCCCTCCCGAGAGGGAAGATGAAGAGGAGACCACCGGGCAGGTGAGTATTAATTTTTTTTATATATTTTTTTTTTTACTCTCGTCTCAGGGTTTCAGCACTGAAAACGCTGTGACCATTTTTTAAAAATTGGATGCTGCTGGTATCTGGAGAGCGCATATCTGCGGTAAGCCAAAATTTATATTTTACATTTTATTTTTAGTATTATGCACTTAGAGGAGAATTCAGTTGGGCACAAGGTTTAACGAGGAGAGTTTTGTTATGGGAACACTTAACTGCAATTGAAAACCAAAAAGCTAGCATATGCTGGGCCATATAAGGAAATCTTTATAAAGAGATAATAATATAAATTGTAGCAACCAAGGAGTTTTGAGACCATATAACACTACAAGGCTCTAAGCAGAGTGCTTTTATACTGGCCACAGAAGTCCAAGGTAATACAGGTTGAGTATCCCATATCCAAATATTCCGAAATACGGAATATTCCGAAATACGGACTTTTTTGAGTGAGAGTGAGATAGTGAAACCTTTGTTTTTTGATGGCTCAATGTACACAAACTTTGTTTAATACACAAAGTTATTAAAAATATTGTATTAAATGACCACCGCACGTCCCTGGTATAAGGTGTATATGAAACATAAATGAATTGTGTGAATGTAGACACACTTTGTTTAATGCACAAAGTTATAAAAAATATTGGCTAAAATTGCCTTCAGGCTGTGTGTATAAGGTGTAAATGAAACATAAATGCATTCTGTGCTTAGATTTAGGTCCCATCACCATGATATCTCATTATGGTAAGCAATTAATCCAAAATACGGAAAAATCCCATATCCAAAATACCTCTGGTCCCAAGCATTTTGGATAAGGGAGACTCAACCTGTAGTTGTAATAATTTACAGTACTCATCTTTGATTAAGGGGGAATGTATCATACCATCTAAAGAGTGGGGAGGTTGCCTACAGCAATCAATCCACTTTGGCCTATCATTTTGTAGTGGATTCTATAAAATGGTATATTTTCCTCTATGGGGGGTATTCATTTAGTGCCGTTTTTTGGGGCTAGCCGAAACAACAGCACTAACTTATCATAGTGTATTCAATTGCGGGCGTTTTCGCCCATTTTTTAGTCCCTTTTCGCCCATGCCTTTTCATTTGTTATTGTAGGCGAATCGGCATGGGCGAAAAATGAACACAAAAACGGGCAAAAACGCCCGCAAATTCGCCAAAACACATAGATCAGCGGCAAATACGCCAATCCTCATGGTTTTTCGCCCATGCCATTTTTTTTTCTACCAGTCAAAAATACGGCACGGGCATTGAATAGGTCGAATGTAAATTCGACCTATAAACAGCCGAAAAGTGCAGTTTTTCGCCTGGATGAAAAAACCGACACTAAACGAATATCCCCGTAAGGCTCTTACCTTCTTATACAGTGCCGAATAGAAATGTTTTTGTACTTCAACTGTTTGTCTTGATTCATCAAACAATTGTGGACACTGCCCTGATATCGCCACTAGATGCCAGCAAAGTCGTTGATTCTTTTATTTTTTTTCTGTAATGTTAGAATTTTTGTGCTAATTTGTATTGGTCTTTTTAACTATTATTGCTTTATAAAATTCTTCGTTTTAATGCACAGTTAGACCAATAATTCAGATATTGCATATATGCCTGTTTTGTTGTTGTTGTGCAGTATAGGGCTTTAAAAAAAACAAAAAAACATTTTTATTGAAACAATATGTTATACAATCCACAATGTACAATACAGATAAAAAGTTTGTACAAAAATGTCATAAAACATTAAAGTTACACACATAAGGTATTGTTGTCGAGTTCTTGTGTCTTCTATGGAGACTAGAGGTCCCAAATGTCGGCAAAATTAGCACTGGATTTACTATATAGAAATACTGAAAGCATTACTAAACAATCGGCGTATTGATTCTGCGCACACAAAAAATCCACAACCTACAAAAACACATCAGAATTACAGAAATACATACAATACCAAAATTAGTAAAGAAAAATAAGAGGGTTGCCTGCGCCCGTACTCCCATTTCCCCCGAGACTGTACAAGAAGAAACTTTACAATGTAATTGGTGGGTCTCCTCCCAGTGTCCTGTTCATATACCACAAAGTATTAGTCAGAGAATTATGTATTTGTGATCTTATGGGGGTGGAAAGTGTGGCTGCATAGCTCTCCCACACCTCAAAAAAATTTCTACTTTTTTGTCTTTTTCAAACATTACTCCCACCCATTCCATTCTAAATAAGTATAACAATTTTGCCTTAAATAACGGGATTGAAGGAGTCTCCGGGTGAATCTATACTTGCAGTATGGTTTTACGAGCAGCAGCGCTCGCTGCTAAGAGCAGATTTTTGCTACCTCTTGACATATTCTGATTTTTAGGAAAAATGCCAAAGAGAGCCCATTCAGATGTTAAGGATAAGTAATTCACCAGATGATCAGTGACATATTTGTGGATTTTAACCCAGAAGCTCCTAATGAGTGGGCAGTGCCAAAGACAGTTAAAAAGATCAGCATGAGATTCCCCACATTTCAGCCAGCATGCAAAGATGAAAGACCAAGTAAAAATCTTTTATGTGGACATAAATAAGTTTTGTGACGTATGTTTAAGAACATTTTCCTACATCTTGAGGAAGAAAGTGTCTTACATGCGTGGGAATGAGCTTTCAAGAAATATGGATTAGCCATGTCATTATACCCTCTGATCTAGTGGAGTAGTTCAAGACTGTCTGAAAATGTTTATAACCTATTGATATAGCATTTTTGTTTAATGGTACCCGCTTCAGCATATCATCTACCACATTTTGCCAATCATCTGGTAAGATATCTTATAGTATTGGACCAATAAAAAGGCAATTGGGTATGGTTCCACCACTGGAAACTTGTCAATTGCCTCCTTGAACATTAACGGCCGACGCTGTCTACAGTCAAGCAAGCTCCCTACATTAACAATTCCACCCGCTCTCCATATGTAAAACGGAAGGTAAGCCCACCCATCCTGAAACTCAGGATTGTTAATAAAGGGAAGAAATATAGATTTGTGTGCGTTAACATTGCATTTATGTCTCATTCCCACCCACAATTTTTTAACGTGCCATAAGAGTGGGTTATCCTTGATGTGCAAGGGGACTTCTTGTTCATGCATGTGTAAGAAGCTTACTAAGTCACCACCCTGAAAAAATTCCCTTTCTAAATCAGTGTTGGCATAGATTTCCTGGTTGTGAATCTAATCTTGGAGGTACCTCAGTTGGGCCACTTGAGAATACCATTGGACATTAGGGAAGTTCAGCCACCCATTAGTAATTGCTTGTTGCAATTTAATTAAGCTTATACGTGGCTTCTTGCCGTGCCATATGAATTTACGAAATAAAAAATGCAGATATTGGGTGTCTTTAGGTGTACTTACATTAGGATGGGTTTAAACTATATACATAAGACGTGGAAACGAAACCATTTTTATTAAATTGACCCTACCCAGATAAGATAATTGTAATGATTTCCATCTCTCCAGCTCAGCTGCAATTGTATTGATCACCAATGTATAATTTAAATTGTAGAGATTCTTTGGATTCCTAGGTATTAGTATACCTAAGTAAGTCATATGGTCAGAAGTCCAAGTTAAAGGTAGATCTCCAACCCTACACACGGATAATTATTAGGACCCAACAGAGCGCTAGTGATTTTAACCAATTGATACAATAACCAGAAACCTATCCAAATGATTGTAAAAGATTAAAGATGTGGGTCAAAGAGCTTGAAGGGTCATCAATATATAATAGGGTATCATCGGCAAACACTGTTAATTTTATTTCTTTCCTTCCAATAGTAATCCCTTTGAAATGAGTGTCATTTTGCAAAATACAAATTAGCGGGTCTATCGCTAAATTAAAAAGAAGGGGGGACAAGTGGCCCCCCTGACGGGTCCGTCTCTGCATGCAATAGGATCGCTACTGAAGCCGTTAATCAAAAGTGTAGTAGATGGCAATGTATACAGGTACTTAATGATCTTAATAAAATCTTGATGAAAGGTCCAAATTAGTAAAGTGGAATATAAATGAGGCCAAAGTACCGTGTCAAACACCTTTGTAGTGTCTTAAGCTCAGTAACACATTTTGCGAGTTTTGCAATTGAGCCGAAAACACAGTCGCTGCAATGGCTGCTCTGACCCCTTCGACAGAGTGTTTGTTTTTCACAAAACCTAAATGATGGGGAGTTAAGGCATGAGGAAGAATCAGTTGTAACCTTTCTGAGAGAATTTTAGCCATTAATTTGATGCTCCATATTCAGTAGAGTTATGGGTCTGTAAGATCCAACCAGCTGAGGGTCCTGATTCGGTTTTGGAATCAAAATAGTATGTGCAGTATTACAGTGATGAAAAGGAGTGTAATGTCTTATTATATCGTTAAATAATTCAGGTAAAGTAGGTGTAATATGCGGGTGTAAGAGTTTATAGAATTCATTCGATAGACCATCTTGTCCCGGAGACTTATGCAAATGAAGTTTAGATATTGCATCGTCAACTTACTGCGCGGTGATTGGTTCTATCAATGAATCTGCTTGAGTAGTATTTAGGGAGGGTATGTTTGCCTTCCTCATCAATAGTTCATGCGCCCCTCTGTCAAAGGGAAGGTCAGAGTACAGGTCAGTAAAATACGATTCAAACTGGTTCACAATTGCGCGAGTGTCAGTGATTAGCTGGCCAGACTGTCTATGTTTCAGAGCCGTTATAAATCTCTTAGAGTGCTTTCTCCTCACCATAGTCACTAGAAGACGGCCTGTCTTGTTTCCCCATTGATAATACTTGTATCAGGAAAAGGTCAGATCCCTTTTAGCTTTAGACAATCATTTAGTAACTGTTTAGCCTCAGTATATTTGTTCAAGGAAGCATCACTAGAGAACGTAAGATGTTCCTGAAGAGCTATAGTCATAGAGTCATGCAGAGAGCGATAAGTGGCCGTCAACTTCCTTTTTTGTCTAGTGACATACAGTATTCAATTATCTGACCCCTTAGTACTGATTTTGCTGTGCCCCAAAAAATAGTGGGTCTTTCCCAATATTCCAAGTTATCGTCTTGATAATTTAATCAATGGTTAGTTAAAAATAGTCGAAAGTCATCTGATTGGTATAGGTAACTGAGGAATCCCCATAACCTAGTACCACCCGAATGTATCATTCATTCCGGAATCAGTGAGATAGGGGCATGATCAGAAATCAGCACACTGTGAATATCAGCGTGCTTCACTTGGGAAACGAGCAAGTCAGCAATTAGGAAGGAATCTATACGAGACCATGAGTGGTGAACATTGGAATAAAAAGTAGATGACCTATCTGTCGGGTTCAATAGTCGCCACATATCAGTGAGCTGGAGAGTTGACCTCATTGATTGTATTAGTTTCCACAAATGTGGGTTCGGATTATTCGGGGGAGGGCTTTTATCAATGTTTAGGATTACTGACTTAAAATCTCCACCCAACACTAACGCAAAGTTTTCACGCTGCAGAAAAATGATAGAGAGATTCTGCAGAAATTCAGACGTCCCTACGTTCGGAGCATATACATTTACCAATGTATATTTAGCACCCCACACTTCTACATCTAGAATTAGATACCTGCCGTTCTGGTCATTTATAGAGTTTTGAAAAGTGTAATGCAAGTTTTTTTTAAATTATATTGCAACACGTCTTGCCTTCCTTTTGATAGTCAGCTGATATACAGCCATCTATCCAAGGTGCCTTCAAAGTAGCTCCAGAATCTTTTAGCCAATGAGTTTCTTGTAGGAATATAATTTGGGGATTGAAGCGTTTTAAATGTGTGACAACTCTTTTGCGCTTTATGGGAGAGTTGAGACCGCCAACATTCCAGGAGACCACCTTAAGCTGTGAGTCAACAGTTGTGGGGGGTGTAGCTAAGGAGTTGAAATTCTGACTAGCCAATACCTAATCGAGGGAGGGTATATAGACTGATATTACAGACTAGAGAAGCCCACTCCTTGCCCCCCCCCCACTCCTTGTCCCAGCGAGCAAGGAGTGCAGGGCTGGATTCCAAAAATGATGGAATAAGTCTCCTACTTGGGGGGAAGGAGACGGAACACAAACAACAAAAAATAATACAAAAAGAGTACAACACATCGCTTCAAACACCATTTTCAATCATTTTCCTTAAACAGGTGAAACCTTACAAGCGTCATTGTGAGAAATAACGCTTGACACAAACTTAGAAACAAAAAATTAAGTAGTTGATGAACTAAGCAAGTAGCTCCAACATGGACATATAAACTTATAGATTGCACAAAGTAAAGCACACTAAGGCAAGTGTCGCATTGAATATTAGTGATCGGCTGGCCTTCTAGAGCCTAACAACTTTGTCACATGGGTTTTAGCTGTACTGGAATACGTAAAATAGAAGGTTTTGCCATTATCTTGAATGCGTAATTTTGCTGGGTACATGAGGGCGAAACGGGCATTATTGTCATAAACTAGTTTGCAGACACTGGAGAACTCCCTACGTCTCTGCGACACTGAAGCCGAAAAATCCTGAAAGATGAGTATCTTACGGTCCCTCGCCTTCAGTTTGGAGCTTCTGCGATACGAACGCAGAATCAGCTCCTTCATGCGGAAGTACACGAACCTCTCAATCACTGGCCGAGGCCTAGAATCAGTATTCGGTCTAGTTGGACCGATCCTATGAGCCCTTTCAATATGTGGCAGAAAAGTCTCCTCAGAGATCTCCAGTGCTGAAAACACCTCAGTGGAGAGAAATTCTAGCAATTGTGAGTCCCTAATGGTCTCTGGAATACCCATAAATCTGAGATTATATCTCCTATCTCTGTTCTCCAAGACATCAATTTTAGCTTGTAGAGTTTGAATAGTGAACGCATATGTATCCGCTGTTTGTTGGAGACCATATACGTGATCTTCCGTGTCATTCACCCTCTGTTCCACCTCAGTAAGCCTAGTAGAATGTGTTTCCAACTTGGCCAATGTCGTGTTTAGTGCAGTCTGAATCTGTTAAAGCTTTTTATCAATAAATTGAATATTGTCAAGTTTTTTTTTATCTATCTGAGGCATCAAAATTTTAGATAACTCCTAAGCCATTTGGGATAGGGAGGAGTGACCCGAGGAAACGTCGGTGTCAGACATTCTATCTGGGGAGTCAGTAATGCGGGGGGATGAAGGCGGATTTGATTTGCCAGGGGGTTGTCTATTCTTGCTCATCCTGGTATTAACAGCAGACTGGCTAGATTTGCCTGAAGTATTCTTATGGACGTATCTGTCCATAACCCACCTTCCAAAAACTTATTGGCAATAAGGTACCAATAGTACCAATTATCCAAAACTACACTAAGGCACGACACTGCACAGGTTATATGACTATTATATCAGGAAAAATTACAGAAATGTGGCAGAGCTACTTAAATGACGGCCAACATTTACCTCATTACACAAACATTATCCATAAGGATGCTAATCTTCAGAAATATCAAAAATATTGATGGATAACAATACAACAAATATCATAGATAATTAATATTACCGGTAATAGTTCAAGATACAATGAGAATTACCAAGAATCTCATATTCCAGTTGTCAGTAAGGAATATATTTGAGCCCTATTACGAGATGGTGAACTAAACCTACCAACCAGGGTAGGATTATCACAGTATCAACTAAAGGTTGCAAGTGGTATGTTAGTCTTCAGAAAAAATGTAGCAAGGTTATGAGGCCAGTAACACCCCAAGTCCTAACAGGTGATATTCAAAATAACTGAGATAGACTTTGGATGTAATAAAGAATCACCAGCAGGCCTCAGGAAAGGGCAGTTGAAAGCATTCCTTGGAGAATAATACTTACAATATGCGAACACAATATACAGTAGGAGTGCACAATACAGTATATGAAAATAGAAGTAGTTAACTAATACCAGTGAACGTGCAACTAGTATTCATTCCAAGTAAAATATCAAAGTCAGGCTTACCGGTAGTAGTACAGGTTGAGTATCCCATATCCAAGTATTCCAAAATAAATTTTTTGAGTGAGATTGTGAAACCTTTGTTTTCTGATGGCTCAATGCACACAAACTTTGTTAAATACACAAAGTTATTAAAAATATTGTATTAAATAACCTTCAGGCTGTCTGTGTAAGGCGTATATGAAACATAAATGAATTGTGTGAATGTACACACACTTTGTTTAATGCACAGTTATTAAAAATATTAGCTAAAATTACCTTCAGACTGTGGGTTGTATAAGGTGTATATGAAACATAAATGCATTCTGTGATTAGACTTGGGTCCCATCACCATGATATCTCATTATGGTATGCAATTATTCCAAAATACGGAAAAATCCGATATCCAAAATACTTCTGGTCCCAAGCATTTTGGATAAGGGATACTCAACCTGTAATAAATTTGTACTAGAATATAAGTGTGCATATGTCAAGCGCATTCACCAGTACATGCATTAATATTACAATGCAGATTATAAGAAGCAAATATGGATTGTGTTTGTAACCACTTCTTATAGCAGCACTTCTATCTGCTAAATGGACTTTGTACCCTAACACAGTACACACTAACCAATTATTACCGGTCGGCAAGAGTGATGCCAAAAAAGGTTAGATCACTATTTTAACTAAGAGCCATATAGAGAACACTCACTGCACAATATGTGTCTCGGCTCTCTGTGAAACACAACGGTCGTATTGTTGGGCAGAGTTATTAAACTAGATTACGTTTGTCCAAAGTTATTGATAAGTGGATGGACTGTAGGTGATAAGATATAATGCAAAGAGAGGTAGGTAGCTCAAAGAAACAGTTCACGTAATCCTGAAGAGGCTTGAAGGTATATTCTGTGTTCCCCAACTTCTCGTCTGCAACCCATTAACAGGGACATCTGACAGTCTATGTAAGGCTTATAGTTTGCAGACTTGTTCCTAATAGGGCTTTTTAAAGTTTTGTTTACATTGGTTCTTGACATATGCATCTCATCTGAATATGGTCACAGAATGGGTCTGGTTCAGCGTTACACATGCTTTGGAATGCAGCCGGAACTTGAGATTCCCAGCAAACTGTGCATTCGTTGACGTAAACACTTTTAGGGGGTATTTATCAAAGCTCAGAAAGAGATACAATTGTGAGTGATAAAGGACCAGTCAATCAGCTTCTGCCTTACATTCTGCATGCTGTATTTGAAAAATTACATTTAGGATCTGATTGGTTGGTACTTTCTCACAATTCTATCTCTCGCCAAGCTTTAATAAATACACCCCTAAGAGCATTTACAAGTGACTCGGTTGCTTCTCGTTTACGGCAAATGGGCATTACTGGGGGTCAACGGAGCACTTGCACATAGAGGGAGTGTCCTGTTAGTGTATAGACCGTTGCGGGCTATTCAATGAGAAGGTATGTAGAAAAGATGGGGGCTGTGTGTTATCATGGACAGAATACAGGCAAGTGTTCACATAGATTTCATTAGCTGGAAATAGCCTGAACTGTGATTGCCTTACAGGTGATCAGAATCGGGACCAGTGGCTGCTGTTTAGTTTTGGTTATTGAGGAATTCAAAAGTTTTATCTCAATTCCTGGGTAGACTTTAAAAAAGCAACAATGTTACTGTAAAACTATTGATTATTTTTTTTCTGTTACATTGAGTATTCTGCTGTTTAAACAAAGAATAATAACTATATATATTATATTTTCAACCAGGTATCCTCGTGTACAAGGCACACAAGATCATAGAGTCATGCCAGGAAGCCTTTATACTGCGCCTGTACAGGCAGAAGAACAAACAGGGCTTCATCAAAGCCTTCACAGACAATGCAGTCGCTTTTCACACAGGCTTCTGTCAGGTAGAGCGAGTAATGAGAAATCTGTTTGTCAGAAAACTGTATTTATGGCCAAGGTGGGTATATAATGATTTATTTTTTATTTTTTTATTGTTCATTTATTTTTTTTTTATGTTAAGAAATGAAAACATTTGCTTTGCACATTGAGGAAAAGTTTGGTAAATATTGTTGGATGCCCTTTTTTTCCCCCTTGAAAATTCAGAAATTTTTTGCATCTGTCCTCATGCCATGCATTTTGCGTTAGTGACTCCTTGTTTTAAGGGAGACTGAACAGATGGTGGAGCAGGCTCGTAAGAGTAGCGGAAGTACAGTATACATGTGTTCGCACAAACTGCTTCCCATGCTGACCAAAAGGAAGACACACATTCTCCTATTTGGATGCGGATCACGTGCGGGTGCTCAATGATGCAAAATGCTGAAATGATGGTGACAGGCAGCAGCCAATTTTGATTAGCTAAATAGTTGTAAATCTCTCCCACTTATACTGTTGTAATGTGGCTGCTCCAATCTATTTGTATTATTGCAGTGATATTTGCAATCCGTCTGCAGTAATATTTCATTTGTAATTTCTTTAGCATCCATAAGGGATATTGGGGACACATTAGTACGATGGGGTATAGATGGGGTCCAAAGGACCCAGTTGAAATTTCTTCAACTGGGTGTGCTGGCTCCTCCCCTCTATACCCCCTCCCACGGACAGTTTAGAAAAAAAGTGCCCTCAGGAGAGGATGCACATCTCTGCAGCTCCAGAGAGTTTTCTTTAGTTTATTTTCAATCTTTGTTATTTTTGGTTTGCTGTTTGGGCTTCAGCATACAGTACCTGCACCATGGGAGTTAGAGGGGGCGGTCACCGGCCTTGCGAGGTGTCAGAGCCGCTTCCCCGCTGCAGGACCACCGTCCTGGGAGGTTTTGTTCAGCGGGGTACTGCATCTTGGCTGTCACAATCTGTGGTGAGTACAAACCAGAGGGCTCCACTAGGGGGGTCCCCCGGTTCACTCTGCGGCTGGCATGCAGGTGAGGCATATGGGACCCTCCTGGGGGGGACCCGTTATAGCTCCCTGTGTACACTGGCAGCGGTTAGTGTAACCTTGCATTTATGTTAGGTTTAACACTGTTTGGGAGACATTGCCAGTATAAATATTACTGAAGCTCTGGTACCATTACAGGGGGCGGAGCTTCCTCAGAGCGGGATCAGTGGCATTTTGGTGCCTTCCTCTGCATACAGCAGTAGCAGCAGGCACACACAGCTCCTCCAGACACGCAGGAACACGCTGGGAACTTGGTACAGGGTCTATCTAAGTGGGAGAGCTGCTAATGTGCACATTCTGTGTCCCTTTGGGGAACATATATATTATATTATAACATATACAGTGTTTCACTGAATACAACAGCTACCAGCCTCACTGGGGCTAGGTAGTTTGGGTGTGCTGGTGCCTTCTCTCTGTCTCCCCCTCACATACAGTAAGGGCAGGCTTGCACTATACTTGTCTGTGTGTATGTCTGTGTTGTTACTGCAATCATGGCAAAACACAAGTTGTACAGTATGTGTAACACCAGATTCTCCCCACTATCATCTGGATCTATTTCTTGCGTACAATGTAGTCAGTCCTTAAAAATCACTGAGGAGGCTGTGGGGGAGGGTCCAGAGCCTTCCTGGCTAGGTGCAATCAAAAATATGATGTCTGATATAGCATCTCAGCTCACTGCAAATACCCATAAAACTCAACAATTACAGCAGGCTGTTGCAGACCTGGCTGCTAGGACAGATGTCCCCCATCACCACATCTCTTCAGGTCCACAAAAACGTGGATTGCCTGCCTTACTCTTAGATTCTAAGGAAGAAATACAAGAAGATGGTGAGGAAGTGGACCCCATTGGTGGGTATCCCTCTTCAGCACAGGGTATTGAACCCCTCATTCTGGCTATACGGGATGTGTTAAAACTCCCTCTGGAGAACGCTGCGACAGTTTGTTTTGTGTGCGGAAAAACTACTGCTGAGTGTCTCTTTGCGTGATTCTCCTAAATTAGAGGACCTATTTAAATTAGCCTGGAAAAATCCAGATTAAAAAATTCCAAGTGTCAAAACGGTTTTCGCACGCTTTCCCATTTGCTTCTGAAGGCAGAAAATTCTGGGAAGTACCCCCAGTTGTAGTCGTATCAGTCTCTCGCCTCTCTAAGAAGGCGGTACTACCTGCCCCGGGCTCCTTTACCATAAAGGGGATAGAAAAATAGAGACCACACTGAAGTCTATTTACACACCTGCAGGTATGTCTCAAAGGCCGGTCATAGCAGGTTGCTGGATGACGCATGCAATTCATACGTGGGCTACTCAGATACAGGAGGGCCTCTCAGCGGATAATTCTCTGGATACTACAGTGACTCTACTCAAACACATTCAGGACACCGCTCAGGTACTGTGCGAATCTCTCAAAGAGAGAGGCAATATTAATGCTAGGACCACTGCTCTGGTAGTGTCAGCTCGCAGGGCCTTATGGTTGCGTCAGTGGGTTGCGGACACAGAATCCAAGCGCAATGTGGAGTCTCTTCCCTTTTCAGGGGAATGGCTCTTTGGGGGAGAACTGGATACATGGATCTCTTAGGTTACTGTGGGGAAGTCCACATTTCTCCCCTCTGGGGCCCCGCCAGCTAGAAGGACCTACCCGAGGCCGTCTGCTCAGTCCTTTTAGTTTACCAGATTTCGATCTAGGGCCAGAGGTGCCTCCAATGCAGCTAGTGGCACCAGAGGTAAGTTTAAGAAACCAGCCATTGCCGGCTCTCCAGAACAGAACACCAGTTCAGCTTCCACAAAAGCCTCAGCATGACTGTGCACGCCCACCCCGAGGGGATTTCAAGGTGGGAGCTCGGTTGCGTCACTTCAGCCACATCTGGGAGAGTTCCTGGCAGGATGCCTGGGTTAGAGAACTCCTCTCTCAAGGATACAAGCTGGAGTTCGATGGTGCTCATTCCCAACGATTTTTCAAATCAAGCTTACCAGCTTTGGAGGATACGCGTGTTACGCTGATGCTCGCCATCAAAAAGTTGGCTCAGTCACAAGTCATTGTTCTAGTGCCACTGCAACAACAAGGTCATGTTTACTACTCCAATCTGTTCGTAGTGCCGAAACCAGACGGGTCGGTAAGACACATTTTGAATCTGAAGTCCTTGAACCCTTACCTGAAGGTTTTCAAGTTCAAGATGGAATCTTTGCATGCAGTGATTGCAGGCCTGTAAGAGCAGGAATTCCTGGTATCCCTGGATATCAAGGACGCCTATCTCCATATCACGATTTGGCCTACTCATCAGGCTTATCTGAGGTTTGCCCTGCTGAACGATCACTACCAGTCCCAGGTGTTACCCTTCGGCCTGTCTACAGATCCGAGGGTGTTAACGAAGGTGATGGCTAAGATGATGTTCCAACTCCAAATCCGGGGGGTCAAGATTGTTCTTTATCTGGACGATCTCCTAATAAAGGCAAAATCCAGGGAGCTTCTGTTGCTCCATATAGATCGCACTATCCAGCTTCTGTCACACCATGGGTGGATCCTCAATTTACAGAAGTCCCACCTGGAGCCTCCTCAGCGGCTCCTGTTCCTGGGAATGCTACTGGATACTGTGGCACAGAAGGTGTTCCACCCAGAGGTCAAAGCGAGAACACTCCAGGAGAAGGTCCGCATGATCCTCCGACCTGCTTGAATATCCATATATCTTTGCATAAGACTGTTGGGAAAGATGGTGTCCTTGTACGAAGCAGTCCAGTATGGAAGATTCCACACCAGGACATTTCAATTGGATGTCCTGAGCAAGTGCTTCGGTTCACATATTCAGATGCACCGGATGATTCAACTGTCACCTCAGGCCAGGATTTCACTCCTCTGGTGGCTGCAGTCTTCCAACCTCCTGGAAGGCCGAAGCTTCGGGATTCAGGTTTGGATCCTCCTCTCCTGCGAGCCTGAGAGGATGGGGTGCTGTCACCCAAGGGGCTCAGTTCCAGGGCAGGTGGTCTACCCACGAAGCCCTACTTCCGATCAACATTCTGGAACTTCGAGCAATCTACAATGCTCTGATTCAGGCCTCTCCTCTACTCAGGGATCTGGCGATCCAGGTTCAGTCGGACAATGCCACGGTGGTGGCATACATCAGTCGACAAGGAGGGACAAGAAGCAGGGCCTGCATGCGAGAAGTGTCAAGGATACTCCTCTGGGCAGAAAGAAATGCAAGAGCATTGTCCGCAATCTTCATTCCGGGAGTGGACAACTGGGAAGCCGACTTCCTGAGTCGTCACGATCTCTACCCAGGAGAGTGGGGGCTACACCTTCAGGTGTTCCAGCAAATCATCGACCAGTGGGGATATACCCACAAATCGACATGATGGCGTCTCGCCTCAACAAGAAGCTTCGCTGCCCGGGACCAAGGACCCTCAGGCGAGCGCAGTAGATGCACTGACGTCGTCTTGGCCGTATCGGCTGGTTTTCCTGTTTCCTCCAATTCCGTTGATCCCGCGGGTGCTCAAGAGGATCAGACATCAGGGGGTTTAGGCCATCCTGATTGCCCCGGAGAACTTGGTACGCGGATCTTCTGGGCATGTCCATAGAAGACCCTTGTCCTCTACTGCTAAGAAGGGATTTTCTTCAGCAAGGTCTGTTTGTCTACCCAGACTTACGGCAGCTTTGTTTGACGGCATGGAAGTTGAGCGGAACATCCTAGCTCACAAGGGCCTTTCCAATAAGGTCATTGCTACCATGGTTCAGGCCAGGAAACCTGTGACGTCAAAACACTATCACCATATATGGAAGAGGTATGTCTCCTGGTGCAAGGAATGCACGTATCCGCCTGCGGAGTTCCACTTGGGGTGTTTCCTCCATTTCCTGCAGGCTGGCGTGGATAAGGGCTTACGTCTGGGTTCCATTAATGTCCAGATTTCAGTTCTCTCAATTTTCTTCCAGAAGAAATTGGCGGTGTTGCCAGAAGTTCAGACCTTCTTGCAAGGGGTGCTTCACATACAACCTCCATTTGTGCCGCCCACAGCATCTTGGGATTTGAATGTGGTGTTGAATTTTCTACAGTCCTCCTGGTCTGAACCTCTGATGACGGTAAAGGACAAGTACCTCACGTGGAAGACTGGCTTCTGCTAGACGTGTCTCGGAATTAGGTGCCTTATCCTGTAAAAGTTTGTATTTGGTCTTTTATGAGAACAGAGCGGAGCTCAGGACTAGACAGCAGTTCCTGCCGAAAGTCGTCTCTGCATTCCATTTGAATCAACCTATTGTAATTCCGTCCAGTTCTGTCACTTACGCTCCTCCGGAGGAATTGGATACTGTGAGAGCCTTGAAAATCTATGTCAAGAGGACGGTTTGGATCAGAAAGACTGATTGATTCCTTGCTCGTGCTGTATGATGAGCAGAGAAAAGATTGCCCTGCTTCAAAGCAGTCCATTGCTTGTTGGCTTAGGCTCACTATCCAACAGGCTTATGTGTCGGCAGCCTTACCTGTTCCGCAGTCTCTGAAGGCCCACTCTATTAGATCGGTGGGGTGTTCCTGGGCGGCTGCCCATGGAGTCTTGGCCCTGCCACTGTGCCGAGCTGCTACCTGGTCGGAAAGAACACGTTTGTGAAGTTCTACAGATTTGATACCCTAGCTAAAGAGAATACCCAGTTTGGGCAGGCGGTGCTGCAGACGTATCCGCAAGTTCCCGCCCGTTCTGGAAGCTTTGGGATGTCCCCATCGTATTAATGTGTCCCCAATATCCCTTATGGATGCTAGAGAAAATAGGATTTTAATACTTACTGGTAAATCCTTTTCTCGTAGTCCATAAGGGATATTGGGCGCCCGCATCAGTGCGTAGACTTTTCTGCAGGTTATCTGTTAGTTATTACCTGTTCAGCTGTTGCTGTTTTGTTACCAGCCGTTGCTGGTCTTTTCTGTTCAGCCGTTGCCAGGCGTTGCTGGTCATGTTTATGTTATTGGTGTACTGGTGTATAAATCTCACCACTCATTGTTCTTAATTTCTTTCTCTCGAGTATGTCCTTTCTCCTTCGGGCACTGTTTTACCTATAACTGCCTGTGGGAGGGGGCTTAGAGGGGAGGAGCCAGCACACCCAGTTGAAGAAATGTAAAGTGCACTAGCTCCTTTGGACCCCGTCTATACCCCATCGTACTAATGTGTCCCCAATATCCCTTATGGACTATGAGCAAAGGATTTACCGGTAGGTATTAAAATCCTTATTTAATTTTTTTATTATTTTTTTTTTTCCCCACTGGAAAGGTGGCAGAAGCTTAATAAAACCTATAATTATCTCTTTGCTTCTAGCTCTAACTTCTTTTGACATGATGAATGCAACTTTATTAGTTACTAATAACACTGTCTGGCCATATACTCAACTGTATTGTATGAGCTATGTACTGTATTTTTAGCATTTTCTATTACCATAGTGAATCCACACCTCCTGGTGTAAACCAGATGAATATACTACTGTTCTCTATGAGTAAAGCAGGGGCGTATAATATAATAATGTTCTCTCTAGGAGTAAAGAAGGCACATATTAGTATACTACGGTTATCGCCAGGAATAAACCAGGGGTGTATACTATTGTTCTCTGTAGGAGTAAAGCAGGCGCATATACTACTGTTATCTCCAGGAATAAAGCAGATAGGTATGCTGTTGTTCTGTCTGGGAGTAAAGCAGACGCATATACAGTACTACTGTTATCTCCAGGAATAAACCTGGAGTGTATACTACTGTTCTTTCTAGGAGCAAAGCAGGCGCACATACTGCTGTTCACTCTAGGAGTACAAAACAAGAGTAAATCAGGCACATATGGTGCCCTTCTCAAGCCGGATGCATTTTGGGCTTGATTCAGATGTGGTTGGAGGTGCTATCACTTCTGCTTCACTGTTACAAGTAGACACCTCCTGCTGCAGTAGTGATCCGACCTGCGCCGTAGGATGCTGGACTCTCCACCCATGGTGCTGTGCAACTCGCCTGTCTCAGAGACAGGAAATCCCTGGCATTTTCCCTCCCCCATGAGTGGCAGCGACATGCTTCAGTTTCACAAACTGAGACCGTTGCTGCCCCCGAAATATCATCAGACTGTCAATCACATGCCAGGTTACTTGCTACGTCGCAGGACCATTCACGTATGCGCAGAATGGGTCCGGCGCGTTCGCAAAGTGACGATAATCTGTACTTTCCATTAGCTCCAGGATCAGAGTCACCCCTCTTGTGTATATAGCTCTGCCAGCTAAGTAAAATGTGCCATTATAGCGAGGAGCATTTTGGTTTGTGATTTAGATGCACATTCTGTCCTGCTGAACATGAACCTCTGTATGTCTCGCACTCACTAGAAACAGAACGTTTGGTTATTATCCCCTAAATAGTAAGGTCCCATATTTATCTTTGCTCCCATGGCATTTTTATCCATTACTTTAGCCTTAAGGATTAGTGCACATACGTGCTGGACTTTTTTTGCATGTAATGCATATGAGATGGGAGGGTCTAAAGCTAAAATGTGTATTTTTTTTTATTTAACTGTATCCTTGTATGCATATTGGTATGTGAAGCTGATCACATTTTGAGGTCAGTAATTGGAGTTGCAGCAATGGTGTGATGATAATATAGGCAGTGTTATTTAGATTCATTTGACCTTTTTTCAAATTTCTTTATTACAACTTGTAGTCTGACTCATGGGGACTTACTGTATGTAATAGACTGCAAGCTGTGCGGGAATTCTTGCAAGTCTGTCTGTGTTTTTAAGGAAGCAGTCATGTACAAGGTATACCAGTGTTAATGTTGATTAACATACAGAACAGAAAAAGCAATACCTTTTACACTGAAATTCGAGCAGCTGTGGCTGCTGGATGTAATCTTTAACATACGTACTTTTTACTAACTTAGCGTACACACACACCGACATGCCGTGTGCACAATGCAGCTACACGTGTGCCTGAAGTACACTTATAACCTTAGCAGGGACAGAGACACGACACCAATTGTATTTAAGATGTTGGGATCCGACCCACCAACATATAATTGATAAAAAGGGGGTTACAATAACAATACAATTACAATAAGAGAAAAGAGGCTACAATACAATGGTACATACGTTTTGTTTCGCCAGCGCCACACGGTCCGGTGCTCAGTCAATCAGCAAGATGACCTTCAGAGAGAGACGGTGACCGGCTAGGCAGCTTAGCTTTTATACAGTTGGTAAAAACACAATACAATGGAAACTGTAACCCCTTCATCCATAGGTCAAAGGGCTGGTCATTTACAGTACAGGAGGGGTCATAGGTTGGTTTGAATAGGTGGGCGATGTCTGATCCAGGTGCACTTGCAGTTGGTCTCCACTGGGTTCCCGCCGAATATCAGAGTACAGTAAATACAGTATAATAGTAATATTCTGTTCCTGCGCATAGTTATGCGCAGGAGCGTGCTATCTTCTGAAAACTGCTACCGGAATGTTGCCCTTAAAATACCCTACAGCTGGATACCAAACACCACCTCATAACCTAATGCTGTCCCCTTATATCCTGTAAAGGTGAATCCCTTTGTTGTTGTACCATTTAAACAAGTGTAAATTGCTGGTGTGGTGCGTGTGGGCTATGTGTTCATTGTGCACTATGTGGACTAAATATGTGATATGTCTTTGTGGCTTTTCCATGCGAGTACAAATGCTACCGTAATTACTCATGCCACGCACTAATACGCAGGACCGCGTGAGCGGTTATACGCAACTTGCGGATATGTGCACGCACGGCAGAACAAGTACGCGCACGGAGGTGTAAAAGCCTAATATATATCCTATATAAAACACGCTTAAAGGTTAAAAGACTCAGTACGCTATTAGAGTAAGTGGTACCGTAAGGGTACGTACTCAGCGTAGCGGACGCTTAGCCGTGGACGAGACGCACGAGCGGCACGTTCGCTCACGGCTTAATGCGTAAAGGCAAGCACGCTATAGACTGCCGACAAACGTAATGATACGCTATCAGTGTAGCGGACGCTCGAGACCACGAGGAGATCGCGAGCGGCGCTGACGCTCACAGAGTTAAAACTTTGTAACAATATCCTAAACAATGTACTTATATTGTAAACCTTTGTGCAGTGATAAGGTGTAAATGCAACACAGTGTAACCTTGTTAGTTAGAAAACTGTATGAGCGATTCTTACGCTCTGAGAACCCTTTAGCAATATAATAAACACTCAAATACCGGTCTAAGGGTCTAACACCTTTTAAGGGAATGAATGAACGTTCAATTGCAAAAGAATATACAATACAAGTTATACACTACCAAACTAACATAAAATACCTAACCGAGTTACTACACGTTAAAATACAACAAAGACACAATTACATTTAAGGGGGGAAGGAGAGAGAGAGAATGGCTTACAACAAAATAGGAGATAAATATGGTTGCAGAGAACTTACGCACAAGGGGAACAATCGCAAGCGCCTTTCTGGATATCCAGCTCCCGATTATCAGTGATGAGAACCGTTGAAAAAAGTAGAGAGCTGGCCCAGATCGGCTTGTCTTTATATACACTTACACATAGTACAGTACAATGGTCCCTACATTCTTATTGTTCATTGGACACAGGAATTCGTCTCTGCATTATAACAAAAGGTCATAGGTTGGTTCATACAGGTGGGCTGTGACTATTTCAAACTGCTCAGGTGGGAGGGAAACTGGGTTTCCCGCCGCATGGGTAATAAAGTGCAAATATAGTAAATGTCCATAAACTTCTTATGTCCATAACTATACGCACGAGCGAGTAATCCGCTTCAAACCAACACCGGAATATTGCTAATTATATTCTCTTCCGATGGATACTAAACACCACTGTGTAACCCCTGTCTGACCCTTCATATCAAACAAAGAGGAATCTCTCTGTCCCCGAACATGCTATATTAACTAAACTTTCAGATTCTATCAAAGGGACCATAATCTACAAAATACATTATATGACTAAATTATGTTATGATTGAATTGCCCGCTAGACGCACATGAACTCTACCGTAAATGCGCATACCGCGCGCCCGCGAGTGCACGCGACCGCGAGTATACGCACGCACGGGAGAGCTCATGCTCGTGCAGCGTGCACACGCACGAGGTGCATATATGGCAATGTGCAGCGTGATATTTTCTGACTTTGACAGTCCACCCTTTGGCAGTCACCAATAACTGCCACTTCCTAAAATAGTTCAAAAAGAGAAAAATATATGTCATGTATAATACATTTCTATGATTGGGTAGGGGAGAAGGTGGGAAAACGGTATGACCTAGTGAGATAGCAGAAGCATGTGTGTATGAATCCATGTTTGGGGGGTCATGTATCATCGTGCCGTACGTGTTTTAAATCAAGCTTCGAGGTATTGCGAAGTATACATTTGAATTCCTTCTTATCCCGTATTAAGGGTCTGTGGATGGGCTGTCAAACTTTACTGAGCTCTTTTCGGCTTTTGGTTGCAACAAAATGGGGGAGCACATTTTAGTTGATGATACATGAATGGGGGAATATGTGAGTGCTGATATCTGTGCCTATATTCCCTATCGACTATGTGTGTTATTACCTGAAGGTTGTAGAAATGAAGATAAAGAGCAATTATGGTAAATGCAGTCGTAAACTATGTGAGTTTAATGTACATTTGCCGATTGAGGTCTTGTCTGTGTCTTGTCTTGTCTTGTCTCGATGTTGACTGTAGTCTCCCGATGCTTTTGCTATAAACGGTGTGCAAAAAGCTTTTTCAATGTCCATAGACTTACAAAAAGTGTTGGGCTAGCGTAAAGTTAAAGTTACTAGGGATATGGGGGTCTATGGCATAGTCCATCAGTTGTCTGTGTAAAAGGTTGTCAAATTCTTCTTCCAAGCGGATGTCTTTGTACCTTGGAGGAAAACAAAGGAGAAACGGGTGAAAGAAACGGACCGTGGAATCACATTTTCATCACAACATTGTCTCAATGGTTGGGTCGTAAATCAAATCAGTCGTTGTTATTACAGTATCTTCACTTCTTAAACTCATCACTCGGGCGCTACGTTTACACTTTGTTAAAACCCGAACGCATCTAAATATCAGGCCGACCGATATGATGACACCCAGAATACACAAAAGAAATTTCCCTACATCCATGATAATTCCTTGAGCCCATTCTCCTAAACCAGAGAACCAATTTCGTGGGTTCAACCATGTCACCCAACCGGTCAGCTCATTACCCACAGCGGCAAGGGTGAGATTGTGTTTCCTTCGGAACTCCCATTTTAATTGCAAAATGTCATCCATCTTTTGACCTATGACCTCGGTCGGGTCCTCTGTGCTGTTTGTAATATACGTGCAGCACTTTATTCCATACTGAGTCGCTAGGGTAACACAATACCCGCCTGTCACAGCTGTGAGATAATTGAGAATCATCCTATGCTGAACCAGTTCTGTTTTATAAGCTTGGAGCTCCCTTCCGGTATACCTGAATGTGTCATCATACATTTCAGTGATATTGTCTAATAAATTTGCAAGCGCAGATATATATTTATAATTTATCACTCCTCTGGCGGTACGAGTGATATCTAACGCGATTAGGAATTGAATCCCGGTGGATTCATGGATCAGGTCAGAGGCCGGATGCTCTGTTCTTTCTATCAGGTGCCGTTTAACGATGTGCTCGTAATGAGTGTGAGTATAAGGAGCTTGGGCACTGCGTGAATATCCTTCATTTTAGTGTGGGATACGGTCATTACCTCAGGCAGTACTTTTCCAATAGAACATAACCCTTCTGAGTTTGGGGCAAGCCACTTATACGCCTTCCTCCCGCATATGAAGTATGCATCATCGGGGAGAACATATGGGACGGAATAGGACATTACCATATTACAAATTTTCCATATGAAATCTCCTAACCCTAATTCTCCCATCTGTTTAGTACACGTATCTGTTTGTACGATATGTGCACAGTATCCTGGTGATACTTCTCCAACTCTCATGATCCTACTTCCTAGGGTATACCTATATCGGAAATATTTTCCACTACCGGCTATGTGGCGTATAAGTTCTGTATCTGTAGGCATTCTATCGGCTCTGTATGAAAAGGTCATGGTTTGGTTGTTCCATGACACTTCCCAATTTCCCGGCTTTCGGGGATTGGAAATGTTAAAACATACTAGGGATCTATCCACATGATATTGGTGGAGCTTCAAACTAGGAGGACTGGAGATATTAAACCTCCTGTCCACCGGCCTCCCACCACTTAGCTCAAGTACCTCCCCTATAGTTAGAGGGAATGGTACTAACCCTGATTTGCTATGGCCTTGAGGTACTTGAGAGCATACCCAACAATCTGTCTGATTTAACACTTTACCCACTAAGGAGTGATAGTCACTCAATGGATGCCGGTCCATGTGGATATTAAAACTGGATTGGCATTTCTTGATACACCCATCCTCAACTACACTGTCACAGAGCCTACAGATACAGTTCTCTTCCGCTAACAATCCTTCACAATTCCTTCTATTGTCAATGCTACCAGATCGTTTTCTGATACTCGCCTTTACTCGGTGATTATGTTGTTCTTGGAAATCTACGCCTCCATCTCTGTCATCAGAACCCATTCCAGAACCTCTCTCGACCTCCATGGTACTCTCGCCGGAACAGACTGCTCTGGTCAACATCATGGTCAACAGGAAAATCCGGATCACAGTCTCTTGGGGCAAGTCCATCTTATAGGAGGAAATGGAGAAGAATGAGAAGGGGGAAAGAAATAATTGAGGGAGATGGGATGGGAAGTGGAGAAAAACAATAAAAGGGAACAGGGAATCGACAACTGCCTCCGATCTTATTATTCTCAATGCTCAGGTGCCGTCTCAGTCCTCCTGAAACAGACACTCCAGTGATACAACTTCCTCTACCGTCTGTTCTTTATCACTGGACCTCTCTGGATCAGCAACCTTCTTACAATGGGACGAATGAACCCAAGTCTCTCTCTCGGCAACCTTCAATGCTGTCGTGCTAATCAATAAGACTTGGTATGGTCCTTCCCATCTGTCAATAAGGCAACCTGAGCGTAGAAAATTCCGTATCATTACATAATCCCCAGGTTCAATGTCATGACAATTACTATCTGGCAGATCAGGAATCACTAGCTTCAAATTATCATTCTGATTCCTTAGCTGTTTACTCATCTTAACCAAATACTTTACAGTCACTTCATTGTTACACTTTAAATCATCCTGAGGGTTAATCATAACATGCGGTTGTCGACCGAACAGAATTTCAAAAGGGGACAGATTAAGAGGGGACCTGGGAGTGGTTCTGATGCTGTATAATACAATGGGCAAAGCTTCTGGCCATGTCAATCCTGTTTCTGCCATAACTTTGCTCAATTTATTTTTAATAGTGCTGTTCACTCTTTCTACCTTCGCACTCGCCTGGGGGCGGTACGGAGTGTGCAGCTTACTATCAATTCCCATCAACTTACACATTCCTTGAAAGACATCACCTGTAAAATGGGTACCCCTATCACTTTCAATTATTCTAGGGATACCGTATCTACACACAAATTCCTGTACAATTTTCTTAGCAGTAAACATTGCGGTATTTGTGGCCGCAGGAAATGCTTCGACCCAATTTGAAAACACATCTATACAAACTAGTACATACTTAAAATTTCGACAAGGGGGTAATTGTATGAAATCAATTTGTATCACCTGAAAAGGGCCGCCTGTAGGTGGGATATGAGATGGTTCTGTTGGTATTGCCTTTCCGATATTCTTCCTCAAGCAGGTGAGGCAAGTCATTGCCCTCTTTCCCGCATGGGAAGAAAATCCTGGGGCGCACCAATATGCTCTTACCAACTTGCACATCCCTTCCTTGCCCAGATGAGTCAGCCCATGTGCTGCTTCCGCTAAACTTGGAAGGTATGCTCTGGGTGCCACTGGTTTACCCTGCCCATCTGTCCAGAGTCCTGAGGACTCCTGGCCATATCCTTTTGCCCTCCAAACTGCCTTTTCCTGTGTGGAACACAAATTTTGCATTTCACACAATTTCTGTGTGTTGACGGTATTAAATACCATCAGTTGTGTGGTGTGTGTCTGTCTGGGGGTACCAGCTGCTAACTTAGCAGCTTCGTCTGCTCGGCTGTTACCAAGTGATACCGGGTCTTGGCTATATGTATGTGCTTTACACTTGATAACAGCCACTCTGTCAGGTTCCTGTATCGCTGTTAGAAGCCTTTTGATGTGAGCTGCATGCGCTACCGGTGTACCAGCTGCCGTCATGAAATTTCTGAGGCGCCATAGGGCTCCGAAATCATGGACTACACCGAAGGCGTATCTAGAGTCGGTATAGATATTGGCTGTTTTTCCCTTAGCCAATTCACATGCTCTGGTTAGGGCAACCAGTTCAGCAACCTGGGCTGAGTGAGGTGGGCCTAGCGGTTCTGCTTCTATGGTGCCTTGGTCATCTACGACTGCGTATCCAGTACACAAGTCTCCCGAGTCCGTCTGTCTGTGACAACTACCGTCAGTGTAGAAAGTAAGATCTACATCTTCCAGTGGGTTGTCACTGATGTCAGGCCTTGCCGTGAAATTTTGGGTCAAATATTCCATACAATCATGTGAGTCAGTGTCTGTACTAAATCCTCCTTCACCATCACTCTCATCCCCCACCCTTTGTGCCTGTCCAGGCACACCTGGGAGATACGTTGCTGGATTTAGTGCACTGCATCTCTTTATGGTGATGTTTACAGGGGCCATTAGTGCTAATTCCCACCTTGTAAACCGTGCGGATGAGACATGTCTGGTTTGAGCAGAATTTAGTAAGGCTGACACCGCATGAGGTGTATGGATTGTGAGGTTGTGTCCTAGCACTACATCTTCGCTTTTCGTTACTATCAATGATATCGCAGCGACACTTCGCAAGCATGTGGGGAGGGATCGCGCTACCGTATCTAGCTGAGCGCTGTAGTATGCTACCGGCCTACTGGCATAACCGTGCTTTTGGGTTAGGACGCCTGCCGCGCAACCAGCACTTTCTGTTCCGTACAGCTCAAAGGGTTTCCCATAGTCTGGCATACCTAATGCTGGTGCCTGCGTTAGGCACTGTTTAAGTCTCTCAAATGCCATCTCGGATTCATCTGTATGCAAAATCCGATCAGGTTTGTTTGATGAGACCATCTCCTGCAAAGGTAATGCTAGAATGGAAAAACCTGGGATCCAGTTACGGCAATACCCACACATTCCTAAAAATGTTCTGATCTGTTGCTGAGTTTGTGGCAGTGTCATGTCTCGAATTGCTTGAATTCTATCAGCGGTCAGGTGTCTCAGTCCTTGTGTCAGACAGTGTCCCAGATATTTTACTTTAGTCTGGCATAATTGCAACTTGTCTTTGGAAACCTTGTGTCCTGTGTCTGAAAGATGAAACAGGAGCTGTTTCGTATCTTTCAGGGACGCTTCCAGTGAATCTGAACATAGTAGTAAATCATCCACATACTGGATCAATACTGATCCACTCCCTGGTTGGAAAGACTGTAAACAATCATGCAAAGCCTGTGAAAATATACTTGGACTGTCTATGAAACCTTGTGGTAATCGAGTCCATGTGTATTGGACTCCTCTGTATGTGAATGCAAACAAATATTGGCTGTCAGGGTGCAGAGGTACCGAGAAGAAGGCGGAGAAGAGGTCAATAACAGTGGAAAATGTCGCAGTGGGAGGGATTTGCATAAGGATGACAGCTGGATTTGGCACTACGGGGAACTGACTCTCAACTATTTTGTTAATCCCCCTTAGATCCTGCACTAGCCTGTAACCCCTCCCCCCACTCTTTTTCACAGGGAAGATGGGCCTATTGGCAGTGCTGGATGTTCTCACCAGAATGCCCTGTTGTAGCAAGCGCTCTATTACGGGGTATACTCCTAACTCCACCTCTGGCTTCAGAGGGTATTGTGGGATTTTTGGAGCTAGCCTACCATCTTTTACTTGCACAACTACTGGAGCTACGTTTGCCATTAATCCAGTGTCTTGTCCATCTTTAGTCCAAAGTGACTCTGGTATTTGGGATGTCATTTCTTCTACCTGGGATGAACTCCTATTTATCATAATGGTATGTGACATTAATTTTGATGGGGAATCTAGCATGTCTCATACTTCCTGAGCGTGATTCTCAGGTATGTCTAAGAATACACCTTCAGGAGTACAATAAATGACGCACCCCATTTTACACAATAAATCTCTTCCCAGGAGATTAGTCGGTGCCGATGCAGCCAGCAAAAAGGAATGCTTGGTATGCAATGGCCCTATTGTAATCTCTGCTGGTTTGCTAACAGGGTAGTGCTGTACTACTCCCGTTACTCCCATGGCTGGAATTGTCTTACCAGTGGTTCTCATGCCCACTGTCGAATTTATCACTGATTTGGCCGCCCCCGTATCTACAAGGAAATTTAATGATTTACCAGCTACATCAATTGTGATCTCGGGTTCACTTCCAAGACTTGCAATCAATTTCACTGGCTGCAGATTACAGGTGTGGCCACACCCCTATTGGGTATGGTGACCTCCCTGAATCGCGCTGGCAGCAATTACTTGTGGTGGGGATAGATGGGAACTATCAGAGATTTGCCAGTCTCTTCTTGGGGGATACCTTTTTGTTTCCCCTGCATGTGGCTCATAGCTCCGCCCTTTCGGTCCTTGATCCCAATGTCTCGTATCAGGTCGTTGTCTAGGGGATTGATATGAATTTTGTATTTGTCTTGCTTTACAATCACGTGACATGTGTCCCTCTCTGTGACAACTATAACATTTTATACCTCTTGACTTACCCACAGGGGTCACAGTTCTGGGCTGAGGTGGCCAGGTAGTGAGGGCCTGTATGCTTACAGCCATTAACTTATCACTCTGTGACTCCCTGTGTCTGATATTCCGATCATGCCCTGCAGCAGCCTCTCCCAATGCATCCACTGACATACCTCTCCAATCAGGCCTAGTGGTTTGTATTCTATTCCTTAAAACCTCCTTTAGACCATCCATTAATACTGAAACAGCTACTTCCCTGTGGTGTACATTAGTTTTAATGTCATCTATACCAGTGTACCTAGCCATATCCTGCAGAGCCCGGTGAAAATACTCTGGTGTGGATTCACCTTCTTTTTGTTTTATTGTAAAGATTTTATTCCACTTTACTACTGCAGGAAAATATACCCCTAGCTGTAAGTTGATTCTTTTTACATTATCCTGATTATACTCGTCTGTTAGTGGTACTTCCTCATCTAACTTGCAATCAGCAATAAACTTTAACGGATCAACACTGGGGGGTAAACATGCCCTCAAAACTGTCCTCCAATCTTTGTTATTTGGCTCTGCAGAATTTCCTAGCTCCCTAATATACTTTTGACATGCAACTAAGTCTTTCCTAGGATCAGGGAATTCAGACATCATTGATCTTAATTCTGCTCGGGAAAAGGGACAGTGCATGGCGATGTTTCTGACAGGAGTTGCCCCTGAAGCTTCAGTTTTCCCATTTGGCACTGCTATTACCCTAACGGGATTAAGTCCAATAACATCATTCTGAGTAGATTCTACAACATGTGGTGAAATGGTTTCAGCATAGTGTATGGTGCCGTACTTACCAGTCGATACGACCTCACCTGTCCCTCCGCTAGGGGCCTTTGATACTAATCTTACGGGTTGGGTCGTGCCCACTGCTGTTTCTGATATGGTGGCTGCTAGGGAGAGTGCTGATATTGTTGTGGGCTCATCCTCTTGGTCACAATCCTGGGGAAAGTTCAAAACAGGGTACAACTTGCACAGATTAGTGTTAGCATCAATTACTTTAGTTACATTATCCTTAACTTCTACACATTTAACATAACCCTGAGTGCCATTCTCTGCAACCAATTTCTCTCCAGGTATGTACGGTGGTGGGGGTGCAGTGGCTATCAGTTTCCTGATAGGGTTAGATCCAGTGGCTTGCGCCAACCCCCTTTGTATTTCACCTTCCTGTTGCCACAATGTTAAATAATCATAATGTTTAATACGCCTTTTTGAAGATTTAATCAGGCAAACTCTTCTCCTTAAATTCTGTAACACTTCTGGGTTAAAACTACCTACCCGGGGAAACTTTTCCCCGTCATGCACAGTCATCCTTTCCCATTCATTGCATAACATTTCTGTGTGATGACCATATTTCTCACACATGATATACCTTGCCGACCCGATTGGTCGGTTTACCAAATCAACCTGAACCTGGGTTGATCGCCCCTTACCTGAACAACTGGCCCCCATCTCTGCAGGTGCTGCTTTCACTACCTCTGACTTCAAATCAGGGTCTTCGGCAACCCTTACAAAAACCAAGATGCTCGGGGTAAAGCTGCGGTGGGGGTTTTGCAACGAGGTCCGCCCACTTAACTCCGCCCACGCTGGCCAATACGGCGACCAAAGTTCCCAGAGGTTCCGTACCCAACCTAGGGCACCTAAGTACGTCTACTTGCTCGGGCGTGTGGGAGTGTCTTACCCTCCCCAGCAAGTATCAGTCGCTGGAATGTCCCTGAGTGATCAGGCTACTTCCCTTAAAATAAAAAAATTACACAAATCACGTTAACAATGTGCAAGCAGCGTTCTTCTGAATTCAAGACACGCTAATGCACACAATCACATGCGGTACAATCGTATCTGCACATAAGCAACTAATCTTATGTGCGGAACGATCAGTGGAATCGAAAATTTCGGCTGCAAATTCCTTCAGCAATGAGCTTCTTTGGCCTATATGGGTCTCGCACCAACCTTCTTCGGTTGTGCTCTCTACTTTTAGTCTGCTGTACCTGAACCTCCTGGTCTGTTATGTACAGCAGACTCTACTGCTCATAAATGTGTCGAGATTAACAAGGACGCCTCCCAAGCCACCCCACGCTATCACTCTCGCTGGTGTACCTCTTTCTACTGGCCTATGGTTCCCACTTCCGTAATAAAAGAGAAATCTTATATATATACACTCTTACATTCGAACACTCTTATTTCTGTACAGAATTCCTTTCATTCAGTAATAGTCTAACCCAGAAGAATTACAACAGAGAAAGTCTTTTTTCTTTTAACTTTAAACTTTTGGATGTGAGATAGATTTGCGTTATTTTCGCGTTACTTCCTTATCGCCTATTAAAACGATACTATCGTGCAGTTTGTATTATTTTGTGGGCGTATCCGTACGCTTCGTTGCGTAATATACGCTCCGTGCGTCGACCCTTGCCTTGCGTACGCCCTGCCCTTGTAAGGACACGTGTACGCAAACCAAGTACGTCCACAGTAACACACTACACGTTTATCAATGTGAATGATCTTTAACAGTAATCCTTCACTGAACACCACTCACATTTCCCTTGTATTCTAGGCGAGATTGTGTGTGTGCCTTTTACAATTATTCCCTTAAATATTTATCCTTTAACTATTAATAACAACAAATGTCTCAACACGTTATCACTAGTGTGTGGCAATCAGGAGAATGAGGTACGGACAAATAATCCTAAACAAGGAATACAGGTGTGTGTGCTTATGCGTACGTTCGCAAAACAGAAACTAAACCGGTTTTAAAAGACAATAACGTACTGTTCCTACCTTTTGGTTCCGGATTCCATCAGCACTCCTTACTACGCGAAGCAGACGCTTATCTGGTCAGCACTACGAGGAATATTACCTCCCGCCTTTTGCTGACCGATAATGTCTGCTGAAATTACCTAGTGCAGATATGTGAAGAGCGGGCGAGTCCCCAATTGTAAAAGCCTAATATATATCCTATATAAAACACGCTTAAAGGTTAAAAGACTCAGTACGCTATTAGAGTAAGTGGTACCGTAAGGGTACGTACTCAGCGTAGCAGACGCTTAGCCGTGGACGAGACGCACGAGCGGCACGTTCGCTCACGGCTTAATGCGTAAAGGCAAGCACGCTATAGACTGCCGACAAACGTAATGATACGCTATCAGTGTAGCGGACGCTCGAGACCACGAGGAGATCGCGAGCGGCGCTGACGCTCACAGAGTTAAAACTTTGTAACAATATCCTAAACAATGTACTTATATTGTAAACCTTTGTGCAGTGATAAGGTGTAAATGCAACACAGTGTAACCTTGTTAGTTAGAAAGCTGTATGAGCGATTCTTACGCTCTGAGAACCCTTTAGCAATATAATAAACACTCAAATACCGGTCTAAGGGTCTAACACCTTTTAAGGGAATGAATGAACGTTCAATTGCAAAAGAATATACAATACAAGTTATACACTACCAAACTAACATAAAATACCTAACCGAGTTACTACACGTTAAAATACAACAAAGACACAATTACATTTAAGGGGGGAAGGAGAGAGAGAGAATGGCTTACAACAAAATAGGAGATAAATATGGTTGCAGAGAACTTACGCACAAGGGGAACAATCGCAAGCGCCTTTCTGGATATCCAGCTCCCGATTATCAGTGATGAGAACCGTTGAAAAAAGTAGAGAGCTGGCCCAGATCGGCTTGTCTTTATATACACTTACACATAGTACAGTACAATGGTCCCTACATTCTTATTGTTCATTGGACACAGGAATTCGTCTCTGCATTATAACAAAAGGTCATAGGTTGGTTCATACAGGTGGGCTGTGACTATTTCAAACTGCTCAGGTGGGAGGGAAACTGGGTTTCCCGCCGCATGGGTAATAAAGTGCAAATATAGTAAATGTCCATAAACTTATTATGTCCATAACTATACGCACGAGCGAGTAATCCGCTTTAAACCAACACCGGAATATTGCTAATTATATTCTCTTCCGATGGATACTAAACACCACTGTGTAACCCCTGTCTGACCCTTCGTATCAAACAAAGAGGAATCTCTCTGTCCCCGAACATGCTATATTAACTAAACTTTCAGATTCTATCAAAGGGACCATAATCTACAAAATACATTATATGACTAAATTATGTTATGATTGAATTGCCCGCTAGACGCACATAAACTCTACCGTAAATGCGCATACCGCGCGCCCGCGAGTATACGCACGCACGGGAGAGCTCATGCTCGTGCAGCGTGCACACGCACGAGGTGCATATATGGCAATGTGCAGCGTGATATTTTTCTGACTTTGACAGAGGCCATCTGTATGGAGTTTGTACGTGATGTGCGTACTGTAATATTTTCCGACTTCGACACCAGGTTGGTTTTGCGTTGTAAATTATTGCCACTTTAAAAATACAGTGAGACTCGCTGGAATTCCCGCACAGCCTGCAGCTCGCAGTTTATTACTTAAACCCAATGTTCTTAATCAGAGAGCAAATTATTGGCGGGAGGGAAAAATAATTGCATCAACCTTTTATAATTGCTTGTCCAGCTTCAGATATGGATTTGAGACTCAAAGGGGTGGATTAATTTCTTAGCAATGTGCTATGGGTATATTTTGGTATCGCAAGTAACGGTGGTATATTGTGACCGCAACATTGTTTATTTACCCTCTCACCCCATGGGGAGAACTATTACAGAAAAAACAGAATGTTCACAAAAGAGTCTCCTTAAAAAAAATACACTTCGGGGGCATGGCCTGGAGGCTGAATTGAGTGGAAGCACGGACAGTGAGCTCCACTGTTACTGAGGGAATAAAACCCCTATTTTCCTCCCCCTGGTCCGTAGGAGCCCTCTAACTTCAGCCCCTGTAGCTGTGGGGACCCCTCTCTGCGGTGGACTAGAGCTGCGGAATCGGGGAGCCGGTATACTGGCTCCCGCGGGTTGCGGCCTATCCACCACCCTGAAGACGGGGCCTAAATTTTGAACCAGCGCTGCCTGCCGCGCAGAACACCGACCCCTGGAGCGTCTGCAGAGTACCCTTGCTCGGGACCCCTGTGACCGGGCCCCCTCTCCTGGCTGCTGAGACCAGCGGCGTTACGGGAGGAAGGAGAGACGGGCTGGGCGCGAGCACGAGAAACCCGGAGCCCCGGCGGCGGCGGCCATCTTAGGTCTCGGGACCCACAGAGCGATGCGAAGGACGTGCGGCCCAGGTGATCCCTGCTTCTGAAGAGGTGAGCTGCTCCCCTGGCCTAATCTCCCTGCGGTGGTCCCCTCCACTGAAGCCCGCAATTATCATCGGCGGACGGCCGCCGCCAGCGGCCCTGTGCTAGACGCCGGGTGGGACGCAGTTCCATCCCACTGGCAGTCTTACCCTGGGGTTGGTCTTCAGTCTCCCTTCAGATCTGCACTGTATACACAGATTCCACCTGGATCACTTGCCCGGATCTCCCTGAGCCACTGTTATCTGGAGGCAGTGTGGGGGCCCTAGAGCCGCAGGCCACCGCTAAGAACCTGCCTAATAAACCACCCGCAGCTGTGCTCTCAGTGATAGCTCCGCATCACACTGAATATCTGATCACTCAATACTAAGGGGCTGCTTTCTGTGACTGAGACCCCTCGGATGGGGGTGATAATTACTGTTCGACCCCGAGCATCTGACCTGCCCGTGCTGTACTGAGATGTGTTCTTTCTTTCATAATGTCCTCCTAGTACCTCCCCGCAATCATTTTAGCTGATACATATCTACACGCGGCTGAGTCTTTGCCCTGTTGGACTGAAGCAAGCTGTACCCCCCTTCTACTGTATTAGGTACTTCTCTGAGAAATGCGGAGTCATGCCTCCGAAGAAGCATAAAGCCTCCAAACTGGTCACTCAAGTCGCCTTTTTTAAGCCTTCTCCTTTCCGAAATAAACTTCCAGAGGCTGGAGCTCCTGTGGCAGGCTCATCACCCCAGACCATGCGGTCTCCTCCTTTGGCGTCTGAGCCCCCTTCCAGTGACGCACCCTCTCCAACGCGTCTTGAGGATGGTGAAGCTTTAACAGTGGGCAGTATGAAGCTTTTGCTGCATCAGTTTAAAGACGACGTGACATCTGAGTTTAGAGCCATGTTGAAATCCTGCCAGAGCTCCATTGACGACTTGGGTGAGAGGACAGGCCAGCTGGAAACGAAGATGAGTGAAGTAGTCGGTTCACATAACTCACTGATAGACTCCCATGATACCCTGGAGGGTGAAGTGAATTTTCTGCGCGATAAAGTGGCGGATTTGGAAGATCGCTCGCGCAGAAACAATCTTAAACTCAGAGGGGTCCCCGACTCGATTTCTAATAGCAGTCTCCATGATTACACTATGGAGATCTTCAAAAAATTGCTGCCTTCCGCCAGCTCCTCAGATCTCTTATTGGACCGAATTCATCGAATTCCGAAGGCCCGGGGTGCTCCAGGGGGATCGTCTAGGGATGTTATGATGCGGGTTCACTTTTTCCATATTAAAGAGTCCTTGCTCAAAGCGGCTAGACCCTCCTCTGACTCAACAGAAGCCTTGGGTAAACTTCAATTATATGGAGACTTGTCGCAGTACACTCTTAACAAAAGACGTTCTTTCCACCCTGTTACTACAGTTCTTCGGAAGGCTGGCATTCTTTATAGATGGGGCTTCCCCACTCGTCTGTTGATCTCCAGAGACGGCTCTACTATAGCCATCTCTTCAGTGGATGAGGGTATGAAGCTTCTCCGTAAATGGAATCTGGGGGGGAGACCGAGGGCCCAGTTCTCCTGACCGCCGACTCCAGCAGGACTGGTCGACGGTTGAGAAGTAGAGGTATACCTCTAACGTTTACTTGCCTTGAGTGCCCTTTCCTTGAATAACGTCCCATGTCCTGGACGTTAACTGCAGAGACTGCTACAGTTATTGTTTAAGTTGATTACTGCCATTGTGACTGCTTTCTTTGTTTTGTATGCTGTTCCATTCTAGGGTGTGCTTATTTATATGCAGAACAGAGTTCGTCTTATGCCTTTTTCTTACTGACTGCCTGTCCGTTAATCTACTTGCCCTAGATCTCAATTATAGGAACTGAATTGTATGTCTCTGCGGTTCTGCGCTTCTAGGTCATGTCATGAATGCCGTGTGGGTTTACATACGCCGAGATATGCAATCTTCGGCTGTTTGGTTGCGGGGAGGTTGGCCACCAACCTCTCTATTTCATAGTGTGAGGCGCTGGATGTTTTGGCGCCTTACTATGGCCCCATATTTCTATGGGGTCTGTTTCTTTTCTTTCTTTCATAATTTTCTCTTGTCTATACCTGTTTGTCTCCCTTATGTGTCTTGTCCCCCCCAGGGTTTTGTTCCTAGCTGTTGGCTTCAGCGGTTGCTTTGTTCCCTTAATAATCAGTTATGGTCAGGTTAGTCTCACTAAATGTTAAAGGATTGAACTCCCCACAGAAACGTAAACTAGCTCTGTCCTCCTTCTATAAAATGAAGGCGAATGTGGTTGCAGTTCAAGAAACCCACTTTAGAAAATTGGATATCCCTAAATTTCATGATAACCGTTTCCCTACTTGCTATATGGCCAATGGTCCTACAAAGAAGGCTGGGGTAGCGATACTCTTTTCCCTGAACTGTACTTTTACACTAGAATCCCAAATAGTAGATCCTGAGGGTCGATATCTCATATTGATAGGGTTATTGGAAAACGTTATGGTCACTTTAGTCTCATGCTATGCCCCGAATACTGGTCAGCTCACTTTCTGTAAGAAGCTCTGTTCCTTGATACAAAAGCACACTAAGGGGGCGGTTATGATCTTGGGGGATTTTAATTTAGTTGTAGACCCTCTACTAGATAGATCTCGTACTACTAGGAGCACCCTGTCGGGGAATCGGAATGCTCAGGACGGGACGCCTAGCCTCCGCCAGTTACTGGGGGAATTCGATCTATATGACGCATGGAGAACTAAACACCCCACAGAGCGAGACTATTCCTTCTATTTGCACGTTCACTCCTCATACTCCAGGATAGACCTGGCCTTGACGAATAAAGAGACCCTGACGGCCATTCGAGAAATTAACATATTGCCAATGACTTGGTCTGACCATTCCCCATTAATGGTTGTATGGGAGCTGGAGGCAGGTGGGATCTCCCCAGGGCCCTGGAGACTGGGGAGGTTCTTACTCAACCACCCCGATGCCCTTCTCACTATTCAACAATCTATACAGTTATACCTTGATACTAACAAATCGGAAGATACCTTGATTTTTAATAATTGGTGCTCTTTTAAAGCAGTGATTCGAGGCTCTGCCATCCAGACGGCTGCCAGACTTAAACGCTTTCAACAGGCTGAACGTTGGCTTGCTGATAGTGAAGCTGCCAGACTGGAATTGTTGCATAAAGCGAATCCTCTCAATATATCTACTTTCAAGCTCCTATTAGCCGCTAGGGAAAGGGTTAACGTTTCCTCCCTCAGAGATGTGCAACGTAACATTGCTCGATTAAACCAGAGGTTTTAAGTACTTGGTAATAAGGCGGGTCGCCTCTTAGCTCGGAAGCTACAGAGTAGACGAGCTAGGGCTAGGATACACTATGTCTGTTCCTCTACGGGTTCTAGAGTTTCTGACCCCTATGATATTGCAAACACCTTTGCAGAGTATTACTCCCAACTCTACGGTTTAAAGTCTGACCCGACCACCCCCCAACCCAGTGAGGCTGACATTCAGTCCTTTTTGAAAGAGATTTCCCTCCCGGCGTTGGATTCCGCGGCCTGCCTGTCCCTTAGCTCCCCATGGACATTAGAAGAACTAGACGCAGCTATCTCTGCTCTCCCGAGAGACAAGGCCCCTGGCCCTGATGGCTTCCCCTCCAATTTCTATAAATCATATAAGACTGACCTGGCCCCCTTACTGCTGTCTATTTTCAATGAGGCATCGGGCGTGTGGGAGGTTTCCGAGAGAAATGCTTGAGGCACAAATAGTTGCTATTCCTAAACCTGGCAAGCCCCCCACAGCAGTCCAAAACTATCGTCCCATAGCTTTGTTGAACACAGATGTCAAGCTTTTTGCAAAGCTTATCGCAAATCGCCTTTCCCCACTGCTTCCTTCCCTCATAGCTGCTGACCAGCTTGGCTTTGTCCCGGGCAGGCAGGACCTGGATAACACCCGGAGAGTGTATAACATATTGGAACATTGTGATGCACATAAAAAAAACCTTCTCATACTCTCACTGGACGCCGAAAAGGCGTTTGATAGACTCCACTGGGGATATTTGAGAGCTGTTCTAGATAAATTCGGGTTTGTTGGGAGGTTCTTGGATTCCATTTTTGCTCTGTACTCTGCCCCCTCTGCAAGGGTGTTTGTCAACGGTTGTTTGTCAGGGGACTTTAATAGTTCCAATGGAACTAGACAGGGCTGCTCCCTGTCACCCCTCATATTCGCCTTAGCTATTGAGCCCCTGGCTGAGACCATCAGGTCTGAGCCAACAATTGCAGGCCCAGAGATAGGTGGTCTGACTCACAAGATCAGTTTATTTGCGGACGACATTTTGCTCTGCTTAACTCGCCCACATGCCTCCCTTACTGCGCTCCATACTATCCTGGATCGATATTCCAGAATTTCATATTACAAGTTACACACATCCAAAACCGAAGCTCTACCGCTTCACATTCCGCCACGCACTGTGACCCTACTTAAGGACCGATACCGATATGCTTGGCAAGTTAGATCCATTAAGTACTTAGGAATTCACCTTTCCCTAGACAGAGACCTGTATGACTGTAACTATCTGCCCCTCTTTAGCGTTTTCGAAAAATTTAATAAAAGAATGGTCCCTTCATGAAATATCCTGGTTAGGACGCATTTCCGCGACTAAGATGATATTACTCCCTAAACTTTTATATTTGTTCCGGGCTATCCCTCGTAGCTACCCCAAACCTCTTCTTGTGAGAGCTAACATGATCATCTCCCAGTATATATGGAAGGGGTCTAGGCCCCGCATAGCTAGACAGGTCCTGATGTTGCCTGAGACGGTCGGAGGTGTAGCGTACCCGAACCTGGAGGCGTGCCACTCCGCTTACCTTCTCAGTCAGGCTCGGGATTGGTTCGACATGCACAACCCCAAGCCATGGGTCCTCATAGAACGGACTTTTCTAGGCTCGATTGACTTGAGAGACCTGTTTATTTTGCCCGCCCATTGCGTTCCAAAACGGCAGGGCCCAGGGGAATCGGTTAGATGCACTCCGAAGCTTTGGCATGAGGTTGCTGCATCTGATTCGAAAATCTTGTTGCCGTCGGCTGATTTACAAATTAGGACTATTGCTTGTCTCATACCTAACCTTGAGTTGTACGCTTGGATCGAGGCTGGGATTGTGCATTTGGGGGACCTATGCTCGGAGGGGGGATTGGTGCCCTTCTTTAGGTTATTAAGTCACTCGGGTATCCCAAAACAAGACTTCTTCAAATATCTGCAGATACGACATTGGCTTCAGTCATGTGGGGGTGATGCGGTGGCCCCCGTCCCCCTACCTGCCTCTTTACGCCTCAGACTGTCTTCCCCGGACCATGGCGGTGGGATATCTAAATGGTATCAGTATATAACTCTTCTCTTTAAACAGGGTAAGATTCCCTCGCAGCTGAAATGGGAGAGGGACCTCTCCATTGATCTGCGGGAGGAGGAGTGGGACTCCATTTCCTCAAAGTGCTTTAAGATCTCGAGATGCCTTCAGCATTCCGAGATGTACTTTAAATTGTGCCAAAGGGCGTACTTTACTCCACAGCGGCTCCATACCATTTGGCCTTCGGTTTCCCGGCTTTGCTGGAGGAATTGTGGTCACGTAGGTAATATTTTACACGTTTTTTGGGAATGTCCCTCTCTGAGGTCGCTGTGGGTCGAAGTATTCGCTCTTCTCCGGGAGGTGTTGGGGTTGGAGGTACCGATGAATCCTATGTTAGCTTTATTTCATTATTCATCACCTGATCTATTACATTGTGATAGATACATTGCTGGCCATATCCTCACATACACCAAAGCGGCAATTGGACAGCTGTGGAAATCACAAAATATACCCACTATCCAAGCCATTGTAACAGCACACATAAACATTTCCTATTTGAAACAACTGGAGGTATATATTCGGCTTCGCCACCTTCAATATTGAATTCTTGGTTGAAATGGAAGGAATTTCGGGAGCGGAGGGGGCTACCTATGGTTATTACTGGCTCTATAGAACTGTCACAATTACATTCTCCACAATCTGATGCTGCCTGAGTAATATTGCTATATATCATATATATCATTTGTATTTTATATCTATACTTTATTTGTTGTATTGGGAACGCTCCCATTAGTGGAGAATGACCCGTGTCTATATGATCCCCTATGTGTGTCACTGTGTTGTCTCTCTCCTTGTCTTACTTTCTCTCTTTCTCTATCTGTTGGTATCTTTGTTCTATATTTGTTTGTCGCCAGATTTGGCAGTACATGATTAGTAAAGCATACCCTGTTGTACTGTCATTGTATTGTTGTATTTATACTGGTAATTCAATTCAGTCAACTCCTATTCTTGTTGGACTTCGCCTGTGTTGTGTGCTGTTGTATCTAGCTTTGTTTGTGTTCAAAATAATAAAAACCATTGTTTAAAAAAAAAAAAATACACTTCATAAACGATCAAATGAATTGTTTAAAAAAATAGGCAGGTTTCAATACATAAGATATAGATAGTATATTTTTTAAATGTTATATATATATATATATATATATATATATATACACACACGTCTGTATATCTATTAAAACTATTTTTGTGTTTTTATTTGTAACTCATAATTGCATGCTAAGAATGTGAGGCTTTTTTCAATTGGGGTAGTTTTATTTTTCTAATATACATGCTTGATGTCAAGGTTCCAGCTGGATTAAAAAACAGATTAATGGTTACGGTTACATCATTTCCCAAATGCACAATGAGCCTTCATTAAGTGTACGGCTATGTCAGTCCTGATGAGGAAGGTCTTTTGATCACTTGATGATCGCGTGTTCACAATGTACCATCATATGTACTTACAGAGCACTTTGAACAGGAAATGGCATACTCCCTGCCAGTTCTCCCATATTTACAGTATCTGGCTTATTTTGGGCAATTTGGCTGCTGTTTGTCTCTTCTTCCAGATGGTGGATTTTTTTTTTGTCCTCTCAAGTTCGTAGATCTTTAATGACCAAGAATAAAAGTTTGCAGACAAGTGCAGATCTGGCTGCTATTCACAAGAAGATTAATGTTCTACTTTAAAGTAGTGAAAAGAGCAATAATCTGTCAGAAATGAATAATTTGTGTTTGCAGAGATAGAGATAATGGTGTGTCGTTCTATGAACATACAAATTCGAGAAACTGCTTCGTATATTACGTATAATCTTTATGCAGAAAATTGTATGAATAGTTATACCAACTAATACCCCTTTTACACCACCTGAAATATCTGTGAATATTGCACGGGAGCGCGCAAAATCCCGGGACTGCAGGCGGTGTAAAAGGGTCCTTCTCCTAAACCCCAGGTCCATTTTCCCGGGAATCCAACCCGGCTTGTACGCAGGGTTGGACACGGGTAAGACCCAGGTAGGAGGCGGTGTAAATGGGTAAGCCGGGTAAGCCGACCTGGCACCCATTATAGCATGGCAAACCTACTGTACCGCAGATTGCTGGTGGGCGGTCGGGAGGCTGGGGGTCACAGCGCACGCTGTCTATGTAGACAGCGGCGCCGTGCTGGTTGCCGTGCAGCCTGGAACATGGCACATGCGGTCTATGCAGACAGCAGCGCCATGTTTGATGCCTGGAAGTGCTGGAGGCTGGGGGCAGCACAGCAGCTTCCAGATTGCTGGGCTTGCCCCCGGCGAGACGCTCCGGAGCACCAGTCTGCAGTCTTTCCCGGCGCTTGGAGATGACATCATCTCTAATCGCCGGCCCACAAGACACTGCACCCGGGTGCAGTGTAAACGGTGCCAATCCGGGAATATCCCAGATCGGCACTGCGGTATGTTCGGCACTGCGGGGGAGTCCCGGGTCTAACCCGCCTTGGAACCGTGTTCCAAATCCTGGGTCAGACCTGGAATTTTGGTGTAAAAGTGGTATAATTACAATTCTGGAACCAACTCCTGAAATCTAGAAACTATCATGCAAAATACATAGCTGCATACTTCTAATGCATAAATGAGATTGCTCGAACAGTGCATCCGGAAAGTATTCACAGCGCTTCACTTTTTCTACATTTTGTTATGTTACAGCCTTATTCCAAAATGGAATAAATTCATTTTTTTCCCTCAAAATTGTACACACAATACCCCATAATGACAACGTGAAAAAAGTTTTTTTCTCTAACGTCCTAGTGGATGCTGGGGACTCCGTAAGGACCATGGGGAATAGACGGCTCCGCAGGAGACTGGGCACACTAAAAGAAAGATTTGGTACTACCTGGTGTGCACTGGCTCCTCCCTCTATGCCCCTCCTCCAGACCTCAGTTAGATTTCTGAGCCCGGCCGAGCTGGATGCACACTAGGGGCTCTCCTGAGCTCCTAGAAAGAAAGTATATTTTAGGTTTTTTATTTTACAGTGAGACCTGCTGGCAACAGACTCACTGCAACGAGGGACTAAGGGGAGAAGAAGCGAACCTACCTGCTTGCAGCTAGCTTGGGCTTCTTAGGCTACTGGACACCATTAGCTCCAGAGGGATCGACCGCAGGACCCGTCCTTGGTGTTCGTTCCCGGAGCCGCGCCGCCGTCCCCCTTACAGAGCCAGAAGCAAGAAGATGGTCCGGAAAAACGGCGGCAGAAGACTTCAGTCTTCACCAAGGTAGCGCACAGCACTGCAGCTGTGCGCCATTGCTCCTCATACACACTTCACACTCCGGTCACTGAGGGTGCAGGGCGCTGGGGGGGGGCGCCCTGAGCAGCAATAATATCACCTTGGCTGGCAAAATAACCACAATATATAGCCCCAGATGCTATATATGTGGTAATTACCCCTGCCAGAATACAGAAAAAAGCGGGAGAAAAGTCAGCCGAAAAAGGGGCGGAGCCATCTCCCTCAGCACACTGGCGCCATTATTCCCTCACAGTTCCGCTGGAAGGAAGCTCCCTAACTCTCCCCTGCAGTCTACACTACAGAAAAGGGTAAAAAAGAGAGGGGGGGCACAGATTGAGGCGCAGTAAATATTATAGCAGCTATAAGGGACATAATTCAGTTAGTCCCTGCATTATATAGCGCTCTGGTGTGTGCTGGCATACTCTATCTCTGTCTCCCCAAAGGGCTTTTGTGGGGTCCTGTCTCCTTTAAGAGCATTCCCTGTGTGTGTGTGCGGTGTGTCGGTACGGCTGTGTCGACATGTTTGATGAGGAGACTTATGTGGAGGCGGAGCAGATGCCTATAAATGTGATGTCACCCCCTGCGGGGCAGACACCTGAGTGGATGGACTTATGGGAGGAATTACGTGCAAGTGTCGACTCCTTACATAAAAAATTTGACGACAGGCCAAATACGGGACAGCCGGCTTCTCAGCCCGTGCCTGCCCAGGCAATTCAATGGCCATCAGGGGCTCTAAAACGCCCACTACCTCAGATGGCAGACACAGATGTCGACACGGATACTGATACCAGTGTCGACGACGATGAGTCAAATTTAATGTCCACTAGGGCCATTCGTGGCATGATTGAGGCAATGAAAGAGGTTTTACACCTTTCTGATATAAACCCAGGTACCTCAAAAAAGGGTATTATGTTTGGGGAGAAAAAACTATCAATAGTTTTTCCCCCATCTGAAGAATTGAATGAAGTGTGTGAAGAAGCGTGGGCTTTCCCTGATAAGAAATTGGTGATTTCAAAAAAATTACTAATGGCGTTCCCTTTCTCGCCAGAGGATAGGTCACGTTGGGAAACTCCCCCTAGAGTGGATAAAGCGCTCACACGTTTGTCTAAAAAGGTGGCACTACCGTCTCCGGATACGGCCGCCCTAAAGGAACCTGCTGATAGAAAGCAGGAGGCTATCCTAAAGTCTATATATACACACACTGGTGTTATACTGAGACCAGCTATTGCTTCAGCGTGGATGTGCAGTGCTGCTGCTGCTTGGTCAGATTCCCTGTCAGAAAATATTGACACCCTGGACAGGGACACTATATTGCTTACCATAGAGCATATAAAAGACTCAGTCTTGTACATGAGAGATGCACAGAGGGAGATCTGCCGGCTGGCATCTAGAATAAGTGCATTGTCCATTTCTGCTAGGAGAGGCTTATGGACTCGGCAGTGGACAGGGGATGCAGATTCTAAAAGGCACATGGAAGTTTTGCCTTATAAGGGTGAGGAGTTATTCGGGGACGGTCTCTCAGACCTGGTTTCCACAGCAACAGCTGGGAAGTCAGCATTTTTACCCCATGTCCCCTCACAGCCTAAGAAAGCGCCGTACTATCAGGTGCAGTCCTTTCGAACCCAGAAAAACAGGCGGGGAAAAGGCGGGTCCTTTCTGTCTAGAGGCAGAGGAAGGGGGAAGAAACTGCACCACGCAGCAGGTTCCCAGGAACAAAAGTCCTCCCCCGCTTCTTCCAAATCCGCCGCATGTACGGTACGGTGGGGGGCCGCCTCAAAAATTTCAGCGATCAGTGGGTTCGCTCACGGGTGGATCCCTGGATCCTTCAAGTAGTATCTCAGGGGTACAAGCTGGAATTCGAGGCGACTCCCCCCCGCCGTTTCCTCAAATCGGCCTTACCGACAATTCCCTCGAGCAGGGAGGCTGTACTAGAGGCAATTCACAAGCTGTATTCCCAGCAGGTGATAGTAAAAGTGCCCCTACTTCAACAAGGACGGGGTTACTATTCCACACTGTTTGTGGTACCGAAACCGGACGGTTCGGTGAGACCCATTTTAAATTTGAAATCCTTGAACACATACATAAAAAAAATCAAAGTTCAAGATGGAATCGCTCAGGGCGGTTATTGCAAGCCTGGACGAGGGGGATTACATGGTATCCCTGGACATCAAGGATGCTTACCCTGCATGTCCCAATTTACCTTCCTCACCAGGAGTACCTCAGATTTGTGGTACAGGATTGTCATTACCAATTCCAGACACTACCGTTTGGACTGTCCACAGCACCGAGGGTGTTTACCAAGGTAATGGCAGAAATGATGATACTCCTTCGAAAAAAGGGAGTTTTAATTATCCCGTACTTGGACGATCTCCTAATAAAAGCGAGGTCCAGGGAGCAGTTACTGGTCGGAGTAGCACTATCTCGGGAAGTGCTACAACAGCATGGCTGGATTCTAAACATCCCAAAGTCACAACTGGTTCCTTCCACACGCTTACTGTTCCTGGGGATGATTCTGGACACAGAACAGAAAAAAGTGTTTCTCCCGCAGGAGAAAGCCAAGGAGCTGTCATCTCTAGTGAGAGACCTCCTAAAACCAAAACGGGTATCGGTGCATCACTGCACACGAGTCCTGGGAAAAATGGTGGCTTCATACGAAGCAATTCCATTCGGCAGGTTCCATGCAAGGACCTTCCAGTGGGACCTCTTGGACAAGTGGTCGGGATCGCATCTTCAGATACATCAACTGATAACCCTGTCTCCAAGGACCAGGGTGTCTCTACTGTGGTGGCTGCAGAGTGCTCATCTTCTAGAGGGCCGCAGATTCGGCATACAGGACTGGGTCCTGGTGACCACGGATGCCAGCCTTCGAGGCTGGGGAGCAGTCACACAGGGAAGAAACTTCCAAGGACTATGGTCAAGTCAGGAGACTTCCCTGCACATAAATATTCTGGAACTAAGGGCCATTTACAATGCCCTAAGTCAGGCAAAACCCCTGCTTCAAAACCAGCCGGTACTGATCCAGTCAGACAACATCACGGCAGTCGCCCATGTAAACCGACAGGGCGGCACAAGAAGCAGGATGGCGATGGCAGAAGCCGCAAGGATTCTCCGATGGGCGGAAAATCACATAATAGCACTGTCGGCAGTGTTCATTCTGGGAGTGGACAACTGGGAAGCAGACTTCCTCAGCAGACACGACCTACACCCGGGAGAGTGGGGACTTCATCCAGAAGTCTTCCTACTGTTGGTAAATCGTTGGGAAAGGCCACAGGTGGACATGATGGCGTCCCGCCTCAACAAAAAGCTAAAGAGATATTGCGCCAGGTCAAGGGACCCTCAGGCGATAGCTGTGGACGCGCTAGTGACACCGTGGGTGTACCAGTCGGTTTATGTGTTCCCTCCTCTGCCCCTCATACCAAAGGTACTGAGAATAATAAGAAGGCGAGGAGTAAGAACGATACTCGTGGTTCCGGATTGGCCAAGAAGAGCTTGGTACCCGGAACTTCAAGAAATGTTATCAGAGGACCCATGGCCTCTACCGCTCAGACAGGATCTGCTACAGCAGGGGCCCTGTCTGTTCCAAGACTTACCGCGGCTGCGTTTGACGGCATGGCGGTTGAATTCCGGATCCTAAAGGAGGAGGGCATTCCGGAGGAAGTCATTCCTACGCTGATAAAAGCCAGGAAAGAAGTAACCGCAAACCATTAACACCGCATTTGGCGAAAATATGTTGCGTGGTGTGAGGCCAGGAAGGCCCCCACAGAGGAATTTCAGCTGGGTCGGTTTCTGCACTTCCTACAGTCAGGAGTGACTATGGGCCTAAAATTGGGTTCCATTAAGGTCCAGATTTCGGCTCTGTCGATTTTCTTCCAGAAAGAACTGGCTTCACTGCCTGAAGTTCAGACTTTTGTAAAGGGAGTGCTTCATATTCAGCCCCCTTTTGTGCCTCCTGTGGCACCTTGGGATCTCAATGTGGTGTTGAGTTTCCTAAAATCACATTGGTTTGAACCACTTAAAACCGTGGATCTCAAATATCTCACGTGGAAAGTGGTCATGTTATTGGCCTTGGCTTCGGCCAGGCGTGTGTCAGAATTGGCGGCTTTGTCGTGTAAAAGCCCTTATCTGATTTTCCATATGGATAGGGCAGAATTGAGGACTCGTCCCCAGTTTCTCCCTAAGGTGGTATCAGCTTTTCACTTGAACCAACCTATTGTAGTGCCTGCGGCTACTAAGGACTTGGAGGATTCCAAGTTACTGGACGTAGTCAGGGCCTTGAAAATTTATGTTTCCAGGACGGCTGGAGTCAGGAAAACTGACTCGCTTTTTATCCTGTATGCACCCAACAAAATAGGTGCTCCTGCTTCTAAGCAGACTGTTGCTCGCTGGATTTGTAGCACAATTCAGCTGGCGCATTCGGCGGCTGGTTTGCCGCATCCTAAATCAGTGAAAGCCCATTCCACGAGGAAGGTGGGCTCATCTTGGGCGGCTGCCCGAGGGGTCTCGGCTTTACAACTTTGCCGAGCTGCTACTTGGTCAGGGGCAAACACGTTTGCTAAATTCTACAAATTTGATACCCTGGCTGAGGAGGACCTTGAGTTCTCTCATTCGGTGCTGCAGAGTCATCCGCACTCTCCCGCCCGTTTGGGAGCTCTGGTATAATCCCCATGGTCCTTACGGAGTCCCCAGCATCCACTAGGACGTTAGAGAAAATAAGAATTTACTCACCGATAATTCTATTTCTCGTAGTCCGTAGTGGATGCTGGGCGCCCATCCCAAGTGCGGATTGTCTGCAATACTTGTATATAGTTATTGCCTAACTAAAGGGTTATTGTTGAGCCATCTGTTGAGAGGCTCAGTTGTTATTAATACTGTTAACTGGGTAGAATATCACGAGTTATACGGTGTGATTGGTGTGGCTGGTATGAGTCTTACCCGGGATTCAAAATCCTTCCTTATTGTGTCAGCTCTTCCGGGCACAGTATCCTAACTGAGGTCTGGAGGAGGGGCATAGAGGGAGGAGCCAGTGCACACCAGGTAGTACCAAATCTTTCTTTTAGTATGCCCAGTCTCCTGCGGAGCCGTCTATTCCCCATGGTTCTTACGGAGTCCCCAGCATCCACTACGGACTACGAGAAATAGAATTATCGGTGAGTAAATTCTTATTTTTTAGATTTTTGAAAATGTATTAAAAACTAGCTCGAGTACCCGGCATTGCCTGGGATTTTAAGAATGTCTCTCTACAAAAATAAATGTAAATATTAAACACACAGTATAAATAACATTGTAGATAGCTGAACACCCGTGCTTTGCTACGGGATGAGGATGGTAAATTAGAATGATAGTTGTTCGTTAATTTATGTTGGTTGGAGAGCTAGTATATAGGCATATCTTGCTTCGCTGATGCACTTTGTGTAGTGGCCGGACCCCTTTTTGGTCCCCCAAAGGACCCTGCTCTTCCCACTATACAACTCTGTTTGTGGCTTCCTGCTGCCTCCATTCCCCTCCTTACATCATGTCAGTGCCCCTGTTTTTATTTTTACAGTTTCTTATATAGCGCAGAACATTATGCATCTCCTGATATACTCTATGCTGCTGGGGGACTGTGCTACTTCCACTATATAACTCTGTGTGGGGGTTTGTGCTACCTGCATTCCTCTCCTCACATCATGTCACTGGTCCTGTCACATGCAGCCCTGTCATCACTGACATATCATGCATGTCCTGATATAGTGTGTGCTGCTAGCCCACCCCTAGGGGTGCTAGTGGTGTGTTACCCCCACAGTGTTTGTTCCCAGAGTGTAAGTCATATGTGTAGCAAGTTTGGTGTAAATTGCTCCAGGTATTCCAGAGTTATGCTGTCTGCTGAAAAACTCTGTGCTGCTGCCTCACCGCTAGGGGTGTCTTACCCCCACAGTGTTTGTTCCCAGCTTGTAAGTCATATGTGTACCACTTTTGTTGTAAATTGGTCCAGGCATTTGGGAGTTGTGCTATCTCCTGAAATAATCAGTGCTGCTGTCTCACCCCTAGGGGTGCTAGAGGTTTCTTCCCCCCACATTGCTTGCTTCCAGTTGGGAAGTCAGATGCGTACCAATTTTTGAGTACATTGGTCCAGCAATTCCGGAGTTATGCTGTCTCCTGATATACTCTGTCCTGCTTTCCCCCCCCCCCCCTCCCCCCCCAGGAGTGCTAGGGATCTCTAATTGTTTTATCTGCCTCCATCGTGTTTTAGTACGCTCATATGTAACATTTCACGATTTTCGCTTGTAAACTGTGGATTTGTATAGAAAGACAGACGGGCGGATTGTCGCTTTTATATAGTAGATAGTAAAAACTAAGAAATCACATGTATGTAAGTGTTTACTGCCTTTGCCATGAAGCTCAAAATTTAGCTCAGGTGCATCCTGTTTCCACTGATCATCCTTGAGAGGTTCCTACATCTCACAGCACTGAGGTCATGGGTTAAATTCCCACCATGGCCCAAACTGTGTGGAGTTTGTATATTCTCCCTGTGCTTGCGTGAGTTTACTTCGGGTACTCCGGTTTCCTCCCACAATTCAAAAATATACTGGTATGTTAATTGGCTCCCAGAGCGGTGATATTTAACTATTTTGTTTTATTAAAATGTGTGATCTGTGTAGATAATCTTAATTGGGTATTCCTAATTTTTAGCACTGCATATGTGTTTTTTTTCTTGGTTAGCCTGTGTGTGAACCACCGGACAGGATGGATGGGTGGGGGGGATTTATGAGATGATGGGGTACTCAAAAATGAAAAGCCTAATCAAGGGGTACAGGAGAGAAAAAAGGTCCAGAAACCGCTGTCCTGAATGATAATGGGTATCTTTTTATTTTATTTGTGGTGGGGTGGAATGTTTTCTGGTGGTGTTGGGTAGTGTTACCTGCATAAAATAATAATATAATAATGGTGGACAACTGGTGTAACCGAGCTCTATTTTCCAGTCTGACAAGGTCTCCTTCCCCTACAAGGCATGCACCAGTTTTGTTCCTTTCTCCAAAGTTACTGACAACCTCTAAGATCTACTAAGTAGGCTTCCTAAGAGCTGTTACTATTTTATTAGGTTTATTAGACGCATCAAATGCTATTTTGCAATTTAAAATAAAGAATTCAAACTATGATGAATTTGGATATCGTTTAATGTGTATATTTGAATTACTATTCAGCATTAGAGTAGCATTAACTATAACAATAGGATTCCTTTTGCACAATAATAATTATGGTATTGTGCTGTGTAGTCTAGCTTTGTATGGTGAGGCAGCATACACATGGGAGTAACGCACTTTGTCTCTGTAGGTTTCATGTGTCTGTGAATTCCTTCTTGGAGAAGCACAAGCCTGAAGTAGTGGAGCTGCACATCACAATGACTCCCGCCATGCTTGCCATACAAGCCTCTATATTGGACATAATGAACGCTTGCTTGAGAGAGCTCAAACGCTACAATCCTGCCCTTGAAGTTGAAGATCTGTCCTTAGAGAATGCCATTGGCCGGGCCTTTGATAAGGTACTCATAAGTGATGTTCTGATTGTTGCTGTCATACTTCTTGTGGATACTGAATGTTAGGCAAAACATGTCATTGTCATTCTGGATGGGAATTATTATCCCAGCATTTAGTACACAATGTGAGCCCACTGTGAAAAAAATATTGCGACATCGAGGTGATTTCAGCTTTTGTTTTGGGCCCAATTGTAGAAAGGGTCAGATTATTTGGAGTTTCAGGGGTAAAGGCAATCTTCAGCAAAGTTCTGTAATGAGGTTTATGATCAGCATCCTACTACTGTACATCATTGTGTCAGAATCTTCCAAATCTGCTGTGGAGCCAACTGTTTGTGTGTACGAAGAGAGTACATTTCCCCTTGCTGGCTGCAATGATGGTGATTGTTTGCTATGAACTGTCTCCAGTTACCTGGGTACGATGATGGGTTTTCCTGGGTAATAGAATGGTGCAGATTGCAGCATCAAAGACTACGCCTATTCATCATGACATAATCACTATTTATGTATTCCTTTATTACCAGTTTCTTATATAGCGCAGCATATTCCGTTGCGCTATAACTAGTGATCATTGTGTTTTAAATTCAGTGATGAATGGCTCTGTATCTTATTTCTACAAATGAGATGACATTTTGCAGAAATTAAAGAATGATGAATAACCATGCACATCTTCTCTCCTTGCACACACTCTAGAAATATACACCAGGATGGGAATATAACCAATAAAACACAGGAGTCATTTTAATTTTACAAAAAATGTCTTGATGGATGGTGTCACATGACCCAGGACCAAACTCCCATCTGTAGTGCCGTTTTGTTGTTGCACATGGCATGTCAAGTTATTGGTGTTTACCAACCAAGACAGCTCAACAGTTCCCGTTTAAATGCTTGTGATAATGAGTAGTCTGCATGATTACACCGTCTTGAAATATAATTCATATTGTGTTTTCTTTATTTAATGTGCTTACTTAATATGTATTGCTTTAGACCGTAGCTTAGTCAGCATGCTGAAATTGACTTGTTGGAAAACCCTACAGTCATGTTTAATTTCATTTAGTTTAGGTCCCTAAAGCTGGGTACACATTAGTTCAAATGATCAATATATTGCGGAGATAGTTGGCAGGTGTAAACGCCCAATATGTCTGTGAACGACCTAGTTCACAGATAAATCTGCAGATATATCAAGCCATCTGGTGGTGTGTACAGGTGGTACACTTGCTGCTGGGGCTGACGTCACAGCTGGGCTGGCAAATTCAAATGTCCGTCCAGCTAGGGATCTTGACCGACATGTTGAGCGTCTAATCAGTAAGTGTGTTTGCTTACCTTTTATCGGCTGCTTGGTCGGAGCGACGACTGGACCGCCATCATGTCGGTCAGGTGTGTACCCAGCCTAAACCTTGCACGTTTAAGTCCAAGATATGACCCAGTTAACCGTGCAAACCATGTAATGGAAGTGCTCTTTTTCTAGACAATTCGACATTACTTGGATCCACTCTGGCACCAGCTTGGAGCAAAGACCAAATCGCTGGTTCAAGATTTAAAAATCCTCCGCACTCTTTTACAATACCTGTCCCAATATGACTGTGTGACTTTCCTGAACTTGCTGGAGTCAATGAGAGCAAGTGAAAAGGCATTTGGACAAAACTCGGGTACATTTCTATCTAAAAAAAAAACAAATGTTCTTCAGATTTCTCTGTTTCTGTATTGTCTGGTAGAGTAACAAAAATCAGAATACATTTTTGATTGGGATCGGTATGTTATACCACCATACGCGATGCCGAATGTCAGTATACCGACATCGGCATCGTGAGCGGTGGAATGCCAGCAGGGTGGCGAGCGCAATCAAGCCCCTTGCGGCTCGGTGTCGAGCTGTGCTCGCCACAGGTTCTATTCTCCCTCTATGGGTGTTGTGGACACCCATAGAGGGGGAATCGCCTGCCTCGCCGGTATACTGGCAGTGATATGATAACCCAGCCGGGATCCCAGCATCGGCATTGTGACAGCCGGGATCCCGACGAGCGGTATGTTGGCTGCATACCTTTTGATTGTGTATTGTCAACTGTTAAGGGCCCTACACACTTGCCGATGTGTGCTGGCGATATGAACAATCTCATTCAGTAATGAACGATAAATTGTTCATATCGCTCAGTGTGTAGGTACTAACGATGAACAATGCGTGGCGCCGTGGTCGTTCATCGTTGGTGCCGGGTCTTTTATGCCTGCAAGCCAATGTCCATATTAGCATGCAGGGCTATGGGGCTGCGTGACGTCAAGGAGTGAATAAACTTTAGTCTGCAGCCGACATTCATGTTGCAAAATGAAATCATTTAATGGTGATTTCCAGAGATGCAAGCAAATTCAATATTTTATGATGCGACTCCCTTCATATTTTGGGCGGGATAAATCCAGCATTGCATATTGACTGCAATACATCCTGCCAGTTAACGCATGCATAGCGGAGTTTATTAACGCTGTATGCATGTAGATATGCGGGTATTTATGCAAAGGACAGCTTTCCTGATGAGAGCTGTCCTCTGCGATGAGAAAACTTCCAGGCTTTTGACCCGAGTGTCCTACTGCACATGCACAGCCGCCTGCCAGCTCATGCGCGAAAGGCGGGGGACACTGGGAGGGGATTGGTGCAAGAAGAAGCCGTGCTTTATGCAGAAAGAAATCTAGAGGCAGCGTTGTGTACCGGGTAAAAGCAAAACTGCAGTTTTCCACAGCCATATAATTTAGCACAAAGATCCATCAATATTTATTACTACCACAAACAGCGTTTGTAGATGCGCACTCTTGTAAGGTTTGTTCCTTTTTTTTTTCTTTTGGAAGGTTGGCTGTTTCTTGACTCAAGCACATCCATGTTTGTTCATGCACGAGCCAGGGTCTATAACATTCCCGACTCAAAAGCAATCAAAAAATCCAAGACTACAGAATCCAAAGATAAGCAAGGTAAGGGAGATAACAACTGAGAGATTTGAATTTCAAAGTGAAAAAAGAAACCATCTGACAGGACTGTGTTCCTCTTTTTTATGTGGTGCGGATAGATAAAAACGCATCAAAAGTAAAGTGGGCTGTCCTGAAAGTAGAGATGAATAAGTAAATGGAATGTGTTGACACACCATGAACATTTTGTTTGTGGTTTCAAGAGTTTATAAAAATGTTGGTACAGTACAAGCTGATGCCACTTTATCCTGTGTCAGTATGCAATAATCAATGGACATTTCTCATCCTCCTTAGGAACTAACAGAGACAAGACAAAAGCAAATACTGTCTAGAAACTTTTTATTTTCACAAATAGATAACCCAGAATAACAAGCACCTACTGTACACTAGATGTATTTAACAAGCAGCCCTCCAGCTGCATGCCGAAACTCTCTGGGCATGCTGGGATGTGAAGTTCCACAGCAGCTGGACGGTGAAATGCTGAATACCACTAGTGTTCACGCCAGGGTTTCAGTGGGACAGCGCACTTTGCTGTCAGCAGGGCACAATTGCGCGTGAAAAGGGGCATGGCCACTGGAAAAAGGTGTGTGTCCTTAAGGGGCATCCCCTTTTCATCACTATAGGGGGCATGCCTAGCACTCACGAAGGTGCTGGGCAGCCCCAAATCTCTCCCTGCATCATGAACAGATGCTGTGCGCATGCAGGCAGCATCTATTCCCCTGATGGTAATCGCTTCACCGCAACTTTTCCCCCGTGAGTCACTGTGGCCCGCGGGAGGGGACAGTCCTGTTTCAGCAGGTAGAGGCCATAATGACAAGGGCGCATGTTAGCGGTTTTAAATCTGGCAGGACAAGGCACACCACTAAAACAGCTTCATTTTTCCATGGATCAGCATACAAATTGTTAATCCTTGCCTCACACAGCCTTAATAGCTACCTGGTATTGGATTTAAGAGTGTTTGTGTAGTAATTGAATTGTATTCTATTTTTTAATTGGCTCCTTGTGATTGAAAACATGACATGATGTAATACGCAACAAAAGAGTGATGATCAGGTATAATGCAATTATGCATTCTAACAAATATGAATACATATAAGAAAACATTCCATGATGTATGTAATTTTGACAAAAATAAGTACAGTATTTAATACACAGATTTTTTTGCCATGTTTTATCTTTGTATTAACAGATGGAAAGAAAGAGCTGGTTCTAGAAAGCAACCCAAAATGGGAAGCATTGAGCGTTGTGCTGAAAGAGATTGAAACTGAGAACAAGGACAGTGAGGCTCTGGATGGTCCAGGTCAGGTTGTTTTTATTGATATTGAGTGATGTAAATGTTAAGCTGAACAGAATAGTTCATTATGTCTTAAAATACTGGACAACACTATTTAGTCTTTAGAGTTTGAAGTAATGCTGTTATGCTGTTAGTCCTGGTATTGAATCAGAGTTGAAGCTTTCATTTTCTGCTGTTGCCTAGCAACTGATGAACCAAGTATGAATTTGAAATGCAATCAGGTTGTTAAAGAATATATGGTGTGAAAGAAAACGAGTACAATGCATTAATTCTACTTTAGATTATAGTGGCTGTGCATATGCAAAGTTACCTAACTGCGCCCAAAAGTAACAAAAATCCTGATAATGATGAAAACAAATTAGTTGGATCATTTACATTCACTTATATGCAGTTGTCATATGACCGCTTGCAGTGTCTGTGTGTTTGTACCTTCTGGCGACACTAACAGGCTGTGGATGCCCAGATCAGTGGAATATAACCACCCAGGTGCAGCAGGATTGGCCATTGCCGTGCTTTATGACTAAGTTGATGCTGTATATTTTTGCCCTTGATTTCTTAGGTATTGTCTTTCTCTGCCAGGGTCCACAGGTTATCCACAGGATAACATTGGGATATGATGAAGCGACAGCGGATTTGCACCAATCGGTCAAAGCTTTTCGGCCTCCCAGTTTTTTGTTTGGTGCGGCAGGAGCCGGACCATGGTCAGAGGGCTGCTGGCTTTTAGCAGCCCTAAACTTTTTTATTTTTATAGTCTTACTATTTTTCTTGCGTGATCTTTCTAAAAAGCGTCTTATACGTACCTTAGAAAGAGTTGCTCCAACAACTCTCCATCTGGTCGCGACAACGCTTACCCACACGTACAGTGCTGTTTCGGCGGGCGTCTGTATGGGATATACTAGCAGGTCCAGCAGATGGTTACCAGGCTGTGGCCGGAGCACGGGGAGACGGTAAAGCATCAGTTCCGCTTGGAAGGGGAATATGGACACAGCCGCACTGTTTTGGGAGGAGACTACCAAACAGTCGCTGACGCGGCTGCCACCTCTGATGCACCAGCGCTAGGCCTTAGGGATCATGGGTTCCAGGAATAGTATGAGGCCGCGACCCCTAGGGTTGATGTCAGCAGTGGGGAGTCAGGCACTCTCCTGGTCGCCCCTACCCCCGGTTCATGACCAGTTTCCTCCGAGTCTCCCACCATGAACTATTTTCTAGAGATGAGCGGGTTCGGTTTTACTCGGGTATTTTGGGTTTTGCTTATTGGCTATCCAAAACGCGTGACATCCGTGATCCAATAAGATGCCGTTTCGAGCTCCGAGTAAAACCGAACCCGCTCATCTCTACTATTTTCCCGCTTCCATCTGAGACGCTGTAGACGAAGGGGACCCAGTCCCAGCATATGCGGCTGTGTGACTGGTGCGTCTGTGTTCACTATAGGTTCATGGAGTGGCGGTGTATACTAGCAGCTTCTGGATCCACTCAGTGTTGGCAAACGTATTGATTGGTCCTGGAAGCGGGGTGAGTCTCCCTGTATCCCACTCTACTGAGTACGGGTAATACAGCACTAAGTCTGTATCTACTTTTTGAGTATGAATAGTTAGATAAGTGCCTATTGCATATGAGACTGTATACTATTACTGTTGTTTCTTTCACTATGCGTCTCAATACAGTAGATCTTTTTAAACATGATTCAGTAATATGTTCTCCCACATACTTGAAATGTATTTGTAGTTAATTATGTGCTCATATTGCTTATTATGCTAATGTATAACATGTTACTGACTGCTAGTGTGATTGCTGACTTTACTATATGTGTCAGTTTTTTTTTATACCGATCCTCAGTGCTGGTGCATAGCAGGGTAGGGTCGGATCGTATGTCACTTTAAAAAGCTTAAAGTGATTACCGTCACAAATGGTGTAGTACACTGTGTAAGTGTTGATTATTTATCATGTCTAAGAGCAACAAAGGTGAGGAAGATAAACTCACAGCAACATCAACACTCATATCATGTTTTTCTTGCAAAGCTGGGTGAACCTCTCAGGATCTGATTCAGGATGGTTTGTGTTCAAATTGTTTTAGCTTTCACCAGGGTCTCTTGAAAAATACATGGCAGATTCAGGTACAGGTTGATCCCCCTTGGGCTACTGTATGTTTGCACAAACATTATCAAGTATAGCTGAGCGAATAACTCCAACTCCTGTACCAGGGATAGGTTACACGATAAACCCTTACATGCAGCTTGCCACCTGCGGTTTATAACTTCCAGCAGCACCCTCTCAAAAGAAACAGGCTGATAAGCCAGTGGCAAGTAAATCTTCATCCTCACAGGCTACACATGTTTCAGATAAGGCTTCATCGGAGGATGCTCAATAAATGAAGAGGAGGAGGAAGGTCTCAGAGCACTGGATATAGCTGGGTTAATTAAGGCATTAAAGCCATTCTATCTTTAAAGGAATCAGCAGAGCCTGTGCTAAAAATCAAGGCACCTCTGTTTAAACGTCCCAAAACAGTTAAGACTGAGTTTCCTAGGTCAGATCAGCTGACGGAAATCATGGAAGAGGCTTGGGCTGCGCCCAGTAAGAAGTTTTTAGAATTCCTAAGAAATGGAATTCCAATTATCCTCTTCCAGCTGGGGATTGTTTAAAAAGGGAGGTGGCTCCCAAAGTAGATACGCATGTGATTCTATTAATGCGAAAATCTACATTACCTCTGCCTTCAACATCATTAAATTATGTCATGGATAGGAGAGTGGATGGTTTTTAAAAAACATTTTTTCCCTGCCTGGAGCAGTCAGAAGATCATCCATGACTTTAGCTTGGATGGCAAAGACAGTGGCTGTCTGGGCGGAAAGGTTGGACCAAGGAAGAAGGTTGCCTGCCAATAAATATATTGGATCTTCGGGCCATATACATGGCACTGATTCAGGCAAAAGACATCCTTTGGGGAAAACCAGTTCAGATCCGACGAAGCAACGGCAGTAGCGTACCTCAACCATCAAGGAGGAACTCGCAGCCAAAAAGCTATGAAGGAGGTAAGTCACACACTAAGGTGGGTAGAACTTCATCATCCAGCCTTGTCCGCAGAGTACGTACCGGGAGTCCTAAGCTGGGAAGCGGATTTTCTCAGTCAACATGCTATTCAGGCAAGCGAATGGGCTCTACATCCGGAGGTCTTCCAGACCCTAGTCGACAGGTAAGGGTTGCCAGAAATGGATCTCATGGCTTCCCGACAGAACTACAAAGCTCTCGCATACGGGTCAAGAACAAAGGATCCCACAGCGATCTTTGTGGATGCCTTGTCGCTGATATGGGATTTTCATCTGGCCTATGTGTTTCCTCCAATCACCTTATTACCCAGGTTGGTGAGAAAGTATTACAGCACCCTTTCCTTGCTTTATCTAATAGCTCCGGCTTGGCCCAGAAGACATTGGTACACAGATCTGCAGAGAATGTCGATGGATGCTCCATTCCTGCTCCCCCAACGTCCAGATCTACTGATGTCTGTTATCACAGACATCTGGATTGACTGTCTTTGACAGCGTGGCTCTTGAGACCTCTATCCTGAAGTCAAGAGTATTCTCTCAACAGGTAATTCAAACAATGCTCAGAGCAAGGAAACCCTCCTCAGCTTGCATTTATCACCGAATATGGCAAATCTATATTCATTGGTGCAGTGAACGGAAAATGAAATCCCAATGTTATCCTTTGGATCCTTCCGGAGAAATATACGTTATGGTAAGAATTTACCGTTGATAACGGTATTTCTTCTAGTCCACAGGATCCACAGGGATCCCACCCTGATGCATCTGATTTGAGGATCCTTTTACTCACTAACCTCTTCCTTCTTGTACAGAAGGGTGTGCATGTGTGTTCTTCTCGCCTGATTAGTGCTATCTATGATGCTCCTGTCTTGAGCTTTGGGAATACAACTGATTTGCCTGAGCCAGGAGGCGGGAATATATTGACAGCCTGTTGCATGCTGGGAGGCCGAAAAGCTTTGACCGATTGGTGCAAATCCACTGTCGCTTCGTCATATCCCAATGTTATCCTTTGGTCTTAGGAGAAATACCATTATCAACGGTAAGTTCCTACCATAACGTATATTCTTATAATATAGCTGTTAACTCTTTATCATTAATGATTTAGTGTTCTCATTAGACCACAATTAGACATTAGCTCGCATTATTAGCACTGAATCTTTCCACATGGTGCATCTAAAAATCCATGTACAGTTACAATAGTGTTTCTCAAAAATCTGTTATGTCTGCTTGGCAATAAAATATATATAGATATATATATATATATATATATATATATATGTAGATATATATATATATATTGATAGATATAGATAAATTTTATATATATATATATATATATATATATATATATATATATATATATACATACATACATACATACAGTGCATCTGGAAAGTATTCACAGCACTTCACTTTTTACACATTTTGGAATTAATGGAATAAAAATATTTTTGAGATTTTTGCATAAAAAACTAAGAAATCACATGTACATAGGTATTCACAGTCTTTGCTCAATACTTCGTTGATGCACCTTTGGCGGCAATTACAGCCTCAAGTCTTTTTGAATATGATGCCACAAGCTTGGCACACCTATTTTTGGGCAGTTTCGCCCATTCCTCTTTGCAGCAACTCCCAAGCTCCATCAGGTTGGATGGGTAGCGTTGGTACACTGCCATTTTCAGATCTCTCTCATAGAGATGTTCAATCGGATTCAAGTCTGAGTTCTGGCTGGGCCACTGAAGGACATTCACAGAGTTGTCCTTATGCCACTTTTTTGATCTCTTGGCTGTGTGCTTAGGGTTGTTGTCCTGCTGAAAGATGAACCGTGGCTCCAGTCTGAGGTCATGAGCGCTCTAGAGCATCCAGGATGTCTCTGTACATTGCTGCATTTATCTTTCCGTCTATCCTGACTAGTCTCCCAGTTCCTATCGCTGAAAAACATCCCCACAGCATGATGCTGCCACCACCATGCTTCACTGTTGGGATGGTATTGGCCTGGTGCTGAGCGGTGCCTGGTTTCCTCCAAACATAACGCCTGGCATTCATGCCAAAGAGTTCAATCTTTGTCTTATCAGACCAGAGAATTTTGTTTCTCATGGTCTGAGAGTCCTTAAGGTGCATTTTGGCAAACTCCAGGCAGGCTGCCATGTGCTTTTTACTAAGGAGTGGCTTCCGTCTTGACACTCTACCATACAAGCCTGATTGGTGGATTACTGCCATGATGGTTGACCTTCTTGATGTCTTCCTCTCTCCACAGAGGAATGCTGTAGCTCTGACAGAGTGACCATTGGGTTCTTGGTCACCTCCCTGACTAGGGCCCTTCTCCCCCGATCACTCGGTTTAGACAGCCGGCCAGCTCTAGGAAGAGTCCTGGTGGTTCCATACTTATTCCATTTATGAATGATGGAGGCCACTGTGCTCATTGGGACCTTCAATGCAGCAGATATTTTTCTGTACCCTTCCCCAGATTTGTGCCTCGAGACAATCCTGGCTCGGAGATCTACAGACTATTCCTTTGACTTCATGCTTGGTTTGTGCTCAGACATGCACTGTCAAGTGGGGACTTTATCTAGACAGGTGTGTCACTTTCCAAATAATGTCCAATCAACTGAATTTACCACAGGTGGACTCCAATTAAGCTGTAGGAACATCTCAAGAATGATCAGTGGAGACAGGATACACCTGAGCTCAATTTTGAGCTTTATGGCAAAGGCTAAGCATTTCGTGTGATCTGAGGTTGGGCAGATCATAAGAGGAGTAGGATTGGGCTGATACTGTAATTGCTCCAGAATACATACATTCTATTCTTTAGATGTTTGTTCTGCTGCACATGCTTTTACGTTACACCACGCATGGGTCCTGACTATTAGCACACAGAGTCCCAGTACAGATTCAGTGGCACAGGCAATTTATGGGAATGCTGCGGTCTTGCCTCTGAAAGTGGTTGCATAGAAGGACACGCTATCACTCACATTGGAGGCCATACTCAGACGGGGAATCTGCATAGGGCTAGAGAAAGGTTCCATGGTGGCCCAAAACATATCCCCAGACATATGGACACTGAGCAGTTTAAAGCTGCTCACCATGTCTACCTCAGCATCAGTTATTTTCTCTAACGTCCTAAGTGGATGCTGGGACTCCGTAAGGACCATGGGGAATAGCGGCTCCGCAGGAGACTGGGCACAAAAGTAAAAGCTTGAACTAGCTGGTGTGCGCTGGCTCCTCCCCCTATGACCCTCCTCCAAGCCTCAGTTAGATTTTTGTGCCCGAACGAGAAGGGTGCATGCTAGGTGGCTCTCCTGAGCTGCTTAGAGTAAAAGTTTATTTTAGGTTTTTTATTTTCAGTGAGTCCTGCTGGCAACAGGCTCACTGCATCGTGGGACTAAGGGGAGAAGAAACGAACTCACCTGCGTGCAGAGTGGATTGGGTTTCTTAGGCTACTGGACATTAGCTCCAGAGGGACGATCACAGGTTCAGCCTGGATGGGTCCCGGAGCCGCGCCGCCGGCCCCCTTACAGAGCTAGAAGAACGAAGAGGTCCGGTGAAATCGGCGGCAGAAGCCGTTCCTGTCTTCAACTAAGGTAGCGCACAGCACTGCAGCTGTGCGCCATTGCTCTCGGCACACTTCACACTCCGGTCACTGAGGGTGCAGGGCGCTGGGGGGGAGCGCCCTGAGACGCAATAAAAACAGAAATACCTTAGGATGGCAAAAGAAATACATCACATATAGCTCCTGGGCTATATGGATGTATTTAACCCCTGCCAGTTTTCCAGAAAAAAGCGGGAGATAAGGCCGTCGTGAAGGGGCGGAGCCTATCTCCTCAGCACACAAGCGCCATTTTCCCTCACAGTTCCGCTGGAAGGACGGCTCCCTGACTCTCCCCTGCAGTCCCTACAGAATCAGGGTAAAAACGAGAGAGGGGGGGCACTATTGGCAGCTAAATTATAAACAGCAGCTATAAAGGGAGTAACACTTATATAAGGTTATCCCTATAGATATATATATAGCGCTCTGGTGTGTGCTGGCAAACTCTCCCTCTGTCTCCCCAAAGGGATAGTGGGGTCCTGTCCTCTATCAGAGCATTCCCTGTGTGTGTGCTGGGTGTCGGTACGATTGTGTCGACATGTATGAGGAGGAAAATGATGTGGAAGCAGAGCAATTGCCTGTATTAGTGATGTCACCCCCTAGGGAGTCGACACCTGACTGGATGGTTGTATTTAAAGAACTACGTGACAATGTCAGCACTTTACAAAAAACTGTTGACGACATGAGACAGCCGACAAATCAATTAGTGCCTGTCCAGGCGTCTCAGACACCGTCAGGGGCGATAAAACGCCTGTTACCTCAGTGGGTCGACACAGACCCAGACACGGATACTGAGTCCAGTGTCGACGGTGAGGAGACAAACGTAATGTCCAGTAGGGCCACACGTTACATGATCACGGCAATGAAGGAGGCATTGAACATTTCTGACACTACAAGTACCACAAAGAAGGGTATTATGTGGGGAGTGAAAAAACTACCAGTAGCTTTTCCTGAGTCAGATGAATTAAATGAGGTGTGTGATAAAGCGTGGGTTTCCCCCGATAAAAAAAGTGCTAATTTCTAATAAATTATTGGCACTATACCCTTTCCCGCCAGAGGTTAGGGCGCGTTGGGAAACACCCCCTAGAGTAGATAAAGCGCTCACACGTTTATCTAAACAAGTAGCGTTACCGTCTCCTGATACGGCCGCCCTCAAAGAACCAGCGGATAGAAGGCTGGAAAATATCCTGAAGGGTATATACACACATACTGGTGTTATACTGCGACCAGCAATCGCATCAGCCTGGATGTGCAGTGCTGGAGTTGCGTGGTCGGATTCCCTGACTGAAAATATTGATACCCTGGATAGGGACAGTATATTACTAACTATAGAGCATTTGAAGGATGCATTACTATATATGCGTGATGCACAGAGGGATATTTGCACCCTGGCATCAAGAGTGAGTGCTATGTCCATTTCTGCCAGAAGAGCGTTATGGACGCGACAGTGGTCAGGGGATGCGGATTCCAAACGACATATGGAAGTATTGCCGTTTAAAGGGGAGGAGTTATTTGGGGCCGGTCTATCGGACCTGGTGGCCACGGCAACGGCCGGAAAGTCCACCTTTTTACCCCAGGTCACCTCTCAGCAGAAAAAGACACCGTCTTTTCAAACTCAGTCCTTTCGTTCCCATAAGTACAGGCGGGCAAAAGGCCACTCATTTCTGCCCCGGGGCAGAGGAAGAGGAAAAAGACTGCACCAGGCAGCCTCTTCCCAGGAGCAGAAGCCCTCCTCTGCTTCTGCCAAGTCTTCAGCATGACGCTGGGGCTTTACAAGCGGACTCGGACACGGTGGGGGCCCGTCTCAAAAATTTCAACGCGCAGTGGGCTCACTCGCAAGTGGACCCCTGGATTCTGCAGGTAGTATCACAGGGGTACAAACTGGAATTCGAGACGTCTCCCCCTCGCCGGTTCCTGAAGTCTGCTCTACCAAAGTCTCCCTCCGACAGGGAGGCAGTTTTGGAAGCCATTCACAAGCTGTATTCCCAGCAGGTGATAATCAAGGTACCTCTCCTACAACAGGGAAAGGGGTATTATTCCACGCTGTTTGTGGTACCGAAGCCGGACGGCTCGGTGAGACCAATTTTAAATCTAAAATCCTTGAACACTTACATAAAGAGTTTCAAATTCAAGATGGAGTCACTCAGAGCAGTGATAGCAAACCTGGAAGAAGGGGACTATATGGTGTCTCTGGACATCAAAGATGCTTATCTCCACGTCCCAATCTACCCTTCTCACCAAGGGTACCTCCGGTTTGTAGTACAAAACTGTCATTATCAGTTTCAGACGCTGCCGTTTGGATTGTCCACGGCACCTCGGGTTTTTACCAAGGTAATGGCCGAAATGATGATTCTTCTTCGAAGAAAAGGCGTTTTAATTATCCCTTACTTGGACGATCTCCTGATAAGGGCAAGGTCCAGGGAACAGTTAGAAGTCGGAGTAGCACTATCTCAGTTAGTGTTACGTCAGCACGGGTGGATTCTAAATATTCCAAAATCGCAGCTGATTCCAACGACACGTCTCCTGTTCCTAGGAATGATTCTGGACACAGTCCAGAAAAAGGTGTTTCTCCCAGAGGAGAAGGCCAGGGAGTTATCCGAGCTAGTCAGGAATCTCCTAAAACCAGGCCAGGTGTCAGTGCATCAGTGCACGAGGGTCCTGGGAAAAATGGTGGCTTCTTACGAAGCGATTCCATTCGGAAGATTCCATGCAAGAACGTTTCAGTGGGATCTTCTAGACAAATGGTCCGGATCGCATCTTCAGATGCATCAGCGGATAACCCTGTCGCCAAGGACAAGGGTGTCTCTTCTGTGGTGGCTGCAGAGTGCTCATCTACTAGAGGGCCGCAGATTCGGCATTCAGGATTGGATCCTGGTGACCACAGATGCCAGCCTGAGAGGCTGGGGAGCAGTCACACAGGGACAAAATTTCCAGGGCTTGTGGTCAAGCATGGAAACATCTCTTCATATAAACATTCTGGAACTAAGGGCCATTTACAATGCCCTAAGTCAAGCAAAACCCCTGCTTCAGGGTCAGGCGGTATTGATCCAATCGGACAACATCACGTCAGTCGCCCACGTAAACAGACAGGGCGGCACGAGAAGCAGGAGGGCGATGGCAGAAGCTGCAAGGATTCTTCGCTGGGCGGAGAATCATGTGTTAGCACTGTCAGCAGTGTTCATTCCGGGAGTGGACAACTGGGAAGCGGACTTCCTCAGCAGACACGACCTTCACCCGGGGGAGTGGGGACTTCATCCAGAAGTCTTCCAAGAGATGGTAAACCGTTGGGAAAAACCAAAGGTGGACATGATGGCGTCCCGTCTCAACAAAAAACTGGACAGATATTGCGCCAGGTCAAGGGACCCTCAGGCAATAGCGGTGGACGCTCTGGTAACACCATGGGTGTACCAGTCAGTGTATGTGTTCCCTCCTCTGCCTCTCATACCAAAAGTACTGAGAATCATAAAAAGGAGAGGAGTAAGAACTATACTCGTGGTTCCGGATTGGCCAAGAAGGACTTGGTACCCGGAACTTCAAGAGATGCTCACGGAGGACCCGTGGCCTCTACCTCTAAGAAAGGACCTGCTCCAGCAGGGACCTTGTCTGTTCCAAGACTTATTGCAGCTGCGTTTGACGGCATGGCGGTTGAACGCCGGATCCTGAAGGAAAAAGGCATTCCAGAAGAAGTCATCCCTACCCTGATAAAGGCCAGGAAGGATGTAACCGCGAAACATTATCACCGCATTTGGCGAAAATATGTTGCGTGGTGTGAGGCCAAAGAGGCCCCTACAGAGGAATTTCAACTGGGTCGCTTCCTACATTTCCTGCAAACAGGACTGTCTATGGGCCTAAAATTAGGGTCCATTAAGGTTCAAATTTCGGCCCTGTCGATTTTCTTCCAAAAAGAACTGGCTTCAGTGCCTGAAGTCCAGACGTTTGTCAAAGGGGTACTGCATATACAGCCTCCTTTTGTGCCCCCGGTGGCACCTTGGGATCTCAATGTGGTTTTGGGGTTCCTAAAATCACATTGGTTTGAACCACTCACCACTGTGGAATTAAAATATCTCACATGGAAGGTGGTAATGCTGTTAGCCCTGGCTTCAGCCAGGCGTGTCTCAGAATTGGCGGCTTTATCTTATAAAAGCCCTTACCTGATTTTTCACACGGATAGGGCAGAATTGAGGACTCGTCCTCAATTTCTCCCAAAGGTGGTTTCAGCGTTTCACGTGAACCAGCCTATTGTGGTGCCTGCGGCTACTAGGGGCTTGGAGGACTCCAAGTTACTGGACGTAGTCAGGGCCCTGAAAATATATATTTCCAGGACGGCTGGAGTCAGGAAATCTGACTCGCTGTTTATCCTGTATGCACCCAACAAGCTGGGTGCTCCTGCTTCTAAGCAGACGATTGCTCGTTGGATTTGTAGTACAATTCAGCTTGCACATTCTGTGGCAGGCCTGCCACAGCCAAAATCTGTAAACGCCCATTCCACAAGGAAGGTGGGCTCATCTTGGGCGGCTGCCCGAGGGGTCTCGGCTTTACAACTTTGCCGAGCAGCTACTTGGTCAGGGGCAAACACGTTTGCAAAATTCTACAAATTTGATACCCTGGCTGAGGAGGACCTTGAGTTCTCTCATTCGGTGCTGCAGAGCTTCGGCCAGGCGTGTATCAGAATTGGCGGCTTTGTCATTTAAAAGCCCTTATCTGATTTTCCATATGGATAGGGCAGAATTGAGGACTCGTCCCCAGTTTCTCCCTAAGGTGGTATCTGCCTTTCACTTGAACCAACCTATTGTAGTGCCTGCGGCTACTAGCGACTTGGAGGATTCCAAGTTACTGGACGTAGTCAGGGCCTTGAAAATTTATGTTTCCAGGACGGCTGGAGTCAGGAAAACTGACTCGCTATTTATCCTGTATGCACCCAACAAACTGGTTGCTCCTGCTTCTAAGCAGACTATTGCTCGCTGGATTTGTAGCACAATTCAGCTGGCGCATTCTGCGGCTGGACTGCCGCATCCTAAATCAGTTAAAGCCCATTCTACAAGGAAGGTGGGCTCATCTTGGGTGGCTGCCCGAGGGGTCTCGGCTTTACAACTTTGCCGAGCTGCTACTTGGTCAGGGGCAAACACGTTTGCTAAATTCTACAAATTTGATACCCTGGCTGAGGAGGACCTGGAGTTCTCTCATTCGGTGCTGCAGAGTCATCCGCACTCTCCCACCCGTTTGGGAGCTTTGGTATAATCCCCATGGTCCTTACGGAGTCCCAGCATCCACTTAGGACGTTAGAGAAAATAAGAATTTACTTACCGATAATTCTATTTCTCATAGTCCGTAGTGGATGCTGGGCGCCCATCCCAAGTGCGGATTGTCTGCAATACTTGTATATAGTTATTGTTACAAAATTCGGGTTATTATTGTTGTGAGCCATCTTTTCAGAGGCTCCTTCGTTTATCATACTGTTAACTGGGTTCAGATCACAGGTTGTACGGTGTGATTGGTGTGGCTGGTATGAGTCTTACCCGGGATTCAGTATCCTTCCTTATTATGTATGCTCGTCCGGGCACAGTATCCTAACTGAGGCTTGGAGGAGGGTCATAGGGGGAGGAGCCAGTGCACACCAGCTAGTTCAAGCTTTTACTTTTGTGCCCAGTCTCCTGCGGAGCCGCTATTCCCCATGGTCCTTACGGAGTCCCAGCATCCACTACAGACTATGAGAAATAGAATTATCGGTAAGTAAATTCTTATTATTAATGGCTACAGATCTGACGTAGAAAATTGTAGAGATGAGCGGGTTCAGTTCCCCACCTGAACTTCACGTTCCGAGCCGGGAACCGAGCCCTGCTCAGGACTTTCCGCCAGACTCTGAAACCAGAATGAGGCAAAACCTCATCATCCTGCTATCGGATTCTTGCAGGTTTTGGATTACATATAAACAGCCGCTCGTAGCCACCATTTTCACTCTGGACTTGGAGAATGAGGGAGACAGACCTCTGTCTCTCTGTGGGTGGTGGCGTTGGGTAGGGTCGGTGTGTGCTCTTTAGGGGTGCTGTCCTGTCACTGTGGTGTCCCTGTGAAGTTAGGGGTGCTGTCCTGGCTGTCACTGGTGTTTAACTTTCATGTGCCGTTAGGGGTGCTGCAGCTGTACATGTGTGTTACTGTCCTGGCTGTCACTGTGTTGTACAGGAGGCAGGGGCACTCCTCCTGTATGCTGTGAAAATACAGGGGTGCAGTTGTTAAAATAAAAGTACACTGGTCATGTATGTTGTAAAAATACAGGGGTGCTGTTGTTAAAATAAAAGTACACTGGTCCTGTATGCTGTAAAATGACAGTTTTTAAAACTGCCATCCTGTCTGCCACTGCAGTGCCACTCCTAGATGGGCCACGTGTTTGTGCCACCCACTTGTGTCGCTTAGCTTAGTCATCCAGCGACCTCGGTGCAACCTTTTGGCCTAAAAACAATATTGTGAGGTGTTCAGAATAGACTAGAAATTAGTGAAAACGAATGTTATTGAGGCCTCCTGCTCTGCCCCGCCCACATCTCTGCATGCTGCCCTGTCCTGCTCTCTCCCGCCCTGCCCCCATCTCTGCCTGTTTCTCTGTCTCACTCCTCTCCTCCCCCCCCCCCCCCACTGCTAACTGCATTCCTGGCAGCGCGTCTCTCCTCCCCATCTGCTACACTAGGGTCTACTTCGTCTCCCTAGCAGTGGGAGCCGATGGCATGTTGGAGACAAGACAGAGCTTGGTAGATTATTAAATATATTTCAAATTCTCTCATTTGACACCAACGTTCAGGAAACAATCTTGGTGTGGGGCATTGACAGAGTCGGATTCCCAGATTCAGACATTAGAAGTATCAGATATTTGAGTTTGAAAGGGAGAAAAATAGAGGGTAGTCCTATATTTAAGGTATGTTAATAGGAAATGTACAAAGGGCAAAATATCCTGCACATAGGTCATTCCATTTCAAAACAACTGCTAAAATGTAAATATTAGAGTATTTTAAAAATATAATATCTACATTTACATTTTAGAAGACATTTAATAATCTATAAATTTAAGGCGAAGCAGACACACCTAGCACCTGTAGCTGGGCTGGTAGAAAAGTGGGTGTAAATTGCTCAAAAGAAAAGTGCCTAGAAAACTAGCGTATTTAGAAGATGCTTATGCCTCTGCACTGGTAGCACATGCTCCTTGGTTACTATACGTCATCACCAGTGGTTACGTGCACATGGAGTGTAGCAGATACATAATATAGAGGTCAGTGGCCACTTTGTCGACAGTGATGAGATCAGTAGCAGAATGCCAGCTGCAGTATCCCAACAAGGTAAATATGCATCTTAAAGCATTTTTTACAGCTCAGGCATTATAACTTTAAACATGCATAGAAAATGGGATATTTAAAGATTAAGTAGTATTTTTACCATGCCGGGATACTGCCGCCGGCTTTCTACTGTCTGTCAGTGACAAAGGCGTATATACGATCATGTACCCCATTGGCTTACAGAACTTTGCCTACGTGAGAACACCCCTTCCCTCCCCTGATCCACCTCGCTGGCCATGTGAAATGCATAAGGGTATACATAGACACATAGTGCTTTTGCTTTCTGTACATTTACAGTGCAATTCACCCAAGATATGCTACACAAAATGGTGTACCACTCACTCTGAGCAGTCTTTGCAACTAAACAAAATAAGCATATGTAACAATACATAATGGCTTTAGATAGTTGTGAAGTATAATACCAATAATAACGTTTCTTAAACTAATTCTCAGATACAGCATGGGTGGGACATTTGGGGCAGCATGGAGTATTTAGAAAAAAATGAATTATCTGTGAGTGTAATTCATAGTTTTCATCAAGATTCGTGGCAGTCATTACATTGGGATCAACCCAAGCAAATTACGCAGGGGAATAAGAATAACTAAAGCCACTTTTTGTTTTCGCATAAAGTGAACATGTGGAGTACATACCTATTAAGCTGAGAGTAAGACAGGCCTACCCCCTTTTGCACACTTACAAGTTAGACCGTGCATACGTATCCCCAAAAGTGAGCATCTCCTGGCACGGGAGATACAAATCCTTTTAGCTTCTAGAAGCCTCTCAGACGTAGCATACTGGAAGCACTCCAGTAGCCATCTGTCCTTCTGGACAGCATCATAAATGGTACCCCCTGGTCCTTAAAAGAGCAGGTAAGCCCCTGTATCAAAACACTATGCTGGGCTTTGTCAACTCCTAAATTTAATCCGCAGATAATTAACTGTCAACAAGCAATGCATCTAAAATGTAGCTTTGTTTCCTATTGGCACTGTAATGTTGAAACCAGAACAAAAAATAAAAAAAAAGAGTTCTCTTTTTAAGTAAACGTTCTCTATTCTGACATCTGGCACTAAGGGCTGCTAAATGAGAAGATGTATTTTTAGCATTAACCTGACAGGGTGTTACGAAGTGCAGGATCACTTATCCGGCTTCATCTGGCATGTTTTCACGAGGAGAATTGCATTGTTTGTTTAAATTTCTGTAATCAGGCTTAATCTCATTAGGCAGAATTGAGATGGAAACAGATTTATGCAATTTAGGTTAAAACAACCATTTACTTTTTTTATTCTAGACCCCGAGCACTGCATAGTGAATATAGCTTTACATGTTTAAGCCCTTTTTAGATTTGAAGCCCACTGCACTTAAAAGTCCACCCTGTATCTGACGGCCCCTTGTCACATTAGAAAACAAAATTCCAGTCAATGAATAACAACTTCAAATGGCAGAACAAAAAGATAAAATATCTGCAGGTTTACATAACCTCTAGATATAACCATTTTTATCATTACCATTATTTTTCTCCCTCAACAAGCATTGCTGTCAAAATAAGTGTTTCCCCCTTTAGTTTTATTATCTTTTCCAAACACTCCCGGTTGCTGCTCTGCTTACTCTAATGTGCAAACTGCTTTGTTATGATCTTTCTGGAACTGTAGGCCTCCAAAGAAGCTTTTATCTGTTGCATTTCAGTACAATCAGTACACAACTGAGACACACACATTCCAATTAGATTTTTTGCAATCACTTCACTTCAAAACTAGTGGCACATGGGCACCCATATGTTGAGTTGAGAGAACCCCTGCACCTGAATGTAATTTGTGAATGTTTTTGGCAGCATTTGCAGCCTCTTTGATACACAAGGCTGATGCAAGTTGGTCCCCTGTGTCCCTAGGTGCATTTTAACTAAGGCCAGGACATCTTTCCAGTCCATGTGTCGCATGTTTTGAAGTGGGTGGTAATAGAGCAATGTACTGTACAGCCAATCAGATCATCAGACTGTTCACAGCAGAGCAAAGTATTTCTGCTACTATGGGAGGCAGTCACCTGACCGCATTTGATCATGTAAGCAGGTTGCGTTGCATGTTACAGGGACTCCAGTATCATCATAGAAGGAGGGGAAGGAAGGCAACAGGAAGCCAAAGTCTGAGAGTTAGGTAGTAGAGGAGCAGGGTCCACCCAGAAGCAGAAATGAGAGGTTCCTGATTTTGGTGTTTGTACAGGGAGGCCAATCCCGGGCCTTTTTTTTCAATCCTGGGATTCGGGATTGAAAAACGGTCAATCCCGGGATTGCAGTAGGGACCAGTGAAGGTTGTAGGGAGCAGCACTGGAGGGAGGGTGTAGGTAGCGATGCGGGAGGGAGGGTGTAGGTAGCGGTGCGGGAGGTAGGGAGGGGGTAGGTAGCGGTGCGGGAGGGTGGGTGTAGGTAGTGGTGCGGGAGGGTGGGTGTAGGTAGTGGTGCAGGAGGGAGGGGGTAGGTAGCGGTGCGGGAGGGTGGGTGTAGGTAGTGGTGCGGGAGGGAGGGTGTGGGTAGCGGTGCGGTTGGGTTGGAAGCGGCGCGGGAGGGAGGGTGGATGTAAGTAATTACACTTACCATTAGGCGGGCGGCCGCGGCAGCCATGGACACACTGAACGCGGCGGCATTTCAAATGAAGCGCCGGCCGCCAGCCAACCAGAGCTAGCGGACCGGCAGCCAATCAGGGAAGCGGCCGCAGCAGTGGCTCCTGATTGGCTGCTGCTGCTGCGGCAGCTTCCCTGATTGGCTGCCGGTCCACCAGCTCTGATTGGCTGGCGGCCGGCGCTACATTTGAAGTGCCGCCGCGTTCAGCTTGTCCATGGCTGCCGCGGCCGCCCGCCTAATAGTAAGTGTTATTACTTACACCCACCCTCTCGCACATGCGCACTGTAATCCTTTGAATCCCGGGCTTGAATGCTCCTATCCCGGGATTCAAATCCCGGCATTTTTGTGCCCAAATCCCGGGATCCCGCCGATCCCGATCCCGGGATTGGCCTCCCTATCTTACATGTTAATAAGTTCATCAATTGTGTGTTTAGAGAGTGTTTCATTTTTTTGTTTCAGTTGTGTTTTAGTCTCTAGATCATATGTTGCACATACAAAATGTAAGACCGCTGTAGGATCATTCACTTTGCATAGTTACACAGTACACATTCAACTTTATGTAATTGCTTTATTAAAAAAAATAATAATAATACCATAAAATATAAGATTATCCGTTAAGACCTGATAACACACACAAAAACTGCAGACCTTGAATATTTGGAACTAATTCAGACATCTCATAAAATTGTGTAGTGTTTCATATTCCTTTGTGACAGGTTAGTTTTCAATCTTAGATGAAGTCCAGGTATTCCATAAAGGCGCGATGTAAAACTGTCTGTGTGCTTTTCTTGTTAGGCCGTGTGCTGATTTGTGCCAGTGATGATCGGACCTGCGCACAGCTGAGAGAGTATATTGCAGTGGGGTCTGAGGCGCTGCTAATGAGGCTGTACAACAAAACCTTTGGAAAGGATGAAAAAGCAGCTGAAGCGTGGCTAAAAAACAGAAAAGCCGTCAGAAATAAGGAATCTGCCAAGAGTGGGAAAAGCTCTTGGGTGAAAAAGGTTAAAGAAGGGTCAAGCAAGCAGAAGAAGAACGTCAAGAAAACTGAACTGACTTTAACACAAATGATGGGAAAATCAGAGGAAGACGATGTTGTGAAAGATCAGGAAGAGAACAAAGATGAAAATATTAGCATTGAGAGTAGCATGGAGGAGCCAAAATATGAAGACCTCCAACTGAATTTGCCTTCAGACTCTTATTATGGTATCATGAAAGAGCCCTTGACTGTTATCCACCCATTGCAAGGTTGCAGCGACCCCTACGGTCTAACCAGGGTACTGCATGAAGTCGATCCAAGATATGTAGTCTTGTATGATACAGAGCTTAGCTTTGTTCGGCAGCTTGAAATATACCGGGCCAGCAAGCAGAAAACTATGAGGTATGTAAATAAAAATACAGTTTACCTACATTTATGGATTATAAATTATTCTTAGCGACATGGCCCATTACATACAGCACTGTACCACCCTAACACATTACCGTTGTTAGAATGTGATCACCAATGACACCTACATCTGTTGTGCAATCAGTCATTTGAATTTCCACATTGTAGGGTATATTTCCTTATCTATGGGGGCTCCACAGAAGAACAAAGATATCTCACTTCTCTCAGGAAGGAAAAAGAAGCGTTTGAGCAGCTGATTAGGTAAGAGCACTATGTATCTGCACAGTGTCGGTGGCACAGAACTGCTGGGCTGTATGTTATTGATATATACAGTATGCACGTAGGCCTGCTCTGTTTAACCAAGGGAAAAGCAGCTGAAAGCCGCAATAAGCTGAAGAGGCAACTTCTCCTTGTACAGAGACAGCTGTACCTCATTCCCATCTTCTACTTCAGCAATGAGTTAAAAAAGATTTACATGCAGCGTGTTGCATCTTGCTTAGCTCATGTGTCTCCATAGTAGCTTATGTTTTGTTTACCAGTTTGTGCAGGCATATATAAAATGAGATCAATTACATATTTTGGCATGTACTGTATATACGTGCACAGCCGGTACATGTCCCTATCCCTAGTGCTAACCATGATGAAGCTTTGCCTCTGACTGGCAATAAGCTCTCTCCAGGCGCCCAGGTAATGGGAGGGGGTGTGGCCAATGCAGGGAGGTGTGGCCAGCCCCCATACTTATGATATTAGTTATTTGCGGCCGAATGCGCTGGACGGGGGGCTGCCAGCATGGGGGCAGATGGACTGAAAGCGGGCAGCTGGGAGAGAGAGGAGTAACTGCTTCTGCAGCTGTCTCTCCAGTGCAGCACACAGCAGCGGTCACTCCTCTCTCTGCCCGCTTCTAGTGCCACTGTCTACAATGGAGTGGGGGGCAGCAGGACCTGCCCCCCAGGTCCCTCCAACTGGCCCGGGCAAAGAGTACCCGTCCTCATCTCTGCGCCACTGGCTTTGTCCAGGCAACAGCATGATAAACACAAAATGACAATATAACAAACAATAAATCGCATCCAAAATACTTACTTTTTAATTATTGAAAAAAGTTACATCGTCTGCTTATATTGTAATTTTTTTCACAACAAATGGAAAAATATTTAGCTATGGTTCCTTAGCTAACTATATTGATGGGCAGTTAAACGGTTCCATATGTACTAAAGACCATCTAGGTGAATGGTTCTTAATCATTTCCCACCAGGTAGACCATTTGTCTTAATTTGTACCCCAACATATGTAAAGCTAATCATAAACATAATTGTGATTAGATAAAATGGTAAGGCGCTGCTATATATAAAATCAACAAATGTGCTGTAAACAAGATTTTAAACAATCAATGTCACAAGAATAGATGAATTGTACATACAATATATGCTTTCTACATATTATTATTTAAGAAACATTTAAAAGTGACAATACAGTTTTTAAAGTTATGTCATGTTCTAACAATTTATTAACATTTTTGCACAACTTCATTATTTTGAATCCTCTGGAAGCTGGTAAAACATAAATTATTGACCTGCAAAATCATAGGCAGATGTCATAGTCACATGTTGACATCAGGGGGCGCTGTGGCAGAAAATATCTAAATTTCACTAAATCTCTTTTATGCAAGAAAAACACCAGTGATCGTGTTGCTGTATTTTCCTGCCAGTTGTCAGAGTCCTGTAGATTCCTAGGACACTTCTGTCCTGTGCTTCTAGATATCACCTGAATGTTCTAGATGCCCTGCTTCCATCCATTACAGCGAAAAGATGCATACGTCTGAACATCACAGCAAGTTACTTTGTGAGTACTCATACCCATGGTTGATAACCACTGAGAGCTGCGTATTGAGACCAGTGTCTACCTGGCCGCTCGCACAGTGATATCGCCACCAACTCTGGGTGTGTGACTCATGTTCCATTTTAGGGGGAGATGTATCAAGCTATTAATCATTAAATGTACCAATACAGTACACTAGATAAATAAGATCTAATGATCTTGTTCAGGACCGCTATCCGTAGGGTCGCCATAAGTTGGCAGCGAGTTGACAGCACTTAACAACAATTAGTAACAGCCACTTGGATACATTCTTTTTTTTTTGCCATTTGTAGATAGCAGATCAATGCATATTTAAAAAATCTGATTTACTTATGAGAAAAATGCGTTCAATTTCTATTGGTAAATACAGTACTTTCCCTCATTAAAAGTCTCTTATTATTTTATGTAGAGAGAAGGCCAGCATGGTTGTCCCTGAGGAACGAGAAGGGAGAGATGACACAAACCTGGATCTGCAGAGAGACGTAACTCCTACTTCCGCCTCCCCTGACACACGGAAAGCCGGTAAGTCTCGTGGTTTTCCATTAGTGGCATAGTGTTCTCACAAGCGGAAAATATTTTATCATTGTGGGCTATTTTTGTCATGTTTATGATTAACAGCCAATGCTATACATTTTAGTGTTTCTAGCACCATTAACTAATCAATTGTAGATGCAGACATTTAACGCCAATCTCTTGCAAAGAGAACACTGTAGGTGTAGGAGGTAACTTGGGGGCTGATTCTGAGGTGGGAGCAAAGCATAAAGAGCAAGTAGCTTTATTTCAGGAACAAACCATGCTGCACGTACATTTATTGTTTATACATACAGTGTGTAAATACTGGCTGCTTTTGCATGTAGCCCACAGTTGCTGGACAGCTTTTACACTTCAATCTAGATTTTTATCTGGAGACACCCCTCTAAATCTCTTTGCACATTATACATTTAGCCTCCTGCAATGCAGCATGATTTTGCCAAGGTGCAAATAGTACTGTACTTGCTCTATTTAAATTTGTTCCAATTCAGAATTAGGTGGTCTGTGTACTAAACCTTGGAGAGAGGTAAAGTGGACTGAGATTAAGTACTAGCCAACCAGCTCCTACCTGTCATGTTTCAAACACAGGGCGGGATGTACTTACTGGGAAATGCGGCCAAAAACACGAAAACAGACGTTTTTGTAAATTGGCCTGATTTCCCATATGTACCAAGCTCCAGAGTGCGATACATTTCAGAGCTTGGAACCGGTGGATAATGCCAGCTATTGCTGGCATTGCTCAATAGAATCCTATGGGCTTTTTTATCGCATTTGCTCCTGGGAGTGATCCAATCAGATCCCTCCCAGCAGCCCCTGCGGCCACAACGTCACTCTGCAAAGTCCTTCTATTGCAAAGGACATCTCTTGTCTGAAGAGCTGTCCTTTGCGATTTACATCACATTTCTAAGTACATACCTGGTAAGTATGTACGCGATTAGTGGCGGGATATACCGCATTGCGGATGCATCCCACCCACAGCCTGTAACATGAGTTAAAAGCTGATTTGCTTGTACTTTATCTCTGTCCACTTTATCTCTCTCCAAGGCTTAGTAAATAGAACTCTTTTAGTCCCTTTAGGTCTATAAAAAAAAGAGCAGTAATTGCAGCCTCTTGAAATATAGTTTTATCCTTGTAGCTTATTTGTTTTCTTTATTGGGGAAACTGCCCCCTAGTGAGAAACTAAGGTTGGCTAAACTCTTCATTGTTCTGGATCTTGTTCATTATTGATAAATGAGCCCTGTTAAGAGGAAATGAAGGAATAGTAGTTTATAGCTGTGTAACCCACTTGGAAGCCGTTATATGCAGCTGATCAGTGGACATAATGGGAAATCATAGAGCCGCTTGCCTTTACAGAGACCTCAGTTTGGGCACTGCCTTCACTGTGGACAACCTGTTGTCCTTTGATTCCTTGTAAAACCTCAGATATTTTTTAACTACATAGAAATTAAATTGCCTCATCCGCCCGCCTGTTACCTTTGTAGTCATCACACTTTTTTTCTGGATTCTTTGTCTAGGAGGCCAGCAGCAGAAAAACGTGCAGCACAACATCATCGTCGACATGCGTGAATTTCGGAGTGAGCTGCCATCTCTGATCCACAGGCGCGGTATTGACATTGAACCTGTTACGCTAGAGGTGGGAGATTATATCCTGACCCCGGATATATGTGTGGAAAGGAAAAGCGTGAGTGACTTGATTGGTTCACTCAACAATGGACGTCTCTACACTCAGTGTGTATCCATGTGCCGCTACTACAAGCGGCCTATTCTTCTAATTGAGTTTGACCCCAATAAGCCATTTTCTCTCACTGCACGAAGTTTAATCCACCAGGAGATTTCTGTGAATGACATCACTTCAAAAATCACCCTCCTTACACTTCACTTTCCAAGACTGCGCATTCTCTGGTGCCCATCACCTTATGCCACCGCAGAGCTGTTTGAGGAGCTAAAGCAGAACAGGCCACAGCCTGATGCTGCAACCGCCATGGCTATTACTGTCGACTCGGAAACCGTCCCAGAATCCGAGAAATATAATCCAGGCCCTCAGGACTTCCTTCTGAAAATGCCAGGGGTCAATGCCAAAAATTGTAGAGCCATAATGAATCATATAAAGAACATTGCAGAGCTGACAACGCTATCTCTAGAGAAACTGTCTGAGATTCTTGGAAACTCCAATGCTGCAAAACAACTTTATGATTTCATTCACACCTCTTACACCGAGGCAGTCTCCCAGGGGAAAGCAAAACGTTGATGTGTCACATTTTATTTATTAAACAAAATATTTGTTTTGTCTAAAAAAAAAAATGTAAATGGGACATTTTCTCATTTTTTATGAACTGCAAGCTACTATGAAATTTCTGTGTTCCGAGTATGATGGCTTATGTTGTGTTTAGAACCTAATGCAGAATGGAATGGTTATTGGGATGTTCTTTTTAAATAATCCAGTGGAATTAGAGACATGTCATTATAATGGGGCAAAAAAATCAGCCGCCTAATAAATAATATTAATAATAAATAAAAAAAATAATGTAACTGTGTACTTCCACTTGATGTGCACAGCATTTTTATATCATTGGGAAAACATCACAAGAATAAAGCCCAGCCATTAGTTTCCAACATCAATTTTTAGAAGGGAGGAACAGTATGTTTGTCAAGTTTAATGAGCGCACTCATACACTAAATTTTCCTTGCTCAATTGTGCCTTGTTTAGGGAATCATGGGGCAGATGTATTAACCTGGAGAAGGCATAAGGAAGTGATAAACCAGTGATATGTGCAAGGTGATAAAGGCACCAGCCAATAAAATCCTAACTGTTAATTTACATATTGGAGCTGATTGGCTGGTGCCTTTATCACCTTGCACATATCACTGGTTTATCACTTCCTTATGCCTTTTCCAGGTTAATACATCTGCCCCCATATACTGTACTAGACTTGGCTCCATCTTCTGTCTGTACATGTCATAAAGCACACTGAAGGAATTTGGTCTATCTGTGTGCCCCCCTGGCACTTTCCAGTTCCAAAGGTGCCCATACACCTAAAGATTTATCTTCCAATCTGGCTGGTTGGAACGAAGATATGGACATGGAAGGGGCGCAAATGACAGTTGACCATTTGAAATGGTCAACTGTCATTTGCTCCCATCCATGTCCAGATAAATCTTTAGATGTAAGGGCAGCTTTACAGTAAGTACCAGTTGTGCGAAAATGACATTAGACCCCACCCCCTGCTGCAAGGCCACCCCCTTAAGTAGATCTATTATTAGAGATTGTCAATTAAGTCATGTGACACGTGTGTTGACCTCATAGCAGACTGTAAATAAAGCATATTGATAAAGTTGGGAAGTGCTGAAAAATGTTTTTCATCTGTGTGTGTAAAAATCAAACAAACACTTGATGATTTTTTATGCCGTTAAAATAGAATAATCTTTGAGGTTACAGGAGAGTTTACAGACACACATGGTTGTTCCTTTAGCTATAAAGTATGTACGCACATAACTGTTCTGGTTTCTGACTTAAGCATGGATCTGCATGTCAAATATTCCAGGTATATTTGTAAATATTTTAAGTACAAGGTATCATGGCTTCCAACTACCATGTTGCACATGAAGTGTGTGCATGTGAAAAACGTACGGGCTGATTCTCAGTAGGACATAACTGCGTCTACATCTGTGACTTTATATTAATGCCGCTATAAAGGTCTTCCCTGGTGTACAGCTGTTCATCCAATGTGCAAGAACTGAAACATCCACTTTATGGGCTGTATGTAATAGCCTCCGAGTTTCCGGAGATGCTGGACTTTCTGCGAGTCTGACAGTTTTTTTTTAAGCAGCAATCATTTACAAGGCAACCAAATGATTGCTGCTATAAAAAACTGGCATACTTGCAGAAAGTGCCGCACCTCCGACAACTCTGAGGCTTATTACATTTAGCCTTAAGTGTCTTTAGTTGCAACCAATGATATTTGCAGCAGCCTTATGTTAGATACAGAGGCCCTCATTCAGTAAGAGTAGCAGAGTCTGCTATTTAATGCCCAGCATGCTACCCGCCGCCCACCAACTGCGACCACGATCTAATTGTGATTGCGCCGCAATTAGTGCATTGTCACAGAAACTAGGGAAGCCTCCTGTGACAGCAGAATTCTTGCCGCCATTCTTTTCAATCGGAATGGCGGTGTGTGACCCCGACGACACCCCTCCCCCCCCCCCCCATTTTCCCTGTGCCGCCCCCCGCAATGGTCCCTGAACGCCTCCCGTCCACCCCACGAGTTCCTCTGCAGAATTTAGGTGCGTGAGACTGTCTCTGGAAGACGAGGAGCACTGCGGCCAACCTGTGTCCGCTATCACCGAGGACAGCATTGCCGTTCACGCCATAGTTGAAGTGGACGCCAGCGTGACTATGGTGGCCAATCCCGGGATCGGGAACGGCGGGATCCCAGGATTTAGGGCTAAAAATGTCCGGGATTCAATCCCGGGATTGGAAGCTCCAATCCCGGGAATTGAGGGATCAGCGTTGAGCATCCACAGGACGCTCAGACGCTGCCTGGCTTCCTTGTTCCTGCTGCGCAGCGTGAGAGGTCACGCTGCACCGTCAGCCACTGCAGGGAGCCGCCAGCAGCGATCAGAGGATGCTCCCCATCCGCCCGCCACCGGTATATGGTGAGTTATGTGTGCGGGGCGAGGGGGCGGCCACATAGCAAAAAGCCAATCCCGGGAATTTTGGGATTGGACATTTTTCAATCCCGATACCCGCGATTGAAAAAATGGCCCGGGATTGGCTTCCCTAAGCGTGACTGTGGCCCAATTAGAGAAGGAGATAGGCATCTTATCAGGACCTATTCGCTTGGATTTAGCAAGGTTTCTGCAAAACTAAACGTAGCACAAGTAACAATTAGCACAACTTAAAACTCAATACACAATATAGCTGGAATGTAAGGTAAGCAAAGGAGTAATTAGCATACTATTAGCGGAGAGCAGCTGATGGAAGAGATGAACGGCTATGATTGAGAGGATATTTGGGTTAGATGATTGCTGGGTAGGTGAGGGCTGTAGTAGAAGTGTGAGAAAATGGACCGGCTATAAAGGAGCTTGCAATCATAGAGGGAGAGGGAAGACAAACAGGTGACATGAGCAAGCCTGAGGAAGTAAGGATGGTAGAGATGGCCAAGGCATGAGTCAGGGTGGGGAGAGCGACCTTGAGACTGAGGTTATGTGGTGAAAGGGTATGCTTTGATTAACAGGTGGGTTTTCAGTGCCTGTTTGAAGTTTTGCAAGGTTGGGGAGAATCTGCTAGAGTGAGGGAGCTCATTCCAGTGAAAGGGGGCAGCACAGGCGAAAATGTGTATTCGAGTGTGAAATGCAGTGACCAGGGTGGAGGAGAGGCGACATCATTGGCCGACCATAGAGGGCGGGAGGGAGTATGTAGAGAGATGAAGTTGGAGATGTATCGTGCAGTGGAGCTGAGGAGGGCCATGTGAGTGAGGATGGGGAGCTTGAAGAGAACTCTGTAGGGGAAGGGAAGTGGTAGATTTGGAGTGGCGGGAGAGGGAGATGAGTCTAGCTGCAGCATTAAGAACAGATTTGAGGAAAGCAAGATGGGAACGTGGAAAGCAAGTGAGAAGGTTGCAGTAGTCGAGCCAATAAATGACCAGTGAATGGATAGCGAGCTTAGTTGCGTTCTTGGAGAGGAACGGCCTGATGCGAGCGATGTTGTGTAACTGAAACCGGCAGGATTGAGCTAGAGATTAAACATGGGCGAAGGGGAGGGAGGAGTCGAAAGTGACACCCAGACAATGGAGTTGGGGAACAAGGGAACTGATGTCAACAGTGATAGAGATATTTTGGGGGAAGATGATGAGTTTTGTTTTGTCCATGTTGAGCTTCAGGGAGCACTCGGACATCCAGGACGAAATGGCGGATAGGTAGCTGGATACCAGAGAGAGAAAAGAGGGGAAGAGGTATAGTTGCATGTCGTTGGCATAGAGATGATATTTGAGGCCGAAGGATCTTTTGCCAAGTGAGGAGGTGTACAAGGAAAGGAGAAGGAAGCTAAGGACAGAATCCTGGGGTATGCCAACGGGAAGGGTGAAAGTGGGTTAGGTTGAGCTGGAGGCAGACACAGAAGGAGCGGTTGGTGAGGTAAGAGGTGAACCAGACAAGGACGGTGCTAGAGGGGCCAATGGATTGGAGGGTATAGAGGAGGAGAGGATAATCCACAGTGTCAAAGGCAGCAGAGAGGTCCAGAAGGATGAGCAGAGAAGTGACCCCTGGATTTGTCCAACAGCAGGTCAATGGTGATTTTGACTGGAACAGCTTCAGTGGAGTAAAGCGGACGAAAGCCAGATTGGAGAGTATCAAGGATGAGGTAGCTGGTAAGATGGCACACTATCTCTTTAGCAGGATATTCTTGGTACACAACTTACTCTGTCCATATACCTGATTAGAAGAAGTCCTGTTCACTATGACAATAATAAAATCCACACACAAGTAAAATTGAAGTAATAGTGTACACAAGACTGCCCATAGAAGACTATAGATATTTGGCGTGCCGGCCAGTGCGTAGGAGCTTAGCCACCATGATTTTTCTCATTACAAGGACTGAAAATTTAGTATTAAACTGTTTGAGGGACACAGGCTTCATTAAGAGCTTGTACTGGAGAAGAGTTGGGATTGAGTGTTCGCTTATGTTATCTCTCCAGGTTTAGCATCAGCTCAAATATTGTGCGTATGTAGCAAGCCCCATAGAAACGTATGGGTGCTACGTTTGCAGTCCGATATTGAGGGACCGCAACAGATAGCTGAGATTGCTGCTGTGGTTCCTCCTTGATAAGTCCTGAGGATGTTTAATATTTGTGAATACCACCTGAAAACATGTCTCGGGGGATATTCCGCAAATATTCTTTAAAAAATATGCCCCTAAGAAAGAGTTAGTTGATTGCAGAGGGTCACAATCTTTTCTTCAGACACCTGCAGCATTAGCATTTTGTACAATAAGAGGGTGATCCAAACCGCGATCACAATATTTAGTTGCTGCCAGCGATATCACACGAAGAGCCTTCACCAAAAAACTCTTAAGTGAATAAATGAAACAAGAAAGGTGACATCACTCGGCGCTACTATAAGTGTACAACTCTAAAATAGAGGTAAATTAGCATTTTGTTGCATCCAAAGATATTGCAGCAATGTAACTCCATCCATCTCTGAATCACCCCCACAGTCCTTTAACAAATCATTTGTTTAATGGATGTAAACACACCATAAGGGCCATCAGCAGTAATACCACATGACAAATTAAAACATTAAGATCTCATATAAAAGTAACCCTTTATTATTCTGGTGCACAAAGTGATCCCCAGCATGTTTGGTCATTATTATTGGCCAACATTTACAGCCAGGGGATTGTAGGGGGAGAAGAGGAGTAGGTACCCAGGAGGCATCTCTCCTCCACCCGACATGGTGATGAGTAGCTGTTGGTATCCGTTTTATACACGTGTATGTACTGTATGTTTGTGTGCAATAGAGGAGAATCATTTACTTTTGCTAGTTTTACTGAAGTGCTAAAATTGTTCTGTAGCAATTAGGAACAGCAAGTGTATCTCATTAGCAATGGTGCACAGTAGAAAAACAGGATTTTAATACCTACCGGTAAATCCTTTTCTCCTAGTCCGTAGAGGATGCTGGGGTCCACTTCAGTACCATGGGGTATAGACGGTTCCGCAGGAGCCATGGGCACTTTAAGACTTTTTCAGAGTGTGAACTGGTTCCTCCCTCTATGCCCCTCCTCCAGACCTCAGTATAGGACCTGTGCCCAGGGAGACGGACATTTCGAGGAAAGGATTTACTTTTAATTTAACGGTGAGATTCAAACCAGCATTCAACATAACCCTTGCCAACGGGCAGGAACAATTGCAGCAACATGCTGAAAATGATTGTAACACAACACTTGTGTAACTACAAAACTAACCACTGCAGGTAAAGTACGCACTGGGTCGGGTGCCCAGCATCCTCTACGGACTAGGAGAAAAGGATTTACCGGTAGGCATTAAAATCCTGTTTTCTCTTATGTCCTAGAGGATGCTGGGGACTCCGTAAGGACCATGGGGTATAGACGGGCTCCGCAGGAAATAGGGCACCTAAAAAGTACTTTGACTATGGGTGTGCACTGGCTCCTCCCTCTATGCCCCTCCTCCAGACCTCAGTTAGATCTTGTTCCCAGAGGAGAATGGGTGCACTGCAGAGAGCTCTCCAGAGTTTTCTGTGGAAAAAGAATTTTGTTAGGTTTTTTATTTTCAGGGAGTCCTGTTGGCAACAGGCTCCCTGCATCGTGGGATCGAGGAGAGAGAAGCAGAGCTGGCTTGTCAAGTTGGGCACTGCTTCTAAGGCTACTGGACACCATTAGCTCCAGAGGGAGTCGGAACACAGGTCTCACCTGGGGTTCGTCCCGGAGCCGCGCCGCCGTCCTCACAGTTGCCGAAGATAGAAGCCGGATAGAGAAGGCAGAAGACATCAGATCTTCATGAGGTAAGGCGCGCAGCGGTAAGCTGTGCGCCATTGCTCCCAGTCGCACACAATCAGAGCAGCACTGAAGGGTGCAGGGCGCAGGGGGGGGGGCGCCCGGGGCAGCAATAAACCTCACATTTTGGCACAAATACAGTTGGATTAGACTGCGGAGGCAGTAAATCTATGATCCCCGCCATTTTATTGAAAAATCACTGGGACCGAAGCCCGCCGTCGGGTGGGCGGGGCTTGATCCTCAGCACTAACCAGCGCCATTTTCTCCACAGAAGCTGCATGAGGAAAATGCTGGCTCCCTGGTCTCTCCCCTGCTGAACATCACAGGCTGGAAAAAGAGGAGGGGGGCACATTAGCGACATATAAAAAAGCGCTATCTGGACATATTTTTTCCAGTGTTTTGAAGCGCTGGTGTGTGCTGGCATACTCATTCTCTGTCTCTCCTTAAGGACCTGGTTGGGGTTTTGTCCCCTTATAGGTTAATCCCTGTGTGTGTGGGGTGTCGGTACGTGTGTGTCGACATGTCTGAGGTGGAAGGCTTTCCAAGGAGGAGGTGGAGCAAATGAGTGGTGTGTCCCCGTCGGTTGTGCCAACTCCAGATTGGATGGACATGTGGAATATGTTGAATGCAAGTGTGGCATCTTTACATAAAAGGCTTGATAAGGCTGATTTAGGGGGGACATCAGGGGGTCAATTCTCAGATTGGACCGGCTCACAGGGCCCGTCGGGGTCTCAAAAGCATCCCTTAACACTAGACACTACTACCGACACGGATTCTGATTCCAGTGTCGACTATGACGAAGTAAAATTGCACCCTAGGGTGACTAAAACCACTCAGTGTATGATTGTGGCAATAAGGGATGTGTTGCATATTGTGGATGAACCCTCGGTCTCCGACACAAGGGTACACATGTTTAAGGAAAAGAAACAGATTATTAACTTTCCTACATCTCATGAATTAAATGAATTCTTTGGAAAAGCTTGGGAGACTCCGGATAAGAGACCGCAGATCCCCAAAAGAATTTATATGGCATACCCTTTCCCTAAGCAGGACAGGGAGATTTGGGAATCACCCCCCACTGTGGACAAGGCCCTGACGCGCTTGTCCAAGAAAGTGGCGCTACCGTCTCCTGACACAGCGGCCCTTAAGGACCTTGCAGATCGCAGGCAAGAAACTACCTTAAAGGGTATTTATTCTCATATGGGTGCTGTGCTAAGACCGACAATTGCGTCGGCATGGGTGTGTAGCGCAATTGCAGCTTGGACAGATGAGCTGACAGATCAATTTGATAATATGGATAAGGATACTATATTCCTAACTCTAGCCCATATTAAAGACGCAGTCTTATTTATGAGGGATGCTCAAAGGGACATTGGATTGCTAGCTTCTAGGGCCAATGCCATGTCTGTCTCAGCGAGAAGATCCTTATGGACTCGCCAATGGACGGGTGATGTGGATTCCAAAAAACATATGGAAGTACTACCCTATAAGGGGGATGTATTGTTTGGGGATGGGCTGACGGACCTGGTTTCCACAGCTACAGCAGGTAAATCAAATTTTTTACCATATATTCCCCAACAGCAAAAGAAAGTAACACCCTATCAGATGCAGTCCTTTCGGTCGCACAAGTCCAAAAGAGGTCGGGGATCCTCTTTCCTCGCCAGAGGTAAGGGCAGAGGCAAGAGAGCACCTGCTTCGGCAGGTGCCCAGGAACAAAAGTCCTCCCCGGCTGCTCCAAAACCCACAGCATGACGCTGGGGCTCCCCTGAGGGAGTCCGCACCGGTGGGGGCACGTCTTTGACTTTTCAGTCAGGCCTGGGTCAGTTCGGACCTGGATCCCTGGGTGTTGGAAATAGTTTCCCAGGGTTACAAATTGGAATTCGAGGAGGTGCCCCCGCGCAGGGCCGTCTTTTCGTATGGGCTCAATGGGCTCTTGCCCAAGGGTCCGAGGAGATTAAGGGCCCTATGCTGATAGCTGAGGGTCCCCTCTTTCCAGGGGTACCAGATTTTTGAAAATCGGCCCTGGGGAACCGGAGATATCCGACTTGAAACCAGTGGTCCCCATCCAAACCTGTTAATTGCTCTTCCCAGCCAGATATCTCAGGTTCTGTCTGATTTAGAGTTTTTCCAAGGGTATAATCCAAAAACTGTGACTCTCCCCTTTCGGTGAACACTGGCAGCTTGTCTCTACTATGCCCAGAACCAGAGATATCAGCCTTCAAGCAGATGGTCCATGCTCCAGCTCCACACGCCTAATATGCAGTTTTAGATTTTCATTGGTGAATTGCTCTGGCTCCTGAACTCTGATCCCCAAGTCCCCAGAACCATCTGAAAGGTGGGACTCTCTAGTTTTTTAATCCCATAAAGCTAAGAAATATATTTTCAGGAACTTGAGATATCTGCAGTCAAGCAAGCTGCCCTCCCACACAAAAATAACAAATATTAAGCCCACTCCACTATCCACCCCTTCCCTACGTATTAAACACCCCATACCACCCTGGAAGTCATGTACCTGGGCTTCTTCATTCAGCCCAATGCCCCCTTCTACAGTTTAGCGCCATCTGTGCAGTAAAGGCGGAATTAGCAGAAATTACTGCTCCAGGTCCTACATGCTGAGCAGAAGATAGAGCACCCCCTACCTCCCGCGGGACATCAAAGCTGCCACTGATAGCACCCCCCACCCCTACCTCTGAAGGATGGGTAGGGGGCTCAGTGCATTGCTGTGCCCAGGGGCCTACACTACTGTTAAGACGGCCCTGCCCCCGCGCCGATTTTTCAAATCGGCCCTACCAGCTTCCACATCGGAAAGGGATGTAGTGTTAGCTGCAATTCAAACGCTGTGTATACAGCAAGTGATAATCAACGTTCCCCTGCACCAGCAGGGAAGAGGTTACTACTCAACCCTATTTGTGGTCCCGAAACCGGACGGTTCGGTCAGACCTATTTTGAATCTGAAATCCCTAAACCTGTACATAAAAAGATTCAAATTTAAAATGGAATCTCTCAGAGCGATAATAGCCAACATGGAGGAGGGGGAGTTTATGGTGTCTCTGGACATAAAGGATGCGTACCTTCATGTCCCCATATATGCCCCCCATCAGGAATACCTGAGATTCGCTGTACAGGATTGTCATTATCAATTTCAGACGTTGCCGTTTGGGCTCTCCACGGCCCCGAGGATTTTCACCAAGATAATGGCGGAAATGATGGTGGTCCTGCGCAAGCATGGAGTCACAATTATCCCATACTTAGACGATCTCCTGATAAAAGCGAGATCAAGGGAGAAATTGCTGAGCAGTGTGGCGCTCTCTCTGAGTGTGCTCCAGCAACACGGTTGGATTCTAAATCTACCGAAGTCACAGTTGATTCCGACAACTCGGCTACCGTGCCTAGGTATGATACTGAATACGGAACAAATGAAGGTCTTTCGCCTAATAGAGAAAGCCCAAGACATCCAGAACATGGTCAGAGACCTGCTAAAACCGAAAAGGGTGTCAGTTCACCAATGCACTCGAGTTCTGGGGAAAATGGTGGCGGCCTACGAGGCCATTCCCTTCGGAAGGTTCCATGCAAGGACTTTTCAATGGGACCTTCTGGACAAGTGGTCCAGGTCCCATCTGCACTTACATCGGAAAATAACTCTGTCCCAGGGACCAGAGTGTCCCTCCTGTGGTGGTTGCAAAGTGCTCACCTCCTGGAGGGTCGCAGGTTCGGAATTCAGGATTGGATCCTGGTTACCACGGACGCGAGCCTCCGAGGATGGGGAGTGGTCACACAGGGAAAAAACTTTCTGGGGCTTTGGTCAGACCTGGAGTCCTTTCTACACATCAATGTGTTGGAACTCAGGGCCATTTACAACGGCCTTCGACAAGCGGAGAGTTTTCTTCGAAACCTACCAGTTCTGATTCAATCAGACAATGTCACAGCAGTGGCTCATGTGAACCGCCAAGGTGGGACAAGAAGCAGAGTCGCGATGGTGGAAGCCACAAGGATCCTTTGCTGGGCGGAAAATCATGTAAGCGCTCTGTCGGCTGTCTTCATTCCGGGAGTGGTCAACTGGGAAGCAGACTTCCTCAGCAGACACGATATCCATCCAAGAGAGTGGGGACTTCATCAAGAAGTCTTTGCAGACGTAACACATCTTTGGGGAACTCCTCAAATAGACATGATGGCATCACGCCTCAACAAAAAACTTCTGAGGTATTACGCCAGGTCTCGGGACCCTCAGGCAGTAGCACTAGACGCTCTGGTAACACCGTGGGTGTTCAAATCGGTCTACGTGTTTCCTCCTCTTCCTCTCATCACAAAAGTGTTGAGGATCATAAGACGAAGAAGAGTACAGACGATACTCGTTGTCCCAGACTGGCCTCGAAGGGCCTGGTACTTGGATCTACAAGAGATGCTCACAGGAGATCCCTGGCCTCTTCCTCTGAGGGAAGACTTGTTGCAGCTGGGGCCCTGTGTATTTCAAAACTTAACGCGGTTACGTTTGACGGCATGTCGGTTGAACGCCGAATCCTAGCGAAAAAGGGGATTCCGGAAGAGGTCATCCCTACTTTAATAAAGGCTAGGAAAGACGTGACGGTAAAACATTATCACCGTATCTGGCGAAAGTATGTGTCTTGGTGTGAGACCAAGAATGCACCTACGGAAGATTTTCATCTGGGTCGTCTTCTCCACTTCCTACAGACAGGAGTGGAGATGGGCCTGAAATTAGGCTCTGTTCAGGTACAGATTTCGGCCCTCTCGATTTTCTTTCAGAAGGAATTGGCTTCTCTTCCAGAAGTCCAGATGTTTGTAAAGGGAGTGTTGCACATCCAGCCCCCTTTTGTGCCTCCAGTGGCACCATGGGACCTGAACGTGGTGTTGCAGTTCCTAAAAATCACACTGGTTTGAACCGCTTAACAAGGTTGAGTTGAAATTTCTTACCTGGAAGGTGGTCATGTTGTTGGCCTTAGCATCAGCAAGGCGAGTGTCAGAATTGGCGGCTTTGTCACACAAGAGCCCCTACTTGATTTTTCATGTGGATCGAGCTGAATTGAGGACACGTCCGCAATTTTTGCCTAAAGTGGTTTCTTCGTTCCATATGAATCAACCTATTGTGGTGCCTGTGGCTACAAGTGACCTGGAGGATTCCAGATCCCTGGACGTAGTCAGGGCCTTAAAAATTTATGTAGCCAGGACGGCTAGAATTAGGAAAACAGAGGCTCTGTTTGTCCTGTATGCGGCCAATAAGATTGGCGCTCCTGCTTCGAAGCAGACTATTGCTCGCTGGATCTGTAATACGATTCAGCAGGCTCACTCTACGGCTGGATTGCCGGTACCAAATTCGGTTAAGGCCCATTCCACTAGGAAGGTGGGCTCTTCTTGGGCGGCTGCCCGAGGCGTCTCGGCATTACAACTTTGCCTGAGCGGCGACTTGGTCGGGGTCAAACACTTTTGCTAAATTCTACAAGTTTGATACCCTGGCTGATGAGGACCTAGCGTTTGCTCAGTCGGTGCTGCAGAGTCATACGCACTCTCCCGCCCGATTGGATGCTTTGTTATAAACCCCATGGCCCATACGGAGTCCCCAGCATCCTCTAGGACGTAAGAGAAAATAAGATTTTAACCCTACCAGTAAATCTATTTCTCCTAGTCCGTAGAGGATGCTGGGCGCCCGTCCCAGTGCGGAAACTCTGCAAGACTTGTATATAATTGTTGCTTACATAAGGGTTATGTTACAGTTGACATCGGTCTTGGACCGTTACTGTCGTTTGTTCATACTGTTAACTGGTTATGTATGTTCCAAGTTACATGGTATGATTGGTGTGGGCTGGTATGAATCTTGCCCTTGGATTGCTAAATCCTGCCTTGTATTGTCCATCTCCTCTGGGCACAGTTCTCTAACTGAGGTCTGGAGGAGGGGCATAGAGGGAGGAGCCAGTGCACACCCATAGTCAAAGTTCTTTTTAGGTGCCCTATCTCCTGCGGAGCCCGAGATAGGTCCGTAGAGGATGCTGGGGACTCCCCATGGTCCTTACGGAGTCCCCAGCATCCTCTACGGACTAGGAGAAATAGATTTACCGGTAGGTTTAAAATCTTATTTTCTCATACGTCCTAGAGGATGCTAGGGTCCACTTCGGTACCATGAGGTTATACCAAAGCTCCAGTACGGGTGGGAGAGTGCGGATGACCTTGCAGCACCGATTGACCAAACTTGAGGTCATCATCGGCCAAGGTGTCAAACTTGTAAAGCTTTGCAAATGTGTTTGCCCCTGACCAAGTAGCTGCTTGGCAAAGTTGTAATGCCGAGACCCCCCGGGCAGCCACCCAGGATGAGCCCACCTTTCTAGTAGAATGGGCATTTACCGAATTCGGTATCGGCAATGGATGAGCGTGCTGAATCGTCCCTCTGATCCAGCGCCTAATGGTCTGCTTAGAAGCAGGACACCCAATCTTGTTGGGAGCATACAAGACAAACAGAGCCTCTGTTTTCTGTATCCTAGCTGTTCTAGCGACATAAATTTTCAAAGCTCTAACCACATCAAGAGACTTTGACACAGTGAAGGTGTCAGTAGCCACTGGCACCACAATAGTTTGGTTTATATGGAAAGACGAAACCACCTTCGGAAGAAATTGCTGACGAGTTCTTAACTCTGCCCTATCTTCATGGAAGATCAGGTAAGGGTCCTTGTGAGACAAGGCCCCCAACTCAGACACCCGACTTGCAGATGCCAAGGCCAACAGCATGACCACTTTCCAAGTGAGAAACTTCATTTCTATCTCCTGTAGAGGTTCAAACCAATCCGATTGAAGGAACTGCAACACCACATTAAGGTTCCATGGTGCCGCCGGAGGCACAAATGGAGGTTGGATGTGCAGCACCCCTTTCACGAACGTCTGAACTTCTGGAAGGGAGGCCAATTGTTTTTGAAAGAAAACTGATAAGGCCGAAATCTGGACCTTGATTGAACCCAATTTTAGGCCCGCATCCACACCCGCCTGCAGAAAATGGAGAAAATGTCCCAACTGAAACTCTTTCGTAGGAGCCTTCTTGTATTCACACCAAGACACATACTTTATCCAAATACGGTGGTAATGTCTAGACGTTACTCCTTTCCTGGCCTGAATAAGAGTGGGGATGACTTCTTTGGGAATACCCTTTCAGGCTAGGATCATGCGCTCAACAGCCATGCCGTCAAACGTAGCCGCGGTAAGTCTTGATACACACACGGCCCCTGCAGCAGGTCCTCGCGAAGAGGAAGAGGCCGAGGATATTCTATGAGCAACTCCTGAAGATCTGGATACCAAGCCCTCCTTGGCCAGTCTGGGACAATGAGGATCACTCGAACCCTTGTTGTTCTTATGAGCTTGAGAACTTTTGGTATTAGTGGATGTGGAGGGAAGACATACACCGACCGAAACACCCACTGTGACACCAGTGCATCCACTGCTATTGCTTGAGGGTCTCTCGACCTGGAACAATATCTCTGAAGCTTCTTGTTGAGACGAGACGCCATCATGTCTACTTGAGGAACTCCCCAAAGACTTGTCACCTCTGCGAAGACTTCTTGGTGGAGGCCCCACTCTCCTGGATGTAGATCGTGTCTGCTGAGGAAGTCTGCTTCCCAGTTGTCCACTCCCGGAATGAAAATTGCCGACAGAGCTTTTGCATGTCTTTCTGCCCAGAGGAGGATCTTTGTCACCTCTGCCATCGCCGCTCTGCTTTTCATTCCGCCCTGATGGTTTATGTACACGACTGCTGTTACATTGTCCAACTGGATCTGCACGGGTTGATCTTGAAGAAGATGTACCGCTTGTAGAAGGCCGTTATAAATGGCTCTCAATTCCAGAACATTTATGTGAAGACAGGTTTCCTGACTTGACCATTTTCCTTGGAAGCTTTTTCCCTGTGTGACTGCACCCAAGCCTTGGAGACTTGCATCCGTGGTTACTAGGACCCAGTCCTGAATCCCGAACCTGCGTCCCTCTAGTAGGTGAGAACTGTGTAGCCACCACAGGAGCGAAATCCTGGCTCTGGAAGACAGGATTATCTTCTGGTGCATGTGTAGGTGGTATCCGGACCACTTGTCCAACAGGTCCCACTGGAATACTCTGGCATGGAATCGCCCAAAGTGTATAGCCTCGTAGGCCGCTACCGTCTTTCCCAACAACCGAATGCATTGATGGATCGACACTCTTGTTGGTTTCAAAATTTGTTTGACCATTCTCTGGATTTCCAGAGCCTTTTCTACTGGAAGAAATACCCTCTGTACTTCTGTGTCCAGTATCATCCCCAGAAAGGACAATCTCGTCGTCTGTTCCAACTGCGACTTTGGAAAATTCATGCTCAAACCGTGTTGTTGGAGTATGGACAGGGAGAGTGCAATGTTCTGCACCAACCTTTCCCTGGATCTCGCTTTTATCAGGAGATCGTCCAGGTAAGGGATTATATTGACTCCTTGCTGTCGAAGGAGGACCATCATCTCCGCCATCACCTTGGTGAATACCCTCTGTGCCGTGGAGAGTCCGAACGGCAACGTCTGAAACTGGTAATGGCAATCCTGTACTGCAAATCTCAGATAAGCTTGATGAGGAGGATAAATGGGGACATGTAAGTAGGCATCTTTTATGTCCACTTACACCATGAAGTCCCCTTCCTCCAGACTGGAAATTGAACTTGAACCTTTTCAGATAGAGATTCAGAGATTTCAGGTTTAAAATTGGTCTGACCGAGTTGTCCGGCTTCGGAACTATGAAGAGGCTTGAATAAAAACCTCCCTGTTGTGACAAGGGCACCAGGACAATGACTTGATCCTGACATCATTTTTGAATTGCAGCTGTTACTACTTCTCTGTCCGGGAGAGAAGCTGGCAAGGTCGATTTGAAAAATCGGCATGGGGGGACGTCTTGAAACTCCAGTTTGTATCCATGGGACACTATTTGCAAAACCCATGGGTCCAGGCCAGATTGAACCCAGAGCTGACTGAAAAGTTTCAGATGTGCTCCCACCCGAGCGGACTCCCGCAAGGGAGCCCCAGCATCATGCTGCAGATTTGGCAGAAGCAGGGGTTGATTTCTGCTCCTGTGATCCTGGGGACGCTGTGGACTTTTTTCCTCTTCCCCTCCCTCTACCTGCAAAGAAAGGGGAACCTTTACCCTTTTTGTATCTTTTGTATCTGTTGGGCCGAAAGGACTGCATCTGAGAGTGATGTGTCTTTTTCGCCGGCGCAGGAGCATAAGGCAAGAATATCGCCTTACCAGCGATAGCCGCAGAGACTAAAGCATCCAGCCCATCTCCAAACAAGGCCTCACCTTTATACAGGAGAGCCTCCATATTTCTTTTGGAATCTGCGTCAGCATTCCATTGGCGAATCTACAACGCCATCTGAGCTGAGACTGCCATGGTAGCGGCTTTTGAACCTAAGAGCCAAATATCTTTCATGGCTTCTAGCATGTATGCAGCAGCGTCTTTGATAAGACCTAACCTTAGGAGTATCTCGTCTCTATCTATCGTGTCAATTTCAGATGACAAGTTGTCTGACCATTTTTCGATAGCACTACTCACCCACGCACAAGCAATGGTGGGTCTGAGTAGTGTACCATTGGCCACATACATAGATTTAAACGTAGTCTCCAACTTGCGGTCTGCTGGCTCCTTTAGTGAAGCCGTCCCAGGCGTAGGGAGAATCACCTTTTTAGTTAATCGTGACAGGGCACTGTCTAAAACGGGGGGTGACTCCCACCTTTTCCTGTCCTCTGCCCGGAAAGGATAAGCAACCTGAATACTTTTGGGAATCTGAAATTTCTTTTCAGGGTTTGCCCAAACTCCCTCAAAGAGAGTATTTAGCTCGTGAGAAGGAGGGAAAGTTACGTTAATTTTCTTTTCCTTATAAAAAATAAGCCTTCTCCTGAGGTAAAGGAGGGGCTTCTGTAAATTCTAAGACCTCCTTTATAGCAACAATCATATATTGAATGCTTTTTGCCAGTTTAGGATCTATTCCCCTGGAATCACTAGTGTCGACACAGGAATCAGAGTCTGTGGGGTATATTTACTAACATTCGTAATTTTCGGAAAAAGGTCAAAGTTCAATCACGAATGACATCGAAAGTGTAAAACTGCAACTTTTTGAATTTATTACGACTAATTTACTAAGCTGTCGTATTCGGATTTTTCATTTGTTCCGATGTCGATGTCATTCGTGTTTTTTTTACCTTTTTTACGGCAGTGACTAGCAAAACACTGCCGACTTTTTCAAAATGAATCTCGGCCGGATCTGTGTGATCCGTGCTGGGGTTAATTTTTTTTTTTTTTTTTAAATAAACACTGTAAAACGGAGAAAAAAAATGCGTGGGGTCCCCCCTCCTAAGCATAACCAGCCTCGGGCTCTTTGTGCCGACCCTGGTTGCAGAAATATGGGGGGGGAAATGACAGGGGTTCCCCCATATTTAAGCAACCAGCATCGGGCTCTGCGCCTGGTACTGGTTCCAAAAATACGGGAGACAAAAAGAGTAGGGGTCCCCCGTATTTCTAAAACCAGCACCGGGCTCCACTAGCTGGACAGATAATGCCACAGCCGGGGGTCACTTTTATATAGTGCCCTGCGGCCGTGGCATCAAAAATCCAACTAGTCACCCCTGGCCGGGGTACCCTGGGGGAGTGGGGACCCATTCAATCAAGGGTTCCCCCCCCCCAGCCACCCAAGGGCCAGGGGTGAAGCCCGAGGCTGTCCCCCCCATCCAATTGGCTGCGGATGGGGGGCTGATAGCCTTTTGTGAAAATGAAAAGATATTGTTTTTAGTAGCAGTACTACAAGGCCCAGCAAGCCTCCCCCGCATGCTGGTACTTGGAGAACCACAAGTACCAGCATGCAGCGGAAAAACGGGCCCGCTGTTACCTGTAGTACTACTACTAAAAAAATACCCAAAAAAAGACAAGACACACACACCTTGAAAGTAAAGATTTATTACATACATCCACACAAACATACAAACATACTTACCTATGGCCCCACGCAGGTCGGTCCTCTTCTCCAGTAGAATCCAAGGGGTACCTGTTGAATAAATTATACTCACCAGCTCCAGGGTCCCAGGCTCCTCGTAGCATCCATTTGTAATCCACGTACTTGAATAAAATAAAAAAACGGACACCCGAGCCACGCACTGAAAGGGTACCCATGTTTGCACATGGGTCCCCTTTCCCCGACTGCCAGAAACCCACTCTGACTTCTGTCTAAGTGGGTTTCTTCAGCCAATCAGGGAGCGCCACGTTGTAGCACCCTCCTGATCGGCTGTGTGCTCCTGTACTGACTGACAGGCGGCACGCGGCAGTGTTACAATGTAGCGCCTATGCGCTCCATTGTAACCAATGGTGGGAACTTTCTGCCCTGCGGTTGACCGAAAGTGACCTCACCGCTGAGCAGAAAGTTCCCACCATTGGTTACAATGGAGCGCATAGGCGCTACATTGTAACACTGCCGTGTGCCGCCTGTCAGTCAGTACAGGAGCACACAGCCGATCAGGAGGGTGCTACAACGTGGCGCTCCCTGATTGGCTGAAGAAACCCACTTAGACAGAAGTCAGAGTGGGTTTCTGGCAGTCAGGGAAAGGGGACCCATGTGCAAACATGGGTCCCCTTTCAGTGCGTGGCTCGGGTGTCCGTTTTTTTATTTTATTCAAGTACGTGGATTACAAATGGATGCTACGAGGAGCCTGGGACCCTGGAGCTGGTGAGTATAATTTATTCAACAGGTACCCCTTGGATTCTACTGGAGAAGAGGACCGACCTGCGTGGGGCCATAGGTAAGTATGTTTGTATGTTTGTGTGGATGTATGTAATAAATCTTTACTTTCAAGGTGTGTGTGTCTTGTCTTTTTTTGGGTATTTTTTTAGTAGTAGTACTACAGGTACCAGCGGGCCCGTTTTTCCGCCGCATGCTGGTACTTGTGGTTCTCCAAGTACCAGCATGCGGGGGAGGCTTGCTGGGCCTTGTAGTACTGCTACTAAAAACAATATCTTTTCATTTTCACAAAAGGCTATCAGCCCCCCATCCGCAGCCAATTGGATGGGGGGGACAGCCTCGGGCTTCACCCCTGGCCCTTGGGTGGCTGGGGGGGGGACCCCTTGATTGAAGGGGTCCCCACTCCCCCAGGGTACCCCGGCCAGGGGTGACTAGTTGGATATTTGATGCCACGGCCGCAGGGCACTATATAAAAGTGACCCCCGGCTGTGGCATTATCTGTCCAGCTAGTGGAGCCCGGTGCTGGTTTTAAAAATACGGGGGACCCCTACTCTTTTTGTCCCCCCGTATTTTTGGAACCAGGACCAGGCGCAGAGCCCGATGCTGGTTGCTTAAATATGGGGGAACCCCTGTCATTTTTTTCCCCATATTTCTGCAACCAGGATCGGCTCAAAGAGCCAGAGGCTGGTTATGCTTAGGAGGGGGGACCCCACGCAATTTTTTTTTTAGAAAATAACCACTTTCCCACCCCTTCCCACTGATATACATGCACGGATCTCATGGATCCCTGCATGCCTATACAATCACGGATTAAAAAAGCAGGTCTGTTTTTTTTAGCACTTTTGTACGAGTTGTAATTTTTCACGGCAGTGTTTTATTTTTTTTTGCTTTGCACTTCTTAGTAAATGACTGAGATTCATACTTAAACAGCCGCGTTTTGACCGATGGTGTATTCATTCGTAATTTTTTTCTTGGACTTCCAAAAAATTACGAATGCCCTCATCACTGCCGTGATTTGAGTTTAGTAAATTACCGAGATGACACTTTGAAGAAAAAACGGCATCTCGGTCAAAATCGGGACCTTAGTAAATATACCCCTGTGTCTGTATCAGTTTGTACTATTTGTGCAAATGGCCTCTTATGTGACCCAGGGGGATCCCCTGTGGATGAAAAGGCAGAACTATGAAAAATCATATCTTCCACTGCTTTTCTCCAGTTTTCTGCATGAGACTCAGACTTATCCAATCTCTTACTGATATGGGGGGGTAATTCCAAGTTGATCGCAGCAGGAATTTTGTTAGCAGTTGGGCAAAACCATGTGTACTGCAGGGGAGGCAGATATAACATGTGCAGAAAGAGTTAGATTTGGGTGGGTTATTTTATTTCTGTGCAGGGTAAATACTGGCTGCTTTATTTTTACACTGCAAATTAGATTGCAGATTGAACACACCACACCCAAATCTCACTCTCTCTGCACACGTTAAATCTACCTCCCTTGCAGTGCACATGGTTTTGGCCAACTGCTAACAAAATTCCTGCTGCGATCAACTTGGAATTACCCCCATTATTCACACTATCACGTAATTCTTTCACCCATTCAGGCTCGTGGTGTGCCGGCAGCACCACAACATTACAACTCTGTGTCCCTAAAATGTCTCTCTCAGGGGAAGAGCTCCCTGCCTCAGACATGTCACACACATGCACAACCACACCACAGACACTCCGGGACTTATAGGGGACAGACCCACAGTAAAATCTGTCAGAAGGACACCGAAAGGATTTGCCAGTTCACAACTCAGCACTAGTGATATAATCCCTGTGTAAAACAAAATGCCCACAGACCTGTAGCGTTTTTATGACAAATTCACCATACAGCACCATATTATACTGTGCCCCCCCTGTTTTGCGCCCTGATACTTGGTTCAGAAGTGGAGGAGGACCAGCGTTCTTCTCTGCAGCTTGCTAGGAGAAAAAAATGGCTCTGAGTAGTGTGCTGGCTGACTGAGGGGGAAGCCCCGCCCCCGTAATGGCGCGTTTCCCCTCAGACTTTTCAATACTATTTTTTATACTGGCGGGGGTAGGACTGTGCCTCAGCATCTTATGTCCCCTTGTTAGCCAGTTTTGAGTAGGTTCATGCTGCCCAGGGCGCCCCCCCGCGCCCCCCCGCGCCCTGCACCCTGCTTTGCCTGTGTTGATGGGTAGTATGGCGTGCAGCATTCCCGCCCACCGCACGGTACCTTTTAGCCATCACGATGACTAAAGATCCTCTTCTGTACACTCACCTGTCTTCTGACTTCTGGCTCTGTAAGGGGGGTGACGGCGGGCTGTGGGAGTGAGCGCATAGCCGCAGCTAGTGTTCAGTACCCTTCAGGAGCTAATGGTGTCCTGTCAGTCAGAAGCAGAGCCGTGATACTATTCAGGAAGTTGGTTCCTACTTCTGCCCCCTAGGTCCCACGAAGCAAGAGACTGTTGCCAGCAGTCCTCCCTGAAAATAAAAAACCTAACATAAAGTCTTCCAGAGAAACTCAGTAGAGCTCCCCTGGAGTGCATCCAGTCTGCCTGGGCACATTTTCTAAACTGAGGTCTGGAGGAGGGGCATAGAGGAAGGAGCCAGTTCACACTCTGAAAAAGTCTTAAAGTGCCCATGGCTCCTGCGGAACCGTCTATACCCCATGGTACTGAAGTGGACCCCAGCATCCTCTAGGACGTATGAGAAAGAATTCTTAGTGGTACTGTGTGCGCGTGCCCAAAAAATGGGTGTGGCCAGTGAAAATAGGGGCCTGATACACATATGACCCCAATAGCACAATGCCAGATATACATATGCTCCAATAGTGGCACATACACATATGCCCTCACCGTACCAGTACATATATGCCACCCCAGTGCAACATATGCCCCCATAGTGCCAGATATGTCCTCATAGTGAAGATACACATATGCCCCCATAGTGCCAGATATGTCCCTACAGTGCAGATACACATATGCCCCCAGTGCCACATATGCCTCCATAGTGCCAGATATGTTCCCACAGCACATATACACATATGCCCCCATAGTGCCAGATATATCCAGACAGTGCAAGGTACACATATGCCCCCATAGTGCCAGATATGTCCCCACAGCGCATATACACATATGCCCCCATAGTGCCAGATATGTCCAGACAGTGAAAGGTACACATATGCCCCCATAGTGCCAGATATGTCCCCACAGTGCAGATACACATATGCCCCCCAGTGCCACACATGCCCCCATAGTGCCAGCTATGTCCCCACAGTGCAGTTACATATATGCCCCTCCCCGTGCAAGATACACATATGCCCTCGGCGCCACATATGCCTCCATAGTGCCAAATATGTCCCCAGAGTGCCAAATACACCCCCCCGTGCCGCTCACTTCTACTGTGTGAGGAGAGGAGAGCGCAGCCTGCACCACTCCTACCCCTCAGTGATCATCCAGTCTACTCTCCGGCAGCGGTGTGTCCCTCAAATGAGGCTCTGGTTCATGAGCTACTCAGAGCTTGCGGACCGGCAGCCAATCAGGACCTGTAGCTGCCGGTCCGCGAGCTCTGATTGGCTCACGAACCAACGCCTCTGATTTGCTCATGAACCGGTGTCTCTCATAATGAGACGCCGCCACCGGAGAGTAAACTGGATGATCACTGAGGGACAGGATCTCCTTCCCTCACACACAGCACTGCAGTGGGCTGCAAGCACTGTGGTCGGGCCCAGCGGTATCGCGTACCGGCTGGAATTTTCTTACCGGTGCGCAGTACCGCCCCATACCGCAATACTTGCAGCACTGCTCATTAGTGAAATAGAACTGTATTGTGATAGGTATATGAAATTGTGGCTGCAGCTGCTTTTATCCTCTGTACTAAAGCCAGTTTTGTGTTTTGAAATGGATACTGAAATATAGAATAACCTTTTATGTACTTGTAACAGTAAGATAGGGAGATGTACAGGGTGATTCAAAAGTCTCAGTACACCCTTTTGTTTCAAAAACTGTGCAGGAAATGGGAAAACTGAATACTCCAGTAAGGTATGGGTGAGGTTGGCTATCTTTTAGGGTATGTACCGAACATGGGTGCCATCTTGAAATCGGCCATCTTGAATCTAAGTCAGTTTTTTCAAATGGAAAGGGGGTCGTGTAACATGTCAAACAACATCAGAATTTGCCGGAAAGTTTATTGCTGCAAACAGATTTGAAATAGGGGTTATGGTTCAAAAGTTACAACACTTTTTTGTTGTTGCAGATAACTGAAGATGGCTTTGACAAAAGAGGAGAGAATTGAGGCCATTTTTATGTCTGGAGAATGAAGTTTCTGATTCATATCTACAGATTTTAACAACCTGCACCCAGAAAGACCTCCAATTTCACATAACACTGTCAGGTGTCTAATTTCCAAATTCCGAGAAACTGGGACTGTGCCTGTCAAGTCACGGAGTAGTCATCCAAAAAGTGCTACTGACAAGACAACTTCAACAATGATTTTGGCATCCTTCATGAAGAGCACACAATGCAGCACAACGCCCACACATTAATACCCCTTTTTCACCTTAGTATCGGGTCCGATCCGGGATGTTTAACCCGGCTACAACCCGTGTCAGCCCCGCCGTTTCCACTGCACTTCGACACGGGTTATTTCCGAGTCGGATCTGTTTCCACTTAACTTGGGTAAGCTCTGTAAAAGCCTATTGATGTCATTAAAAATTTACTTTCTCTTAAGTCCTAGAGGACGCTGGGGACTCCGTAAGGACCATGGGGTATAGACGGGCTCCGCAGGAGACATGGGCACTATAAAGAACTTTAGAATGGGTGTGCACTGGCTCCTCCCTCTATGCCCCTCCTCCAGACCTCAGTTAGAGAAACTGTGCCCAGAGGAGACTGGGTGCACTACAGGGGAGCTCTCCTGAGTTTCTCTGAAAAAGAATTTTGTTAGGTTTTTTATTTTCAGGGAGCACTGCTGGCAACAGGCTCCCTGCATCGTGGGACTGAGGGGAGAGAAGCAGACCTACTTAAATGATAGGCTCTGCTTCTTAGGCTACTGGACACCATTAGCTCCAGAGGGTCGGAACGCAGGTGTCACCCTCGCCGTTCGTCCCGGAGCCGCGCCGCCGTCCTCCTCACAGAGCCGGTAGATAGAAGCCGGGTGAGTATAAGAAGACAGAAGACTTCACAGGCGTCAGAAGACTTCAGATCTTCTCTGAGGTAACGCGCAGCTCCCACATACAGTCAACACACACTGCAGGCACTGATGGGTGCAGGGCGAATGGGGGTTGCCCTGGGCAGCAATAATAAACCTCTAGGACTGGCTAACAGGCATATATAGGCTGCGGAGGCAATATATTTTAAAATCCCCCGCCAGTATTGAAAAATTGAGCGGGACCAAAGCCCGCCGCTGAGGGGGCGGAGCTTGATCCCACAGCACTAACCAGCGCCATTTTCTCCACAGCACACTGCAGAGAAGCTGGCTTCCCGGACTCTCCCCTGCTGAACACGGTGACACAGGGCAAAAAAGAGGGGGGAGGCACTTGTAAGGTGCAGTGAGTGTATAGATATACATATATTTATGTAAAAGCGCTGTTTATCTGGGAATCTTGTTTCCAGTGTCAGTTGGCGCTGGGTGTGTGCTGGCATACTCTCTCTCTGTCTCTCCAAAGGGCCTTATTGGGGAACTGTCTCCATATAGATATATCCCTGAGTGTGTGGGGGTGTCGGTACGCGTGTGTCGGCATGTCTGAAGCGGAAGGCTCATCTAAGGAGGAGGTGAAGCAGGTGATTGTGGTGTCTCCGTCGGCAACGCCGACACATGATTGGATGGATATGCTGAATGTTTTAAATGCAAATGTGTCTTTATTACATCAGAGGTTGGACAAAGCAGAGTCCAGGGATGGTACATGGAGTCAATTCATGGCTTTGGCTGTGTCACAGGGCCCTTCAGGGTCTCAGAAACGTCCCCTGTCCCAAATAGCAGACACTGATACCGACACGGATTCTGATTCCAGTGTCGACTACGATGATGCGAGGTTACACCCAAGGGTGGCCAAAAGTATTCATTATATGATTATTGCAATAAAGGATGTTTTACATATCACTGATGACCCCTCTGTCCCTGACAAGACATGTTTAAGGAAAAGAAACCTGAGGTAACCTTTCCCCCATCTCATGATCTAAACGCGTTATTTGAAAAGGCTTGGGAATCTCCAGACAAGAAACTGCAGATTCCCAAAATAATTCTTATGGCGTATCCTTTCCCTGCGCAGGACAGGTTACGGTGGGAATCCTCACCCAGGGTGGACAAGGCGTTAACGCGCTTGTCCAAAAAGGTGGCGCTGCCGTCTCCAGACACGGCTGCCCTCAAGGATCCTGCTGATCGCAGGCAGGAAACTACCTTGAAGTCAATTTATACACATACGGGGGGCTTGCTCAGACCGGCAATAGCGTTGGCTTGGGTTTGTAGCGCTGTTGCGGCTTGGACGGATACCTTGTCAGCTGACATTGATACCCTGGATAGGGATACCATTTTATTGACCTTAGGTCACATTAAAGACGCAGTCTTATATATGAGAGACGCTCAGAGAGACGTTGGTCTGCTAGGTTCAAGAGCCAACGCCATGGCGATTTCTGCTAGGCAAGCCCTGTGGACCCGCCAATGGTCGGGTGATGCCGACTCAAAGAAGCATATGGAAGTTTTGCCTTACAAAGGTGAGGATTTATTTGGGGAAGGTCTCGCGGACCTGGTTTCCACAGCTACGGTGGGCAAATCTACTTTTTTACCTTATGTTTCCCCACAGCAAAAGAAAACGCAGCAATATCAGATGCAGTCCTTTCAGTCGCATGAGTCCAGAAGAGGTCGGGGAAGTCCTCCCCAGCTTCTACTAAATCCACCGCATGACGCTGGGGCTCCACTGAGGGAGTCTGCGCCGGTGGGGGCACGTCTTCGACTCTTCAGCCACGTCTGGGTTCGGTCAGAGGTGGATCCTTGGGTAATAGAAATTGTGTCCCAAGGTTACAAACTGGAATTCGAAGACGTGCCTCCTCGCCGGTTTTTCAAATCGGCCTTACCAGCTTCTTCCCCAGAAAGGGAGATAGTTTTAACTGCTATTCAAAAACTGTGTCAACAACAAGTGGTTGTCAAGGTTTACTTCAACAGGGGCAGGGGTACTATTCACTGTACAGGAATGTCATTACCAGTTTCAGACGTTGCCCCGAGGATTTTCACCAAGGTAATGGCGGAAATGATGGTGCTCCTGTGCCGGCAGGGAGTCACAATTATCCCGTACTTGGACGATCTCCTGATAAAAGCGAGATCAAGAGAACAGTTGCTGAAAAGCGTGTCGCTCTCCCTAAGAGTGCTGCAGCAACATGGCTGGATTCTCAATCTGCCGAAGTCACAGCTGCTTCCAACTACTCGGCTATCTTTCTTGGGCATGATTCTGGACACAGAACAAAAGAGGGTTTTTCTCCCGATGGAAAAAGCCCAGGAACTCCAGAACATGGTCAGAGACCTGTTGAAACCGAAAAGGGTGTCAGTTCATCAATGCACTCGAGTGCTGGGGAAAATGGTGGCGTCCTACGAGGCCATTCCCTTCGGCAGGTTTCATGCAAGGACTTTTCAGTGGGATCTTCTGGACAAATGGTCCGGGTCCCATCTTCACATTCATCAGAAAATCAGCCTGTCCCCAAGGGCCAGGGTGTATCTCCTTTGGTGGCTGCAGAGTGCTCACCTTCTAGAGGGTCGCAGGTTCGGCATTCAGGACTGGGTTCTGGTGACCACGGACGCGAGCCTCCGAGGATGGGGAGCAGTCACGCAAGGAAAAATTTTGTCTACACATCAACGTACTGGAATTGAGGGCCATACACAATGGCCTGCGTCAAGCGGAGAATCTTCTTCGCGGCCTACCGGTTCTGATTCAGTCAGACAACGTCACAGCCGTGGCTCATGTAAACCGACAAGGCGGAACAAGGAGCAGAGTGGCAATGGTGGAAGCCACTAGGATTCTTCGCTGGGCGGAAAATCATGTAAGCGCTTTGACAGCAGTCTTCATTCCGAGAGTGGACAACTGGGAAGCAGACTTCCTCAGCAGACACGATCTCCATCCAGGAGAGTGGGGACTTCATCAAAAAGTTTTTGCAGAGATAACAAGTCGTTGGGGACTTCCTCAAATAGACATGATGGCGTCACGCCTCAACAAGAAGCTTCGGAGGTATTGTGCCAGGTTAAGGGACCCTCAGGCAGTAGCGGTGGACGCCCTAGTGACATCGTGGGTGTTTCGGTCAGTCTATGTGTTTCCTCCTCTTCCACTCATATCAAAGATATTGAGAATCATAAGATGAAAAAGAGTGCGGACAATACTCATTGTTCCCGATTGGCCTCGAAGGGCCTGGTATTCAGATCTTCAGGAAATGCTCACAGAAGATCCGTGGCCTCTTCCTCTCAGAGAGGACCTGTTGCAACAGGGGCCCTGCGTGTTCCAAGACTTACCGCGGTTACGTTTGATGGCATGGCGGTTGAACACCGAATCCTAGCTGGAAAAGGCATTCCGGAAGGAGTCATCCCTACTCTGATAAGGGCTAGGAAGGAGGTGACGGCGAAGCATTATCACCATATCTGGAGAAAGTATGTATCTTGGTGTGAGGCCAAGAATGCTCCTGCGGAAGATTTCCATCTGGGCCGTTTTCTCCACTTTCTGCAGACAGGAGTGGATATGGGCCTGAAATTAGGCTCCATTAAGGTACAGATTTCAGCCCTATCAATTTCCTTTCAGAAAGAATTTTGTAAAGGGGGTGCTGCACATACAGCCTCCTTTTGTGCCTCCAGTGGCACCATGGGACCTTAACGTGGTGTTACAGTTCTCAAAATCTCACTGGTTTGAACCTCTTCAAACAGTGGAATTAAAATTTCTCACTTGGAAGGTGGTCATGTTGTTGGCCTTGGCATCTGCAAGGCGGGTGTCCGAATTGGCGGCCTTGTCTTACAAGAGCCCCTATCTGATTTTCCATGTGGATAAAGCAGAATTGAGGACTCATCCTCAATTTTTGCCTAAAGTGGTTTCATCGTTTCATATGAATCAACCTATTGTGGTGTCTGTGGCTACGGGGGACTTGGAGGATTCCAAGTCCCTTGACGTAGGCAGGGCATTGAAAACTTATGTAGCCAGGATGGCTCGGGTTAGGAAAACAGAGGCTCTATTTGTCCTGTATGCAGCCAACAAGGTTGACGCTCCTGCTTCTAAGCAGACTATTGCTCGCTGGATCTGTAACACGATTCAGCAGGCTCATTCTACGGCTGGATTGCCGTTACCAAATTCGGTTAAGGCCCATTCCACTAGGAAGGTGGGCTCTTCTTGGGCGGCTGCCCGAGGCGTCTCGGCATTACAGCTTTGCCGAGCGGCGACTTGGTCGGGTTCAAACACTTTTGCAAAATTCTACAAGTTTGATACCCTGGCTGATGAGGACCTCATGTTTGCTCAGTCGGTGCTGCAGAGTCATCCGCACTCTCCCGCCCGGTTTGGAGCTTTGGTATAAACCCCATGGTCCTTACGGAGTCCCCAGCATCCTCTAGGACATAAGAGAAAATAAGATTTTAAACCTACCGGTAAATCTTTTTCTCCTAATCCGTAGAGGATGCTGGGCGCCTGTCCCAGTGCGGACTATCTTCTGCAAGACTTGTGTATAGTTTTTGCTTACATAAGGGTTATGTTACAGTTTTGATCAGTCTCGGGCTGATGCTGTTTTGTTTCATACTGTTAACTGGTTAGTATATTCCATGTTATACGGTGTGGATGGTGTGTGCTGGTATGAATCTTGCCCTTAGATTAACAAAAATCTTTCCTCGACCTGTCCGTCTCCTCTGGGCACAGTTTCTCTAACTGAGGTCTGGAGGAGGGGCATAGAGGGAGGAGCCAGTGCACACCCATTCTAAAGTTCTTTATAGTGCCCATGTCTCCTGCGGAGCCCATCTATACCCCATGGTCCCTACGGAGTCCCCAGCATCCTCTACGGACTAGGAGAAAAAGATTTACCGGTAGGTTTAAACTCTTATTTTTTACTGTCTCATCAAAATGATGTCACGAAAAGGAACAAAATGGAGGGGTGGGGCCTGCTCACAGAATTGCAGTAATGGAGACTGATGCAGTAGCTGTGTCTAGTATGGAGTTGCAGACTGTTTGCAGTTTTTTGCTGCTTATATCTGCTACAGGCAGCTTGATGCAGCTTCTCACCTTGTGCTGCCTACTGCTGAGCTGGAGGAAGAGGGCACAATTCTTTGCCGAGAGGGCTAGTGCTCGACGCAATTATTTGAAAAGGATGAGAGTGCTGATATCAGCCACAGTTACTTCTCTCATAAGAATGAGCTCTACACCAAGCCAAAGAATGTGGGTGAGAGATCACAGACATGGAGGCGCATTCATGCAGACCATTTTAGCTTATCAGGAGGAGCAGTGGATGGCACATTTCAGGATGTCTCATGCTACATTCAACTATATTTTGGAACTACTGTCCCCCACAATCACCAAGCAGACCACCAGGTTCCGGAATCACATTGAGCCGAGCAGGAGATTAGCGATTGCTCTCTGGTGGTATACTACCCCTGGAGAGTATCACACACTCTCCTGTTTATTTGGAGTAGGGATTGGCACGGTCTGCAAGATTGACTACCAGATCATGCAGGCATTGCTGGATACCATGTACCATCGCTTTATTTCCTTGCCATAAGGACAGCATCTAGATGACACTAGAAAAGGATTTAAAAGCGTGGCTACCCACAGTGTGCTGGTGCCATAGATGGGACCCACATCCCCACCATCGCCCCCCCCCTTTCCGTGACAACCCAGCAGACTACTATAATCGCAAGGGTTGACATGCCATTGTCCTGCAAGCCGTAGTGGACCACAAATACTGGTAAGCACTGTTTTACTAATGTGTTTGAAATAGGCTTGGCCTTTTTTTGATGATGTATAACAGGGGTGGGGAACCTCAAGCCCGCGGGACGTATAAGGCCCGCAGAGCCACTTGATCCGGCCCGGCCATGCTCACCTAAATGAGGGAGATGTCGGGCACCCGCTGAGATTTTGTTACTAGCGGTGCACCCGGCTTCTTCCCCTCAGCAGCAGCCGGAGGCAGGAGCTCACTCCTGAGCTCTGGCTTCCGGCTCTGGCAGTGTGTATGGGAGAGATGTCATGACATCTCTCCCATAGTTCTGAGTAGCAGGCAGCCAGGCGGAGGGCAATGGTCCGGAAGCAGGAGCGGGACTGGTGAGTATTGTGTGTTTTTTTCTTTTAATGTGTGTGTATGTAAGCGGAGCTACTAGGGGGCATATTTAATGGGGCATACCCAATGGGGCATAACAACTGACTGGGGGTATATCTACTGGGAGAAAACTACTGACTTGGGGCATAACTACTGGGGGCAGGCTAATTATTAAGTTGATAATTTTTGTATGGCCCCCGAAGGATTTTATGAATATCCAAATGGCCCTTGGTAGAAAAAAGGTTCCCCACCCCTGATGTATAAACTGTAATAAACCTTTATTTTTAGTTTCAAAGATGTCTTCATAGGGTGTCCCGGATGGTCACGTGATGCGAGGGTTCTCGCCAACTCCGATCTTTATAATATTGCTGTGGACAAGCTCGGTGGATGGCTTTTTCCTAGAGAGGTAAGATTATTTACTCCTTAAATTAATGTTCACCCATAAACTAATATTCATGTTTTACCCCTGGAATAATATGAATAATAGGATATGTCACACGCCAGAGGGGGCATTCGCCGCGCTTACCCCTGCGTGCCTGCTGGTCTGTGTTGCAGCCTCCGCCTTCGGTGGGCCACGGGCTCCGGCGTCTGGCTGGCGCGGCTCCCGGCGGTTCTCCAGGGCAAGGGCACCGCCATGACACCCGACATCACGTGGGCGGTGGGCAGGTGACGTCATCAGACTGTTCCGCCAATCCGGCGGTGGCGGGAGATTCAAAGTCAGATGCCGGACAGAGCCTCGGCGCCTGAGTATCGTCTTTTCCCGAAGTGGATGCCAGTGCTCTTGTTCCCGGCGAGAATCTCTGAAGTTGTACTCCAGTGTCTCCGGCACTTCCAGGTGCCAGTTCGCTGCACAGGCTCCAGCGTTCCCAGCGGCTAGTGTGTCTCTCTGCGGTCCAGTCACCAGTGCTCCTAGGAATCAGCGTGGGCTGCGGGCCCTAATCACCGTTCTCAAGTTCTGCAAATCATCAGCGACTTAAACCACTGCACTTAAGTTCTACGAATTATCAGCGTCTCAGTCACCGTTCTCAAGTTCTACAAATCATCAGCGTCTCAGTCACCGTTCCCAAGTTCTACGAATCATCAGCGTCTTAAACCACTGCACTTAAGTTTTCAAATCATCAGCATCTCAGTCACCGTTCTCAAATTCTACAAATCATCAGCGTCTCAGTCACCGTTCTCAAGTTCTACAAACCATCAGCGTCTTAAACCACTGCACTAAAGTTCTTCAAATCATCAGCATCTCAGTCATTGTTCTCAAGTTCTACAAATCATCAGCGTCCCAAACCACTGCACTTAGTCCTTCAAATCACCAGCGTCCTAATATCCGTTCATAAGTTCTTCAAGTCATCTGTGTCTTTTACCACCGTTACAATTTCTTCAGTCACCAGTATCTTTAACATTGCTCACTAACCCTTCAATGGGTCTGGACATTCCCTCATAAGTTCTCTTTATGCTATATGACTTTGAGTTGTTCTTTTCCTGCAATAAAGCTCTTCAATATTTCACCAAACCTCTCTGCGGTCCAGTCACCAGTGCTCCTAGGAATCAGCGTGGGCTGCGGGCCCTAATCACCGTTCTCAAGTTCTGCAAATCATCAGCGACTTAAACCACTGCACTTAAGTTCTACGAATCATCAGCGTCTCAGTCACCGTTCTCAAGTTCTACAAATCATCAGCGTCTCAGTCACCGTTCCCAAGTTCTACGAATCATCAGCGTCTTAAACCACTGCACTTAAGTTTTCAAATCATCAGCGTCTCAGTCACCGTTCTCAAATTCTACAAATCATCAGCGTCTCAGTCACCGTTCTCAAGTTCTACAAACCATCAGCGTCTTAAACCACTGCACTAAAGTTCTTCAAATCATCAGCGTCTCAGTCATTGTTCTCAAGTTCTACAAATCATCAGCGTCCCAAACCACTGCACTTAGTCCTTCAAATCACCAGCGTCCTAATCTCCGTTCATAAGTTCTTCAAGTCATCTGTGTCTTTTAACACCGTTACAATTTCTTCAGTCACCAGTATCTTTAACATTGCTCACTAACCCTTCAATGGGTCTGGACATTCCCTCATAAGTTCTCTTTATGCTATATGACTTTGAGTTGTTCTTTTCCTGCAATAAAGCTCTTCAATATTTCACCAAACCTTATTGTCAGAGTCCTGCATGAGGAAATCCTATATCAGGCCACCCCTGTTCCGGCCCAGTTGTGGTTCCTCTTCCCAACCATCGGAAGAATCCCCGAGTTCACAACACCCTCAATCTAGGTCAGTGACAGTATACTCAGGCCCCATTGACCCGGGGAATCGGAACCCAGAGGCAAGCACCATGCAGGACTTGGTTTCCCGAGTACAGAGTCAGGAAGCAGCACAGAATCAAGTGATGCATTACCTCCAGGAATTATCTGGCCGGCTGGATCAAATCCATACTTCTCTGGCTTCAGTGGTTTCAGCTCCAGTTCCAGTATCCGCTCCAGTGGTTGTCTCTAGCAATGTTCCGTCCATGTCCGGAACCAGGTCACGCCTTCAGCTTCCTACTCCTCCTCGTTATAACGGGAATCCAAAGAATTGCCGTGGTTTCCTCAATCAGTGTGAGGTACATTTCGAACTCCTTTCACATAACTTTCCTACTGATCGGTCTAAAGTGGCATACATTATCTCTTTGCTTGAGGGATCAGCGTTGGAGTGGGTGTCACCGTTATGGGAGCGATCAGATCCGTTGGTTTCTAGTTATACCAACTTCATCACGTCATTCCGAAGGATCTTCGATGAGCCCGGCAGGACGACCGCTGCCTCTGCTGACTTGCTCCGTGTTCGACAAGGCTCTCGTTCAGTGGGACAGTATGTGATTCATTTTCAAACCATAGCTTCAGAACTGTGCTGGAATAATGATGCCCTTCGGGCTGCTTTTTGGAATGGGCTCTCTGATCGTTTAAAGGACGAGTTGATCACTAGAGATCTGCCAGATTCCTTAGAACAGTTGATCTCACTCTGTGTAAAGGTGGATCCTCGCATGCAGGAACGAGGTAGTGAACGTAGTCGGTCAGATCGGTCAAGATTCCGATCTCTTCCATCTAAGCAAACAGTTATTCCGAGTCCAGACGAACCCATGCAGATTAATCGGTCTCGGCTGTCCCCAGAAGAACGTCAGCGTCGTCCGGCGGGTAGACTCTGCCTCTACTGTGGAGCTGCGGATAATTTTCTCAAATTTTGCAAGTCACATCCGGGAAACGGGAAGTCCTAGCTTGTTCTGGATAAGTCGAGCTAGGGGTTTCTTCTCAATCTTCTCCGGCGGTGGACTGTTTACTCTCCGTGTCTCTGTTTTCTGAGTCAGTAGTCAAAACCGTTAAGGCACTGTTGGACTCAGGGGCTGCGGGAAATTTTATTTCCCTTTCCTGTGCCCAGAATCTGGGCTTACAGTTACGGTCGGTCGAACGACCTATTACGATAACTGCTATTAATGGTACCCAAATTTCTAATGGTCTGATTTCAAGTTGTACAATGCCAATCAAGCTGCAAGTGGGAGCTTTGCACCAAGAACATTTGGAGTTCCTTGTGATTCGGGAGATGCCTCACGATCTTGTTCTTGGTCTTCTTTGGCTCAAGCTTCACAACCCTCACGTCGACTGGAGGTCGACACAGATCATTTCTTGGAGTCCATTTTGTCATTCAAATTGTCTCACTCCTGTCTACCCGCTCCGTGTATCTTCCAAGTCGGATGAAGAGCTTATCGGGAGTTTTCAGATGTGTTCTCAAAACAGACGGCCAATCAGTTACCACCGCATAGACCCTGGGACTGTCCTATTGAGCTCATTCCGGGGGAAATGCCACCTCGGGGTCGTACTTATCCTTTATCAGTACCCGAGACTCAAGCTATGTTGGAATATATCAAGTCTAATCTGCAGAAGGGATTCATCCGCCCCTCTACTTCCCCGGCGGGAGCAGGTTTCTTTTTTGTAAAGAAAAAGGACGGAGGCCTGAGGCCATGTATCGACTATCGTGGTCTAAATTATGTCACCATTAAGAATAAGTATCCTTTGCAGCTCATCACGGAGCTTTTTGATAGAGTTCGCGGAGCCCGAGTCTTCACCAAGCTCGATTTAAGGGGAGCTTTATAATTTGATACGTATCCGACAAGGGGACGAATGGAAGACGGCCTTCAATACTAGGGACGGGCATTATGAGTATATGGTAATGCCGTTCGGCCTCAGCAATGCCCCCGCCGTCTTCCAGGGATTCATTAATGAAATCTTTCGGGATATGTTATACCTGAATGTAGTGGTATATTTGGATGACGTTCTGATATTTTCTAAGAATCTCACTGAGCACAGGGTACAGGTTAAAGAGGTACTTCTTCGATTGCGAGAGAACCATCTATACGGCAAGATTTCCAAGTGTACCTTTGAGGTCCCCTCTATTCCATTGCTGGGTTACATCATTTCGGGCACGGAGCTGCGTATGGATCCGGAGAAACTCTCTGCCATTCGGGACTGGACTCAGCCTCTTTCCTTGAAAGCGGTGCAACGGTTTCTGGGGTTCGCAAATTACTACCGGAAATTCATAAGGGGTTTCTCTACCATTGTGGCGCCTATTACTGCCCTAACCAAGAAGGGGGCTGACCCAAGCCATTGGTCCTCTGAAGCTGTAGCAGCGTTCGCTCAGTTGAAGGCAGCCTTTATGACCGCTCCGGTACTTCAGCAACCAGACTTTTTAAAACCATTCTTTTTGGAGGTTGATGCTTCTACGGTAGGCATTGGTGCCGTGCTTTCGCAGTACGCTTCAGATGGGAAGTTACATCCATGTGGTTTCCATTCTCGCAAGTTCTCTCCTGCTGAACTAAATTACACCATTGGAGACAAAGAGCTTTTGGCAATAAAATCTGCCTTGGAAGAATGGAGATATCTTTTGGAAGGTGCTAAACACCTAATTACGATTTTCACTGATCACAAGAATTTGCTGTATCTCAAGACGGCCCAGTGCTTGAATCCCCGTCAAGCTAGATGGGCGCTCTTCTTTGCCCGATTTTCATTTGTCATTAAGTACCGGGCTGGAACCTTTAACACCAAGGCTGATGCCCTATCCCGTTCCTTAACGGCTTCGGATGAGGAGAATTCCGTTGAAAAGGCTTTGATTCTCAGTCCAGTTTCTATTTCAGCGGCTCCCACCGCGTTGGGCCCTCCTCCTGGAAGAATGTCTGTGCCAGCTAAATTTCGACCAAGATTGTTGCAGTGGGCTCACATTTCCAAGTTTTCTGGTCATCCTGGAGTTCAAAAGATGTGGGAATTTCTACAAAGATCTTACTGGTGGGACACTATGAGGAAGGATGTTCAAGATTATGTCAACTCGTGTCCTCAATGTGCTCAGCACAAAACTCAGTCTGCCTCCTGCGGGGTTGCTGCACCCATTTTCCATTCCTAAAAGGCCTTGGACCCATATCTCTATGGACTTTGTTACTGAACTGCCCCTCTCTAAGGGTCATAACACCGTCTGGGTAATTATTGACCGTTTCTCTAAGATGGCACATTTTGTTCCGTTGACCGGTTTACCATCAGCTTCTAAGTTGGCTTTGTTATTTATCCGGGAACACTTCTGCCTGCACGGGTTACCTCTGGAAATAGTCTCTGACCGGGGGTACAGTTTACTGCAAGATTCTGGAGAGCCCTCTGTACGGCCTTACAAATAAAACTCAAGTTTTCATCCGCTTACCATCCGCAAACTAATGGGCAAACTGACACACGTGAATCAAGATTTAGAGACTTTTCTCCGTGTTTATCTCTCCCCCTCGCAAGAAATTGGGTGGAGCTGTTGCCTTGGGCCGAGTTTGCCCATAATCATCTATACCACTCTTCGACCGGTGAGTCTCCATTTTTTATTAATTATGGATTTCATCCCCAAGTTCCAGAATTACCCATTTGTCCTCCGGAAGAAGTTCCTGCTGCAGCCTCTACTCTCCGGCACTTCAGTCAAATCTGGAGTCGAGTTCATGCTAACCTCAAGAGAGTCTCTAGCCGCTATAAGTTCTTTGCGGATAGGAAGCGACGGGCAGCTAATCAATACAAGGTTGGTGACAGGGTATGGCTCTCTACCCGCAATCTCCGTTTAAAGGTGCCCACTATGAAGTTCGATCCGTGGTTCATTGGTCCTTACCCCGTGTTACAAGTCCTGAATCCGGTTGTTTGCAAATTGGGATTGCCTTCCCATCTCCGGATACCAAATTCCTTTCATGTTTCTCTTCTTCGCCCTCTTGTTTTGAACCAATTTCATTCCAAGTCCCCAAGGCCAACCTCTGCAGAGGCTGAAGATGGTACAGACTTTGAAATCAAAGCTATTCTTGACTCTCGCTATCTTCACAAGAATCTACAGTATTTGGTGGAATGGAAAGGTTTTGGCCCCGAGGAAAGGAGCTGGGTCAAGGCTACTGAAGTTACGGCTTCCCGACTGGTGCGGATCTTCCATTCCAGACATCCAACAAAACCTGGAAAGGGGCCACTCCTGGAGGAGGGGGTACTGTCACACGCCAGAGGCGGCGTTCGCCGCGCTTACCCCTGCGTGTCTGCTTGTCTGTGTTGCGGCCTTCGGTGGGCCACGGGCTCCGGCGTCTGGCTGGCGCGGCTCCCGGCGGTTCTCCAGGGCAAGGGCACCGCCATGACACCCGGCATCACGTGGGCGGGAAGCAGGTGACATCATCAGACTGTTCCGCCAATCCGGCGGTGGCGGGAGATTCAAAGTCAGACGCCGGACAGAGCCTCGGCGCCTGAGTATCGTCTTTTCCCGAAGTGGATGCCAGTGCTCTTGTTCCCGGCGAGAATCTCTGAAGTTGTACTCCAGTGTCTCCGGCACTTCCAGGTGCCAGTTCGCTGCACAGGCTCCAGCGTTCCCAGCGGGTGGTGTGTCTCTGTGCGGTCCAGTCACCAGTGCTCGTAGGAATCAGCGTGGGCTACGGGCCCTAATCACCGTTCTCAAGTTCTGCAAATCATCAGCGACTTAAACCACTGCACTTAAGTTCTACGAATCATCAGCATCTCAGTCACCGTTCTCAAGTTCTACAAATCATCAGCGTCTCAGTCACCGTTCTCAAGTTCTATGAATCATCAGCGTCTTAAACCACTGCACTTAAGTTTTCAACTCATCAGCGTCTCAGTCACCGTTCTCAAGTTCTACAAATCATAAGCGTCTCAGTCACCGTTCTCAAGTTCTACGAATCATCAGCGTCTTAAACCACTGCACTTAAGTTTTCAAATCATCAGCGTCTCAGTCACCGTTCTCAAATTCTACAAATCATCAGCGTCTCAGTCACCGTTCTCAAGTTCTACAAACCATCAGCGTCTTAAACCACTGCACTAAAGTTCTTCAAATCATCAGCGTCTCAGTCATCGTTCTCAAGTTCTACAAATCATCAGCGTCCCAAACCACTGCACTTAGTCCTTCAAATCACCAGCGTCCTAATCTCCGTTCATAAGTTCTTCAAGTCATCTGTGTCTTTTACCACCGTTACAATTTCTTCAGTCACCAGTATCTTTAACATTGCTCACTAACCCTTCAATGGGTCTGGACATTCCCTCATAAGTTCTCTTTATGCTATATGACTTTGAGTTGTTCTTTTCCTGCAATAAAGCTCTTCAATATTTCACCAAACCTTACTGTCAGAGTCCTGTATATGGAAATCCTATATCAGGCCACCCCTGTTCCGGCCCAGTTGTGGTTCCTCTTCCCAACCATCGGAAGAATCCCCGAGTTCACAACACCCTCAATCTAGGTCAGTGACAGGATTTTGATAACCTACCGGTAAATCCTTTTCTCCTAGTCCGTAGAGGATGCTAGGGACGACATCAAGACCATGGGGTATAGACGGGATCCGCAGGAGACATGGGCACTCTAAAGACTTTTCAATGGGTGTGAACTGGCTCCTCCCTCTATGCCCCTCCTCCAGACCTCAGTTGTAGGAACTGTGCCCAGGGAGACGGACATTTCGAGGAAAGGAATTACTTAACTAGTGGTGAGATATCTACCAACTCACACCCTTATCCATGCCGCACACATGGCATTCAACATAACACACGCCAACAGGCATGAACTAATTGCAGCAACATGCTGAAACCAAGATAACTCAACTTGTGTAACTGTAATAACTAAACTGCAGGTAAAGTACGCACTGGGACGGGCGCCCAGCATCCTCTACGGACTAGGAGAAAAGGATTTACCGGTAGGTTATCAAAATCCTATTTTCTCATACGTCCTAGAGGATGCTGGGGATGACATCAAGATCATGGGGTCTATACCAAAGCTCCAGTATGGGCGGGAGAGTGCGGATAACCCTGCAGCACCGATTAACCAAACATGAGGTCCTCATCGGCCAAGGTGTCAAACTTATAAAATTTAGCAAATGTGTTTGACCCTGACCAAGTAGCTGCTCGGCAAAGTTGTAAAGCCGAGACGCCCCGGGCAGCCGCCCAGGATGAGCCCACTTTCCTAGTAGAATGGGCCTTCACCGACTTCGGTACCGACAAGCCTGCCGTAGAATGAGCGTGCTGAATTGTCCCTCTGATCCAGCGCGCAATAGTCTGCTTAGAAGCAGGACACCCAATCTTGTTGGGAGCATACAGGACAAACAGAGCCTCTGTTTTCCGTAACCGAGCTGCTCTAGCGACATAAATCTTCAAAGCTCTAACCACATCTAGAGACTGTGACTCAGTGAAAGTGTCAGTAGCTACTGGCACCACAATAGGTTGGTTTATGTGGAAGGACGAAACCACCTTTGGAAGAAATTGTTGACGAGTTCTTAACTCTGCCCTATCTTCATGGAAGATCAGGTAAAGGCTCTTGTGAGACAAGGCCCCAACTCATACACCCGCCTTGCGGATGCCAAGGCCAAAAGCATCACAACTTTCCAAGTGAGAAACTTCAATTCTATCTCCTGCAGAGGTTCAAACCAATCTGATTGAAGGAACTGTAACACCACATTAAGGTCCCATGGTGCCACTGGAGGCACAAATGGAGGCTGGATGTGCAGAACCCCTTTCACGAACGTCTGAACTTCTGGAAAGGAGACCAATTGTTTTTGAAAGAAAACTGATAAGGCCGAAATCTGGACCTTGATTGACCCCAATCTAAGGCCCGCATCCAACCAGCCTGCATAAAATGGAGAAAACGTTCCAACTCAAACTCTTCCATAGGAGCCTTCTTGGATTCACACCAAGACACATATTTTCTCCAAATAAGGTGGTAATGTTTAGACGTTACTCCTTTCCTGGCCCGAATAAGAGTGGGGATGACTTCCTTAGGAATACCCCTTCGGGCTAGGATCCGACGCTCAACAGCCATGCCGTCAAACGTAGCCGCGGTAAGTCTTGATACACACACGGCCCCTGCTGTAGTAGGTCCTCTCGAGGAGGAAGAGGCCGAGGATCTTCTATGAGCAACTCCTGAAGATCTGGATACCAAGCCCTCCTTGGCCAGTCTGGGGCAATGAAGATTGCTCAAACTCTTGATCTTCTTATTATTTTGAGAACTTTTGGAATCAGTGGAAGTGGAGGGAAAACATATACCGACCGAAACACCCAGTAGGTCACCAGTGCATCCACTGCTATTGCTTGAGGGTCTCTCGACCTGGAACAATATCTCTGAAGCTTCTTGTCTAGACGAGATGCCATCATGTCTACTTGAGGAACTCCCCAAAGACTTGTCACCTCTGCGAAGACTTCTTGGTGGAGACCCCACTCTCCTGGTTGGAGATCGTGTCTGCTGAGGAAGTCTGCTTCCCAGTTGTCCACTTCCGGAATGGAAATTGCTGACAGAGCTCTAACATGTCTTTCTGCCCAGAGGAGAATCCTTGTCACCTCTGCCATTGCCGCTCTGCTTTTCGTTCCGCCTTGCCTGTTTATGTACGCAACTGCTGTTACATTGTCCGACTGGATCTGCACGGGATCTTGAAGATATACCGCTTGTAGAAGGCCGTTGTAAATGGCTCTCAATTCCAGAACGTTTATGTGAAGGCAGGCTTCCTGACTTGACCATTTTCCTTGGAAGCTTTCCCCCTGTGTGACAGCTCCCCAGCCTCGGAGACTTGCATCTGTGGTTATTAGGACACAGTCGTGAATCCCAAACCTGCATCCCTCTAGTAGGTGAGAACTGTGTAGCCACCATAAGAGCGAAATCCTGGATTTGGGGGACAGGATTATTTTCCGGTGCATGTGTAGGTGGGATCCGGACCGCTTGTCCAACAGGTCCCACTGGAATACTTTGGCATGAAATTGGGCAAACTGTATGGCCTCATAGGCCGCTACCATTTTCCCCAACAACCGAATGCATTGATGGATCGACATCCTTGTTGGTTTCTATATTTGTTTGACCATTTTCTGGATTTCCAGAGCCTTTTCCACTGGAACAAATACTCTCCGTACTTCTGTGTCCAGAATCATCCCTAAAAAGGACAATCTTGTCGTCGGTTCCAACTGCGACTTTGGAAGATTCATGATCCAACCGTGTTGTTGGAGTATTGACAGGGAGAGTACGATGTTCTGCACCAACTTTTCCTTGGATCTCACTTTTATCAGGAGATCGTCCAGATAAGGAATTATATTGACTCCTTTTTAACGAAGGAGGACCATCATCTCCGCCATCACCTTGGTGAATACCCTCGGTGCTGTGGAGAGTCCGAACGGCAACGTCTGGAACTGGTAATGGCAATCCTGTACTGCGAATCTCAGATAAGCTTGGTGAGGAGGATAAATGGGAACATGCAAGTAAGCATCCTTTATGTCTACTGACACCATGAAGTCCCCCTCCTCCAGACTGGAAATCACTACCCTCAGGGATTCCATCTTGAACTTGAATCTTTTCAGGCAGAGATTTTTCAGGTTTAAAATCGGTCTGACCGAGCCGTCCGGCTTCGGAACTACGAAGAGGCTTGAATAAAAACCTTCTCCTTGCTGTGCCAAGGGTACCAGGACAATGACCTGATCCTGACATAATTTTTGAATTGCCGTTGTTACTGCCTCTCTTCCCGGAAGAGAAGCTGGCAAGGTCGATTTGAAAAATCTGCATGGGGGATGTCTTGAAACTCTAGTTTGTACCCATGGGACACTATTTGTAAGACCCATTGGTCCAGGTCAGATTGAATCCAGATTTGGCTGAAAAGTTTCAGACGTGCTCCCACCCGAGTGGACTCCCGCAAGGGAGCCCCAGCGTTATGCTGCAGATTTGGCAGAAGCAGGGGTGGTCGAGGGGATGCTGCGGATTTCTTTCCTTTTCCCCTTCCCCTACCTGCAAAAACAAAAGGGGGGACCTTTGGCCTTTTTGTATTTGTTGGGCCGAAAGGACTGCATGTGAGAGTGATGTGTCTTTTTCGCCGGTGTAGGAGCATAAGGCAAGAATGTCGACTTACCTGCGGTAGCCGCCGAGACTGACGCATCCAGCCCATCACCAAACAAAGCCTCACCTTTATACGGGAGAGCCTCCATATTTCTTTTGGAATCTGCATCAGCATTCCACTGGCGAATCCACAATGCCCTCCGAGCCGATACTGCCATGGTAGCGGTTCTTGATCCCAAGAGACCAATATATTTCATGGTTTCTAGTACGTACGCAGCAGCGTCTTTGATATCACCTAACGTTAGGAGTAGCTCGTCTCCATCTATTGTGTCAATGTCTAATGACAAGTTTTCTGACCACTTTTCAATAGCACTACTCACCCACGCACAGACAATGGTAGGCCTGAGTAGTGTCCCATTGGCCACATCAATAGATCACCTCACTCACTTGCGGTCTGTCGGCTCCTTAAGTGAAGCCATTCCAGGCGCAGGGAGAAACACCTTTTCTCTATTATGACAGGGCCCAGTGGCGGATCTTGCCACGGGCAAGCAGGACTTTTGCCCGGGGCGCCGCCTTCCGGAGGGCGCTGGCGCCATCCGGAGGGTGCCGCACCGTGGCAAGATCCGCCACTGCTGCCCGCTGTGTCCCTGTCCGCCTCCGCTGCCGTCCCCGTCCCCGTCCCCATCCCCGTCCCCGTCCGCCTCCTGAAGGGAACTAGACGCTATGCATCTAGTTTCCCTTCCTGGAGAGTAACTTTGCTGAGCGGTGCGCGATGACGTCATCGCGCACCGCACAGCAAAGGTCCTCTCTACGAAGGGAACTAGACTCATAGCGTCTAGTTTCCCTTCGTGGAGAGGACCTATTGCTGTGCGGTGCGCGATGACGTCATCGCGCACCGCTCAGCATTCAAGCGGCGCTTTTAATGTACAGGGGGCGTAATTGAACACGCCCCCTGTATTAGGCCACGCCCTATTTCCTGCCCGGGGCGCAGAGCGCCCTTGAACCGGCCCTGACAGGGCCCTGTCTAAAATGCGGGGTGACTCCCACCTTTTTTGGAAAAAGGTAAGCTGCCTGATATCCTTTTGGGAATCAGAAATTTCTTTTCAGGTTAAATCAGACCTGAGGTGGAGGGAAAATTACATAACTTCTTTACTAAAGTAAACCCTCTCCTTGTGGTAAAAGAGGGGGCTTTGTTACTTCTAACACCTCCTTTATAGCTAAAATAAGAATTTACTCACCGGTAATTCTATTTCTCGTAGTCCGTAGTGGATGCTGGGGACTCCGTAAGGACCATGGGGAATAGACGGCTCCGCAGGAGACTGGGCACTCTAAAGAAAGATTCAGTACTATCTGGTGTGCACTGGCTCCTCCCTCTATGCCCCTCCTCCAGACCTCAGTTAAGGAAACTGTGCCCGGAAGAGCTGACATTACAAGGAAAGGATTTTGGAATCCAGGGTAAGACTCATACCAGCCACACCAATCACACTGTACAACTTGTGATAAACTTACCCAGTTAACAGTATGAACAACAACTGAGCATCACTCAACCGATGCTACATAACCATAACCCTTTGTTAAGCAATAACTATATACACGTATTGCAGAAAGTCCGCACTTAGGACGGGCGCCCAGCATCCACTACGGACTACGAGAAATAGAATTATCGGTGAGTAAATTCTTATTTTCTCTAACGTCCTAGTGGATGCTGGGGACTCCGTAAGGACCATGGGGATTATACCAAAGCTCCCAAATGGGCGGGAGAGTGCGGATGACTCTGCAGCACCGAATGGGCAAACACAAGGTCCTCCTCAGCCAGGGTATCAAACCTGTAGAATTTTGCAAAAGTGTTTGAACCCGACCAAGTAGCAGCTCGGCAAAGCTGTAATGCCGAGACCCCTCGGGCAGCCGCCCAAGAAAAGCCCACTTTCCTTGTGGAATGGGCTTTCACTGATTTCGGCTGCGGCAATCCCACCGCAGAATGAGCCTGCTGAATCGTGTTACAGATCCAGCGAGCAATAGTTTGCTTTGAAGCAGGAGCACCCAGCTTGTTGGATGCATACAGGATAAACAGCGAGTCAGTCTTCCTGACTCCAGCCGTTCTGGTTACATAAATCTTCAAAGCCCGGACTACGTCCAGCAACTTGGAGTCCTCCAAGTCACGAGTAGCCACAGGCACCACAATAGGTTGGTTCAAATGAAAAGATGACACCACCTTTGGCAGAAACTGCGGACGAGTCCGCAATTCTGCCCTGTCCATATGGAAAACCAGATAGGGGCTTTTACATGACAAAGCCGCCAATTCTGACACACGCCTAGCTGAAGCTAAAGCCAACAGCATGACCACTTTCCACGTGAGATACTTTAGTTCCACGTTAAGATCCCAAGGTGCCACTGGTGGCACAAAAGGGGGCTGAATATGCAGCACTCCCTTAACAAACGTCTGAACCTCAGGCAGTGAAGCCAGTTCTTTTTGAAAGAAGATGGATAGGGCCGAAATCTGGACCTTTATGGACCCTAATTTTAGGCCCATAGTCACACCTGACTGTAGGAAGTGCAGGAATCGACCCAGCTGGAATTCCTCTGTAGGGGCCTTTCTGGCCTCACACCAAGCAACATATTTTCGCCATATACGGTGATAATGCTTTGCTGTCACGTCCTTCCTAGACTTTATCAGCGTAGGAATAACTTCATCCGGAATGCCCTTTTCTGCTAAGATTCTGCGTTCAACCGCCATGCCGTCAAACGCAGCCGCGGTAAGTCTTGGAACAGACAGGGCCCCTGTTGCAACAGGTCCTGTCTGAGAGGCAGAGGCCATGGTTCCTCTGTGAGCATTTCTTGCAGTTCCGGGTACCAAGTTCTTCTTGGCCAGTCCGGAACAATGAGTATTGTTTTCACTCTTCTTTTCCTTACGATTCTCAGTACCTTGGGTATGAGAGGAAGAGGAGGAAACACATAGACCGACTGGAACACCCACGGTGTTACCAGTGCGTCCACAGCTATCGCCTGAGGGTCCCTTGACCTGGCGCAATACCTTTTCAACTTTTTGTTGAGGTGGGACGCCATCATGTCCACCTGTGGCAGTTCCCACCGACTTGCAATCTGCGTGAAGACTTCTTGATGAAGTCCCCACTCTCCCGGGTGGAGGTCGTGCCTGCTGAGGAAGTCTGCTTCCCAGTTGTCCACTCCCGGAATGAACACTGCTGACAGTGCTTGCACGTGATTCTCCGCCCAACGAAGAATCCTGGTGGCTTCCGCCATCGCCACTCTGCTTCTTGTGCCGCCCTGGCGGTTTACATGAGCCACTGCGGTGATGTTGTCTGACTGAATCAGCACCGGTTGGTTGCGAAGCAGAGGCTCCGCTTGACTCAGGGCGTTGTATATGGCCCTTAGTTCCAGGATATTTATGTGCAGACAAGCCTCCTGACTTGACCACAACCCTTGGAAGTTTCTTCCCTGAGTGACTGCCCCCCATCCTCGGAGGCTCGCATCCGTGGTCACCAGGACCCAGTCCTGTATGCCGAACCTGCGTCCCTCGAGAAGGTGAGCACTCTGCAGCCACCACAGAAGAGACACCGTGGCCCTGGGGGACAGGGTGATCAGCCGATGCATCTGAAGATGCGATCCGGACCACTTGTCCAACAGATCCCACTGAAAGATCCTCGCATGGAACCTGCCGAAGGGAATGGCTTCGTATGATGCCACCATCTTTCCCAGGACTCGCGTGCAGTGATGGACCGACACCTGTTTCGGTTTTAAGAGGTCTCTGACTAGAGTCACGAGCTCCTGAGCCTTCTCCGCCGGGAGAAACACCTTCTTCTGGTCTGTGTCCAGAATCATGCCCAGAAAGGGCAGACGCGTCGTAGGAATCAGCTGCGATTTTGGGATATTCAGAATCCAGCCGTGCTGTTGCAACACTTCCTGAGAGTGTGCTACGCTGATCAGCAACTGCTCTCTGGACCTCGCCTTTATGAGGAGATCATCCAAGTATGGGATAATTGTGACTCCTTGCTTTCTCAGGAGCACCATCATTTCCGCCATAACCTTGGTAAATATTCTCGGTGCCGTGGAGAGCCCAAACGGCAACGTCTGGAATTGGTAATGACAGTCCTGTACCATAAATCTGAGGTACTCCTGATGAAGTGGATAAATGGGGACATGCAAGTAAGCATCCTTGATGTCCAGAGACACCATAAAATCCCCCTCTTCCAGGCTTGCAATGACCGCTCTGAGCGATTCCATTTTGAACTTGAATTTCTTCAGATAAATGTTCAGGGATTTTAAATTCAAGATGGGTCTGACGGAACCGTCTGGTTTCGGTACTACAAACATAGTGGAATAGTAACCCCTTCCCTGTTGAAGGAGAGGAACCTTTACAAACACCTGCTGGAGGTATAACTTGTGAATTGCTGCCAGCACTACCTCCCTTTCCATGGGGGAAACTGGCAAGGCCGATTTTAGGTAACGGTGAGGGGGCGTCACCTCGAATTCCAGTTTGTATCCCTGAGACACAACTTGTATAGCCCAAGGATCCACCCGTGAGCGAACCCACTGGTGGCTGAAATGTCGGAGACGCGCCCCCACGTCTCCTGGCTACGCCTGTGGAGCCCCAGCGTCATGCGGTGGATTTAGTGGAAGCCGGGGAGGACTTTTGTTCCTGGGAACTAGCTGCGTGGTGCAGCCTCTTTCCTCTACCCCACCTCTGACTTTCTTGCTCTTTTGCGAACGAAAAGACTGCATTTGGTAATACGGTGCTTTCTTAGGCTGTGGTGGGACATAAGGCAAGAAATTTGACTTCCCAGCCATAGCTGTGGAAACTAGGTCTGAGAGACCGTCCCCAAACAATTCCTCACCCTTATAAGGTAAAACCTCCATGTGTTGTTTAGAGTCGGTATCCCCTGTCCATTTCCAAGTCCATAAGACCCTTCTGGCAGAAATGGACATTGCGTTTACTTTAGAGCCCAGCAGGCAAATGTCCCTCTGGGCATCCCGCATATATAGGACCGCGTCCTTGATATGTGCCAGGGTCATTAGAACAGAGTCTCTGTCCAGGGTATCTAACTCCTCAGACAGAGTATCCGTCCATGCTGCTACCGCACTACACATCCAGGCCGAAGCAATTGCTGGCCTCAGCAGCGTACCAGAATGTGTGTAAACAGACTTCAGGATAGCTTCCTGCTTTCTATCCGCAGGATCCTTTAGGGCGACCGTATCCTGAGACGGCAGGGCCACCTTCTTAGATAAGCGTGTCAACGCCTTGTCTACCCTGGGGGAGGATTCCCAGTGTAACCTGTCCATTGGCGGGAAAGGATACGCCATCAGCAATCTCTTGGAAATTACTACCTTCCTATCAGGGGACTCCCACGCTTTTTCACATAATTCATTCAATTTATGTGACGGGGGAAAAGCCACTTCTTGCTTTTTCTCCCCATACATATAAATCCTCCTGTCAGGGACAGGATTTTCCTCAGAAATGTGTAACACATCCTTCATTGCCACAATCATGTAGCGGATGGCTTTAGTCATTTTAGGCTGCAACTTTGCATCATCGTCATCGACACTGGAATCAGATTCCGTGTCGACGTCTGTGTCAACTAACTGGGATATTGGGCGCTTTTGAGACCTTGACGGCCTCTGCGCTGTGGGAGCAGGCATGGGTTGAGACCCCGACTGTCCCAAGGCTACAGCTTTATCCAATCTGTTATGTAAGGAGCTTACATTATCATTTAACACCTTCCACATATCCATCCAATCAGGTGTCGGCCCCGTCGGGGGCGACACCACATCTATTTGCACTTGTTCTGCCTCCACGTATCCTTCCTCATCAAACATGTCGACACAGGCGCACCGACACACCGCACACATACAGGGAACGCTCTGACTGAGGACAGGACCCCACAAAGGCTTTTGGGGAGACAGAGAGAGAGTATGCCAGAACACACCCCAGCGCTATATAACCCAGTTATTACACTGTACCTTAGTGTTTACCCAGTAGCTGCTGTTTTTATATATATATATATATCTCTGCGCCTAAATTTATGTGCCCCCCCTCTCTTTTTAACCCTCTATTGCACCTGTATACTGCAGGGGAGAGCTTGGGGAGCGTCCTTCCAGCGGAGCTGTGAAGAGAAAATGGCGCTGGTGTGCTGAGGAAGAAGGCCCCCGCCCCCTCAGCGGCGGGCTTCTGTCCCGCTTCTCATGTGTAAAAATGGCGGGGGCTCGCACATATATACAGTGCCTGACTGTATATATGTATACTTTTGCCATCAGGTATCTTAATTGCTGCCCAGGGCGCCCCCCCCTGCGCCCTGCACCCTACAGTGACCGGAGTGTGTGGGTGTGCTGCGGGAGCAATGGTGCACAGCTGCAGTGCTGTGCGCTACATTAAGTGAAGACAGGAGTCTTCTGCCGCCGATTTCGATGTCTTCTTGCTTCTGCTGCTTCTGTACTTCTGGCTCTGCGAGGGGGACGGCGGCGCGGCTCCGGGAACGGACGATCAAGGTTAGGTACCTGTGTTCGATCCCTCTGGAGCTAATGGTGTCCAGTAGCCTAAGAAGCGCAACTTAGCTGCAGTGAGTAGGTTTGCTTCTCTCCCCCTCAGTCCCACGTAGCAGAGAGTCTGTTGCCAGCAGAAGCTCTCTGAAAATAAAAAACCTGACAAAATACTTTCTTTTCTAACAAGTTCAGGAGAGCCCACTAGGAGCACCCAGCTCTGGCCGGGCACAGATTCTAACTTAGGTCTGGAGGAGGGGCATAGAGGGAGGAGCCAGTGCACACCAGATAGTACTGAATCTTTCTTTAGAGTGCCCAGTCTCCTGCGGAGCCCGTCTATTCCCCATGGTCCTTACGGAGTCCCCAGCATCCACTAGGACGTTAGAGAAAACATGTTTTGAATGCTTTTTTGCTAACTTAGGACCTATTCCCCTGGAATCACTAGTGTCGACACAGGAATCAGAGTCCGTGTCGGTATCAGTTTGTACTACTTGTGCAAATTTGTATGTGACCCAGAAAGGTCGCTGTGGATGAAAGGCAGAACTATTAAAAATCACATCTTCAACAGATTATTTTCATTTTCTGTATGAGATTCAGTCCAACCTCTTACTGATATGATTCACACTATCATGTAACCTTTCACCCAGTGAGGCTCTTGTTGTCATATTACACCTCTGTGCCCCTAACATGTCTCCACTGAGTTCCCTGCCACAGACATGTCACACATGTGCAGAACCACATCACAGACACTCTAGGATTTATAGGGGACAGACCCACAGTAAAATCTGTCAAAAGGACACAGATAGGATTTTGCCAGTTCACAACCCAGCGCCAGTAACACAATGTCTGTGAACACAAAATGCCCACTGACATTCAGCGCTTTTATAATGTTAATCACACAATTATATAGCACCAAGTTCACTGTGCCCCCCCCCCCCCCCCTGTTTTGCACCCTGATACTTGTTCAGCAGTGGAGGAGGACCAGTGTTGTCTCTGCAGCCTGAGGAGAGAGAGAAAATGGCGCTGAGCAGTGTGCTGGCTGACTGAGGAGGAAGCTCCACTCTTCAATGGTGTGTTTCTCCTCAGCTTTTATGAGGTAATTTTTTTGTACTGGCAGGAGTAGGACTGTGCCTCAGCAACTTATGCCCCTTATTTATGCCAGTTTCCATAGGTTTCATGCTGCCCAGGGCGCCCCCCTGCGCCCTGCAGTGCCTGTGTATGTGTGGGCAACATGGCGCGCTGCGGGAGTGAGCATCTAGGCACGGCTAGCGTTCAGTTCCCTTCAGGAGCTAATGGTGTCCTGTCAGCCAGAAGCAGATCCATGAAACTCTTTAGGAAGTTGGTTCCTACTTCTGCCCCCTCAGTCCCACGAAGCAGGGAGTCTGATGCCAGCAAATCTCTCTGAAAATAAAAAACCTAACATAAGTCTTTTCAGAGAAACTCAGTAGAGCTCCTCAGAGTGCATCCAGTCGACCTGGGCACATTTCTAAAACTGAGGTCTGGAGGAGGGGCATATAGGGAGGAGACAGTTCACACCCAATGAAAAGTCTTTAGAGTGCCCATGTCTCCTGCGGATTCCGTCTATACCCCATGGTCTTGATGTCGTCCCCATCATCCTCTAGGACGTATGAGAAATTTTATTAACAGAAATCGGTGATCGTAGATGGTGTGGACATCCCGGTCCACCTCATTGGTGATGCAGCATACCCGTTACAGCACTGGCTGATGAAAGGCTACACCCAGCATGTTCAATTGTCTCCCGAACGCCCATGCCCTAAGTTCGGCCCGTATGGCAGTAGAGAATGCGTTTGGGAGTTGAAAAGGACACTGGCTTTGCCTCATGAAGAGGAAAGATGTTGACTTGAAAATCATGCCAGATATAGTAGCAGCCTGCGGCATTCTCCATAATATATGTGAGATACAAAAGGAAAACGTTCTCCCCGAGTGGAATGTGCATGATCATACTGTGGGGCGGGGGTCACTGTACATGATGCATCAGGCTTTGTGGGGGGCGGGGCATGACATAGGAGGTGAGCGCATCAGGGCCACCATTGCAGCCATTCTTCCCTCAATGTTACAGTAGATAGAGAAGACAGACAAGTTTTTGTGTGCAAACAGTTTTGTGTTTATTTTGTTTTCTACAATTTCTCTGTTATAAAAATTGTTCAAAAGTTATTAGTTGTATATGTTTGCTTTTAAACAGTTGGCACACATTTTTTGAGGTAACTATATTAAATATTGAAGTGCAAACAGAACACTCTGTAAAAATCCCCATAACGTTTGGCTTTCTAGGTATCAGGGTAACCCCAATATTTGGATCCCATTGCCGCACATTTTTGAGGTAACAATATAACATAGTAAAATGCTAACAGAAACCTTAACATACAAACCTTTTTATCAACCGCTGCCCTTATTTAAGGCATACCTCCCAACTGTCCCGATTTTCGCGGGACAGTCCCGTTTTTTGGGGACTGTCCCACTGTCCCACCCGCGGGCCACAGTGTCCCGCGGTAGGGGGGGTCAGTTGGGAGGCTCTGTCAATCGCTGCTCTGCTTAGCAGAGCAGCGGTGAATAGACGCTGAGCGCATGCGCCCAGCGTCTATTCACTGGAGGGAGAGGGAGCATGCCAGCAGCTCACAGAGGGCTGGGCATGCCCCCTCAGTGACGAAATCGGGGGCGTGGCTCGCGATCGCGGGTCCTCCCGTGAAGCCACGCCCCCCTTTTCATAGGCCACATCCCCTTTTCGGGAGCGCGCGGCGAAGCCGTGCGAGTGACCCGCTCCACAAGTAAAGAAAGTTGGGAGGTATGTTTAAGGCAATTAAAATAAATTAATTTACTGCGCTTAATGGAATAGAAAGCTGCTTTCTTAAGAATGGATATTGTGAAAATTGATAGAAAGCGCTAAATTGTGATATAATATATGTATAAATAAAATATAGATATTAGTATCTTATTTCAAATGCGGTACCTGTGGAAAAAAACTTACTGATTAGTATAAAATGTTTACACTCTTTTGAGTGAATATGTTTAGGAGTAGCCTGCAACACTTTTGATTTTATTAGTCCTGGGTTGCCCGTGATTTTTTCCTACCTTTCCCTGTGCTTAGATGATCCTGGTCAGCTGAGAGCACTGCGGCTCTGATATTTCTTTTCAGTGCGGCGGCCGGCGGGGCTGGCAGCGCTTTGAGTCCTGCTTTCCTTGTGCTTAGATGATCCTGGCCAGCTGAGAGCACTGCGGCTCTGATGTTCCTTTTCAGCAGTGCGGCGGCCGGCGGGGCTGGCGGCGCTTCGAGTCCCGCTGCGTCCAGCGGGGCTGTGCGCTGGTGTAATCTGTATCCCGGCTCCAGGTGCTGCTATTGTGGAAATTTTCCACTCCTCGAAAAAGTGCAATTAACTGCATGAAACGCGTTGGAGAGTCTTATTTTAACGAGGAAAGCCTTTTGCACGGCCACACCATCGGCCGCAACACGAGCAGCTAACAATAGCAGCACCTAGAGCCGGGATACAGATTACACCAGCGCACAGCCCCGCTGGACGCAGCGGGACTCGAAGCACCGCCAGCCCCGCCGGCCGCCGCACTGCTGAAAAGGAACATCAGAGCCGCAGTGCTCTCAGCTGGCCAGGATAATCTAAGCACAAGGAAAGCAGGACTCAAAGCGCTGCAAGCCCCGCCGGCCGCCGCACTGAAAAGAAACATCAGAGCCGCAGTGCTCTCAGCTGGCCAGGATCATCTAAGCACAGGGAAAGGTAGGAAAAAATCACGGGCAACCCAGGACTAATAAAATCAAAAGTGTTGCAGGCTACTCCTAAACATATTCACTCAAAAGAGTGTAAACATTTTATACTAATCAGTAAGTTTTTTTCCACAGGTACCGCATTTGAAATAAGATACTAATATCTATATTTTATTTATACATATATTATATCACAATTTAGCGCTTTCTATCAATTTTCATGTTTAAGGCAATTGTCTATACACCCAATATTCTGACGTTTGCAGGATTTGTGTTGTGGGATTTGTGGGAGGCTCATAGTTGTATGGGCCATATGGGTGCTGTGGGTAGGCTGGATCTTGCTGTTGTGCTTGTGTGGTATTCCCTAGAGTACGTGCAAATGTGTGCTCAAAAAAATGACATCTGCCTATCCTGTATGGCCATTAACTGCGTCATACATGATTGATGCATTTCCTTTTCGGACGCAAATTCGTGCACTATCCGCCTCACGCAGGTGCTCCACGATAATGGATATCATTGCTCTGACCATTTGTTCTGTTTTGTTCAGTTTATTTCTCTTACGTCTTAGAGGATGCTGGGGTCCATATTAGTACTATGGGGTATAGACGGGTCCACCAGGAGCCATGGGCACTTTAAGAGTTTAACAGTGTGGGCTGGCTCCTCCCTCTATGCCCCCACCAGACTCAGTTTAGAAAATGTGCCCGGTGGAGCCAGTCACAGCTAGGGGAGCTCCTAGTGCATTTCTGGTTTTATTATTTTTTAAAGAGATGTTAGGCACAGGGAGGCTGCTGCCAACAGCCTCCCTGCTTCGTGGGACTTAGGGGGGGAGTAGTGTCCAACCCACTGAGCTCCAGAGGGTGATGATCGCAAGCCCCCAAGGTGACCGCTCGCTCCCACAGCATGCTGCCACCCCCTAACAGCCAGAAAATCGCGGTGGTGAGTAGGACACCAGTGACCCGACAAGCGGGAAGCCGGTGAGAATGGCGGCATCAGGGTAGAAGCGCAGTGCAGAATTTTTACTTCAATTCTTTTGTCAGGATCCTGTCGAAAGAATTGAAGTATCAGCAATGTGCAGCATACAATGGCGCTGAGACCGTAAGATTAGTCCCTTGTAATGATGTAGGGATATACTGAGTGAAACCAAAGTGGTTTAAAATACAGTGCATTTATTACAATGAAAACATATGGACATGCATGAACAATATATGGGTTAAAAAATTAAAAACATATGGACAAATAAAGTACATATTCAGTGCAGCTTGGACTGGGAGACAGTAACTTTATCAAAGTGCTCGTGCAATGAGATGGTAATCAATCTCTCACCATCTGTTGGCCCCGCGGTGGGCTAGCTTTAAGAAAAGCAATGCTGGTCCGGCGCTGATATAGCCCGGCACCACCGCATGGGGCAGAAATCAGCTTCTGGATCCTTTACCACGAAGTCACCGATCCTTTGTCCAGTCCTCAATCCAGATACAACGCGTTTTGGTCATTTACCTTTGACCTTTCTCAAGTTTTTGGATTGAGGGTGTAAGGCTGGGAGGCTCTTTTATACCCCACAAATAGTCTTTAGTCCTGACACCTGTGTTTTCAGGGAGCGCCGCATCTCGCCGGCTCGTCCCGCCGGAAGTGACGAACTCTGCGTTCCACCGCCGGCCGGAAGTGTCTCAGTTTGCGTTCCAGTGCGTTACCGGAAGTACTCCTCCGGACGCCGCAAACGCATCAGTATTCGATCCTTTTAGTTTTAATCATCCCTCTGTGCCTGTACTATCCATAAGGTACCATACTGAATAGCAGGTTGTTGAACTTGATTTAAACTCCTATTATAGAGTTATCTTTGATGAATCTCCGTCGGCCATCTTTGTTACTGGAAAGATTCTTTTTTTTCTATATTGTTGGTGTCACAGAGATTCATTTTGAGATGGGGATCTTCTAGTACGTTTTAAGGAGAGGACCAACTCTGACCAATCTTTGTGGTACTTTATATTCCCACTAGTCCTTCCCTATTACCCGAGTTGGTCACTCATTTTTGATGTTGTAGCAGCAGATAAGTCCCCTCGTATTAATAGAAGAGATAAAAGAAGATAAAAAAGAAAAAAGATTAAAATCACATGAAATATACATAAAACACTTTGGTAAAAACTCAATCTAAAAACCATTTTAATTCAAAATCAGCATTGTGGCCGTTAGGTTTTAGTGAATTTAAATCAAAAATCCAGTGCATCTCATTTTGGGCCAAACTTTTTTCGAGATCTCTATTTTTCCAGCTGGCTTTAACTTGCTGGATACCTAAATATCTAATGATATGTCCCTCACATTTATTGTGTACTTTGGTAAAGTGCTCTGAAAAAGGATGACTATCCAGGCCCTTGCGGATATTATACACATGCTCCGCCATTCTGGTTTTCAGGGGCCTGGATGTCTTTCCCACATATATTGGCCCACATTTGCACTCAAGAAGATAGATAACGTTTCTTGAGTGACAAGTGATGAAGTCTCTGATCTTATACTTCTTTCCATTCACTGTGAACTCGGTCACTTTCCGTGGGATATCTTTTTTGGTGGTTGTCCGACACATCAGACATGCACCACACCTATGGAAACCCTGGTTACACGTTCTAGCCAAGGATTTTTCAGGTAGGCTACTCTTGACCAATCGGTCTTTCAGGGATTGGGCTTTTTTGTAAATGAACGTGGGCTTATCGGGAATCATCCTGCAGAATTCTCCAGTTTTGTTTAAAGATGCTTTCAATTTTTTTGTGATGTGCACCATATTTAGTAACAAAGGCCCATTCGTATGGGCTTCTGCTCGTTTGAAGGGGTGTCTTTTCTTTTAGAAGGTCTTTTCTATCTGTACATTGGACCTGTTTTTCGGCTTTGTCCAAAGTGGATTCTGGATACCCCTTTTCCCGAAAGCGATCCCCCATCTCTTTCATTTGTACCTCAAGTATCTTTGGGTCTGTGCAGTTTCTTTTTAATCGCTTATACTGGCCTATAGGGATATTGTCCAGCCATTTGTAATGATGTTCACTATCTATATTAATGTAAGCATTGGAGTCCGTGGGTTTCTGGTGAGTTTTTGTACATATGAATTCCCCCTCAATGTAAATTTTTAGGTCTAAAAAGACAATCTCCTTTTTGCTCTGGGAAAAAGTTAAATGAATGTTAAAATCATTTTGATTCAGAAACTCTAAAAATGGGGGTAGGCTTTCTTCTATACCACTCCAAATGAAAAGAATATCGTCGATGAACCTCCACCATGACACCAGGTTCGCTCCAGAGGCCCTTAGAGGGTCCACATTCAGCATTTCCCAGTAGGCCATATACAAGTTGGCATAGCTTGGAGCGAACCTGGTGCCCATGGCGGTGCCCCTGATCTGGAGATAGTATGACCCATCGAAATAAAAGTAATTATTGGTCAGAATGAAGTCAATCGATTCAATGATAAATAATCTTACTTCTTCCTTATAGTCACTTTTATGTAAAAAGTACTCAATGGCCTTTTTCCCTTCTTTCCAGTTAATAATGGTATATAAAGTGCTAACGTCGGCACTAACCATGGTACACTCCTCATTCCAGGATACTTCTTCCAACTTCCTTAGAACATCCCCTGTATCCTTTAGGAAAGCAGGGGTGTTACTAACCAGAGGTTGAAGAAAGGAATCCACCATTGCTGATAGATTTGATGATAAACTATTAGTCCCTGTAATAATAGGGCATCCTGGGGGATTTACCGGGTCCTTGTGGACCTTCGGCAGGACATATATAGTCGGAGTTGAGGGTTATCAATGTGGATGAAGTCACGTTCCGTTTGAGTAATGGCGCCATTTTCCATGGCTCTCTTCGTGAGGTCTTCTAATTTCTTCATCATATTGGTGATGGGATCAGCCTTCAATTTTTTATAGGTCTCCTCATCTCCCAATTGCCTCTCAATTTCTTTCATGTAATTAATTTTATTCATGAGTACAACCCCCCCCCCCCCCCCTTATCTGCAGGCTTAATAATTAAATCTTTATTATTCTGCAGAGATGCAAGGGCTGTTCTTTCTTTTTGGGAGAGGTTATTTTTCTTTGATTTCGGGATTTTCCTGAGTTTTTTTGTGACGATGGAGTTAAAGCACTCTATACTCCCCCCTTTTACGTGCTGGGGATAAAAATGTGATTTCTTTTTGAAGGTCTTCCCATTGGTCATCGTAGCCTCGATGCTCGTGTCCTTCCCTTGAAATAATTTTTTCAGGCTCAACTTCCTTACATATTTCTGCAAATCCACGAACATCTCGAAGGGGTTGGGGTCACTGGAAGGGGCAAATTTAAGCCCTTTCATGAGGACAGATTTTTCCATATCGGATAGTGCATGGTCACTAAGATTGAAGATTCTACTAGTGGGTCCCTTATGGACTGGTTTTGGTCTGTAATCTTTTCTGGAATCATGGGGGGATTACTGGTGTGTAATGGATCTTTCTTTTTCTTTTTAACTACACCACCTCTTTTTCCCCTCCTAGTCGGCCTGTCAGTTATCTGTTTCTTTGTGGCCGAAAGTCCTGTTCTAAAAAACTGGGATTCCTGCGTGGTGTTTGCCATGCACTTTCAACAAGGGACTAACCTTACGGTCTCAGCGCTATTGTATGCTGCACATTGCTGATATTTTCCAAATTTTACAGGGATTTATGTGTTTGTCCCTCCCGGTGCAGTAACAAGGCTGCTCAGTCTGTTTTTATTGCGCAATTCTTGTCAGTGTACACCCATTTTTCTGTGTCTTCTGATATTTCAAACACTAGTGCATGACGAGGTTGCTGCAGAGATGTTTGCATTCAGAGATAATAGGAGAACATCATCCAAAATCTTCCTGAATGAAAATTCGGAGGATATTAATGTAGAGGATGAAGATCTCTCCACAGTATTAACTAAACTAGAGAGAATTATGCTAAAGGAAAATCGCCTGTGGTGGGAGGTGATTACATTAGAGCATTACCTAACACATCATCTTGTCCCCAAAGGATTAAAGATCATTAAGAAACCTTCCTTTTCCAATGGGAATGATTCATTCCACAATGAGTGGGACAAAATTCTCAACCTATGTGGGCAGTGGCGTAACTAGAAATTTTTCTCCCCCAAGCCAAAAAATTCTTCGGCGCCCCCCCCCCCCCCCCCCCTTCATGCTCCATAATTGGGAGCAAGAAAGGGATAAATACGCGCGCGCCAAAAAAGGGGCGTGGTTTCGTTGGAATGGGCGTAGTTTCGCATAAAGGGGCGTGGCATTGCAGGAAAAGACTACCTTATACCCCAGTTTTGCAACCTGCACGCCCATACGTTGGCCACCACAGGAAAGAAAAATAATCCTGATTCATGCCCCTTACATTATTTGTCATTTTTCCTCCTTATAGTAATGCCCAGTATACATTATGCCACATACTGCAATGGCCCTTAGACATTATGCCGCACACAATAATGCACGACACAATATGCACACACTGTAATGCCCCCGACACATTATGCCACACACCGTAATGTCTGTGACACATTATGCCACACACCGTAATGCCTGTGACACATTATGACAGGAATCGCAATGCCCGTTATACATTATGCTACACACTGCAATGCCCCTGATACATTATAGCACATACAATGTCTGTGACACATTATGACACACACCGCAATGTCCGTGATACATTATGCCACACACTGCAATGCCCGATACATTATAGCACATACAATGCCTGTGACACATTATGCCACACACTGCAATGACCTTGAGACATTATACCACAATGCCCGTGATATAGTATACCATACACCGTAATGCCTGTGACACATACCGCAATGCCCTGCCCGTTATACCCTATGCCACACATCGCAATGCCCGTTATGTATTATGCCACACTGCAATGACCCTGAGACATTATACCACATACCACAATGCCCGTGATATAGTAAACCACACACCGTAATGCCTGACACATTATGACACACACCGCAATGTCCGTGATACATTATGCCACACACTGCAATGACCCTGAGACATTATACCACATATCACAATGCCCGCGATATAGTATACCATACACCGTAATGCCTGTGACACATTATGACACACACCGCAATGTCCGTGATACATTATGCCACACACCGTAATGCCCATTACACATTAAGTCCTACAGTAAGGCTTCTAATTACTTTTCAATTACCTGCTCGTTGTCAGGGGTTTCATGCACTGGGTGTCATGCTCGTTGCCAGGGGTTTCATGCTCTTGGTTCCATGCACGGTGCCAGGGGTTTTCATGCTCAGGTTGTCATGCTCGTTGCCAGGGGTTTCATGCACTGGGTGTCATGCTCGCTGCCAGGTGTTTCATGCACTGGGTGTCATGCTCGTTGCCAGGTGTTTCATGCACTGGGTGTCATGCTCGTTGCTAGGAGGTAGTCCTTGTTGCTAGGGCTGTGCTCCCAGTGCCACATATGTCCCCAGTGCCAGATATTCCCCCACGGTGCCAGGTACTTACATGTCCCAGTGCCAAATATAGTCGTCGTCCCCATGCCAGGTACACATATACCCCCCCAGTGCCAGATATTCCCCCCCCAGTGCCAGATATTCCCCCCGTGCCATATATGCCCCCAGTGCCAGATATTCCCCCCCAGTGCCAGATATTCCCCCCGTGCCATATATGCCCCCAGTGCCAGATATCCCCCCCAGTGCCATATATGCCCCCAGTGCCAGATATTCCCCCCCAGTGCCATATATGCCCCCAGTGCCAGATATTCCCCCCCAGTGCCATATATGCCCCAGTGCCAGATATCCCCCCCAGTGCCAGATATTCCCCCCAGTGCCAGATATTCCCCCCAGTGCCATATATGCCTCAGTGCCAGATATCCCCCCCAGTGCCAGATATTCCCCCCAGTGCCATATATGCCCCAGTGCCAGATATCCCCACCCCCAGTGCCATATATGCCCCCAGTGCCAGATATTCCCCCCAGTGCCATATATGCCCCCCGTGCCATATATGCCCCCAGTGCCAGATATCCCCCCCCAGTGCCATATATGCCCCCAGTGCCATATATGCCCCAGTGCCAGATATCCCCCCCCCAGTGCCAGATATGCCCCCAGTGCCAGATATTCCCCCCAGTGCCAGAAATGCCCCAGTGCCAGATATTCCTCCCTCCCCCGTGCCGTATATGCCCCCAGTGCCAGATATTTACCCCCCCCCCCGCCGTCGCTTTTTGGAGGGACACGGAGGGCACAGCTCGTCTCTCCTGTGTCCCTCCTGCTGCATCATCTCTGGCGGCCGCGGGTCTAATAGGGGGAAGTGCCGGATCGTGAGCCAATTAGAGCTCATGGACGGCACTTCCCCCTATTAGACCCGCGGCCGCCAGAGATGATGCAGCAGGAGGGACACAGGGAGGCGCGCTGTGTGCCCTCCGTGTCCCTCCAAAAAGCGGCGGAGGGAAGGAGACTGCAGACTGACATGCGGACGCTCGTCCGCATGTCAGTCTGCTGTAAATCAGTGGCACCCCCGCAGCCCCTCGCCCCCAAGCCACCGCGAGGACTGCGGGGGCAGTAGTTACGCCACTGTATGTGGGTTATCACTAGTAGAACTAATAATAAAGGAGAGAAAGGAAAATCTACAGGAAGCTAACCGAGAAATAGAAATGTTAAAAACTTGTATTGACCCTTTTTGTGATCTAGAAGAGGTAAAAGTAAGAGAAAAAATTATACTAACAAAATTGGAAAAGGAGACAAATGAACTAAAAAATAGGAAAAAAAGGAAATTTGTTAGGGATTCCACGGTACCCCCACCGGAGGATCCTCATAAAGGGGTAGATGAGGAACAGCCCCCCATGAGGGATTCCACTCGGATCCCGATTTGGAGGAAAAAAGGCAAACAATATAACCCTCCATTAGAAAAAGTGAAAGGGAAAAAACCCTTCCACAAACCTTGGAATAACATAACAGATAGGCACTTTAGGAAGGAAACCAGTCCATATAGACCAAGATTTCAGAACAGAAAAGAAGATTGGAATGACATAAATGGGAGATACTATACAAGACCTTCAGATAAAGGGAATGAACATTGGAGAACCCCGAGAGGATGGGATCAGGGGCAAGGCGTTCATCAGGAATCGGCAAAACCTCAAAGAAAGAGACCCTACAGAGGGAATCTACATCAGGAAAGTAGGTCCAATGTTGAAAGTGCATGGCAAACACCACGCAGGAATCCCAGTTTTTTAGAACAGGACTTTCGGCCACAAAGAAACAGATAACTGACAGGCCGACTAGGAGGGCAAAAAGAGGTGGTGTAGTTAAAAAGAAAAAGAAAGATCCATTACACACCAGTAATCCCCCCATGATTCCAGAAAAGATTACAGACCAAAACCAGTCCATAAAGGGACCCACTAGTAGAATCTTCAATCTTAGTGACCATGCACTATCCGATATGGAAAAATCTGTCCTCATAAAAGGGCTTAAATTTGCCCCTTCCAGTGACCCCAACCCCTTCGAGATGTTCGTGGATTTGCAGAAATATGTAAGGAAGTTGAGCCTGAAAAAATTCTTTCAAGGGAAGGACACGAGCATCGAGGCTACGATGACCAATGGGAAGACCTTCAAAAAGAAATCACATTTTTATCCCCAGCACATAAAAGGAGGGAGTATAGAGTGCTTTAACTCCATCGTCACAAAAGAACTCAGGAAAATCCCGAAATCAAAGAAAAATAACCTCTCCCAAAAAGAAAGAACAGCCCTTGCATCTCTGCAGAATAATAAAGTTTTAATTATTAAGCCTGCAGATTAGGGGGGGGGTTGTACTCATGAATAAAATGAATTACATGAAAGAAATTGAGAGGCAATTGGGAGATGAGGAGACCTATAAAAAATTGAAGGCTGATCCCATCACCAATATGATGAAGAAATTAGAAGACCTCACGAAGAGAGCCATGGAAAATGGTGCCATTACTCAAACGGAACGTGACTTCATCCACATCGATAACCCCTCAACTCCGACTATATATGTCCTGCCGAAGGTCCACAAGGACCCGGTAAATCCCCCAGGATGCCCTATTATTACAGGGACTAATAGTTTATCATCAGATCTATCAGCAATGGTGGATTCCTTTCTTCAACCTCTGGTTAGTAACACCCCTGCTTTCCTAAAGGATACAGGGGATGTTCTAATGAAGTTGGAAGAAGTTTCCTGGAATGAGGAGTGTACCATGGTTAGTGCCGACGTTAGCACTTTATATACCATTATTAACTGGAAAGAAGGGAAAAAGGCCATTGAGTACTTTTTACATAAAAGTGACTATAAGGAAGAAGTAAGATTATTTATCATTGAATCGATTGACTTCATTCTGACCAATAATTACTTTTATTTCGATGGGTCATACTATCTCCAGATCAGGGGCACCGCCATGGGCACCAGGTTCGCTCCAAGTTATGCCAACTTGTATATGGCCTACTGGGAAATGCTGAATGTGGACCCTCTAAGGGCCTCTGGAGCGAACCTGGTGTCATGGTGGAGGTTCATCGACGATATTTTTTTCATTTGGAGTGGTATAGAAGAAAGCCTACCCCCATTTTTAGAGTTTCTGAATCAAAATGATTTTAACATTCATTTAACTTTTTCCCAGAGCAAAAAGGAGATTGTCTTTTTAGACCTAAAGATTTACATTGAGGGGGAATTCATATGTACAAAAACTCACCGGAAACCCACGGACTCCAATGCTTACATTAATATAGATAGTGAACATCATTACAAATGGCTGGACAATATCCCTATAGGCCAGCATAAGCGATTAAAAAGAAACTGCACAGACCCAAAGATACTTGAGGTACAAATGAAAGAGATGGGGGATCGCTTTCGGGAAAAGGGGTATCCAGAATCCACTTTGGACAAAGCCGAAAAACAGGTCCAATGTACAGATAGAAAAGACCTTCTAAAAGAAAAGACACCCCTTCAAACGAGCAGAAACCCATATGAATGGGCCTTTGTTACTAAATATGGTGCACATCACAAAAAAATTGAAAGCATCTTTAAACAAAACTGGAGAATTCTGCAGGATGATCCATTCATTGGAAAAATTATTCCCGATAAGCCCACGTTCATTTACAAAAAAGCCCAATCCCTGAAAGACCGATTGGTCAAGAGTAGCCTACCTGAAAAATCCTTGGCTAGAACGTGTAACCAGGGTTTCCATAGGTGTGGTGCATGTCTGATGTGTCGGACAACCACCAAAAAGATATCCCACGGAAAGTGACCGAGTTCACAGTGAATGGAAAGAAGTATAAGATCAGAGACTTCATCACTTGTCACTCAAGAAACGTTATCTATCTTCTTGAGTGCAAATGTGGGCTAATATATGTGGGAAAGACATCCAGGCCCCTGAAAACCAGAATGGCGGAGCATGTGTATAATATCCGCAAGGGCCTGGATAGTCATCCTTTTTCAGAGCACTTTACCAAAGTACACAATAAATGTGAGGGACATATCATTAGATGTTTAGGTATCCAGCAAGTTAAAGCCAGCAGGAAAAATAGAGATCTCGAAAAAAGTTTGGCCCAAAATGAGATGCACTGGATTTTTGATTTAAATTCACTAAAACCTAATGGCCACAATGCTGATTTTGAATTAAAATGGTTTTTAGATTGAGTTTTTACCAAAGTGTTTTATGTATATTTCATGTGATTTTAATCTTTTTTCTTTTTTATTTTCTTTTATCTCTTCTATTAATACGAGGGGACTTATCTGCTGCTACAACATAAAAAATGAGTGACCAACTCGTGTAATAGGGAAGGACTAGTGGGAATATAAAGTACCACAAAGATTGGTCAGAGTTGGTCCTCTCCTTAAAACGTACTAGAAGATCCCCATCTCAAAATGAATCTCTGTGACACCAACAATATAGAAAAAAAGAATCTTTCCAGTAACAAAGATGGCCGACGGAGATTCATCAAAGATAACTCTATAATAGGAGTTTAAATCGAGTTCAACAACCTGCTATTCAGTATGGTACCTTATGGATAGTACAGGCACAGAGGGATGATTAAAACTAAAAGGATCGAATACTGATGCGTTAGCGGCGTCCGGAGGAGTACTTCCGGTAACGCACTGGAACGCAAACTGAGACACTTCCGGCCGGCGGTGGAACGCAGAGTTCGTCACTTCCGGCGGGACGAGCCGGCGAGATGCGGCGCTCCCTGAAAACACAGGTGTCAGGACTAAAGACTATTTGTGGGGTATAAAAGAGCCTCCCAGCCTTACACCTTCAATCCAAAAACTTGAGAAAGGTCAAAGGTAAATGACCGAAACGCGTTGTATCTGGATTGAGGACTGGACAAAGGAGCGGTGACTTCGTGGTAAAGGATCCAGAAGCTGATTTCTGCCCCATGCGGTGATGCCGGGCTATATCAGCGCCGGACCAGCATTGCTTTTCTTAAAGCTAGCCCACCGCGGGGCCAACAGATGGTGAGAGATTGATTACCATCTCATTGCACGAGCACTTTGATAAAGTTACTGTCTCCCAGTCCAAGCTGCACTGAATATGTACTTTATTTGTCCATATGTTTTTAATTTTTTAACCCATATATTGTTCATGCATGTCCATATGTTTTCATTGTAATAAATGCACTGTATTTTAAACTACTTTGGTTTCACTCAGTATATCCCTACATCATTACAAGGGACTAATCTTACGGTCTCAGCGCCATTGTATGCTGCACATTGCTGATATTTTCCAAATTTACAGGGATTTATGTGTTTGTCCCTCCCGGTGCAGTAACAAGGCTGCTCAGTCTGTTTTTATTGCGCAATTCTTGTCAGTGTACACCCATTTTTCTGTGTCTTCTGAAAGAATTGAAGTAAAAATTCTGAGATGTTGACCACACAACGGGACTCCATGTTTGTGTTACAAGTCGTATGAGTGCCGCCCTGTTGGATATTATATATATATATATATATATATATATATAGTATATTATATCTATCTCCAGTGTAAATGAAATTTTCTGCACCGCATTAAAAGTCTGATGAGAGCCGCCTCTATCTACACACTATGTATATGTGTATCTATATATATATATATATATATATATATACACAGTATATACACACATGTACATACATTATATCTGTACATATGTAGAGGCATACATAAACACACATACAGTATCACATACACACATCTTAAATACACACACACACACACACACACACCATACATATACATAACATTCACACACAGAGTACATACATATACACATTCCAATAACAGAAAGCAAATCTCCCCCACCGCACCCCTGCATCCATCCACAAGCTGATCACACTCTGCTGCGGTAATAGTAACAGTGTGCCTTGCCCGGCCAGCATAATTTATTCCCCCGCACCCCTCCTCCCCTCCTCCCCCCCCCCCGCCCTCCCCCTTAGCTCTCTGACACATACCTTGCTGCCGGACTCTGCCTCAGCCTACTTCTCCTTCACCACTACCCTGCGCCTCACTCGGATCTGCCTGACAGCCCCACGCACATGAACTACGCTGTGCGCTGCAGCCAGTGGTGAGCCTCTCAGTGACAGTGTTCACATGCGGAGGTAATACCACTGCTGCCTGACAGCGGCGTCGATGGATCGGCAGCCAGGGGGAGATTCCAGGTACTCGGAAACCCCCCCTGCGTGCGCGTATGAAATCCCCTGGTATATGCCACCAAAAGCGTGCTCTTGCCCAAATAATGCAAGTCGACATGGATACCGACTCTGATACAGGGGACAGTGTTGGGGATATACTGAGGGGGGAGGCCTCGCTTGCTAAAGGGGTGCAGCTCATGATTGAGGCTATACAGGACATTTTACACATTACTGACAAAGTTCCTGAACAGGTCGAGGAGGCTTATTTTACTGACAATAAGAAAGTCTCCCTTACCTTCCCGGCATCTAAGGAATTAAACGCATGAGAAATCCTGGGAAAACCTGGAGAAAAAATTCCAGATTCCAAAGAGGGTTCAGGCTGCCTTTCCTTTCCCTGAAGAGGATAGGAAAAAGTGGGGAACCCCCCCCCCCCCTATAGTAGATGCTTCTGTATCTAGATTGTCTAAAAAGGTGGTTTTACCTGACCCCGGGTCTACCGTTTTGAAAGTGCCAGCAGATTGAGACTACGCTCAAATCCATATACTGTACACTGCATCAGGCCCCCTATCGCTTGTGCATGGATTTCTAAAGCCATAGTAAAGTGGTTAGGCACGTTACTAGAGGATTTAGATACTATGGACAAAAGTGACATTGAAAAGTTTTTACGTCACATACAGGATTCTGCAGGTTTCATGGTGGAGGCCATGAAGGACCTTGGTAATCTGAATACATGGACTTCTTCCATGGCTGTCTCGACACGCAGGAGACTCTGGCTGCGCCAATAGTCTGTGGATGCGGAATCCAAGAAGAGTGTGGAGAACCTACCCTTCACGGGTCAGGCTCTATTTGGGGAGGCTTGGATGCGTGGATCTCCACGGGAACCCGCGGTAAGTCAACCTTCCCTCCCTCAGCCACTCTGACAGCAATTAAGTCTTTTGCTACGTCTACGATGCAGTCCTTTCGGACCGCAGAGGTTAAGAAGTCCAAAGCCTCCTCCACCTTCTTCAGAAGTGGTCAGGGAAATTCCAGAAAACCTGCACCGACAGGTTCTCAGGAACAGAAGCTGGCTTCTGTTTCCTCAAAATCCTCAGCATGACGGTGGACCTCCCAGCCTGGAGATCGGACAGGTGGGAGCTCGTCTGCGAAATTTCAGTCAGGTCTGGGTGTCCTCAGGCCTGGACCCTTGGGTGCAAGATATTGTATCCTCAGGGTACAGACTGGCATTTCAATAACTCCCACCTCACAGATTCTTCAACTCGGGCATACCAGCTTTGCTGACAGAAAGGGTTATCCTGCAGGTAGCCATTCAAAAACTGGAAAAGGCAAATGTCATTATTCCAGTTCCACCTCACCTGGTAAACAAGGGTTTTTACTCCAACCTATTTGTGGTACCGAAACCGGACGGTTCGTTCAGACCAATATTGAACCTCAAATCGTTAAATCCTTATTTGAGGGAATTCAAGTTCAAGATGGAATCTCTGCGGGCGGGAATCTCTGGTCTGGAGGAGGGGGAATTCCTGGTATCACTGGATATCAAGGATGCGTACCTTCACATTCCAATTTGGCTGCCACACCAGGCGTATCTCAGATTTTCTCTGTTGGACTGTCACTATCAGTTCCAGGTGCTGCCATTGGGCCTATCCATGGCACCAAGGGTGTGTTCACCAAGGTAATATGTGTTTCCTCCATGTGTATGTGTTTCCTCCACTTCCACTCATCCCAAAGATCTGAGGCCTCTTCCTCTTCGAGAGAACCTTCTACAACAGGGGCCGTTCACTTATCAAGACTTACCACGGCTACGTTTGACGGCATGGAGGTTGAACGCCTGATCTTAGCTCGGAAAGGCATTCCGAACAAGGTTATTCCTAACCTGATCCAGGCTAGGAAAAGGAGTAACGTCTAAACATTACCATCGCATTTGGGAAAAGTATGTGTCTTGGTGTGAATCCAAGAAGTTTCCTACAGTGGAGTTTCAACTTGGGCGGTTTCTCCTCTTTCTGCAAGCAGGTGTGGATGTGGGCCTGCGTTTGGGCTCTATAAAGGTCCAGATTTCGGCCTTGTCCATTTTCTTCCAGAAACAATTGGCTTTCCTCCCTGAGGTTCAGACTTTCTTGAAAGGGGTTCTGCACATCCAGCCTCCCTTTGTGCCTCCTACGGCACCTTGGAATCTTAACGTGGCGTTGCAGTTCCTGCAATCGGATTGGTTCGAGCCTCTACACTGCTAGGCGTGTGTCTAAACTGGGGGCTTTGTCTTACAAGAGCCCATACTTAATTTTCTATGAAGATAGAGCTAAGCTCCGGACGTGTCAGCAGTTTCTTCCTAAGGTTGTGTTGGCTTTTCATATCAACCAACCTTTTGTGGTGCCAGTGGCTACTGACTCCTCAATTACCTCAAAGTCCTTGGATGTTGTGAGGGCTTTGAAGATTTATGTGAAGAGAACTTCTCATCACAGAAAATCGGACTCTCTGTTTGTCCTCTATGCTCCCAATAAGATTGGGTGTCCTGCTTCTAAGCAGACGATCTCTCGCTGGATCAGGTTCACTATCCAGCATGCTTATTCTACAGCAGGATTGCCGTGTCCTAGATCTGTTACTCGTAAGGTGGGTTCTTCCTGGGCGGCTGCCCGGGGAGGGGGGGGGGGGGTCAGCTTTACAGCTTTGCCGAGCGGCTACTTAGTCAGGGTCGAATACGTTTGTTAAGTTATACAAGTTTGATACTTTGGCCTCTGAGGACCTACAGTTTGGTCATTCAATTTTGCAGTAGCCTCCGCACTCTCCCTCCCATACTGGGAGCTTAGGTACATCCCCATGGTACTAATGTGGACCCCAGCATCCTCTAGGATGTAAGAGAAAATAGGATTTTAATTACCTACCGGTAATTCCTTTTCCTCGTGTCCGTAGAGGATGCTGGGTGCCCGCCCAGCGCTTCATTCTCCTGCTATAAGTTACTTAAGTTAAGTACGGCCTTGTTACTTGGTTAAGTGCTGTATTGTTACTTGTTTAAGTACTGTTGTTCAGCTGTCGCTGACTTGTTCAAGCTGGTTTGCTTGGTTTGCCTTGTTATGTGTGAGCTGGTGTGAATCTCACCGCTATCTTTGTATTTCCTTCTCTCAAAGTATTTTAGTCTCCTCGGGCACAGTTTCTAGACTGAGTCTGGTAGGAGGGGCATAGAGGGAGGAGCAAGCCCACACTGTTAAACTCTTAAAGTGCCAATGGCTCCTGGTGGATCCGTCTGTACCCCATGGTACTAATGTGGACCCCAGCATCCCCTACGGACTATGAGAAAAGAATTTACCGGTAGGTAATTAAAATCCTATTTTTTCCGCTGTGGAACGTTATAGACTGTGAAGGGGATGAAAATTTTTTTTAATCAACAATGATTATATATAAAAATAGCAGTGGTAGCATATACGTGTTTGTGGCCTTCTCCCACCTGCACTGTTAAACTCGCAGCCCTCCAGCTGTTGCGGAACTACACATCTCAGCATGCCTTTACATAGATTTTGTATAGGGACTGCTACAACTACGGCAGGGCATGCTAGAATGTGTAATCTACATAAGCTGGTGGGCCTGAAGTTTTTACACCCCTGCTGTAAATGGTAATACTATTTGAGCATAAAGTTGTGGTCTTGGGGGGTTGCGACTTCTCTGCCTGAGACTCTGGTACGTCCTCAGTAGTTGCGCTGATGGAATCATCGTTGTCGGTTGATTCTTATCTGCTGTCCGATATAAGCAGCGGGGATGGTGGGCTGCATTGTGAGCTGGGAAGGCTGTGCTGTGTTTCCTCACGGTCCCCCTCTACTGACATCTGGCCACTGGCACAGCCGGATCACAATAGTGTTATGGGATTTGTTAGCGCAGTTTTGCCGAAGACACTATATCATAGGTCATAATATGCCCATTCCATCCGTCCAGTGCCACTTTTCTTGCGGTTATGGTCGTGTACTTTAGTAAATTGTTTGTATAGTGCCTTCAATTTGTTAACGACTTGTTGCTGATTTTTTGGGATGCCTCTTTCTGCCAGCATAAGGGATATGTTCTGATACATGACAGCATCCTTAACTGTTCCAGTCACCTGCCTTCTAATTTCTTCCTCTCCCGGAATATTAAGCAGCTCTTTTATCTATGTGTCTGACCAGGTATGGATAGCCATGTTGCTGTGCTGGAGCTTCTGCTACTGTATAGTTTTTGTTTGGTTAGAAGCTGCTGCAATAAATAACTGTATGTGCCCAGCGTTACTTCAGAGTGTCTGTTTGTTTGCAAGCTGCTTCAATGCCTGCATGTGCCAAGTGGAGTGTCTTCTGCAAGCTGCTGCAATAGCTGTGCCCAGCGTGTCTCCCAGCGTGTCAACTCTGCGTTTAGAAGCTGCTGCGATGCATGCATGTGCCCAGCGTGTCTCCCAGGGATGACATCATCTTCCTGTGCCCCAGAAGCACCAATCAGTGTCTCAGAGCATTACTCGGATCTGAAAACACGGATAATGACAATTTCCACTGCACAATTACCCGGGTCATTACCGTGTTCAACCCAGGTAGCTATCCGGGTAGGATTCCAGGGTCATTCAACCCGTGTTGAGCCGTTTCCACTTACTAAAACCCGTGTTGATGTGTGCCCCCGTGCATAAACACAGGTAAATTTAGCTAGTGGAAAAGGGGTATTAATGACTGTCCTTTATGGAGAACAATTCAGCCTGTAATTCCAACAAAAAGTGTTGTAACTTTTGAACCATAACTGCTATTTCAAATCTGTTTGCAGCAATAAACTTTTCAGCAAATTCTGATGTTGTTAGACATGTTACATGAATACCTTTCCATTTGATAAAACTGACTTAGATTCTAGATGGCAGATTTCAAGATGGAGCCCATGTTTGGTACATACTCTAAAAGATAGCCCACCTCACCCATACCTTACTGGAGTATTCAGTTATCACATTTCCTGCACAGTTTTTGAAACAAAAGGGTGTACTGCAACTTTTTAATCACCCTGCACTGTACTAAGCCCTGGTGAGAGATAAAGTACCAGCCAATCCGCTCCTAACTACCATGTTACAAGCTTTGTTTGAAAAATGACAGGAACTGATTGGTTGGTAGTTTATCTCCACTTTATCACTCTCCAAGGCTTAGTACATATGCCCAAGAATGTGGTGATTACAGGTTGAGTATCCCTTATCCAAAATGCTTGGGACCAGACGTATTTTGGATATCGGATTTTTCCGTATTTTGGAATAATTGCATACCATAATGAGATATCATGGTGATGGGACCTAAATCTAAGCACAGAATGCATTTATGTTACATATACACCTTATACACACAGCCTGAAGGCAATTTTAGCCAATATTTTTTATAACTTTGTGCATTAAACAAAGTGTGTATACATTCACACAATTCATTTATGTTTCATATACACCTTATACACACAGCCTAAAGGTCATTTAATACAATATTTTTAATAACTTTGTGTATTAAACAAAGTTTGTGTACATTAAGTCATCAAAAAACAAAGGTTTCACTATCTCACTCTCATTAAAAAAAGTCCGTATTTCGGAATATTCCGTATTTCGGAATATTTGGATATGGGATACTCAACCTGTAATACATTTTAGAACTTAATGATCAAAAAAAATATTTCTATACTGGAGTTTATCAAACAATTTGTTGGGGGTCAAAATTTCAGGTTTACAAAAATCTTTTAAAAGATTTTGATTTTGGGATGTTTAAAAGGAGACCTTACATAGAGTCATATTACACTAATTAGTAATATGGGCCCTACACACATAGGTGGTCATTCCGAGTTGTTCGGTCGGTAATTTTCTTCGCATTGCAGCGATTTTCCGCTAATTGCGCATGCGCAATGTTCGCACTGCGACTGCGCCAAGTAAATTTGCTATCAAGATTGTTATTTTACTCACGGCATTACAAGGTTTTTTCTTCGTTCTGGTGATCGTAATGTGATTGACAGGAAGTGGGTGTTTCTGGGCGGAAACTGGCCGTTTTATGGGAGTGTGTGAAAAAACGCTGCCGTTTCTGGGAAAAACGCGGGAGTGGCTGGAGAAACGGAGGAGTGTCTGGGCGAATGCTGGGTGTGTTTGTGACGTCAAACCAGGAACGACATGCACTGAACTGATCGCACTGGAAGAGTAAGTCTCGAGCTACTCAGAAACTGCACAGAAAAGTCTTTTCGCAATATTGCGAATCTTTCGTTCGCAATTTTGATAAGCTAAGATTCACTCCCATTAGGCGGCGGCTTAGCGTGTGCACTGCTGCTAAAAGCAGCTTGCGAGCGAACAACTCGGAATGAGGGCCATAGTGATTACGATGGTCAATATGAACGATATCAATCAAAAATGAACGATAAATCATTCCTATCTTCCAGTGTGTATGCATCAATGATGAACAATGCACGGCCCCGCGATCGTTCATTGTTGATCTATCCTTGTTTATACATGCAAGTCAATTTGGACGATATAGGTTGTATGTACTCTCATATCATCCAAATTGACCATCGATATCGTCCAGTGTGTAGGTAAAATTGACCATCGATAATATCGTTTGTCGATAATGTGGCACCCCACCAAAAGCACCTTCTCCCCTTGCACATTAACTGTGGAGTACCTTATTTATATTTAAGCTGTATATATGAACCTGATTTATTGTAATAGGATATTTATGTAATGATATATATACAACTGCATAGAGTGCCCTGTGTATTATGCCCTTCATTCATTGGTGACAGTGGGGTGTTTGGTAGCCCTGCTGCAGCTGCTTATGACATTGGAGACAGTGGGACAGCAGCCATAAACTCAGCGTGTGGTAAACAGGGACTCCCGCCTGCACTCCGGGTTCACAGTGTGCATGCGGCTCCAGAACAGTGAGTCAGCAGAGAGAGCCATTAAGTTGGCAGTTGGGCAGCCATGTTAGGACTGAGGGCTGGCAACTAGAAGTGCCGGAGCTTACCAGGGGTGCAGATCAGCTAGTGTGTGCTCCCATTCCCCGGTACCTGTGAACAGCAGACAGCATCAGGCTAGTTCCCACGGTGCTTCCCCTGCTGAGGACAAGTCATTCTGTCACCCAGCATACAGCAGTGACCGAAGGAAGCGGAGCTGTGTTCAGCGTAGAGCCTCCTGGGGAGCTGAGTGGCATCGGGCGGGAGAAAAGGTGGCACCATCTTTGCCTAAGCCGTGCCAGAGGTGTGGCCCACCAGAGATTGATAACGGAAGGAGGAGCAAGTTTAAGGGACAGCTCATACCCGTACAGCCGAGGCAGACTGTGAGGCAGGGCTGGAAGCATCATATAAGGACAATGCTGTCTACAGGAGAGGTAGTACAATAAGCACCACACATCACACCTGCACAGCTTAGTGGAGGAGACAGACAGTGATTGACCTCCTATTGATTTATAAAGCTATTTTAGCCAGCACTGTAATTATTGCAGACAGGAGTCTCAGCTAATAACTAAGCTGTAGTAAAGTGATACATTGGGGTAAATTTACTAAGCTCCCGATTTTTTCTTCAAAGTGTCATCTCGGTAATTTACTAACCTAAAATCATGGCAGTGATGAGGGCATTCGTATTTTTATTACTGCTGTGTAGTAAAATTACGAATGAATACACCATCGGTCAAACGCGGCTGTTTAGGTATTGAACACGGTCATTTACTAACCATTCGTATTTGAAATCTCTTCTGTGAAAATGCATGTGCGGCCGTGAAAAAAATACTAATCGTACAAAAAGCCTAAAAAAAAATAGACCTGCTTTTGAGAAGCGTGTTTACATGTGTTGCCACTTCTACATTACTCACACCTGACTTTTTGGACCTTTAAAAGGGGCCCCAACACATGTTTCTCCTCTCACTCTGAAATGGCTGCTACTGTGTGTAGTACTGCTGTCTTGTTTGCTGGGGGATACCTGACACTGCTCCATGAGGCTACAATAAACCCAGGCCAGGAAAAACTACAGGGTAAGCAGGTTGTACATGTTCCGCGTAGGCTGGCCATGGCTTGTTTTTGTAGTGTGCGTTTAAACGATAACACATTTGCTGATGACCATGTTATACAGATGGTCCGACTAAATGTAAATAACATTTTCCGTCTGTATGACCTTGCCAAACTGAACCTAGACCCTGAGACAGCATGCTCTCGCTCTGTCTCAGGCCTGCACAAACTCCTGGCTGTGTTGCACTTTATGTCTACTGGCAGCTTCCAGCCTGTGACTGGCGATGTCATTAGTATCTCACAGGCCACCTTTTCTAAATATTTAATTCAGGTGAGTTAAAACATACATACACGTCTATGTCTAAGTGGTGCTTCTGTAATGTAATATAACACAGTATTGTATTGATTACAGGTCATGACACTCACCTTTAATTAAGGAATGTCCACTCAGGTTTTGGATGTCTTGGATGGCTACGTAGATGCCTCTCTCTGCTTCCCTACCCAGGAGTCGCAGTGGCATGCAGTCAGGGTAGCTTTATCTGATCTTGCGGCCATGCCCAATGTGCTGGGTGCCATAGATTACACACACGTTGAGCTGAGGCCACCTAGGGGCAGGCAATATATTTATACCAATAGACATCTGGCCCAAGACACTAATGTGCAGGTGGTTTGTGTAGCTAATTAAACAATACACATATTCCGTGTTAACAATTTATTAAGTTGAACACAGGCATTTTTGTTCAAACAAATAAACATAATTTTTTAATGTACAAACTATTATCAGCAGGCATGATTATTATAATTTTTTTGTGTGTGCTGGGTGCCGAGGATTGGGCTGGCTCGTTGGTCCGGGTTCGACTTGAGCGTCTAACTGGGGATTAAACTGGGGTCTGGCTTGGTGTAGTTGTCCCCGAGCTAGAGGTGTGATGCCAACACATTTAGGCTTTGACTAAGTATGTTTAAGCTTGCAGTGAGTTGCGTATTAGTGGCAGTGTTGCTTGCTATTATTCTTGAGAGGTTGTCGTTGATAATTTGGTTGTGTTGTATTAGCTGGATTAGGGATTGTTGCTGCCGCTGTTTTTCATCCATGATGCGTTGGAGGTTTGCTTGCATTTGGCTGTTGTCTGCCCTCATCTGCTCCATTGAGTTGGCAATTCTGCCCACCTGCACTATAAGTCTGCCTGAGTTGCGACTCAGTCTAGGCAGATGATGGGGCAGACTTGACAGGTATTGGCTGTGGGTGTTGAGGCACGCATAGTGTTGCGCCTGTTGTGTGGCCCAACGGCTTCAAAACTCAGGGCCCATTTGTGTTTGGGGTGGTGTTGTGCTCAATTGGGGGCTGTGGGATGTTTGGGGTGGTTGGGGTATGTCCTGCGGCGTGGTTGGCTGGGTAGGATCGATGGCCTGCAGGTGTAGTGTGAAAGTATCCTGCTGGTCACTTTCCTGCTGGAGATCCTCGGTGATGATGGCTGGGTCTGTATGGGGTTGAAGACAGCCACTATTTAGTAAATATTTAGCTTTGGTCTTACTATAGCTTTACGTCAACATGCATTACTTCTTAATATTCATGTTGTAATTGCTAAATAGATTGAGGCCTAAACTTAACTATGTTGTTCACCTTTTTGTAAAAATATGTGCCTTCTAACATTCACTACTCAGTTGTAAAATGTTTGTGGTAATAGTTGGATTCTGAGCCATAATTAATGTGCGAACACGAAGAACTCTAACAAATACAAATTACTACATTTACATATTGGGTATGAAGCTTCCTTTGGAACAACACACACAATACAATAAATGTGTTGAGCAATACACTCATACATTGTTCAAGGCAGTCAGTGGTCTGCCCAAAACGTTAACAAATATAGTGGTCTAAAATGTACACATTAACAATGGGTGAAAAAGTATTAAGGTGCCCTATGTTTCGAACTGGTGATGTTGGCCATGCAAAACAATTGGATGAGACTGAACATTTATGTAGGTGTTTTTAGCAAAAATTAAAACTATAAATATTTGTTGATATGGCCAACATCACATCTGTCAATTAACCATCTAAAAAAACCTTACCACCATGTGCTTGTTGTTGGCATAGGCGTGCGCAGCACATTTTATTAGGGGGTGCACCATCAGAGGGGTGTGTCTAGCACCACCTTTTGGGTGTGTCTAGCACCATCTATTGACGGTCAACGCAATATAAAATATCCACCCTTGTACCAATCCTAATAAAGCAGATACATTGGGGTATATTTACTAAGGTCCCGATTTTGACCGAGATGCTGTTTTTTCATCAAAGTGTCATCTCGGTAATTTACTAAGCAAAAATCACGGCAGTGATGAGGGCATTCGTAATATTTTGGAAGTCCTAGGAAAAAATCACGAATCAATACACCATCGGTCAAATACGCCTGCAATTTGCTAGAAATCGGGAATTTACTAAAAAGTGCAAAACACAAACACTGCCGACAATAGCCAAACACTGCCGTGATAAAATACAAATCGTGAAAAAGTGCTAAAAAAAACCAGACCTGCTTTTTTATCCCGTGTTTGTATAGGCATGCACGGATCCATGAGATCCGTGCATGTTTTTCAGTGGGAAGGGGGGGGAAATGTTATAAATTTTCTGAAAAAAAATTGCATGGGGTGCCCCCTCCTAAGGCAAACCAGCCTCGGGCTCTTTGAGCCGATCCTGGTTGCAGAAATATGGGGAAAAAATGGACAGGGGTTCCCCCATATTTAAGCAACCAGCATCGGGCTCTGCGCCTGGTCCTGGTTCCAAAAATACGGGGGACAAAAAGAGTAGGGGTCCCCCCGTATTTTTTAAACCAGCACCGGGCTCCACTAGCTGGACAGATAATGCCACAGCCGGGGGTCACTTTTATACAGTGCCTTGCGGCCGTGGCATCAAATATCCAACTAGTCACCCCTGGCCGGGGTACCCTGGGGGAGTGGGGACCCCTTCAATCAAGGGGTCCCCCCCCAGCCACCCAAGGGCCAGGGGTGAAGCCCGAGGCTGTCCCCCCCATCCAATGGGCTGCAGATGGGGGGCTGATAGCCTTTGTGATAAGTGTTTGATATTGTTTTTAGTAGCAGTACTACAAGGCCCAGCAAGCCTCCCCCGCAAGCTGGTACTTGGAGAACCACAAGTACCAGCATGCGGCGGAAAAATGGGCCCGCTGGTACCTGTAGTACTACTACTAAAAAAATACCCCAATAAAGACATTACACACACACCTTGAAAGTATAACTTTAATACATCCATCCACACCTCCATATACACATACTTACCTTATGTTCCCACGCAGGTCGGTCCTCTTCTCCAGTAGAATCCATGGTGTACCTGTAGAAAAAATTATACTCACATAATCCATGGTTGAAGGCTCCTCGGTAAATCCTTTTGTAATCCACGTACTTGAAAAAATAAAAAAACGGATACCCGACCACGAACTGAAAGGGGACCCATGTTTTCACATGGGCCCCCTTTCCCCGAATGCCAGAAACCCACTCTGACTGATGTCTAAGTGGGTTTCTTCAGCCAATCAGGGAGTGCCACGTTGTGTTACAATGTAGGTCAGCGGTTGACCGAAAGTTCCCACCATTGGTTACAATGGAGCGCATAGGCGCTACATTGTAACACTGCCGTGTGCCGCCTGTCATACAGTACAGGAGCACACAGCCGATCAGGAGGGTGCCACAACGTGGCGCTCCCTGATTGGCTGAAGAAACCCACTTAGACATCAGTCAGAGTGGGTTTTTGGCATTCGGGGAAAGGGGGCCCATGTGAAAACATGGGTCCCCTTTCAGTTCGTGGTCGGGTATCCGTTTTTTTATTTTTTCAAGTACGTGGATTACAAAAGGATTTACCGAGGAGCCTTCAACCATGGATTATGTGAGTATAATTTTTTCTACAGGTACACCATGGATTCTACTGGAGAAGAGGACCGACCTGCGTGGGAACATAAGGTAAGTATGTGTATATGGAGGTGTGGATGGATGTATTAAAGTTATACTTTCAAGGTGTGTGTGTAATGTCTTTATTGGGGTATTTTTTTAGTAGTAGTACTACAGGTATCAGCGGGCCCATTTTTCCGCCGCATGCTGGTACTTGTGGTTCTCCAAGTACCAGCTTGCGGGGGAGGCTTGCTGGGCCTTGTAGTACTGCTACTAAAAACAATATCAAACACTTATCACAAAGGCTATCAGCCCCCCATCCGCAGCCCATTGGATGGGGGGGACAGCCTCGGGCTTCACCCCTGGCCCTTGGGTGGCTGGGGGGGGGAACCCCTTGATTGAAGGGGTCCCCACTCCCCCAGGGTACCCCGGCCAGGGGTGACTAGTTGGATATTTGATGCCACGGCCGCAAGGCACTGTATAAAAGTGACCCCCGGCTGTGGCATTATCTGTCCAGCTAGTGGAGCCCGGTGCTGGTTTCAAAAATACGGGGGACCCCTACTCTTTTTGTCCCCCGTATTTTTGGAACCAGGACCAGGCGCAGAGCCCGATGCTGGTTGCTTAAATATGGGGGAACCCCTGTCCATTTGTTTCCCATATTTCTGCAACCAGGATCGGCTCAAAGAGCCCGAGGCTGGTTTGCCTTAGGAGGGGGGACCCCACGCAATTTTTTTTTTACATTTAAACTTTATTTATTTTTTTAACAAAGTGCACAATGAAGCCCAGCACGGATCTCTCAGATCCGGCCGAGATTCATTGTATTAAAGTCGGCAGTGTGTTACAAGTCACTCACGTAAAACACTGCCAAAAAAAACGAATGACATCGACATCGGAAAACCCGAAAATGCAAAATACGGCAGCTTAGTAAATTAGTCGTAATCAATTCAAAAAGTTGCATATTTACACTTTCGATGTCATTCGTGATTGAACTTTGACCTCAAACGGGAAAACACGAATCTTAGTAAATTTACCCCATTGTCAGATGTTGTGGTGTGCACCAAACAAACACCCCTGATGGCACTCTCTGCAATTACACTGCTCCTCCTCAGCCTGGTCTGGCTCCCTCTCACTTTCCCCTGCAAACTGCAGCAGCTTACTTACAAGTCAGTCACTCACTGACACTGACAGTCGCAGACTAGTACTACTGCTGCTGCTGGAAAAACGAGTGACGTGTCAATGTTGATGCCGACCACCTGCCAGTATTGAATTTGTCTTCCTAAGAGGAACGCTGGCTGCATGCTGCTCCTCATCAGTGGCTAGCGTTGGCATAGCATAGAAGGATAGAGGTGGGCATGTGGCGGGTGCGGGTGCGAGCAGCATGATGTAATCACGTCACATCACACTGTTTTTGTACATGGAGGTGGAGCCGGGAGTTTGAAAGCTGGTGGCAGTGGCACCCTTGATTAACCCAGACATCCGGTCAGTACTGCAGTCCTGACAGGGTGCAGCACAGAGGGGACAGTAATCAGCCTGCTTGGCGATCGCTGCATCAGGCATGTGTGATCTGAGTGCCAGACATTAGGGGGTGCCTGTGCGCACGAGGCACCCCCCCTGCGCACACCTATGGTTGTTGGTGATTATTACAAGGATGACTGGTCATTTGTGTCATTTTTTTTGCTGTGCACAAACAGTGGTGCAGATGTATAAACCTGGAGAAGGCATATGGAAGTGAAAAACCAGTGATATGTGCAAGGTGATAAAGGCACAAGGCAAACAGCTCCAATATGTAAATTAACAGTTGTGTTTATTTTGTGCTGCTGCCTTTATTACCTTGCACATATCACTGCCTTTTCACTTCCTTATGCCTTCTCCAGGTTAATAAATCTACCCCACTGTTTTTTTACTTATTTACAGGTAATTGTTATGTTTACTCACCAGACAACTGAGGGGATTGTGGATCCTCACTTTGTGGGCTGGCCAAAAGAGCTAGTGGTGGCAGGGCCGACACTGCGAAGATGCGCTGTTGGGGTGGTGATGCTGGTGCTGGAGATTTAGCCTCAAGCCGGCGTCTCTTGGTTGGCCACCTAGCCACAGTAACCGAGCCCTGTGATGGGCGCCTTAGTGGAGGGGCGTTTGCAGAAGAAGAACCTATGTGATAAGATAAACATTAACATTTTGTATTTCTATGTGTTTGCAGAATATGTGTTTACAGTAAAATCTTACCTGCATTGCCACCATCTGGATCTCTTGGCAGTGTTGGATGAGGCCTGGCTGCGCTGCTTCTCTTTCGTACTGTAGAAATATGAAGAATGTCCTTATGAACATACTATTTTGTTGATATGTTTATGCAAATTCCTTATTGTGATGTAAACATATGTGGAACCTGATGAGAAGAGAAGTAAACTAAACGATGCTTATGCTTTTCTGCCTGACTTCATTGGGTGTGTATACTTTAAATAAGAAACAATTTCACCAAATAATCCATACACAAAGGCGCATAATGCACAGTATTATACTACTTAAAACCCAAACATCGTAGCTTGACACAACCACAATATTGCACGCTAAGGTACCAATTTTTGATGCTAACAAGAAAACACTAGCCACAAATATCTGCAAAAAATTGTAAAACATCAAAACCAAATATGCATGAAAAATCACATCAAGCACACAAAGGACAACCCAGAACAACACACATTAAACTTAAATCCTATGAAATTGTAAAAAAAAAATACTTTGCATAAAACATATTCATCACACTTCTTTAAAATACACCTACAAACATTTACTTTTGACATAAAACACCAGAAAAAGGCCAAGGCAACCAGAAAAAAATACTATACAAAGGATAAAAACATACATAATTGAGAATAACACTACTCAGGCCTGGCCAACCTGTGGCTCTCCAGATGTAGTGAAACTACACATCCCAACATGCCCTAGCACAGTTTTAGCATTCCCTAATAGCAAAACTGTGGCAAAGCATGATGGGACTTGTAGTTTTACAACAGCTGGAGAGCCACAGGTTGGCCAGGCCTGCACTACATCACCAACACATTAGAAGTGTAACACCCCTTTACCTGGGCTTTCTGGGTAATGGTGTGTATTTAAACTCTTCCCGCTTTGCAATGCTTCTCACCTTGAACTTCTCTTGGTATTAGTGCCTCCACCCGAATCTTAACGTGACGTGCTCTTCTGGGAAGTGTTCAATTTTGGAAACACCAGAGGGGGACTCGGGAAACCCTCTGCCCACCACGTGCTTAGACCGCCCCCACTACAGGAATATATCACACGGATATGTTGCAAAAGCCACCCTGGCACATTTATTAAAGGGTCTGGAATAGCAATTGCTTTTATGCATTTATATACAAGGGAATATAGTAGATCAATAAAAGAGGACATATACTAAAGGCATAGGAACATGTTGGTCAGTAATGCACACACATATCTAAAGGGTGTATAATGCAGTAATAAGAAAAATGAACATAACACATGAATCTGCTTTCTCCTGTCTGTCTGTCCCTTCCTGAACTTCCCTTTTGTATGCAGATAACACCCTGGCCTTTGCAATCACTGACTGGCTAATGACAACTTAAAACAGCAGTGTCACAAGGAATTTCACACATACCACAACAGCATTAGACAATACATCCCCCACTATAGTGCACTGTTATTTCAGAGTCCCTTATCTTCTGCATGCTATAGCTTGACTGAAAATGTACTTTAACAGGTTCCAATGGACACTTTCAGCAATGCTGGTACTTGTAGTTCCACAAACTGATTCTTGGTGAAATCACACACTTTGTTAGCTACTATTTATCAGTCTTTTCCAAGAAACATAACACTGTAAACCGTTACTTATCTCACATTCCTCCAAAGTGTGTCCCTCTGCAAACTGTCCTCTCCAGGGGTCAAAAAGGAAGTTTTGAATTGCATTATCCTCTGTAGTCCACTTAACTTCATCAGACTGGGGTTCCCCCTCTCCGTAGGGCTCTTTCTGTACAGTCACGTGGACTTCTTCCCCAGTATTCTCCAGTCATTGTCAGCTGCATCTTAGCTATATCCCAGACATGGTTCCTTCTCCCTCCTTGTCCATCTCCTCCTCCACTCCTCTGGACAAAAGCCTTCCATTCTCCACTCCCCCCTCCCCATGCCCTGTTTCTCCACCCCCTGACAGCCTCTGCGTGTATCTCTGTATATCCTCTGAAACCCAAGGCTGTCTGGGAGATGTAGTCTCTAAACACAAAATGGCCGGTGTCCAATTTTACATTTGCTGCCTGTCATAAGCGCTGGGCGCTACATACTCCCCCTGTGGGACTGGCGATCCGCTGACAAAGTGATGAGCCTGTTCCACACCCTGAAAAGGAATATGTGTTAAACCATTCTGTCTGTTTACACATCCACACATACCCTGACAAGCTCCTACGATGACAGGGGTGGGCCCCAAATAAGGCCAAGGGTAGACCCAGTGAGGGTGAACCACCCTGGGCACTTCAGTGGCCCTTCCTAACTCATCATAAGTAAATATCATAGGGGCCCTAGTGGTGCGTCTGGGTCGGCTAATAGCTGGAAGGGCTCCCTCATATCCCTCTGACACCCTTTCTGGTTGTTCAGCCTCTCCCCCAACATCTCTCTCTTCTGGTTGGTCCTGAGCCTGTCCCTCAGGTTCTTTAACTTCCACCGTTACTTCAGGTACGACCTCCTCCAACCTGCACACCTGTTCTCCTCTTGGCTCTCCTGTAGCTCTCTCAGTAGACCTGTGGGGTCTAGTGACCTCATGACTTTGAATGACAGTCTCATTTTCCGTAGTGGGAGAATCATACCCCCATTCATCCTCACTGCAATCTGTCTCTTTATAATCTCTAGTTTCCTCTCTCCTGGTAGACCTCAGTCTTCCTGGCTTCCTCCAGGGCACCCTCTCGGTGGTCTCAACAGCATGCTCGGTCTTGAACCTCACATCTCTCCCAATCGGTAATAGGTGTTGACGGTGATAAGTCTTTATGGGCCCTGTTTGTCCTTCAGGCCTTACACGGTAAACAGGTGCCCCAGACATTTTGGCCACCACTTCATAGGGTTCTTCTCTCCATCGATTTGCCAATTTATGCTTTCCTGGTATTCCCAGGTAGCGGAGCAGTACTCTGTCTCCTATCCCCAGTACATTCTCTTTCACACGACTGTCATATCGAGTCTTGTTTCTCAAACCAGACGTAGAAGAAGCTTCTTGAGCCAACTTGTGAGCATGTCTCAGTTCTTCTCGCAGTCTCTGCACATACTGTAAATGTGTCTCCCCCGAGTGGGAAACCTCCATTATTCCGAAACAAATGTCTACAGGCAGTCGGGCTTCTCTTCCAAACATAAGGAGGTATGGTGAGTATCCAGTTGACTCATTTTTTGTGCAGTTATATGCATGTACTAACTGACTGATGTGCCTACTCCAGTGTGCCTTCCTGGCAGTGCCCAAAGTGCCCATCATGTTGAGAAGCGTTCAATTGAATCTCTCTGGCTGCGGGTCCCCTTGTGGATGGAATGGTGTCGTCCTCGACTTCTGTATCCCGCACAATTCGCAGATCTCTTTTATCAGCCGACTCTCAAAATCTCTTCCTTGATCAGAATGGATCCGGGCTGGAAGTCCATAATGCACAAATAATTTCTCCCATAGAATCTTGGCAACAGTTGTGGCTTTTTGATCTTTGGCTGGGTAGGCCTGGGCGTACCGAGTGAAATGATCTGTCACGACGAGAATATGTGCTGTGTTGCTTTCATCTGGCTCTACAGAAAGGAAATCAATACACACCAGCTCTAGTGGCCCATCACTCTAAATGTTTTTCAATGGTGCAGCTCTTTCGGGCAGTGTTTTACGCAGAATGCAAGTCCCACAATTTCTGCAATATTTTTCAATATCAGTCTCCATCCTTGGCCAATAGAACCGATCGGCAATCAATCCGCTTGTTTTCTCAACACCTAAGTGCCCATGTTGGTTATGTAGGGTATTCAGTATAGAATCGCGATGTTTATTTGGCAGAACCAACTGTCTTCTTACTCTACCATCTCGGTGGGTAGATTCCCTATAAAGGAGGCCTCCTCTGACCATCAGAAATTCTCTTTGCCTGTGCAGTAAGATGGCTTCTTCTGTTTTAAGGGCCTTTGGCCCCAACCTCTCATTGTTCTTTATCATCCAATAGACCGCTCCTAGGGACAGATCTTCTAGTTGATCACTTTTCAGCTGTTTCCTACTGATCCTCTGCAGATCACCCAGTTCAAACTGACTCAGCCAGCAATAATGTTTGGGCAGTGCCGCTTCTGAAACTCCCAATGCAGTGATACATTCTCTCACAGGTGGCACCACCACTCTTCCTTCATGGCACATACCTCTTACTTCTGGAGCAGGCACTTCAACCCACTCTTCTTCAGGTGATTCCGCATGTCTTCCAGACAACCTGGACAAAGCATCAGCATCAATGTTTCCTTTGCTAGGTCGGTACTTCAGCGTGAAGTCATACACAGCCAAAGCTGCCAGCCATCGATGTCCTGTGGCATCCAACTTTGCTGTAGTCTGGATGTATGTCAACGGATTGTTGTCAGTATGGACTTCAAATGTAGCACCATATAAATAATCATGCAGACGGTCGACAATGGCCCATTTTAATGCCAAGAATTCCAGCTTGTGCACAGGGTAATTCTTTTCGCTGGGTGATAGGCCTCGGCTAACATAGTGCACAGGCCTCATCTGGCCTTCTTGTTCTTGGTAAAGTACTCCTCCGAGTCCATCAAATGATGCATCTACATGAAGAATGTATGGAAGGTCAGGGTTTGCATAGGCGAGCACTGGAGACTGGGTAAGACCATCCTTCAATCTCTTGAATGCAGTTTCACACTCTTCTGTCCATCTCTCCCCAAATAGGTCATTAACACGGAGAAAGTGTTTATTTCCTTGCTGGGTCATCCACCCCTTCACTGGTGGGTACCCTTTGGTTAATTCTGTCAAAGGCTTGGCTAGTTTCGAATATCCTGGAACAAATCTTCTGTAGTACCCACAGAACCCCAGAAAAGACCTCAGTTCCTTTAGTTTTGTGGGCCGTGGCCACTCTTCCACAGCTTCTACTTTGGCTGGGTCAGTGGAGATCCCTTCTCTGCTGACAATGTGCCCAACATACTTGACTTGCTTCTGGCATAGTCGACACTTTTCTAAAGATAGCTTTAGCCCTTTACTCTTCAATCGGTCAAGTACTTTGAGCAATCTCTCGTTATGTTCTTGTAGAGTCCTCCCAAAAACAATCAAGTCATCCAAATACACGATTACCTCACGGAAATTCATGTCCCCCACGGTCTCATCCATGCACCTCTGAAAGGTGGCTGGGGCACCTTTTACCCCCTGTGGCATTCTCTTGAACTGAAAGAACCCTTCAGGGCATATGAAGGCGGTCTTCTCAGCATCTCCCGGACTCATTAGAATCTGGTAGTACCCACTCCTGAGGTCTAGCACAGAGAACCATTTGCTTCTTTGCAGACAGTCAAGTGCCTCATCAACTTTAGGCACTGTGTACTTGTCTGGCACTGTTCGCTTGTTAAGAGTTCGGTAGTCCACACACATCCGGATATCACCATTCTTCTTACGAGCCACCACTATTGGAGAGGCATAGGGACTCTCTGATTTTTCAATTACATCATTCTCCAGTAGACCTTTCAGATGACTTCTTACATCATACAAATCCGCAGGGGCCAATCTTCGTGACCTTTCTCGAAAGGGTTTTTCATCAGTAAAACAAATCTTATGTTGGACCCCTCTAGCCAGCCCTAGGTCCCAATCTCCTAGGGAGAAAACATCTCTCCTCTAACATTTCTTTGATCAGTCTGTCTAGATCGGCTTTCATGGCATCTGTACATTCATAGCATGGTTGGAAACTGTCTGCAACCAACACACTCTTTTTCTGAGCTTCTTCTGCCTCCTTTTTTCGATAGGCCGCCAGGCATACAGGATGAATGGTGAGCGTCTGGTAATATTCCTTTCCACCCTCCTCTCTGCACCATTGGGCTAGTGTATTGAACAAATGAGCATTGGTTCCTATGATAGCTTGCACATCTCTATCCTCTTCTTCTGGATCGGGACCCACAAGGGCGACTACTTGCACTTTTTTTCAATCCCAGCAACTTCTCTTGGGAACTTGAGGTCCACTGTGATGTATCCGAGATATAGATAGCTCTGTTCACTGAGGCCCCAGATGGTCAGCCCAGACAATGGATGTACCTTGACATCAGACAGATTCTCACGAAACCACTTCTCGAACACAATGGACACCTGGGAACCACTATCCAGTAGAGCCGTACACCTCTGTCCATTCAATAAGGCAGTCACGTGAGGCGCTGGACCAACTAGGCCAGGTGGCAATATATTCCAGGTAGCAGGTGAGTTCCCCACAGCATTGGTACTAACTTTCTTTAGGGGGCCAGGGTGGGGTCTTCTGGTCCCCCTTTCTCGTTTCCCGAAGGCTGTTCAGGTTGTGGGGATTGCTTATATGATGACCTCTGATTCCATCTGGCTGGACACTGTCTAGCTATATGTCCAGGCCGACCGCACTCAAAACATCTTCTGGGGTCACCTCGACTCTCTAGTTGTATTGGAGATGATGAATGCGAAGGCCATGGGGCCTCCCTAGCTGTCTGAAGGGCTAGCAGACGGTCTATCTGTTCCTTCTGCACTTGAAGGATCTTCAGTAACTCCACCTCTTTTGCACTGGTTTCCTGCTTCAGGCTAACAGTCTTTATCTTTTTGGCCACACCATCTCTAGCTTCGATTATAGCTTCCTCTTGTTTGACTTCATTGATTAGCTGGTTGAAAGAAGGAGCTGGGTTTCTAGTAGAGTATCCCCGGAGCTTCAATGCAACTGGGTCTAAAGACAGTGCTCCTCTTAGTAACTGTTGCATGCGACTCCAATCTACTTCACTGAGGGTCATTCCACCTTTTTCCACAATGCGGTAAATTAGCTTGTCCAGGCGGTATAGATATTTGGACAATCTCTCCCCAGGTGTTTCTTAACTTGTAAAGGAGGTCAGTGGCATCTTCTGATGTTCCAAACTCTCTTTCCAGAGCCGCTAGATAGTTCCGTGCAGTAGCATTAGGGTCACTCCGACGAGTGGCCTGCACAATCTCCATTGCTGGACCACGTAAACTCTCCACTATCCGTTGTCTCTTTGCAGTCTCAGGACAGTGCCACTCTTCCATGTACTGGATTGCAGTGTCTTTCCACACCTCATAGGCATCTTCTCCAGTTGGAACAGGTTGGACACCTGAGAAAGGTCTCAATCTCCTATATCCACCATCATACTGGTTTCTTCCCAGTTGCTCCACGAGTTTATTCATAGCGACCAAAAATAATTGACTCTGCATGTCAGAGGCTTCATCTAGGCCCAGAGGTGAATCATCTTGTCTTCGAATGTCAGGGTACTGTACAATGGGGCTCCTTGTCCTCTCTTCAGTAGGACTTGATTCTTGGGCAATTCTCATCCCCTCACTTGGCTTAAGAGGCAACACTACACTCCAACGTTTGCTTCCCTCATATGAAAAAACAGCAGGGATCAATCCTCTCTCCAACACAGCATCGCTCTCTAGCAGCACAGCATCATCCCTCCTGCCCAGTACATTTGGCCTCTGCATCCCTGTCCGATCTGCAATCATCTTGGTAACCTCCTCATCTGGAACTTCCTGCAGTTCACCGCACAAAACAAAACAGCATTCTGAATCTTTGGATAGTTGTTCACACCAACCATATACTTCTTCTGGCTTCAAACTAGCCATGGCGCCCGCCTGGTAAGCAAATTCTGAGTTAGCTGTACGAATCTCAGCAGTGCACTCCACTGTAACACCCCTTTACCTGGGCTTTCTGGGTAATGGTGTGTATTTAAACTCTTCCCGCTTTGCAATGCTTCTCACCTTGTACTTCTCTTGGTATTAGTGCCTCCACCCGAATCTTGACGTGACGTGCTCTTCTGGGAAGTGTTCAATTTTGAAAACACCAGAGGGAGACTCAGGAAACCCTCTGCCCACCACGTGCTTAGACCGCCCCCACTACAGGAATATATCACACGGATATGTTGCAAAAGCCACCCTGGCACATTTATTAAAGGGTCTGGAATAGCAATTGCTTTTATGCATTTATATACAAGGGACTATAGTAGATCAATAAAAGTGGACATATACTAAAGGCATAGGAACATGTTGGTCAGTAATGCACACACATATCTAAAGGGTGTATAATGCAGTAATAAGAAAAATGAACATAGCACATGAATCTGCTTTCTCCTGTCTGTCTGTCCCTTCCTGAACTTCCCTTTTGTATGCAGATAACACCCTGGCCTTTGCAATCACTGACTGGGTAATGACAACTTAAAACAGCAGTATCACAAGGAATTTCACACATACCACATACAGCATTAGACAATACATCCCCCACTATAGTGCACTGTTATTTCAGAGTTCCTTATCTTCTGCATGCTATAGCTTGACTGAAAAGGTACTTTAACAGGTTCCAATTGGCACTTTCAGCAATGCTGGTACTTGTAGTTCCACAAACTGATTCTTGGTGAAATCACACACTTTGTTAGCTACTATTTATCAGTCTTTACCAAGAAACATAACACTGTAAACCGTTACTTATCTCACATTCCTCCAAAGTGTGTCCCTCTGCAAACTGTCCTCTCCAGGGGTCAAAAAGGAAGGTTTGAAATGCATTATCCTCTGTAGGCCACTTAACTTCATCAGACTGGGGTTCTCCCTCTCCGTAGGGCTCTTTCTGTACAGTCACGTGGACTTCTTCCCCAGTATTCTCCAGTCATTGTCAGCTGCATCTTAGCTATATCCCAGACATGGTTCCTTCTCCCTCCTTGGCCATCTCCTCCTCCACTCCTCTGGACAAAAGCCTTCCATTCTCCACTCCCCCCTCCCCATGCCCTGTTTCTCCACCCCCCGACAGCCTCTGCGTGTCTCTCTGTATATCCTCTGAAACCCAAGGCTGTCTGGGAGATGTAGTCTCTAAACACAAAATGGCCGGTGTCCAATTTCACATTTGCTGCCTGTCATAAGCGCTGGGCGCTACAGAAGAATGAACCAATTTACAATCACAATTAGCTAGAAGACATTTCAGACAACTAAGGACAAAGCACAGATGTTTAAATTTTAAACAACAAGACAAATAACTCACCATCCTGCCTTGGCCGATCCGAATCCCGGACATGAGTCACACCAACCACTTCTGGCGGAATGAGAGTACGCACAGGCTCCTCCCAATCCCGATAAGGCGCTCGGAAGGGGTGTCCACCCCCGGTTTGGCGGGCTGATTTAGCCTCCTTGGCCATCTTCGCCTTGACACGGTGCTTTATGTCGTAGAAACGCTTACGACGCGTGTCCTCGGTCCGCCTCACCACACCCTCACTATTAACAGCCGCAACGACCTTCCCCCACAGAACAGTCTTCCTGCGTGACGACACCTTTGCAGCATCATGGCCAAACAACTGCCGATGATGCCTCATCAGCTCCCGCACCAAAGCCATATTCTCAGCGTAACTGAATTTAACATTGCGGCCCGTCTTTGTAGTGGTGCGTGGCTGCGGAGCCACAACACCATCACTATTACTGGAGGCCGCAGCAGCAACCTCCCCCTCCTCCTCACTAACCTCCTCCACCTCACTCACCTCCTCCCTCTCACTCACCTCCTCCACCTCACTCACCTCCTCCCTCTCACTCACCTCCTCCACCTCACTCACCTCCTCCACCTCACTCACCTCCTCCACCACACTCACTTCTGACTGGGACATAATCAGGACAAACAACAAATAATACTGAGAAAAATAAAACAGTACACACACTCCTCCACTACCACTACACACCACACACCAAACACACACACACTCACAAACAATGACAATAGACGTTAAAAAAAAAACAATGACAAAAAAACTAGACAGACTTTTAAATAACTACACAACAGGTATGACAAGACTACTTACACACACAGTACAGCACTCAACAATCGAAAATAACCTCCTCAAATCCTCCACAAACTCCAAAAAACTCACCAACTCCTAACACACCTTCCTCTCACCTCTCCACTAGCTAAACCCACGAGGTTCGGACGGTTTGGGGTGTTTTTATAGTAATGTGCACAGACACTTCTCCATCACGAATCAAACCAATCACGGACGAGTGACAAAAACGAAACTTAGAAAAAAAACGCGTCCGGGAACGGATAAACACTGCCGAAACCAAAATGTGACGCTGTCGTAAACAAACCTCATAACACGGCCGCAAAACCACTAAATCGGCCGCATTCTACCTTACAAAACCACAAATGACATCGACATCGGAAAACACGAAAAATACAAATACGACATCTTAGTAAATGAGGCGTCAAATTTTCAAAAAGTTGCAAATTCACACATTCGATGTCATTCGTGATGAATCTCCCTCCAAATCGGTACTAATACGAATTTTAGTAAATTTACCCCACTGTCTCCAATCCACAATAACAGCACAGAGGCAGTGATGGCAGTCAGACTAACAGATTACAGCCTATAATAGATATATTGGAGGTCATTCCGAGTCGTTCGCTCGGAAAATTTCTTCGCATCGCAGCGTTTTTCCGCTTAGTGCGCATGCGCAATGTCCGCACTGCGACTGCGCCAAGTAAATTTGCTATGAAGTTTGGATTTTTACTCACCGCTTTTTCTTCGCTCAGGCGATCGTAGGGTGATTGACAGGAAATGGGTGTTACTGGGCGGAAACAGGCCGTTTTATGGGCGTGTGGGGAAAAACGCTACCGTTTCCAGAAAAGACGCGGGAGTGGCTGGAGAAACGGAGGAGTGTCTGGGCGAACGCTGGGTGTGTTTGTGACATCAAACCAGGAACGATAAGCACTGAACTGATCGCAGATGCCGAGTAAGTCTGAAGCTACTCTGAAACTGCTACGAGATGTGTAATCGCAATACTGCGAATCTTTCGTTCGCAATTTTGATAAGCTAAGATTCACTCCCAGTAGGCGGCGGCTTAGCGTGTGCAATACTGCTAAAATCACCTTGCGAGCGAACAACTCGGAATGAGGGCCATTGTCTGCAAATCCCCAGATTATTTCCTCAGTAGCCAGCTCTAACAGAGAGAGAGTCAGGAACATAAAGTTACTAATAATAGTCACTGGACTCTTAATAAACTCTTACTGTTCATATACTCCTGTGAGGAGCAGCACTTACCGATGTTAGTCAGGAGACCGCTACTTTACTGTTCCCTGTCCCGCTCTCTCGGTGAACAGGCAGAGAGAGAGCAGGATTATAAAACTGTTGTATTGCTACATCTGCAAGATATTATTGCTAGAACGCATTAATCCCTACAATCACTGTGGATTTATACAAGGAAAAGAGATTGAGGAATACTAGGTAGTGTTGCTTCATACTCTGGAGACTCATAACAGGGAACTGTTTCAGAGGAAAACAAAACTTATTTAATAGAGACATAACCAGGCTTTCTAAGTGCCCGAAAGGATTCTTCACATGTGCACCAACATGGTAGAAGGGGTACCCCGATAGACTGTGATACTGTTATTTTATTGTAAATTTAGTTAATTATTATATAGTCGGCTCAGTCAATGTTGATTGATAAGGCGACCAGAGTGAGCATTGCATGACAAATACAGTTAAGGCTATAGTAATGAATTAAGCTGATAGGCCTTGTACTAACCCTTTCAGCCTAAAACACTCTAGCAGAACCAGGTAAAGGAATACGTGTTGACACAGAGTTCCAGACCAATAAAACTTGTTTATTGTTTTAGGTGTGCAAATTTTATTGCATCATTGTAATGTAATTCTGTTCAATGACGTATTGCTATTCTGAATTGCCAGAGAAATTCACTCCGTAATACTTACCTGTAAATTGTAACCTTCCACGTGATACTTACCCCGAGTGTCACAATTGGCGTCACAAACAGGATACGTTCAAGATGTCTGACCCACAGACTCCTGCATCAACGTCAGGCCGGAGGCTTCTGCCCGCAGCTTCCAGGCAGGAAAGCTTGACTACTACCATGACGGCATCACCTATCACCATACTGTATTGTTTTGGGGCCCCATGGTTACCTACATATGATGGAAACACGTGCTTTTCTGGCACGACCACCTTTAAAGAGTTTAAGGATAAAATGCACTCAATGCTTTGTTTATACCCACTGAGTGAGAAACAGCAAGTTAAGATTTTATTGGGACAATTGAAGGGCCCTGCATGGCGCAGGGTGAAGGCCTGGGATGACAGTGAAAAGGAGACAGTAGAGTGCTTCTTCAAGAAACAGAAACCCAATGAATCGTTGCAGGAGTTTGCTCTTGGGCTGCAGGAGGCCATGAAAACAGTTCAAGCTCTCAACGCCTGGGAGGTTGGGCAGGCCAATGAGACGCTAATCAACCTGTTTATAGAGGAGCATAGGGGGAAGCGATTTGTTCACAACTGTGAATGTTGAAACGGCAACAGCCAAATAGCTCCTCCCCCAAGTTTAAAGAAAATGTTTTGCAAATACTCGGATTGAATCAAAGTGATGATGCCAAGGATGACACGTTATCTGAAAAACTTGAGGATGAAGGGTCCAATGACACTAAACCGTGCATCAGGCTTGAAACCCTGACACAGAGAGGAGCTGTCCTCCAACAGGCCCAAACACCAACTGGGTTGGATCATGTAAGCCTTCTTGGAAGCAAGCTTACAGAACTAACACTAAAGCTGGCTCAGATGGACCAGAGGTTGGAAGAGCTTGACCGAGGACAAGATCAAGGTCGACGCCGGGAATGACGCCAAGGGCGCAATGAAAGGAGTCACCCTCACTGTGTTATGAGCCACGGCTGTGGCTCATTCCTGTTTTGCATTTTTGGTTATGTATTTTATGTTATACTTCTGTTTCTGTTCCCCGTGGGTGTCATGGGGGTGTTCGGAGCCCACCCTTAAAGAAAGGGTACTGTTATGAACCACAGGTAGTGGTTCATTCCTATTTTATGTTTATAAGTAGTCTTGCAGGCCAGGATTTCCCGTTGCTCTGGTTTAAGAAGATTCTTGTTTCCTGCCAGTGGTGAGTCTGTGTGATTGCAGCTTGTTCCCATGTGTTCAGCCTCACCTGTCTGTTGATTGCACCTCTCAGTTGTGCAGCAGGGCAGCTGCACGACATAATTAATTAAGACTCTCTGTTATATGCTGGCTCAGTGCAATTCACAGACGCTGGTGATATTTCCAGATTTCCAGGTTTCCTGGGTTCCAGAGTTCATGAGTTCTGAGCTAGTCCCTGCCAGTTCCTGAGCTCCTGTCTAGCAGTGTCTGTCTAGCTGCTTTGAGTGTCGGTTCCTGTGTCGATTCCAGTGTCGATTCCAGTGTCTGATCCTGTGTCCTGCCGTGAAGCGTTCCTGTCCAGGAGTCCTGTGGTTTTGTCTGTGCCTGGTCGAATATCTGGCTTCTTGGTGTCCACCGGTCTGTCGTTTGGGATTCTGCCTGTCCTCCAGTTCTGAGAGTCTGTGTTGGCTACATTGGGGGTTCCTGTCCGTTTGCCAGTATTTGTACCGGTTCCGTGAGTAGCGGCTTTGCTGCGTCCGTCGGCTCAGGCCGCAGTATTCTTTGGTTATAATTTGTTTCTGGTGTTTTGCAGAGGGTTCTGCTTGTGCTGTCACCGCCGGTACACAACGGTATTGTGTCGGCGAGTGGACAGCATTTCCTTTGTTGTTGTTTTCCTTTGGCGGCGTGCCGCACAAATATTTAGGTTTAGGGTTGTTAGTAGCCCCTAGCCTTCTGTTTGTTTTAGCTAGAGGTCCCCTTGTTATTATCCTGTCTCGGTTCACGCCTTGTCTCAATCTAAGACCTGGGGGCATCGGAGTTGGGCAGACCTAATCCGCCCTTCAAACGCGGCTGCCGTGGGCCCAAGAAACCATAGTCACTCAGGCGTGAACGGACCACACGGGTGAAACAACGGAGGTAGGGTGCTAGGGGCTATTTCCACACCACACCTCGTTTCAGCGTCACATTCTGGTGCTCAGGACTCACTACGCAACACCTCCCTTGTTCTGAGCACCAGGAACCTAACATTATCACTAGCCATACAACAAAAAAGAAATAAAACTTTTTCTTTTTTGGCCCAGTCCAGTGTCTTGTCTAGAATCCAGTCCTGTCTAGAGTTCAGTGTGCAGAATCCAGTCCGGTGTTTAGAATCCAGTCCTGTCTAGAATTCGGTGTGCAGAATCCAGTCCGGTGTTTAAAAATCCAGTCTTGTCTTGTCTAGTTTAAAAATCCAGTCCAGTCTTGTCTTGTCTAGTCTAGTCTAGTCTTGTCTTGTGTAGTTTAAAATCCTCCTATGCCAACTATGCAAGCCCTGCAGGCGTCTCTCTCAGCCCTGAACTCTGCTTTCAGTGCTTTGAAACCTGAGCGGCTGGAAGTTTTGCAGTAAATCCTTAAAGCAACTGCAAAACCTTTGATAAAGCTAAATATTTATCTTACTTAAAACCCTTTAAGAGGTCTAAGAACACTGTACGCTATTGACGTATGGAATACCGTAAGGGTACGCACGTTGCGTAACAATCGCTTAGCCGTAGTCGAGACGCTCAAGCGTCACGTTTGCTCACGGCCAAGAGATCACATGCAGGCACGCTATTGGCTGCCGACTAACGTAATGGTTCGCTATAGCATAGCGAACGCTCGGGACCACGAGGAGATCACCAGCGGCGCAGACGCTCACAATGTTAAACCTTTATATGTAAACCATGAACAATGTATTATACAGGAAAACCTTAGTGAAATGATAGAGTGTAGATGCAACACAGTGTAACCTTATTAACTCAAAAGCTGTTCGAGCGTCACCGACGCTCTGAGAATACTTAACACTATAAGAAATACACAAATACTGGGCTTAGGGTCTAACGCCTTATATAAATGTTATACTTGAAAAGAATAATACAATACAAGTCATACACTACAATATAACACAGACTAACTAACCAGATAACTACACAGGAAATACAATACAATACAATTACGTTTAAGGGAAAATGAGAGAGAAAGAGGAGGCGAGAGAGAGAGAGAGATATGGCTCACAATAACAATAAAGACAATATGATTGCGGAGAAAACTTACGCACAAGGGGAACGATCGCATGCGCCTCGATATCCAGCTCCCGATTATCAGCAATGAGAACCGTTGAAGAGAGTGAGCTGGATATGATCGGCTTGTCTATTTATGCCCCACACACAATACAATTCAATGGTCCCTACAATCTCATTGTTCATTGGACACAGGAATTCGTCTTTGCATTATAACAAAAGGTCATAGGTTGATTCATACAGGTGGGCTGAGACCATTTCCAACTGCTCAGGTGGGTGGGAAACTAGGTTTCCCGCCGCATGGATAAGTAAGTGCAAATAATAGTAAAAGTACATAAACTTCTTATGTCCATAACTATTCGCACGAGCGATTAATCTGCTTCAAACCAACACCGGAATATTGCTAATTAAATACTCTTCCGATGGATACTAAACACCACTGTATGACCCATGTCTGACCCTTCGTATCAAACAAAGAGGGATCTCTTTGTCCATGAACATGCTATATTAACTAAACTTTCAGAATCTATCAAGGGGACCATGATCTACAAAATACATTATATAGTTAAAATATGTAACGAACGAGTCGCCCGCTAGACGCACATAAACTTTACCGTAAATGCGCACACCGCGCGCCTGCGGGTGCCCGCAGCGGCGAGTATGCGCACTCACGGCAGGGCTCATGAACGTGCAACAGGCACTCGCATGAGGTGCAAATATGGCAGTGTGTAGCGTGATATTTTTCTGACTTTGACAGTCCACCCTTTGGCAGTCAACAATAACTGCCACTTCCTAAAACATTTCAAAAAGAGAAAAATATATGTCAAGTGTAAATACATTTCTATGGTTGGGTAGGGGAGGAGAGGAGAAGGTAGGAAAAGGGTGTGACCTAGTGAGATAGCAGAAGCATGTGTGTATGAATCCATGTTTGGGGGGGTCATGTATCATCGTGCCGTACGTGTTTTAAATCAAGCTTCGAGGTATTGCGAAGTATACATTTGAATTTCTTCTTATCCCGCGGTACGGGTCTGTGGATGGGCTGTCAAACTTTACCGAGCTCTTTTCGGATTTTGGTTGCAACAAAATGGGGGAGCACATTTTAGTTGATGATACATGAATGGGGGGATATGTGATTGCTGATATCTGTGCCTGTATTCCCTATCGACTATGTGTGTCATTACCTGAAGGTTGTAGAGATGAAGATAAAGAACACTTATGGTAAATGCAGTGGTATTCTATGTCAGGTTAATGAACATTTGTCGGTTGAGGTCTTGTTCGGTGTCTGTTGAATGCAGTCTTCTTTGGGCTTTTGCCAAAAGGTGTGGGCAAAAGCTTTGTCAATGTCCATAGACTTACAAAAGTGTTGGGCTAGCGTAATTTTAAAATTTCTAGGGAAACTGGGGGTCTATGGCATAGTTCATCAAATATCTGTGTATAAGGTTGTCAAAACTTCTTCTTTAATCCATCAGTTGTCTGTATACAGGATCTTCAAATTCCTTGTCCAAGTGGGTCTTTTTACCTTGGAGAAAACGGAAAAACAGGTGAAAGAAACGGACCGTATAATCGCATTTTCATCACATCATTGTCTCTACCGTTGGGTCATAGATCAAATCCATTGGAATTACAATTTCCTCACTCCTTAGACTCATTACCCTGGTACTACGTTTGCACTTCGTTAAAGCCTGACCGCATCTAAATATCAAGCCAATCGATATGACAACACCCAAGATACATAGGAGAAACTTCCCTACATCCATTATGACTCCTTGAGCCCATTCTCCTAAACCAGAGAACCAATTTCGCGGGTTCAACCATGACACCCAACCAGTCAGCTCATTACCCACAGCAGCAAGGGTGAGATTGTGTCTCCTGCGAAATTCCCACTTTAATTGGAGAATATCATCCATCTTTTGGTCTATGACCTCGACCGGGTCCTCGGTGCTATTCGTAATATAGGTGCAGCATTTCACGCCGTACTGCGTTGCCAGTGTGACACAATATCCACCTGTCACTGCCGTGAGATAATTAAGAACCATTCTATGCTGAACCAGTTCTGTTTTATAAGCTTGAAGTTCTCTTCCAGTATACCTAAACGTGTCATCATACATTTCTGTGATATTGTCTAACAAATTTGCAAGCGCAGAGATATATCTATAGTTCAGCACTCCTCTAGCGGTGCGAGTGAAATCTAACGCAAGTAGAACCTGAATCCCGGTGGATTCATGGATCATGTCAGAGGCCGAATGCTCTGTCCTTTCTGTCAGTTGCCTTTTAACTACGTGCTCGTAGTGGGTGTGAGTATAAGGAGCTTGGGCACCACGGTGTATATCTTTCATTTTGGCATGAGATACAGTCATTACCTCAGGCAGTACTTTTCCAATATAACACAATCCTTCAGAGTTTGGGGCAAGCCACTTATACGCCTTCCTCCCGCATATGAAATATGCATCATCGGGGAGAACATATGGGACGGAGTAGGACATAACCATATTACACATCCTCCATGTGAAATCTCCCACCCCTAATTCTCCCATCTGTCTAGTACACGTATCAGTTTGTACGATATGTGCACAGTATCCTGGTGATACCTCTCCAACTCTCGTAATCCTACTTCCTAGGGTATACCTATATCGGAAAGATTTTTCTCTACTGGCTATGTGGCGTATAAGCTCTGTATCTGTAGGCATTCTATCTGCTCTATATGAAAAGGTCATGGTTTGGTTACTCCATGACACTTCCCAATTTCCCGGCTTTCGGGGATTGGTAATGTTAAAACATATTAGGGATCTATCCACATGATATTGGTGGAGCTTCAAACTAGGCGGACTGGAGATATTAAACCTCCTGTCCACCGGTCTCCCACCCTTTAGCTCAAGTACCTCCCCTACCGTTAAAGGAAATGGTACTAGTCCTGATTTGCTATGACCTTGAGGTACTTGAGAGCATACCCAACAATCTGTTTGATTTAACACACTACCCACTAGGGAGTGATAGTCACTCAATGGATGCCGGTCCATGTGGATATTAAAACTGGATTGGCATTTCTTAATGCACCCATCCTCAACTACGTTGTCACAGAGCCTACAGATACAGTTTTCTTCAGCTAACAATCCTTCACAATTCCTTCTATTGTCAATGCTATCGGATCGTTTTCTGATACTCGCCTTTACTTGTTGGTTAAGTTGTTCTTGGAAAACTACGCCTCCATCTTTGTCATCAGAACCCATTCCAGAACCTCTCTCGACCTCCATGGTACTCTCGCCGGAACAGACTGCTCTGGTCAACATCATGGTCAACAGGAAAATCCGGATCACAGTCTCTTGGGGCAAGTCCATCTTATAGGAGGAAACGGAGAAGAATGAGAAGGGGAAAAAAAATAATTGAGGGAGAGGGGATGGGAAGTGGAGAAAAACAATAAAAGGGAACAGGGAATCGACAACTGCTTTTGATCTTATGATTTTCCGATGCTCAGGTGCCGCCTCAGTCCTCCTGGAACAGACACTCCAGTGATACAACTTCCTCTACCGTCTGTTCCTTATCACGGGACCTCTCTGGATCAGCAACCTTCTTACAGTGGGACGAATGAACCCAAGTCTCTCTCTCGGCAACCTTCAATGCAGTAGTGCTAGTCAATAAGACTTGGTATGGTCCTTCCCATCTGTCAATAAGGCAACCTGAGCGTAGAAAATTCTGTATCATTACATAATCCCCAGGTTCAATGTCATGACAATTACTATCTGGTAACTCAGGAATCACTAACTTCAAATTATCATTTTGGTTCCTTAACTGTTTACTCATGTCAACCAGGTACTTTACAGTCACTTCATTGTTACACTTCAAATCATCCTGAGGGTTAATCATAACATGCGGTTGTCGACCAAACAAGATTTCAAAGGCGGACAGATTAAGAGGGGACCTGGGAGTGGTTCTGATGCTGTACAGTACAATGGGTAAAGCTTCTGGCCATGTCAATCCTGTCTCTGCCATAACTTTGCTCAGTTTATTTTTAATAGTGCTGTTCACTCTTTCCACCTTCGCACTCGCCTGGGGACAGTATGGAGTGTGCAGCTTGCTATCAATTCCCATCAACTTACACATTCCTTGAAAGACATCACCTGTAAAATGGGTACCCCTATCACTTTCGATTATTCTAGGGATACCATATCTACATACAAATTCCTGCACAATTTTCTTAGCAGTGAACATAGCAGTATTTGTGGCCGCAGGAAATGCTTCGACCCAATTTGAGAATACATCTATACAAACAAGTACATATTTCAAATTTCGACAAGGGGGTAATTGAATAAAGTCAATCTGTATTACCTGAAAAGGGCCGCCTGTAGGTGGGATATGAGATGGTTCTGTTGGTATTGCCTTTCCGATATTCTTTCTCAAACAGGTAAGGCATGACATTGCTCTCTTACTCGCATGAGATGAAAATCCTGGGGCGCACCAATATGCTCTTACCAACTTGCACATTCCCTCCTTGCCCAGATGAGTCAGCCCGTGTGCTGCCTCAGCTAAACATGGAAGATATGCTCTGGGGGGCCACTGGTTTACCTTGTCCATCCGTCCAGAGTCCTGAGGACTCCTGGCCATATCCCTTTGCCTTCCAGACTGCCTTTTCCTGTGTGGAACACAAATTTTGCATTTCACACAACTTCTGTGTGTTGATGGTATTAAATACCATCAATTGTGTGGTGTCTGTTTGTCTGGGGGTACCAGCTGCTAACTTAGCTGCTTCGTCTGCTCGGCTGTTACCAAGTGATACTGGGTCCTGGCTATATGTGTGTGCTTTACACTTGATAACAGCCACTCTGTCGGGTTCCTGTATTGCTGTTAGAAGCCTTTTGATGTGAGCTGCATGCGCTACCGGTGTACCAGCTGCTGTCATGAAGTTTCTGAGGCGCCATAGGGCTCCGAAATCATGGACTACCCCGAAGGCGTATCTAGAATCGGTGTAGATATTGGCTGATTTGCCCTTAGCCAATTCACATGCTCTGGTTAGGGCGACCAGTTCAGCAACCTAGGCTGAGTGAGGTGGGCCTAGCGGTTCAGCTTCTATGGTGCCTTGGTCATCTACGACTGCGTATCCAGTACACAAGTCTCCAGAGTCTGACTGTCTGTGACAACTACCGTCCGTGTAGAAAGTTAGATCTACATCTTCCAGTGGGTTGTCACTGATGTCAGGCCTTGCGGTAAAATTTTGGGTCAAATATTCCATACAATCATGTGTGTCCTCCTTTGTATTAAATCCTCCTTCCCCACCACTCTCATCCTCCACCCTTTGTGCCTGTCCAGGCACACCTGGGAGATATGTTGCAGGATTTAATGCACTGCATCTCCTTATGGTGATGTTTACGGGGGCCATTAGTGCCAATTCCCATCTTGTAAACCGCGCTGATGAGACGTGCCTGGTTTGGGCAGAATTTAGCAAGGCTGACACTGCATGTGGTGTATGAATTGTGAGGTTGTGACCTAGCACTACATCTTCGCTTTTCGTTACTAGCAATGCTATCGCAGCAACGCTTCGCAAGCATGTGGGGAGGGATCGCGCTACCGTATCTAGCTGAGCGCTGTAGTATGCTACCGGCCTGCTGGTATCACCGTGTTTTTGGGTTAGGACGCCTGCCGCGCAACCAGCACTTTCTGTTCCGTACAGCTCAAAGGGTTTCCCATAGTCTGGCATACCTAATGCTGGTGCCTGCGTTAGGCACCGTTTAAGTCTCTCAAATGCCATCTCGGACTCGTCTGTGTGCGAAATCCGATCAGGCTTGTTTGAGGAAACCATCTCCTGCAAAGGTAATGCTAGAATGGAAAATCCTGGGATCCAGTTACGGCAATACCCACACATTCCTAAAAACGTTCTGATCTGTTGCTGGGTTTGAGGCAGAGTCATGTCTCTAATTGCTTGAATTCTATCAGCGGTCAGGTGTCTCAGTCCTTGTGTTAGACAGTGTCCCAAATATTTTACTTTAGTTTGGCATAATTGTAACTTGTCTTTGGAAACCTTGTGTCCTGTGTCTGAAAGATGAAACAGGAGCTGTTTCGTATCCTTCAGGGATGCTTCCAATGAATCTGAACACAGTAGTAAATCATCCACGTACTGTATCAATATTGATCCACTCTCTGGTTGGAAAGACTGTAAACAATCATGCAAAGCCTGAGAAAATATACTTGGACTATCTATGAAACCTTGTGGTAATCGAGTCCAGGTGTATTGGACTCCTCTGTATGTAAATGCAAACAAATATTGGCTGTCGGGGTGCAGAGGTACCGAAAAGAAAGCGGAGCAGAGGTCAATAACAGTGAAAAATTTCGCAGTGGGAGGGATTTGCATAAGGATGACAGCTGGATTTGGCACTACGGGGAACTGACTCTCAACTATTTTGTTAATCCCCCTTAGATCCTGCACTAGCCTGTAACCCCTCCCCCCACTCTTTTTCACAGGGAAGATGGGACTATTGGCAGTGCTGGATGTTCTTTCCAGAATGCCCTGTTGTAGCAAGCGCTCTATTACGGGATACACTCCTAACTCCACCTCTGGCTTCAGAGGGTATTGTGGGATTTTTGGAGCTATCCTACCATCTTTTACTTGTACAACTACCGGAGCTACGTTTGCCATTAATCCAGTGTCCTGTCCATCTTTAGTCCAAAGTGACTCTGGTATCTGGGATGTCATTTCTTCTATTTGGGATGGAATCTTATTTGTCATAATGGTATGTGTCATTAATTTTGATGGGGAGTCTAACATGTCTCGCACTTCCTGAGCGTGATTCTCAGGTATGTCCAAGAATACACCTTCAGGAGTACAATAAATGACGCACCCCATTTTACACAATAAGTCTCTTCCCAGGAGATTAGTCGGTGCCGATGCAGCCAGCAAAAAGGAATGCTTGGTATGTAAAGGCCCTATTGTAATCTCGGCTGGTTTGCTAACAGGGTAGTGCTGGACTACTCCCGTTACTCCCATGGCTGGAATTGTCTTACCAGTGGTTCTCATGCCCACTGTCGAATTTATCACTGATTTGGCCGCCCCCGTGTCTACAAGAAAGTGTAACGATTTACCAGCTACATTAATTGCAATTTCGGGTTCACTTTCAAGACTTGCAATCAATTTTACTGGCTGCAGATTACAGGTATGGCCACACCCCTATTGGGTATGGTGACCTCCCTGAATCCCGCTGGCAGCAACTACTTGTGAAGGGGTTAAATGGGAACTACCAGAGGCTTGCCAGTCTCTGTTCGGGGGGTATCTTTTTGTTTCCCCTGCATGTGGCTCATAACTCCGTTTCTGTGGACCCTGCTCCCAATATCGCGTGTCGTTGTCTAGGGGGTTGATAAGACTTTTGTATGTTTCTCGATTTACAGTCTCGTGCAAAGTGTCCCTCTCTATGACAAGAATAACAGGTTACCACATTTGACTTACCCACAGGGTTTGGTGATTTATACAAAGGCTGCCTTGTGGTCAGGGCCTGTATACTTACGGCCATTAACTTATCACCTTGTAATTCCCTGTGTCTGGTGATATTCCGATCGTGATCAACAGCTGCCTCTCTCAAAGTAGCCACCGACAGACCTCGCCAACATGGTTGCGTGGTCTGTACCCTTGTCTTTAATGCCTCTTTTAAGCCATCCATTAGTACAGATACTGCTACTTCTCGATGGTTTATGTTTGTTTTAATGTCCTTTATGCCTGTGTATTTAACCATATCTAGTAATGCCCTGTGAAAATACTCTGCAGCTGTTTCTGACTCCTTTTGTTTAATGGAGAATATCTTGTTCCATTTAACTACAGCTGGGAAATACTCCTTTAACTGTAAACTTATCCTTTTTACATTGTCTTTGTTGTACACATCTGTAAGAGGTACATCCTGATCCAATCCACAGTCAGCTAAAAATTGAGCCGAGTCGACATTGGAGGGTAAACAAGCCCACAGCAATACCTGCCAGTCTTTGTTATTGGGCTCTAAAGTGTTCCCTAGGTCTCTGATGTATTTCTGGCTAGCAACTAAGTCTTTCCTAGGGTCAGGGAATTCAGACACTATGGTTCTTAATTCCATTCGGGAAAATGGGCTATACATGGCAATGTTCCTAATGGGAGTGACTCCTGTGGTGTCTGTTTTCCCATTTGGAACAGCTATCACCCTAACAGGATTAAGTCTAGCAACATCATTCTGTGTAGATTCTACAGCCTGTGGTGAAATGGTTTCAGCATAGTGTATGGTGCCGTACTTACCCGTAGATACGACCTCACCTGTCCCTCCGCTTAAGGGTTGGGCCGTGCCTACTGTAGTTTCTGATATGGTGGCTGCTAGAGAGAGCGCCGATATTGTTGCCGATTCGTCCTCTTGATCACACTCCTGGGGAAAGTTCAAAACAGGGTACAACTTGCACGGGTTAATACTTGCATTGGTTAACTTATTAACATTTACACAGTTGCTAAGTGTTTGTTTGTTACACCCTAATGCGTCATTCTCCGCAACCAATTTCTCTCCTGATATGTATGGTGGCGGCGGGGCCGTGGCTATCAGTTTCTTGATAGGGTTAGATCCCGCCGCCTGAGCCAATCCTCTCTGTATTTCACCCTCCTGTTGCCATAACTGCAAATAATCATAATGTTTGATTCGTCTCTTTGTTGATTTAATGAGACATATCCTCCTCCTTAGATTTTGTAACACTTCTGGGCTAAAGCTGCCTACTCTTGGGAACTTCTCCCCGTCATGTACCATCATTCTCTCCCATTCATCACATAAAACCTCTGTGTGTGAACCGTATTTTTCACACATTACGTACCTTGCCGACCCGACTGGTCGGTTTACTGAATCAACCCGAACCGAGGTTGATCGCCCCCTACCTGAACAATTGGCCCCCATACCTGTAGGCGTTGCTTTCTTCAGCCAACCCTTACAAAAACCAAAATGTTCAAGATAGGCTGACGGTGGCGGTTTACCGAGTACCCCACTCACTCGCCCACGCCGACCAATACGACCTACACACTGCCCTAGTGCTGGCGTACTCGACCCAGGGCCCCTATGAACCTTTGTTTACTGGAACATGTGAGTGTGATCCGCAGAGCATTTACCCTTTCCAGTAACTGTTGGTTGTTGGATAATTCCTGAGTGACCAGCGAACTTCCCTTTAGAAAATAAAAAATTACACAAATCACGTCAGAATGTACAAATAGTATTTATGACCCGTTTCGTACACAAATGGTACTGGTCAGATTTAACTAATGCACACAATTACGTGCGGTACAATCGTTCAGCACATAAGCAACTAATCTTATGTGCAGAGCGACCAGTGGAATCGAAAATTTCGGCTGCGAATTCCTTCAGCATGAGCTTTAATGGCCTATATGGGTTCTGCACCAACCCCCTGGGTTGTGCTCTTTTCTCTATTTATAGCGGACTTCCTTGTCTGCTGTACCTGGACCTCCTGGTCTGTTCAGGACCTCCTGGTCTGTGCTACAGTGTGACCTCCTGGTCTGCTATACTCTAATGCTCAGATTCTATGTTTAACAAGGGATGCCTCCCTAGCCACCATGTACGTCACTTACATGCATGTACCCTGCGAGAACTCGACTTCTTGTGGTTCAACCTCAAAAATTGTATAAACTTATATATACAAAACACTCACTCATCACATGTACACTTTTGTTTCTATTTCTATTTCTGCGCAGAAATTTTCTTTCCTTTAGACCAGATGTGTTGTAAATTTGGAGAAGGATCTGTTAGTCTAAATTTCGGACACTAAAATAGCATTGCGCTATTTATCGCGTTGCCACCTTTTCGCCTGTTACAATAACACTAGCGTGTGATTTGAGTTACGTGGGCGTACCCGGGCGCTCCGTTGCGTAATATACGCTGCGTGCGTCGGCCTTTGAGTTGCGTACGTGAGTCTCACCCTTTGTTAGAGACACGTGTACGCAAAGCAAATATCCACCGTAACACAATTTACACGTTTATCAATGTAGATGATCCTCGATCATCTACCGAACACCACACCAATCTCTCCTTGTATCTTTAGGTAGAGCTGCGTGCGTGCTTTGCACTTTATCCCTTAATGTATTACTTTTACACTTTAACTATGAAATAGCGACAAATCTCTCTTAGCACGTTTATCAATTATAAAATGGCAAACAGGAGAGTGATATATGAAAATACACGAATAAAAGAAATGCAGATATGCGTGTGTGCGTATGCAAGACAGAAATAAACAGTTTTAAAAGACACTAGCGTGTTGTTCTTACCTCCAGTTCCGGATTCCCTCAGCACCCTTTACTAAGCAAAGCAGACGCTTATCCAGACAGCACTACGAGGAATATGACCTCCCGCCCTTTGCTGATGGATAATGTCTGCTGAAATTACCTAGTGCAGATATGTGAAGGACGGACGAGCCGCCAATTGATAAAGCTAAATATTTATCTTACTTAAAACCCTTTAAGAGGTCTAAGAACACTGTACGCTATTGACGTATGGAATACCGTAAGGGTACGCACGTTGCGTAACAATCGCTTAGCCGTAGTCGAGACGCTCAAGCGTCACGTTCGCTCACGGCCAAGAGATCACATGCAGGCACGCTATTGGCTGCCGACTAACGTAATGGTTCGCTATAGCGTAGCGAACGCTCGGGACCACGAGGAGATCACCAGCGGCGCAGACGCTCACAATGTTAAACCTTTATATGTAAACCATGAACAATGTATTATACAGGAAAACCTTAGTGAAATGATAGAGTGTAGATGCAACACAGTGTAACCTTATTAACTCAAAAGCTGTTCGAGCGTCACCGACGCTCTGAGAATACTTAACACTATAAGAAATACACAAATACTGGGCTTAGGGTCTAACGCCTTATATAAATGTTATACTTGAAAAGAATAATACAATACAAGTCATACACTACAATATAACACAGACTAACTAACCAGATAACTACACAGGAAATACAATACAATACAATTACGTTTAAGGGAAAATGAGAGAGAAAGAGGAGGAGAGAGAGAGAGAGAGATATGGCTCACAATAACAATAAAGACAATATGATTGCGGAGAAAACTTACGCACAAGGGGAACGATCGCATGCGCCTCGATATCCAGCTCCCGATTATCAGCAATGAGAACCGTTGAAGAGAGTGAGCTGGATATGATCGGCTTGTCTATTTATGCCCCACACACAATACAATTCAATGGTCCCTACAATCTCATTGTTCATTGGACACAGGAATTCGTCTTTGCATTATAACAAAAGGTCATAGGTTGATTCATACAGGTGGGCTGAGACCATTTCCAACTGCTCAGGTGGGTGGGAAACTAGGTTTCCCGCCGCATGGATAAGTAAGTGCAAATAATAGTAAAAGTACATAAACTTCTTATGTCCATAACTATTCGCACGAGCGATTAATCTGCTTCAAACCAACACCGGAATATTGCTAATTAAATACTCTTCCGATGGATACTAAACACCACTGTATGACCCATGTCTGACCCTTCATATCAAACAAAGAGGGATCTCTTTGTCCATGAACATGCTATATTAACTAAACTTTCAGAATCTATCAAGGGGACCATGATCTACAAAATACATTATATAGTTAAAATATGTAATGAACGAGTCGCCCGCTAGACGCACATAAACTTTACCGTAAATGCGCACACCGCGCGCCTGCGGGTGCCCGCAGCGGCGAGTATGCGCACTCACGGCAGGGCTCATGAACGTGCAACAGGCACTCGCATGAGGTGCAAATATGGCAGTGTGTAGCGTGATATTTTTCTGACTTTGACACCTTCTGACCAAAATTTTGCTTATTTTGCCAGAAGTTCTTGAGAGTTCATTCTCTAAAGAGACTCTTGTTCACAGTATGGTGACAAGTGAATCCTCAGGTTTAATTAGAGAGAAAAAATTTGAAAGTTTTCTGCGGCCCAGGCTCTCAGAAGAGGAGCGTCTGCGTCGCAGAAACTTAGATTTATGCCTATATTGTGGGGATTTAGGCCACTATCTGCAGACCTGTGAGTTGCGCAAGCCAAAGTGTGGCGACAAGTCCTGCCGTCTGGCCAAGTTGAGTCAGGATTCAAGACCTACTCCTGTCTCTACTGTGGCAGAGGTACTTGTCACACAACCCACACTAAAAAGCACTCTGTCCTATAATTGGGGTCCTTGGGCTAGGGAGCCCCATTATAGCTTCAAGAACCAAAGGAGAATGTTTCTCTCCTCTCTTGATTTTCCTGTGGAAGCAGAGTTGCAAACCCCTGGAGTGGTGCCCGATGCCCAGGGTCCTGGAGTGGTGCCCGATGCCCAGGGTCCTGGAGTGGTGCCCGATGCCCAGGGTCCTGGAGTGGTGCCCGATGCCCAGGGTCCTGGAGGGGTGCCCGATGCCCAGGGTCCTGGAGCAGTGCCCAATGCCCAGAGTCCTGGAGCGGTACCCGATGCCCAGAGTCCTGGAGCGGTACCCGATGCTCTAGGTTATAGAGGGACATCGAATATTATTGCTCAGGTGTCAATACCAGAAGGGGTCTCAGAAGCTGTTACCCCAGGTAGAGACTTGAAAAGCGCAACTCCAGAGAAGGTGTCTAAAACCATAGTTCTAGAAGGGAACTCGAGAAGCAAAACCCCAGAAGGGATCTTTGAAGTAATATCCCCAAGTGGGGTCTCGAGAGACGCAGCCCCAAAGAAGGGTCTAGAGGTCGCTTTCCCAGGAAAGGACTCAAGAGGCATAGCGTTAGTGGAGGTTTTGAAGGTTATAGCTTCAGCAAAGGTCCCGGAAGTCTTAGTCCCGGGAGAAGTTTTGATAATTATCGACTCAGAGAGGGAGGCCGACGGCTCGGTCCCAGAGAGGGAGGCCGACGGCTCGGTCCCAGAGAGGGAGGCCGACGACCCGGTCCCAGTAAAATAATCCGAGGTGCTGGCCCCAGCGGGGTTCGCTGAGGCCACTGCCCCGGGTGGGCTTCAGAAAGTCACTGCCCCGGGTGGGGTTCAGAAAGTCGCTGCCCCGGGTGGGGTTCAGAAAGTCACTACCCCAGGTGGGGTTCAGAAAGTCACTACCCGGGTTCAGAAAGTCACTACCCCAGGTGGGGTTCCGAGGGTCACTGCCCCAGGTGGGGTTCAGAAAGTCACTGCCCCAGGTGGGGTTCAGAAAGTCTTAGCCTCGAGTAAGGTCAATAGTGACCAGGTCCTAGCAAAGCACTCTAGTCAGTCAGATGGGAAGGAAGCAGATCCTGACTCTGTTGATATCTCAACATCTATAATCTTTGATGGGGACTTAGTCCAATTTCTGGCGCTTTACAAACACTATTACACCATTTTGTTGTTTAGACCATTTCTGGGCATCACTTCAGAGAACCTTGTGCTCTATCTGATATATTCCTTTAGAGGAGAGCCTTTTGAGTGGGCAACCAGCCTAATGAAAGCTGAAGATCCCATTCTTCAGGATCCCCCGGCATTCAGTGATGCAGTTATTAAGAGATATGGTTCCAAAGAAATTGGTTCAGGTTTCTCTAGGTCACCCGTCTTATCTGCTGAGAGTTCACCGTATTCTGTAAATTCGGCACAAGAGTCTCAGCCCGTTGTTTTGACTGCAGGATGTGCTTTTCTCTCTTCTTCTAATAGTAGTACTTTGCCTGAAAGTTCAGCTCCCAAGGTTAAGAAACCAATCTCTGATTTGAACCCAGCCTTGCTGGGAGGTACCATCAGTTCAGACAATATTTGGGGAATTACCTTGGTCAGACCTCAAGAACTTTGTAAAAATAAGAAGAAGAAGAAAAAGAAATGATTATTGACTCTGGCCTTGTAAAAAAAAAAAAAAGATTTTTTTTTTCCCTTTCCTTGTCTTGTGTCCAGTGGCCACCGTCAAGGGGGGGGCACTGTTACAAGCTGTAGTCACAGCTTGTTTCTGTTAGACCAGTGTGTCAGGTTTTTTTTGTATCCCTTGTTTTGGAAAGTCTGAATTTTGGGGTCCTTTGACCCCTCCTCAAGGGGGGGGGGTAATGTTATGAGCCACGGCTGTGGCTCATTCCTGTTTTGCATTTATGGTTATGTATTTTATGTTATACTTCTGTTTCTGTTCCCCGTGGGTGTCATGGGGTGTTCGGAGCCCACCCTTAAAGAGAGGGTACTGTTATGAACCACAGGTAGTGGTTCATTCCTATTTTATGTTTATAAGTAGTCTTGCAGGCCAGGATTTCCCGTTGCTCTTGTTTAAGAAGATTCTTGTTTGCTGCCAGTGGTGAGTCTGTGTGATTGCAGCTTGTTCCCATGTGTTCAGCCTCACCTGTCTGTTGATTGCACCTCTCAGTTGTGCAGCAGGGCAGCTGCACGACATAATTAATTAAGACTCTCTGTTATATGCTGGCTCAGTGCAATTCACAGACGCTGGTGATATTTCCAGATTTCCAGGTTTCCTGGGTTCCAGAGTTCTTGAGTTCTGAGCTAGTCCCTGCCAGTTCCTGAGCTCCTGTCTAGCAGTGTCTGTCTAGCTGCTTTGAGTGTCGGTTCCTGTGTCGATTCCAGTGTCTGATCCTGTGTCCTGCCGTGAAGCGTTCCTGTCCAGGAGTCCTGTGGTTTTGTCTGTGCCTGGTCGAATATCTGGCTTCTTGGTGTCCACCGGTCTGTCGTTTGGGATTCTGCCTGTCCTCCAGTTCTGAGAGTCTGTGTCGGCTACATTGGGGGTTCCTGTCCATTTGCCAGTATTTGTACCGGTTCCGTGAGTAGCGGCTTTGCCGCGTCCGTCGGCTCAGGCCGCAGTATTCTTTGGTTATAATTTGTTTCTGGTGTTTTGCAGAGGGTTCTGCTTGTGCTGTCACCGCCGGTACACAACGGTATTGTGTCGGCGAGTGGACAGCATTTCCTTTGTTGTTCTTTTCCTTTGGGTTGTTAGTAGCCCCTAGCCTTCTGTTTGTTTTAGCTAGAGGTCCCCTTATTATTATCCTGTCTCGTTTCACGCCTTGTCTCAATCTAAGACCTGGGGGCATCAGAGTTGGGCAGACCTAATCCGCCCTTCAAACGCGGCTGCCGTGGGCCCAAGAAACCATAGTCACTCAGGCGTGAACGGACCACACGGGTGAAACAACGGAGGTAGGGTGCTAGGGGCTATTTCCACACCACACCTCGTTTCAGCGTCACGTTCTGGTGCTCAGGACTCACTACGCAACATCTCCCTTGTTCTGAGCACCAGGAACATAACACACTGGGATGTACCCAGGGAATCGGGCCGACGGATAACCGATCAATTTGACTCTCAGGGGAGACTAATTTGCAGAGGTTGTCATCAGAGTGGACATATTGACAGAAATTGTCCTAATGTTAATTTAAACAGAGAGACCCCGAAGCAAGGGACTGACCCTCGTAAGGAAGATCATTAATAGGTCCATCGTCAGTGGAGTGGTGGCCCAGATATGTTGGTGAATGCCCACATCTGAAGATTCGGGTCAATGGATTGGAAATAACAGCGCTTCTGGACACTGGCTCTCAAGTGTCGACCATTCGACTCACAGAGTTTCTCCAGCACTGGGAAGAAACTGCTATTGTTACTCCACCAATTACCTGGCTCCATCTACTGGCCAGCAACAGACAGCCGATTGCATATCGAGGTTATTGGGAACCGGATCTGGTGATTGGTAAAGCCAAGTTGTATAGACAGGGGTGTCTAGTTACCACTACATCTAACATACATCTACCTCCTGTGATTTTGGGCATGAATGTCCTGAGGAACTGCCCCGATGAGTTGGTAGAAGCTCTGTACGGTGAAATGAGGACCGCTACTCCTAGGAAGCGAAAGGCTTTACAACAGAGGGTACGATTGCTAGAGAAGCAGAGGAGATTTACTAATGGCCGGGGGGGGGATCGTGAAGGCTAGAATCTCAGATCGGCAGCCTGTCCTGCTAAAGTCCAACTCCGAACATGTGGTCTGGTGTAAGACGAAGATTGCCCTCCTTGGACACAACTATGAGGCCTTGATAGAATCCTGCGACTATAATGGACAACAACCCTTTGCTGTGGCAAGATTATTGGCAACCGTAAAACATGGAAGTTTGCCTGGGCGCCTACTGAATCCGCATAATTACCCCATACGACTCTACAAGCATTACCCAGTGGTGAAAGTAAGCCAAGTAGACTTTCAGGATATCATGGGACAAGGTGTGACTACGGCCCAAAATGGGGTCACAGCGAGAAAACTGACGGAGATAATCAAAGAGGCTTCATGGTCTGCCGAGATACAAATTGGTGATGCGAATACTCCCGACGACAAGAAAGAAGGTGTGCTGCAGGTGGTATGCAGGAATGCTGTGGCTTTTAGTCAGTATCCTTTCGACTTCGGGAAGGCAGAGAAGGTATATCACCATATCCCTACAGGAACAACTCCTCCAATTAAAGAGCGACACCGGCCTTTACCGCCAGCACTGTATCAGCCTGTATGAAACATGATCACAGAGATGCAGGAAGCTGGAGTTATTCATGAAAGCCACCGCCCCTAGGCAGCCCCGGTGGTGATTGTAAAAAAAAAAGATGTCAGTCTTCATTTTTGCGTAGATTATCGCAAATTAAATGCAGTGACACACAGATGCCTATCCACTCCCTAAAATTGAGGCGTTCCTGACAGCCCTGAAGACAGAGGCATTCTTCTCCACACTAGATCTTACCAGTGGATACTGGCAGATTCAAATGGCCCCCAAAGACAAGGAGAAAACAGCTTTCATGACCCCAATGGGCTTATTTGAATTCGAGAGGATGCCCTTCGGGCTCTGTAATGCACCAGCTACGTTCCAATGGGTTATGGAACACTGCCTTGGGCACCACAATTTCGAAACGGTGTTGCTGTATCTCGATGTTGTAATCATCTTTTCAAAAAATTCTGAAGAGCACTTGCAACACTTGGAGGAATTGTTTAGATTATTAGCCAAATCCGGGCTGAAACTCAAGCCGGCAAAATGTAATCTACTCAAGCCACAAGTACGGTATCTTGGTCAAGTTGTCAGCGCCGAAGGAGTGATGCCTGACCCGGAAAAAATCCAAGTTGTTCAGGATTGGCCGATACCCAGAACAGTCCGAGATGTTTGAAGCTTTCTGAGATTTATTGGATACTACCGACGCTTCATAGAACACTTTGCTGAAGTGGCCGCCCCATTACACACACTCTTAAGGAGCAGATCTGGCCTTGAAAGGAAAGAGTCATCTTTTGTTAATTGGGGTACAGAACAACAGGCTTTTGAAAAGCTGAACACTTCAGTGTCCGAAGTGCCTTTACTTGCCTACCCAGATTATGACAAACCCTTTCAGGTGTATACTGACGCCAGTCACCGGGGACTGGGGGCTGTGCTGTCTCAGCGACAGGACTGGCATGAGAGAGTTATTGTATACGCCAGTAGGGGCCTATGCAGGACTGAGCTGAATGGTGAAAATTACAGCACCTTTAAGATGGAGTTGCTTGCTCTCATCTGTGCTGTCACGGAAAAATTTAAAGACTATCTAGCTGTCACGCCGTTTATCATCATGACAGATAATAATCCATTGGCTCATCTAGATCCTGCTTTATTAGGAGCCCTTGAGCCTAGATGGGTATCCCGTCAGGCCAATTTCAGTTACAGTACACTGTGACCTATAGAAGTGGAAAGTCAAATGGTAATGCTGATGCCCTGTCCCAGCTACCCACTACAGATGTGGCTGAGGAGAGTAGGGATGTAAACGAAAATGTTGAGATTCCAATGTTCAAACTCTTGAGAATGAAGGGGACTGTCACTTCAGACCCCTTGTCTGTGTCAACCAATATGCATTCTGAGGGCCTTCAGTGTGACGCCTCCACTACTGACTGAGCAGAAATTCAGCAGCAAAGTCCAGTGTTGAAAGAACTTATGGCCTTACTACGACAGCAGCACCAGTTGAACAAAAGCCAATGAGCCGAAGCGGGACGGAGTTAGTGAAATTGTTGAGGCATCGTGACTGCATTCAACTGAAACGTGGCCTTCTAGTGCGCATTAGCATAGACCCCGGAACTCATCAGACTATTACTCAAATTATAGTTCCAAGAGATAGGGCCACTCTCCTGCTTAAAGCCTATCATGATAAGTCAGGGCACTTTGGCACCGAAAAGACGGAAGCAGTAATAAGGAGAAGATATTTCTGGATCAGCATGAGGGATGACATCGAGGAATGGTGCTGTGACTGTGTGCCATGCAGCCTTAAGAGACGTCCTAATCTTAATCAGAAGGACCCTCTACACCCGATCAAGAGTCAATATCCATTGCAGAGCGTCACTATGGACCATGTCAAACTTGAGCCCAGTACCAGTGGTTATCAATATGCTCTGACTATGACCAATCATTACAGTAAATACCTTGTGGTGGTACCAGCCAGAGAGCTCACCACAAAGTCCACCGCCGAACTGTTTCTCAGACACTTTGCCAGACCCTATGGGTATCCAGACTGTATTCTCACTGACCAAGGCCCTGCCTTCGAGTCACAACTGTTCTATGAACTTTGCTCTTACTATGGCTGCCGTAAAGGTAGAACCATGGCTTACCATCCACAGAGGAACAAACTGTGTGAGCGAGCTAACCAAACTATTATTGGAATGTTAAGGAGTTTATCACGGGATGATCGGGCCAAGTGGCTGACCTTATTGCTCACTTACCTGTATAATAATAACAACACTGTTCCACAGGATTTACACCTTATTATCTCATGTTTGGCCAACAGGGCAAATTAGCCCAAGACTTGGAGTTGAATTCCCCAGCGACCCAATCCTGAAAAGCTTCAAACTGACTGGGTCCGTGAGCTTCAACAGAGGATCAAAACAGCTCGAGCCATCGTAGAAAAGAGAGTAGAGATTGTTCACCAGCGTCAGGAGAAGGACTACAATGCACATATCCGGTCTGCGCCTCTAAAAGTAGGAGATACGGTCTAGAGGAAGCGGAATCATCATTATAGCAAACTGGATACCATATGGGAACCTTTCTTTTACATCGTGACTAGTGTTCCAGAAGGTGAATGATATACCTCCGAAATCCGTAGAGAGTCCGGGGAAACAGTCAGTGTCGTGTCTGGAGACCAACTTAAACACTGTACAGCTCAAATTCCTGAGGAAGGATGGGACTTGTCTGTGTCGGAATGGCGGGAGACCCCGGAGGGTATTCCTTGGCATAAGACCATAGAGCTGTTGACGTTCATGAGTTTACAGTGTTTGGCCCCCACTACTTCGTAAAAAATTACACCTATATACCTATATACACACAAAAGTGTACACTTGCCCAGATAATGCAAGATGACACTGATACCGACCCTGATACTGGGGACGGTGAGGGGGATATGCAGGGGGGGATGCATCCCCTGCTAAAGGGGTGCAATTAAGGACTGAAGCCATTAGGGATGTTTTACACATTACTGAGAAGGCACCTGAGCAGGAGGAGGAATCTTATTTTACCGTAAATAAGAAACCCTCACTTACCTTCCCTGCTTCTAAGGAGTTAAACTCCTTGTTTGAAAAATCCTGGGAAAACCCAGAGAAAAAATTCAAGATCCCTAAGAGAACTCTCATTGCTTTTCCTTTCCCTGAAGAGGACAGGAAAAAGTGGGAAAACCCACCTATAGTAGACTCTTTTGGATCTAGGTTGTCTAAAAAGGTGGTATTACCTATCCCCGGTTCAACCGCTTTAAAGGAGCCGGCTGACCGCAAGATTGAGACTATGCTCAAATCACTATACACTGCTACAGGCGTGGCTTTAAGGCCCACTATTGCGTGTGCGTGGATTTCTAAAGCTATAGTAAAGTGGTTAGGCACATTACTAGAGGAATTAGATACTATGGATAGGAGTGACATTGACTTGTTTTTACGTCACATATAAGATTTTGCAGGATTCATGGTGGAGGCCATGAAGGACATTGGCCTGCTTAATGCACTGGCTACTTCCATGGCAGTCTCGGCACGTAGAGGTCTCTGGCTACACCTATGGACTGCGTAGACGGAATCCAAGAAAAGTGTGGAGAACCTACTCTTCACAGGTCAGGCCCTGTTTGGGGAAACGCTGGATGCGTGGATCTCCACGGCAACTGCGGGTAAGTCGACTTTTCTTCCCTCCGGAGCTGCACCGACTCGGAAATCTTATCCTGCGCTTCCACTGCAGTCCTTTCGGACTGCAAAATTTAAAGAATCCAAAGGCCTCCCCACCTTCTTTAGAGGAGGTCGGGGAAAATCCAGAAAACCTGCACCAGCAGGTTCCCAAGAACAGAAACCAAGTTCTGCTTCCTCAAAATCTCTGGCATGATGGTGGACCTCCCAGCCTGGAGATCGGGCAGGTGGGAGCAAGACTAAAAGATTTCAGTCACGTCTGGGCGTCATCGTGCCTAGACCCCTGGGTAAAAGATATTGTTGCCCAGGAGTACAGACTGGAGTTTCAGGGACTCCCACCTCACAGATTCTTCAAATCAGGCTTATCAGCTTTGCTGACAGAAAGTACTACCCTACAGGATGCCATTCAAAAGTTGGTACGAACAAATATCATTGTTCCAATTCCGCCTCACCTAACACACAAGGGTTATTACTCCACCCTGTTTGTGATTCTGAAACGGACGGTTCGGTAAGACCAATATCGAACCTAAAGTCATTGAACCCCTACTTAAATGTATTTTAAATTCAAGATGGAGTCGCTGAGAGCGGTGATCTCAGGTCTGGAGGAGGGGGAATTCCTGGTATCCCTGGATATCAAGGATGCGTACCTTCACATTCCGATCTGGCCGCCTCATCAGGCTTACTTACGGTTTGCACTACAGGACTGTCACTATCAGTTCCAGACATTGCATTTGGCCTCTCCACTGCACCAAGGGTATTCACCAAGGTCATGGCGGAGATGATGTTCCTCCTCCGCAAGCAGGGAGTGAACATAATTCCATATCTGGACGATTTACTGATAACGGCATCCAGGGCCGTTTCTAGACAATTTGGCTCCCAGTGCGAGATTTCAAAATGCGCCCCCCCCCCCCCCCCCTATTGCTCTAAAAAAAAAAAAAAAGTGTGCCCCCCCATATAGCCATAAAAAGAAAAAGCATGCGCGCGCCGTAGGCGCGCGCGCTCCCGACAAGGGTGTGTGGCCTGATTAAAATGGGCGTGGTCTCATTAAAGTGGGCATGGCCTCATCTGATATCATCACACCCACCACAGTACGGAAAAAATAAAAATGTCCCCTTTTTACACATTACAGCAGGCAAGTGTCCCCATATTACACAGCGCGGCAGGCAGGTGTCCCCATTTTACACAGCGCGGCAGGCAGGTGTCCCCATTTTACACAGCACGGAAGGCTGGTATCCCCATTTTACACAGTACGCAGGCAGGTGCCCCCATTTTACACAGTACGCAGGCAGGTATCCCCATTTTACAAAGTGCAGCAGGCAGGTATCCCCATTTTACACAGCGCGGCAGGCAGATATCCCCATTTTACACAGCGCGGCAGGCAGATATCCCCATTTTACACAGCACGGCAGGCAGATATCCCCATTTTACACAGCACGGCAGGCAGATATCCCCATTTTACACAGTACGCAGGCAGGTGCCCCCATATTACACAGTACGCAGGCAGATGCCCCCATATTACACAGTACGCAGGCAGATGCCCCCATATTACACAGTACGCAGGCAGATGCCCCCATATTACACAGTACGCAGGCAGATGCCCCCATATTACACAGTACGCAGGCAGATGCCCCCATATTACACAATACGCAGGCAGGTGCCCCCATATTACACAGTACGCAGGCAGGTTCCCCCATATTACACAGTACGCAGGCAGGTGCCCCCATATTACACAGTGTGGCAGGCAGGTATCCCCATAGGCAGGTGCCCCCATATTACACAGTGTGGCAGGCAGGTATCCCCATAGGCAGGTGCCCCCATATTACACAGTGTGGCAGGCAGGTATCCCCATAGGCAGGTGCCCCCATATTACACAGTGGGGCAGGCAGGTATCCCCATAGGCAGGTGCCCCCATTTTACACAGTGCGGCAGCGGCAGGCAGGTTTCAAGCTGAGGAGAAGGAAGGGGGAGAGAGAGAGAGAATACTTACGTCTTCCCGCTCTTCGGTCCCGCCGCCTCACGTCCCGCGCCGGCCGCCTCCTCCTTCTTGCTTCTCCTTCTCGCCTCTCCCGAGCGCTCCTGCTCGGGGGGCGGGGCTTTGCGGAATGACGCGTTTGCGTCGTGACGTCACGACGCAACGCGTCATTGTGCGAAACTCCGCCCCCCGAGCAGGAGCGCTCGGGAGAGGCAAGAAGGAGTAACTAAGTGCCGCGGCGGGCGCCCCGTGCAGTTGCACGGCTCGCCCGCCCCTAGAAACGGCACTGACGGCATCTTCCAGGGAGAGACTGTTGCAGAGTATTGCTCTCTCAACTCAACTACTTCAGGATCACGGGTGGACCTTGAACCTTCCAAAGTCACATTTGGAGCCGACAAGGAGACTAGCCTTCCTGGGATGATTCTTGACACGGAAGTGCAGAAAGTGTTTCTACCAGTGGAATGTCACGATCCGGGTATCTGGACGCCATTTCTTACCTATCAGATGCCTCCTAAGGCTGGCTCAGCGCTCCAGGACCGGATCCCATCTGTTATCCTGATGTGCACATTCCCGCATCCTCTCCTGTCTCTCTGGACGCAGTCACAGTAACGCCTTATACATCTGGCATGGCGTCTCCCGCGGCCTCCGCCGCCGTCCCTGAGCTTCTGCATTCAGAGTGGCGATTACGTCAGCTGCGGCCTCCGCTGTGTCCGCGTGGTCGGATGTGCATCTGTCAGCCTGGCGTCTCCGGTGGCCGGCGCCGCCATTACTGTTTTCCAGACCACATGGATTACAATCCAAACTTCCCTCCAAGTGTCTGCATGGGCGCAGCCATCTTGGATTCTGTCAGCTGATCATTCCTACCAATCCGTTGTCAGTATTATTAATTTGCATAATTGCCTAGCCAATGCCTTCCTTGCTGCAGGTATAAATAGGTTGTGCCTGAGCAAGGAAGGCGTCAGTGCTTTGGTTGTCAAACCTAGTTCCAGTTTGTCTCTCTTCTGTGAATGTCTTCCAGGTTCCAGCTCCTGTCTCCAGACTTCTGCTATAGAGACCCGCACCAGCATTCCATCTGCGGTGTAGCCTGACTCTCCGATCCATACTGGACTCACCTGTTTCCAGTTACAACATCACCTGCTTCCAGCTCAGCTTCCAGCAGTGTACAGCTTCTCTTAAAGGGCCGGTGTCCTTTCTGCAGTTTACCACTCTCCACCGGTATTATTATTTCTCCGCTCTCAAATTCTACATTTCATCTACATTGCATCGCTCTCAAGCTTTATTTATTATTTAACTGGTTCCAGCCAGTATCCACTCCGTGCCAACACCTGTCTGGTTCTAACCAGTACCCACAGCAGCATTTTATCTACAGCAGTCCAGCTTTCCCTGGAACACCAGCTGGTACGACCCTGGGCTTTCCTCATTGCTACAGTTGAGCCTGGTAAGGACTTTCCAACTTGCAGATAATAAGAACTGTCTCATACCACCAGAGCTCTGTGGCCCCTGCCACCCTGTAGTACCCAGGAACTGTATTATTATTTCTCTGCTGATTTTTATGTTACTTTTTACTGCTTCTGTGATGCATGGAGTTTGTCATAAATAAATATCATTGACTTTTACTCAAGTTGTCGTGGTCACGCCTTCGGGCGGTTTCTCTTCATGTTACTTACATGTCCAGGCGTCTGATACAACCTCCCAGGTTCCGGTACATCTCAGCCCCTACAGCTGAGGCTGCCTTCCGTCAGCTCAGGCCCTCAGTTGTGACAGTAAGCACTGACCTAATGAATCCAGCCGGAGACCAGGATCAAGCGGCCAGGCCGATGCAAGAACTGGCAGCCCGACTAGAACATCAGGAGGCTGCACAGGGCCACATCATCCACTGTCTCCAGGATCTCTCTACTCGGCTGGATGGGATTCAGACAACTCTCCGTGGATCAGGCGCTTCTGGTGCGTCAACCACAGTGACTCCAGTTATAACCCCACCCACCTTACCCATTTCTGCTCCACGTCTTCATCTTCCAACGCCAGCAAAATTTGACGGATCTCCAAGATTCTGCAGGGGATTTCTCAACCAGTGTGAGATTCAGTTTGAGCTACAACCTGGCAATTTTCCCAGTGACCGTACAAAAATTGCCTACATCATCTCACTTCTCAGTGGCTCAGCCCTTGACTGGGCATCACCGTTATGGGAGAGGTCCGACATCCTGCTATCTTCTTACACTGCATTCGTGTCAACATTCAGGCGCATCTTCGACGAGCCAGGCCGGGTAACTTCAGCTTCGTCTGAGATTCTCCGTTTACGCCAGGGATCACATACTGTAGGACAATATCTTATACAGTTCCAGATCCTGGCATCTGAACTGGCATGGAACGACGAGGCCCTGTATGCTGCATTCTGGCATGGTTTATCCGAGCGTATTAAAGATGAGTTAGCTACCAGAGACTTACCCTCCAAGTTAGATGAGCTAATCTCACTTTGTACAAAAGTTGACTTACGTTTCAGAGAGAGAGCAACTGAGCGTGGAAGATCATCTGCTCCAAAATCTTCTGCTCCTCCTCCTCGCCAACTGTCACCAACTAAAGATGAACCCATGCAAATTGGCCGTTCCCGTTTAACTCCTGCTGAGCGCCGAAGACGTCTCTCCGAGTCTCTCTGTCTTTATTGTGCAGCTCCGTCTCACACCATTAATGCCTGTCCCAAACGTCCGGGACTCCAAGTCCTAGCTCGTCAAGGAGAGGGCCGGCTAGGAGTAATGATGTCCTCTCCATCTCCTCAAGATTGTAATCTCCCAGTCTCGCTTCAAGTTGCTCAACGTTATCAGAACGTCATTGCCCTCCTGGATTCCGGAGCATTTATTACCGAAGCCTATGTTAAACGGTGGTCCCTACCCACCGAGAGACTTCCTTCCTCCTTTTCCTTAACTGCCGTGGATGGCAGTAAAATTTTTGATACAGTTATTGCTCTAAGGACTCTACCAGTTCGTCTGAGAGTGGGAGTTCTTCATTCCGAACTTATTTCACTTTTAGTGATTCCAAGAGCCACACATCCTGTGGTCCTGGGCCTTCCATGGCTCCGTCTTCACAATCCTACAATTGATTGGACGACTACGCAAATCCTGGCATGGGGTCCCTCCTGTGCTGAGACATGTTTGTTTAAAGTGTTGCCTGTCTGTTCTTCCTCCCCCAGGTCGTCTGATGTTCCACCTCCTCCATATCAAGATTTCACGGATGTGTTCAGTAAAGCTTCTGCTGATATCCTTCCTCCTCATAGAGAATGGGACTGCCCGATTGATCTCGTTCCAGGGAAGGTTCCACCTCGAGGCCGAACTTATCCGTTGTCTCTGCCCGAGACGCATTCTATGGAGGAATACATTAAAGAGAACCTAGCAAAGGGGTTCATTCGACCTTCTTCTTCTCCAGCCGGCGCAGGCTTCTTTTTTGTAAAAAAGAAAGATGGTGGTCTGCGGCCGTGCATCGACTACAGAGGTTTGAACGACATTACCATTAAGAACCGCTATCCTTTACCCCTGATTACTGAGCTCTTTGACAGAGTTAGCGGAGCTACCATCTTTACAAAGCTGGACTTGAGAGGTGCATACAATCTCATCCGGATCCGTGAGGGTGACGAGTGGAAGACCGCATTTAACACCCGTGACGGTCATTACGAGTACCTCGTCATGCCCTTCGGATTGAGCAATGCTCCAGCTGTCTTCCAGCATTTCGTCAATGAGATCTTCAGAGACATTCTATACCGTCATGTCGTGGTCTATCTAGACGATATCCTCATTTTTGCCAACAATTTAGAGGAACATCGTTTTTGGGTAAAGGAGGTTCTGTCCCGTCTCCGTGTCAATCATCTCTATTGCAAATTAGAGAAATGCGTCTTTGAAGTCAAGTCCATTCCGTTTCTAGGGTACATTGTGTCCGGTTCCGGACTAGAGATGGATCCTGAGAAACTACAAGCAATCCAGAATTGTCCGGTACCCTTAACCCTCAAAGGGGTCCAGAGGTTCTTAGGGTTCGCCAATTATTACCGAAAGTTTATACGAGACTTTTCCACCATTGTGGCGCCTATTACTGCTTTCACCAAGAAGGGTGCTAACCCGTCCAAGTGGTCTGAAGAAGCCATGCAAGCTTTTCATCTTTTAAAACAGAGGTTCATCTCTGCGCCTGTCCTGAAACAGCCTGACATCGACTCTCCTTTCATCCTAGAGGTGGATGCCTCCTCCGTTGGAGTAGGAGCGGTGTTATCTCAGAGGGCTAAAGATGGCCATTTACATCCTTGCAGTTTCTTCTCACGGAAGTTCTCCCCAGCGGAGCGCAACTATGCCATTGGCGACCAGGAGTTGCTAGCCATCAAGCTCGCTCTAGAGGAGTGGAGATATCTGTTGGAGGGAGCTTCTCATTCAATCACCATCCTTACAGACCACAAGAACCTTCTATATCTGAAAGGCGCACAATGTCTCAACCCTCGTCAGGCCAGATGGGCACTTTTCTTTTCCAGGTTCGACTTTAAACTCCAGTTCTGTCCGGGCTCTCAGAATCGCAAGGCCGATGCCCTTTCCCGCTCATGGGAGCAAGAAAATGAGTCAGAGTCTTCAGACAAGCATCCTATTATAAATCCGTTGGCATTCTCCACGGTAGGGATGGACTCTACGCCCCCATCAGGGAAAAGTTTTGTGAAGCCGACACTAAGGAAGAAGCTCATGCATTGGGCCCATGCTTCCTGCTTTGCCGGACATACAGGTATCCAAAAAACCCTGGAGTTTATCTCTAGGTCTTATTGGTGGCCAACTCTGAAAAAGGACGTTTTGGAGTTTATTGCATCTTGCCCAAAGTGTGCTCAACATAAAGTATCCCGCCAGTCGCCTGCGGGGCAACTGGTTCCACTATCTGTTCCCCGTCGACCATGGACCCATTTGTCGATGGATTTTATTACAGATTTGCCCATGTGCAACAAGTTTAATACCATCTGGGTGGTAGTTGACCGGTTCACCAAGATGGCACACTTCATTCCTCTCACCGGTCTTCCGTCAGCTTCCAAGTTGGCTCAAGTATTCATACAAGAGATCTTTCGACTCCACGGTCTTCCAGAAGAAATTATCTCAGATCGAGGAGTTCAATTCACAGCCAAATTCTGGCGAAGTTTATGTCAAGCCCTCCAAGTCAAGCTAAAGTTTTCCACGGCTTACCATCCTCAGACCAATGGTCAAACTGAGAGGGTGAATCAGGACTTGGAGTCCTTCCTCCGCATCTATGTGTCCTCCTCTCAAGATGACTGGGTTCAATTACTTCCCTGGGCCGAGTTCTGTCATAACAACCAGTATCATTCTTCATCTTCTTCAACACCATTCTTCACCAACTTTGGATTCCACCCTAAAGTCCCTGAGTTCCAACCGCTTCCAGCAACTTCTGTTCCCGCAGTGGATATCACCTTGCATCAGTTTGCCAATATCTGGAAGAGCGTACGATCAGCTCTGCTCAAGGCATCGTTCAGGTACAAGAAGTTTGCGGATAAGAAGCGTCGAGCAGTTCCTGCTCTCAAGGTGGGTGATCGGGTATGGTTATCCACGAAGAATTTGAGGTTAAGAGTTCCCAGTATGAAGTTTGCACCTCGCTACATCGGTCCTTTTAAAATTGATCAAGTCATCAATCCTGTTGCTTACAGACTCCAGTTGCCTCCCTTCTTAAAGATACCCAGGACATTCCATGTTTCCCTGTTGAAACCGCTAATCTTGAATCGGTTTCATTCCTCACTTCCTCCAACTCCGAAAGTCCAAACTCAACGAGGCGTTGAGTATGAAGTAGCCAAGATCCTGGACTCACGTCACCGTTACGGTCAACTTCAGTATCTTATTGACTGGAAGGGTTATGGCCCTGAGGAACGTTCATGGACCAATGCTTCTGATGTCCATGCTCCTGCCTTGGTCCGGAGATTCCATTCCAAGTTTCCTCAAAAGCCAAAGAAGTGTCCTGGGGCCACTCCTAAAGGGGGGGGTGCTGTCACGATCCGGGTATCTGGACGCCATTTCTTACCTATCAGATGCCTCCTAAGGCTGGCTCAGCGCTCCAGGACCGGATCCCATCTGTTATCCTGATGTGCACATTCCCGCATCCTCTCCTGTCTCTCTGGACGCAGTCACAGTAACGCCTTATACATCTGGCATGGCGTCTCCCGCGGCCTCCGCCGCCGTCCCTGAGCTTCTGCATTCAGAGTGGCGATTACGTCAGCTGCGGCCTCCGCTGTGTCCGCGTGGTCGGATGTGCATCTGTCAGCCTGGCGTCTCCGGTGGCCGGCGCCGCCATTACTGTTTTCCAGACCACATGGATTACAATCCAAACTTCCCTCCAAGTGTCTGCATGGGCGCAGCCATCTTGGATTCTGTCAGCTGATCATTCCTACCAATCCGTTGTCAGTATTATTAATTTGCATAATTGCCTAGCCAATGCCTTCCTTGCTGCAGGTATAAATAGGTTGTGCCTGAGCAAGGAAGGCGTCAGTGCTTTGGTTGTCAAACCTAGTTCCAGTTTGTCTCTCTTCTGTGAATGTCTTCCAGGTTCCAGCTCCTGTCTCCAGACTTCTGCTATAGAGACCCGCACCAGCATTCCATCTGCGGTGTAGCCTGACTCTCCGATCCATACTGGACTCACCTGTTTCCAGTTACAACATCACCTGCTTCCAGCTCAGCTTCCAGCAGTGTACAGCTTCTCTTAAAGGGCCGGTGTCCTTTCTGCAGTTTACCACTCTCCACCGGTATTATTATTTCTCCGCTCTCAAATTCTACATTTCATCTACATTGCATCGCTCTCAAGCTTTATTTATTATTTAACTGGTTCCAGCCAGTATCCACTCCGTGCCAACACCTGTCTGGTTCTAACCAGTACCCACAGCAGCATTTTATCTACAGCAGTCCAGCTTTCCCTGGAACACCAGCTGGTACGACCCTGGGCTTTCCTCATTGCTACAGTTGAGCCTGGTAAGGACTTTCCAACTTGCAGATAATAAGAACTGTCTCATACCACCAGAGCTCTGTGGCCCCTGCCACCCTGTAGTACCCAGGAACTGTATTATTATTTCTCTGCTGATTTTTATGTTACTTTTTACTGCTTCTGTGATGCATGGAGTTTGTCATAAATAAATATCATTGACTTTTACTCAAGTTGTCGTGGTCACGCCTTCGGGCGGTTTCTCTTCATGTTACTTACATGTCCAGGGGTCTGATACAACCTCCCAGGTTCCGGTACATCTCAGCCCCTACAGCTGAGGCTGCCTTCCGTCAGCTCAGGCCCTCAGTTGTGACATGGAGAAAGCGTTGGTGATCCAATCAATGGTCCGGGGTGTCCTGAGGCCAGCCCGGGTATCGGTTCATCAGTGCATTCGCCTTCTGTGAAAGACAGTAGCATCCTACAAGGATCTACAGTACAGAAGATTCCATGCACATTTCTTCCAGCTGGATCTCCTGGACAAGTGGTTGGGATCGCATCTCCACATGCACCAGCAGATATGCCTGTCGCTAAAAGCCAGAATTTCACTCTTCTGGTGGCTCCAAACTTCTCACGTACTCGAGGGACGCAGATTCAGGATTCAGAATTGGATTCTTCTAACCACAGATGCAAGTCTCAGAGGTTGGGGAGCAGTCACCCGGGGTGGAAACTTCCAAGGAAGGTGGTCAATTCAGGAGTCTCTACTTCCAATAAATGTTCTGGAACTGAGGGCCATATATAATGGCCTTCTACAAGCGGCACACCTTCTGTAGGATCAAGCCATTCAAGTTCAGTTGGACAACGTCACAGCGGTGTCCTACATAAACAGACAAGGCAGAACGAAAAGCAGAGCTCAATGTCAGAGGTAACAAGAATCCTCCTCTGGGCAGAAAGACACGCGGTGGCATTGTCAGCGATCTTCATTCCGGTAGTGGACAACTGGGAAGCGGACTTCCTCAGCAGACACGATCTCCATCCAGGAGAATGGGGCCTCCACCCAGAGGTATTCGCAGAGTTAACAAGCCGATGGGGCGTACCTCAGATAGACATGATGGCCTCTCGCCTCAACAAGAAGCTTCGGTGGTCCTGTTCCAGGTTACAGGACCCGCAAGCAATGGCAGTGGATGCCCTGGAAACTCTGTGGGTGTTCCAGTCCGTATATGTGTTCCCTCCTCTTCCACTCATCCCAAGGATTCTAAAACTAATAAAAAGAACGAGAGTTCAGGCAATCCTCATTGCTCCGGACTGGCCGGATCTTCTGGAATTACTGATGGAGGATCCGAAGCCTCTTCCTCTCCGCGAGGACCTTCTACTACAGGGGCCGTTCGCCTATCAAGCCTTAACGTGGCTACGTTTGACGGCATGGAGGTTGAATGCCAGATCTTAGCTCGGAAGGGCATTCCAAACAAGGTCATTCTTACTCTGATCCAAGCTAGGAAGGGAGTAACGTCTAAGCATTACCATCGGATTTGGAAGAAGTATGTGTCTTGGTGTGAATCCAAACAGTTTCCATCGGCGGAGTTTCAATTGGGACGTTTTCTCCTCTTTCTGCAAGTGGGTGTGGATGTGGGCCTACGCTTGGGCTCCATAAAGGTCCAGATTTCGGCCTTGTCCATTTTCTTCTAGAAATAATTGGCTGCTCTGCCTGAGGTTCAGACATTCTTGAAAGGAGTTCTGCACATCCAGCCCTCCTTTGTGCCCCCTACGACACCTTGGGATCTTAATGTGGTGCTGCAGTTCCTGCAATCGGATTGATTCGACCCTTTACAGGAGGCAGATGTAAAGTTTCTTACTTGGAAGGCGGTTACACTGTTGGCATTGGCATCTGCAAGACGTGTGTCGGAATTGGGGGCATTGTCGCACAAGAGCCCCTACTTGATTTTCCATGAGGATAGAGCTGAGCTCAGAACCCGTCAGCAATTTCTTCCAAAGGTTGTATCGGCTTTTCATATCAACCAACCTATTGTGGTGCCAGTGGCTACTGACACCTCTATTACCTCAAAGTCCTTGGATGTTGTGCGGGCTTTGAAGATATATATGTGAAGAGAATGGCTCGTCACAGGAAGTCGGACGCACTATTTGTCCTTTATGATCCTAACAAGATTGGGTGTCCTTCTAAGCAGACAATTTCTCGCTGGATCAGGCTTACTATCCAGAATGCTTATTCTACAACTGGATTGCCGATTCCAAAATCAGTTCAGGTCCACTCTACCCGTAAAGTGGGTTCTACCTGAGTGGCTGCCCGGGGTGTCTTGGCTCTTCAGCTTTGCCGAGCAGCTACTTGGTCAGGGTCAAACACGTTTGCTAAGTTCTACAAGTTCGATACTTTAGCCTCTGAGGACCTAAAGTTTGGTCAATCTGTTCTGCAGGATCCTCAGCACTCTCCCTCCCGTACTGGGAGCTTTGGTACATCCCCATGGTACTAAATTGGACCCCAGCATCCTCTAGAACGTAAGAGAAAATAGGATTTTATATACCTACCGGTAAATCGGTAAATCCTTTTCTCGTAGTCCGTAGAGGATGCTGGGCGCCCGCCCAGTGCTTCGTATTCCTGCATTGTTACTTGGTTAAGTATTGTTGGTTCAGCCGTTGCTGAATTGTTTCTTGTTGGTTAGCTTTGCTTTCCTTTTGTTATATGTGAGCTGGTGTAAATCTCACCACTATCTGTGTATTTCCTTCTCTCGAAGTATGTCCGTCTCCTCGGGCACAGTTTCTAGACTGAGTGTGGTAGGATGGGCATAGAGGGAGGGGCCAGCCCGCACTATTAAACTCTTAAAGTGTCTATGGCTCCTGGTGGACCCGTCTATACCCCATGGTACTAATGTGGACCCCCACATCCTCTACGGACTACGAGAAAAGGATTTACCGGTAGGTATATAAACTCTTATTTTTTGCAGCTCAGCTACACGTGATCACACACTTGCACGGCAAAAATACACTCCCCATGTAGGCGGCGACTATCTGATCACAGGACAGCAAAAAACGCAGCCCAGCTATCAGATCTGAAATAGGCCCAGTGTCTTGTGCTGGTATTTACTATGCAAAAGTTTGCGTAGGAATAGAACAAAGGGGGTCATTCCGAGTTGATTGTAGCTGTGCTAAATTTAGCACAGCTACGATCATGTTCCCAGACATGCTGGGGGACGCCCAGCACAGGGCTAGCCCACCCCGCATGTCTGTCCGGCCCCCCTTCCCCCCGCACAAGTACAAAAGCATCGCACAGCGGCGATGCTTTTGTACTTGTTGAGCAACTCCAGCCAGCGCAGCTCCTGTGGCTGACCAGGAGTTGCTTGTCGCTGCCCCCGGTCGCAGCGGCTGTGTGTGACATCACACAGCTGCTGCGGGCCGTTCTCCGCACAGACCGTGCCCCCAAAACGGTAGCCAAACACTGCCGTGACGCCCCCTCCCGCCCAGCGACCGCCTCTGCCTGTCAATCAGGCAGAGGCGATCATTAGGGAACGACGGCCTTCGGCCGTCCGGTATGCGCAGTTCCGACCCGATCGCTGCGATAAACTGCAGCGAGCGAACGGGTCGGAATGACCCCCAAAGTTCTCATCACACAACGGAGGTTCAACCAGATAATACATGGTAATAAAATTCCTGGGGCATGGCGGAATGTGAATTTCTCTGATCAAACAGTTTTGTTTTATTAAATCTATTTGCTAATTTGGTATACCATTTGTATCAGTAATATGTTTACTTTAGAATTGGTGTTTTAATGAATATTACTCTGTCCCATCCTTTTCCTTCTATTTCTGCCAGTTGTGAATATCATGCAGCCTCATCCATCCTCTGTGTCGCTCCAGCCTTATCCCCCTTGCGTCTCTACAACCTCATCCCCCTGTATGCCTCTATCCTCATCCCCGCTGTCTTTCCAGCCTTATCCACCCCTGTCTTTCCAGCCTTTTGCCCCTGTATCTCTAGCCTCACCACGCTCATGTCTTTCCAGCCTCACCCACCATGTCTCTCCAGCCTCACTACCCCAATGTTTCTCCAGCCTCATTCCCTCTGTATCTCTCCAGCCTCAATTCCGGCTGCATCTCTCCAGCACCATCATCATGCCCTGTGACTGATCCTACCTTTATGTGTGTATTGATCTTATGTCCCAAGTACTGCTGCCCCTCCCCCTTTTCCTCCATTTTTTTTATCTTTCCCCCGGCCCCAGTGATCCCTGCCTACCCCAAACATACCCCCATCACATTGACATAACAGATCAAAAAAGCTCTTCTCCACACCGCAACACCAAAACCGACATCTCATCGTGATGTCATCCCGTCCCATTCCTGGCCTGCCATAGGAGGCTAAAGTGTGCCATGTCATTGTAGTACCACCTACCCACCACATCTATTGATATGGCTGGCCCACAGCGAGGCATCTGTTATCACACAGCAGCCGCACAGCAGGAAGAGAAAGTGAACTGAGGCTGGGTGAGGTGGGCCGACTGAGGCGGAATGCGTTCTCCATTCCAATACAATGGATGAAACACAGATCCGCTTCACTTTAACCCTTGATCATGTCCAAAGGAAACATACAGGCACAGCTTCTCATAATGAAACGTGTTGTGGAGTGTAACTATGAGAATGGGTCTAGGTAATTGATAGGCAGCCTAATACACTTCATGGGCCACATTGGGCAGCCCTCTAACTGCCACAAGGGCTGTACATTAATCTTAATCTAAATAGCAAAGTAATTTAATATATTCTTTAATCAAGGAAAGAGATGCCTAACTGTAATATAATATCAACAGGTCTTTCATACAAGCTATGCCAAACAAATATCACAACAAAGCAGGAAGGAGCTGGGGGGTTGCCAGTGGGGGCATGGAGGGCTGTGTGTGGCCCATCACTGGTTTAGGTGTATGGAATAGACATGTGAATGAGGAAATACAATCTAGTACATAGTATGAGGAGATGTATCAAACCTTCAAAAGAGAAAAAGTAGAGAAATTGCCCATAGCAACCACTCAGATTCTACTGTTCACTTATATAGCATAGTCCATAATATGACAAATGTATTTGTTGCTATGGGCAGCTTCTCCACTTTATATATTTTTTAGGTTTGATACATCTCTCCTTCACAGATTTATTACACAAAGGAAGGTAGAACAAAACTTCAAGAGGGATGAAGTGGAGACATTGCCTATAGCAATCAATCAGCTTCTGTTATGCTAGATAAATGAGACCTAAAAGCCCATTGGTTGCTATGGGCAACTACTCCACTGTATCTCTCATGAAGATTTGATACATCTCTCCTTTAGTGTCTGCTGTATAATGTAAAACTGCCATGCAGCAATCATCAAAGAATTCTATTATGCATTTTTTATATATTTTTATATTATATGGTCACATTAATATGGGCTGGTCTGATATGCTGATAGAGCTGCGTTCCTGGCCTGTTCTGGCACTGTTTTTTTGTACTGGCAAAACTTTCGACAGGGTGCCGGAAGTGTGGTCTCCAAGCACTGCTAGCAACTCTAGTCACACTTGCTTAATCTTTCATGAGTCGCTGCCCCATTTGAACTTTGCCTCTAAATTTGGGGTGGTCTTCAGTTTGCCGGCGGCCAGGCTCCCGATGACCAGCATACCGGCGACGGAATCCCGACTGCCGGCATACCGACAGCTTTTCTCCCTCTTGGGGGTCCACGACCCCCCTGGAGGGGAGCGCAGCGAGCCCGCAAGGGGCTCATTTGCGCTCGCCCAGCAGTCAGTATGCCGGCAGTCGGGATTCCGGCACCGGTATGCTGGCCGCCGGGAGCCCGACCGCCGGCATAACATACTACACCCTAAATTTGCTGTCAGATAGACACACACTGGGCTCATTTTTGTCAGAAGCCAATTAATCTTTGCCAGATATTGATTTTTTTTAATAAGATCGGATGGTGTAATGATTAGCATTACTGCCTCACAGCACTGAGGTCATGGATTTGATTCCCATCATGGCCCTAACTGTATGGAGTTTGTATATTCTCCCCGTACTGGCATGGGTTTCCTCTGGGTACTCCGGTTTCCTCCCACAATACAAAAATACACTGGTAGGTTAATTGGCTTCTGACAAATATGAACCCTAGTGTGTGCATGGGCAGACTAGATGGGCCAAGTGGTTCTCACCTGCTGTCAAATTCTATGTTTCTATGTAAAACTGTCTTTATGGCCTTAGCAAACCTACCAATTGATAAACAAACCAAAGTTTGCTTATAGATGTTAGGAGGAAAACATTGACCATCATTGATTAGCAGTCATCGCTGGTTTGCCACACGTAGTTTTGCCATAGATGGTGTAGGTCTCATGCTTCCTTTATTAACTCGGCCCTTGACATGTGCTTCTTAGCCCCACCATACTTCCCTAACCGACTTTCAGCATTTCTGTGTCCCACAATAGTGATGCAATTGATGGTTTTCTGGCAATGGTTTCAGGGCCGTCTTAACAGCAGTGTAGGCCCCTGGGCACAGCAATGCACTGGGCCCCCTACCCATCCTCCAGCGGTAGGGGTGGGGGGTGCTATCAGCACAGCTTTGATGTCCTGCGGGCGGTAGGGGTTGTTCTATCTTCCGCTCAGCATGTAGGACCTGGAACAGTAATTTCTGCTAATTACTCCTTTACTGCACAGATGCGGCGAAACTGTAAAAGGGGGCATTGGGCTGAATGAAGAAGCCCTGGTACATGACTTCCAGAGTGGTAGGGTGTGTTTAATACGTAGGGGAGGGGTGGATAGTGGAGTGGGCTTAATATTTATCATTTTCCGGTGGGATGGCAGCTTGCTTGACTGCAGATATCTCAAGTTCCTGAAAATATATTTCTTAGCTTTGAATGGGATAAAAAAAACTAGAGTCCCACCTTTCAGAAGGTTTTGGGGACTTGGGGATCAGACTTCAGGAGCCAGAGCAATTCACCAATGAAAATCTAAAACTGCATATTAGGTGTGTGGCGCTGGAGCAGGGACCAGCTGCTTGAAGGCTGAAATCTTTGGTTCTGGGCATAGTAGAGACAAGCTGCTAGTGTTCTCCAAAAGGGGAGAGTCGCAGCTTTTGGCTTATATCCTCAGAAATACCTTAAGTCAGACAGATCCCGAGATATCAGACTGGGAAGAGCAATTAACAGGCTTGGTTGGGGACCACTGCTTTCAAGTCAGATATCTCTGGTTCCCCAGTGCCGATTTTCAAAAATCTGGTACCCCAGGAAAGAGGGGACCCTCAGCTATCAGCCTTGGGCCATTATACTCCTGGGCCCTTGGGCAAGAGCCCATTGAGCCCATACGAAAAGACGGCCCTGGATGGTTTTCCACTTTTTGTTGTAAAGTCTTTATGGGGAACTGTACACAGACCTGATCGCAGCAGCAAATTTGTTAGCTAATGGGCAAATATCCGATTTTAAACCTACCGGTAAATCTTTTTCTCCTAGTCCGTAGAGGATGCTGGGGACTCCGTAAGGACCATGGGGTATAGACGGGCTCCGCAGGAGACATGGGCACTCTAAAGACTTTAGAATGGGTGTGCACTGGCTCCTCCCTCTATGCCCCTCCTCCAAACCTCAGTTAGAGAAACTGTGCCCAGAGGAGACGGACAGTACGTGGAAAGGATTTTTGTTAATCTAAGGGCAAGATTCATACCAGCCCACACCATCCACACCGTATAACATGGAATATACGAACCAGTTAACAGTATGAAACAAAACAGCATCAGCCCGAGACTGATCAAAACTGTAACATAACCCTTATGTAAGCAAAAACTATATAAAAGTCTTGAAGAATTTAGTCCGCACTGGGACGGGCGCCCAGCATCCTCTACGGACTAGGAGAAAAAGATTTAACGGTAGGTTTAAAATCTTATTTTCTCTTACGTCCTAGAGGATGCTGGGGACTCCGTAAGGACCATGGGGATTATACCAAAGCTCCAGACCGGGCGGGAGAGTGCGGATGACTCTGCAGCACCGATTGAGCAAACATGAGGTCCTCGTCAGCCAAGGTATCAAACTTGTAGAATTTAGCAAAAGTGTTTGAACTCGACCAAGTAGCTGCTCGGCAAAGTTGTAATGCCGAGACACCTCGGGCAGCCGCCCAAGAAGAGCCCACCTTCCTAGTGGAATGGGCCTTTACCGAATTTGGTAACGGCAATCCAGCCGTAGAATGAGCCTGCTGAATCGTGTTACAGATCCAGCGGGCAATAGTCTGCTTAGAAGCAGGAGCGCCAACCTTGTTGGCTGCATACAGGACAAACAGTGCCTCTGTTTTCCTAACTCGAGCCGTCCTGGCTACATAAACTTTTAAGGCCCTGACTACATCAAGAGGCTTGGAATCCTCCAAGTCCCCCGTAGCCACAGGCACCACAATAGGTTGGTTCATATGAAACAATGAAACCACCTTAGGCAGAAATTGAGGACGAGTCCTCAACTCTGCTCTATCCACATGGAAAATCAGATAGGAGCTTTTGTGAGACAAAGCCGCCAATGCAGACACTCGCCTCGCAGATACCAAGGCTAACAACATGACCACTTTCCAAGTGAGAAATTTCAACTCAACTGTTTGAAGAGGTTCAAAACAGTGTGACTTAAGGAACTGTAACACCACGTTAAGGTCCCATGGTGCCACTGGGGACACAAAAGGAGGCTGGATGTGCAGCACTCCCTTTACAAAAGTCTGGACTTCTGGGAGAGAAGCCAATTCCTTCTGAAAGAATATAGATAGGGCCAAAATCTGTACCTTAATGGAGCCTAACTTCAGGCCCATATCCACTCCTATCTGTAGAAAGTGGAGAAAATGGCCCAGAGCATTCTTGGCTTCACAACCAGAAACATATTTCCTCCAGATACGGTGATAATGTTTCGCCGTCACCTCCTTCCTGGCCCTTATCAGAGTAGGGATGACTTCCTCCTGAATACCTTTCCCAGCTAGGATTCGGTGTTCAACCGCCATGCCGTCAAACGTAACCGCAGTAAGTCTTGGAACACGCAGGGCCCCTGCTGCAACAGGTCCTCCCTGAGAGGAAGAGGCCATGGATCTTCTGTGAGCATCTCCTGAAGATCTGAATACCAGGCCATTCGAGGCCAATCTGGAACAACGAGTATTGTCTGCACTCTTTGTCTTCTTATGATTCTCAATATTTTGGAGATGAGAGGAAGAGGAGGGAATACATAGACCGACTGAAACACCCATGGTGTCACCAGGGCATCTACCGCTACAGCCTGAGGGTCCCTTGACCTGGCACAATACCTCCGAAGCTTCTTGTTGAGGCGTGACGCCATCATGTCTATTTGAGGAAGTCCCCAAAGACTTGTTATCTCTGCAAAAACTTCTTGATGAAGTCCCCATTCTCCTGGATGGAGATCGTGTCTGCTGAGGAAGTCTGCTTCCCAGTTGTCCACTCCCGGAATGAAGACTGCTGACAGAGCGCTTACGTGATTTTCCGCCCAGCGCAGAATCCTTGTGGCTTCCGCCATTGCCACTCTGCTCCTTGTCCCGCCTTGGCGGTTTACATGAGCCACGGCTGTGACGTTGTCTGATTGAATCAGAACCGGTAGGTCGCGAAGAAGATTCTCTGCTTGTCGTAGGCCATTGTATATGGCCCTTAATTCCAGTATGTTGATGTGTAGACAAGCCTCCTGGCTTGACCATGTTCCATGAAAATTTCTTCCTTGTGTGACTGTTCCCCATCCTCGGAGGCTCGCGTCTTGAATGCTGAACCTGCGACCCTCTAGAAGGTGAGCACTCTGCAGCAACCACAGGAGAGACACCCTGGCCCTGGGGGACAGGCTTATTTTCTGATGAATTTGAAGATGGGACCCGGACCACTTGTCCAGAAGGTCCCACTGAAATGTCCTCGCATGAAACCTGCCGAAGGGGATGGCCTCGTAGGTCGCCACCATTTTTCCCAGTACTCGAGTGCATTGATGGCCTGACACTCTTTTCGGTTTTAACAGGTCTCTGACCATGTTCTGGAGTTCCTGGGCTTTTTCCACCGGGAGAAAAACACTCTTTTGTTCCGTGTCCAGAATCATGCCTAAGAAAGATAGCCGAGTCGTTGGAACCAACTGTGACTTTGGTAGATTTAGAATCCAGCCATGTTGCTGCAGCACTCTCAGGGAGAGCGACACGCTTTTCAGCAACTGATCTCCCGATCTCGCTTTTATCAGGAGATCGTCCAAGTACAGGATAATTGTGACTCCCTGTCTGCGCAGGAGCACCATCATTTCCGCCATTACCTTGGTGAAAATCCTCGGGGCCGTGGAAAGCCCAAACGGCAACGTCTGAAACTGGTAATGACAGTCCTGTACAGCGAATCTCAGGTACGCCTGATGAGGGGGATATATGGGGACATGAAGGTATGCATCCTTTATGTCTAGTGACACCATAAAATCCCCCCCTTCCAGGCTGTAAATAACCGCCCGGAGCGATTCCATCTTGAATTTGAACTTTTTCAAGTACAGGTTTAGGGATTTTAGATTTAGAATGGGCATGACTGAGCCATCCAGTTTCGGAACCACAAACAGGGTTGAATAGTACCCCTTCCCCTGTTGAACTAGGGGAACCTTGACAACCACTTGCTCTTCGAATTCCGGCTTGTATCCTTGGGATACAATTTCCCTCGCCCAAGGATCCACGTCTGATTGGACCCAGACGTGGCTGAAGAGTCGAAGACGTGCCCCCACCGGGGCGGACTCCCTCAGTGGAGCCCCAGCGTCATGCGGTGGATTTAGTAGAAGCCGGGGAGGACTTCTGCTCCTGGGAACTAGCCGTAGCAGGCATTCTTTTCCCTCTACCCTTACCTCTGGCGAGGAAGGAAGAGCCCCGACCTCTTCTGGACTTATGCGACCGAAAGGACTGCATCTGATATTGTGGTGTTTTCTTTTGCTGTGGGGGAACATAAGGTAAAAAAGTAGATTTACCCGCGGTAGCTGTGGAAACCAGGTCCGCGAGACCTTCCCCAAATAAAACCTCACCCTTGTAAGGCAAAACTTCCATATGTCTCTTCGAGTCTGCATCACCCGTCCATTGGCAGGTCCACAGGGCTCGCCTAGCAGAAATCGCCATGGCGTTGGCACTCGAACCTAGCAGCCCAACGTCTCTCTGAGCGTCTCTCATATATAGGACTGCGTCTTTAATGTGACCTAAGGTCAATAAGATGGTATCCCTATCTAGGGTATCAATGTCAGCTGACAAGGTATCTGCCCACGCTGCTACAGCGCTACAAACCCAAGCCTACGCTATTGCCGGTCTGAGCAAGGCACCCGTATGTGTATAAATTGATTTAAGGTAGTCTCCTGTCTGCGATCAGCAGGATCCTTGAGGGCTGCCGTGTCTGGAGACGGTAGCGCCACCTTTTTGGACAAGCGCGTTAACGCCTTGTCCACCTTAGGTGAGGATTCCCACCGTAACCTGTCCTGTGCTGGGAAAGGATAAGCCATAAGAATTCTCTTGGGAATCTGCAGTTTCTTGTCTGGAGTTTCCCAAGCTTTTTCAAATAACTCATTCAGCTCATGAATATGCTTTAACATGCATACCCTCGTGTCAGGGACAGAGGGGTCATCTGTGCTATGCAAAACATCTTTTATTGCAATAATCATATAATGAATACTTTTGGCCACCCTTGGGTGTAACCTCGCATCATCGTAGTCGACACTGAAGTCAGAATCCGTGTCGGTATCAGTGTTTGCTACTTGGGACAGTGGACGTTTCTGAGATCCTGAAGGGCCCTGTGACACAGTCAAAGCCATGGACTGACTCCCTGTTCTATCCCTGGACTCTGCTTTGTCCAATCTCTTATGTAATAAAGACACATTTGCATTTAAAACATTCCACATATCCAACCAATCAGGTGTCGGCGTTGCCGACGGAGACACCACAATCATCTGCTCCACCTCCTTCTTAGATGAGCCTTCCGCTTCAGACATGCCGACACACACGTACCGACACCCCCACACACTCAGGGATATATCTATATGGAGACAGTCCCCCAATAAGGCCCTTTGGAGAGACAGAGAGAGAGAGTATGCCAGCACACACCCAGCGCCACCGGACACTGGAATAAACTCCCTGTAGTACAGCGCTTTTAAATAAATATATATAATCACACTCACTGCGCCAATTAAATGTGCCCCCCCCCTCCCTCTTTTTTGCCCTCTGTAACCGTGTTCAGCAGGGGAGAGTCCGGGGAGCCAGCTTCTCTGCAGTGTGCTGTAGAGAAAATGGCGCTGGTTACTGCTGGAGGATCAAGCTCCGCCCCCTCAGCAGCAGGCTTCAGTCCCGCTCAAATTTTTTATACTGGCAGGGTTTTTTTAATATACCGCCTCCGCCGTATCTAATCTATATGCCAGTGTCCCTTGAGGTTAATATTGCTGCCCAGGGCGCCCCCCCCTGCGCCCTGCACCCTTACAGTGCCCACTGTGTGTGTATGTGTGGGAGCAGTGACGATCTGAAGTCTTCTGCCGCCTTTGAAGTCTTCTTTCTTCTTAATACTCACCCGGCTTCTATCTTCCGGTTCTGTGAGGAGGACGGCGGCGCGGCTCCGGGACGAACGGCGAGGGTGAGACCTGCGTTCCGACCCTCTGGAGCTAATGGTGTCCAGTAGCCTAAGAAGCAGAGCCTATCATTTAAGTAGGTCTGCTTCTCTCCCCTCAGTACCACGATGCAGGGAGCCTGTTGCCAGCAGTGCTCCCTGAAAATAAAAAACCTAGCAAAAAGTATTTTTCAGAGAAACTCAGTAGAGCTCCCCTGCAGTGCACCCAGTCTCCTCTGGGCACAGGATCTAACTGAGGTCTGGAGGAGGGGCATAGAGGGAGGAGCCAGTGCACACCCATTCTAAAGTCTTTAGAGTGCCCATGTCTCCTGCAGAGCCCGTCTATACCCCATGGTCCTTACGGAGTCCCCAGCATCCTCTAGGACAGAGGTTCTGAAACTTGGTCCTCGGGAGCCCACACAGTGCATGTTTTGCAGGTCTCCTCACAGAATCGCAAGTGAAATAATTAGCTCCACCTGTGGACCTTTTAAAATGTGTCAGTGAGTAATTAATACACCTGTGCACCTGCTGGGTTACCTGCAAAACATGCACTGCGTGGGCTCCCGAGGACCGAGTTTGAGAACCTCTGCTCTAGGACGTAAGAGAAACCATGTGCACTGCAGGGGGGGCAGATATAACATGTGCAGATAGAGTTAGATTTGGGTGGGGTGTGTTCAAACTGAAATTTAAATTGCAGTGTAAAAATAAAGCAGCCAGTATTTCATACCCTCCAACATTTTACACATAAAAATCGGTACAAAGTAGAAAAGGGGGCCACACCCCTTTTCCTATACTTTCAATGGAAGTTTGGAAAGCCAAAAATCGGTACACACCAGGTACTGTACCTGCTAAAAAGGTGCAGTTGGAGGGTATGGTAGTTACCCTGCACAGAAACAAAATAGCCCACCCAAATCTAACTCTCTCTGCACATTTTATATCTGCCCCCTTGCAGTGCACATGGTTTTGTCCCTTTAGCTAACAAATTTGCATTAGCTCTGTCATGCTGCAATACTAACCACTATGCCACAGCATAATGAAAAAATAAGATTTTAAACCTACCGGTAAATCTTTTTCTCGTAGTCCGTAGAGGATGCTGGGGACTCCGTAAGGACCATGGGGATAGACGGGCTCCGCAGGAGACATGGGCACTTTAAGAAAGACTTTAGGTATGGGTGTGCACTGGCTCCTCCATCTATGCCCCTCCGCCAGACCTCAGTTAGAGAAACTGTGCCCAGAGGAGACGGACAGTACGAGGAAAGGATTTTTGTTAATCCAAGGGCAAGATTCATACCAGCCACACCAATCACACCGTATAACTTGTGATATACTAACCAGTTAACAGTATGAAAACAACATAGCATCAGTCCAAGACCGATGAAAACTATAACATAACCCTTATGTAAGCAAAACTATATACAAGTCTTGCAGAAGTAGTACGCACTTGGGACGGGCGCCCAGCATCCTCTACGGACTACGAGAAATAGATTTACCGGTAGGTTTAAAATCTTATTTTCTCTTACGTTCTAGAGGATGCTGGGGACTCCGTAAGGACCATGGGGATTTTACAAAAGCTCCCAAACGGGCGGGAGAGTGCGGATGACTCTGCAGCACCGATTGAGCAAACAGGAGGTCCTCCTCAGCCAGGGTATCAAACTTATAGAACTTTGCAAAGGTGTTTGAACCCGACCAAGTAGCAGCTCGGCATAGTTGTAGCGCCGAGACCCCTCGGGCAGCCGCTCAAGACGAGCCCACCTTCCTAGTGGAATGGGCCTTGACCGATTTTGGTAACGGCAATCCAGCCGTAGAAAGCGCCTGCTGAATCGTGTTACAGATCCAGCGAGCAATAGTCTGCTTTGAAGCAGGGGCGCCAACCTTGTTGGCTGCATATAGGACAAACAGTGCTTCTGTTTTTCTGACTTGAGGCCATTCAAAGCCCTGACTACATCAAGGGACTCGGAATCCTCCAAGTCTCGCGTAGCCACAGGCTCCACAATAGGTTGGTTCATATGAAAAGATGACACCACCTTAGGCAAGAATTGAGGACGGGTCCGCAATTCCGCTCTATCCATATGGAAAACCAGATAGGGGCTTTTATGAGACAAAGCCGCCAATTCCGACACTCGCCTAGCCGAAGCCAAGGCTAATAACATGACCACCTTCCAAGTGAGATATTTTAACTCCACCGTTTGGAGTGGTTCAAACCAGTGCGACTTAAGGAAACTCAACACCACGTTAAGGTCCCAAGGCGCCACCGGAGGTATAAAAGGAGGCTGAATATGCAGCACTCCCTTCACAAAAGTCTGTACTTCTGGGAGAGAAGCCAATTCTTTTTGAAAGAAAATGGATAAGGCCGAAATCTGAACCATAATGGAGCCTAATTTTAGGCCCAAATTCACTCCAGTCTGTAAGAAGTGAAGGAAACGGCCCAGATGGAATTCTTCCGTAGGAGCATTCCTGGCCTCACACCAAGAAACATATTTTCGCCATATACGGTGATAATGTTTAGCTGTCACGTCCTTCCTAGCCTTTATCAGCGTAGGAATGACCTCATCCGGAATGCCTTTTTTTTTTTTCCCCGCTAGGATCCTGCGTTCAACCGCCATGCCGTCAAACGCAGCCGAGGTAAGTCTTGGAACAGACAGGGCCCCTGTTGCAACAGGTCCTGTCGTAGAGGAAGAGGCCACGGATCTTCTGTGAGCATGTCCAGCAGATCCGGATACCAGGTCCTTCGTGGCCAATCTGGAACAATGAGAATTGTTCTCACTCCTCTTTTTCTTATTATTCTCAACACCTTGGGTATGAGAGGAAGAGGAGGAAACACATAGACCGACTGGAACACCCACGGTGTCACTAGGGCGTCTACAGCTACCGCCTGAGGGTCTTTTGATCTGGCGCAATACCTTTGTAGCTTTTTCAGTCCCCACTGACTTGCAATCTGTGCGAAGACTTCCTGATGAAGTCCCCACTCTCCTGGATGCAGGTCGTGTCTGCTGAGGAAGTCTGCTTCCCAGTTGTCCACTCCCGGAATGAACACTGCTGACAGTGCGCTTACATGATTTTCCGCCCAGCGAAGAATCCTGGATGCTTCCGCCATTGCCACTCTGCTCCTTGTGCCGCCTTGGCGGTTTACATGAGCCACTTCGGTGATGTTGTCTGACTGGATCAGAACTGGTTGGTCGCGAAGTAAGGTCTCCGCTTGACGTAGGGCGTTGTATATAGCCCTCAGTTCCAGGATGTTGATGTGAAGACAAGTCTATTGACTTGACCAAAGACCTTGGAAGTTTCTTCTCTGTGTGACTGCTCCCCAACCTCGGAGGCTCGCGTCCGTGGTCACCAAGATCCAGTCCTGAATGCCGAACCTGCGGCTTTCTAGAAGGTGAGCACTCTGCAGCCACCACAGGAGAGATACCCTGGCTCTGGGGGACAGGGTGATCAACTGATGAATTTGTAGATGTGACCCGGACCACTTGTCCAGTAGGTCCCATTGGAAAGTCCTCGCATGGAACCTGCCGAAGGGAATGGCTTCGTATGATGCCAACATCTTTCCCAGGACTCGAGTGCAGTGATGCACTGACACCTGTTTTGGCTTCAATAGGTTCCTGACCAGAGTCATGAGTTCCTGAGCTTTATCTATCGGAAGATAAACCCTTTTCTGGTCTGTATCCAGAATCATGCCCAAGAAGGTCAGACGAGTTGTAGGAACCAACTGCGACTTCGGGATATTGAGAATCCAGCCGTGTTGCTGTAACACCTTCAGTGAAAGTCAGACGCTGTTCAGCAACTGCTCTCTTGATCTCGCTTTTATGAGGAGATCGTCCAAGTACCGGATAATTGTGACACCTTGCTTGCGCAGGAGCACCATCATTTCCGCCATTACCTTGGTGAAAATCCTCGGGGCCGTGGAAAGCTCAAACGGCAACGTCTGATATTGGTAATGACAATCCTGTACCGCAAATCTCAGGTACGCCTGATGAGGTGGATAAATGGGAACATGAAGGTATGCATCCTTTATGTCCAGAGATACCATAAAATCCTCCCCTTCCAGGCTGGCGATGACCGCTCTTAGCGATTCCATCTTCAACTTGAACCTTTTCAAGTATAGGTTCAGGGATTTTAAATTTAAAATGGGTCTGACCGAACCGTCCGGTTTCGGGACTACAAACAGGGTTGAGTAATATCCCCTCCCTTGTTGAAGCAGGGGAACCTTGCCCACCACCTGTTGAAGATACAATTTGTGAATTGCATTTAACACTATCTCCCTTTCCGGGGGAGAAGCTGGTAGGGCCGATTTGAAAAACCGGCGAGGAGGCACCTCTTCGAATTCCAGCTTGTAACCCTGAGAAACAATTTCTATTGCCCAGGGATCCACCTGTGAGTGAACCCAGATGTGGCTGAAAACTCGAAGACGTGCCCCCACTGGGGCGGACTCCTTTAGCGGAGCCCCAGCGTTATGCGGTGGATTTTGTAGAGGCCGGGGAGGACTTCTGTTCCTGGGAACTAGCTGTTTTGTGCAGCTTTTTTCCCCTGCCCTTACCTCTGGCAAGAAAGGACGCACCTCGTACTTTCTTGTTTCTATGTGATCGAAAGGACTGCATTTGATAATGTGGCGCTTTCTTAGGCTGTGAGGGAATATAAGGCAAAAAATTTGATTTACCAGCTGCAGCTGTGGAGACCAGGTCCGAGAGACCTTCCCCAAACAATTCCTCACCCTTGTAAGGTAAAACCTCCATATGCCTCTTTGAGTCGGCATCACCTGTCCATTGCCGGGTCCATAGGACTCGTCTAGCAGAAATCGACATAGCGTTGATTCTAGAACCCAGTAGACTAATGTCTCTTTGAGCATCTCTCATATATAAGACAGCATCTTTTATATACCCTAGGGTCAATAAAATGGTATCCTTATCTAGGGTCTCAATTTCCGCTGATAAGGTATCTGTCCATGCTGCTACAGCGCTACAAACCCAGGCCGACGCAATCGCCGGTCTGAGTAAGGTACCAGAATGTGTGTTAATGGACTTCAAGGTAACCTTCTGCATGCGGTCAGCACGATCCCTGAGGGTAGCCGTATCTTGTGATGGCAGCGCTACCTTTTTGGATAAGCGTGTCAATGCTTTGTCCACCCTAGGGGAGGATTCCCACCGTATCCTGTTCGTTGGGAATCTGCAGTTTTTTGTCTGGAGATTCCCAAGCTTTTTCACATAATTCGTTCAACTCATGTGAGGGGGGAAAGGTTACCTCAGGTTTCTTTCCATTATACATGTGTACCCTCGTGTCAGGGACCGGGGGTTCCTCTGTGATATGCAAAACATCTTTTATTGCAATAATCATATATCGAATACATTTAGCCAATTGGCTGTAACTTTGCATCATCGTTGTCGACACTGGAGTCAGAATCCGTGTCGGTATCTGTGTCTACTATTTGGGATAGTGGGCGCTTTTGAGACCCCGAAGGTCCCTGCGACATAGGGACAGATATGGGTTGACTCCCTGGCTCTTCCCTAGCTTCAGCTTTGTCTAATCTTTTGTGCAATAAATTTACATTAGCACTTAAAACATTCCACATATCCATCCAGTCAGGTGTCGGTGTGGTCGACGGAGACACCACATTCATTTGCTCCCCCTCCTCCCTAGGAGAGCCTTCTACCTCAGACATGTCGACACACGCGTACCGACACACCACACACTCAGGGAATCCTCTTATCTGAAGACAGTTCCCCCACAAGGCCCTTTGGAGAGATAGAGAGAGAGAGTATGCCAGCACACACCCAGCGCTATATGACCCAGGAAAAAACACAATAAATATATGTTTACCCAGTAGCGCTGTTTATATATATATATATATATATATGCGCCAATTATGTGCCCCCCCCCCCCTCTTTAAAACCCTCTTTCACCGTGGAATAAGCAGAGGAGAGTCCGGGGAGCTTCCTCTCAGCGCTGTGCTGTGGAGAAAATGGCGCTGGTGAGTGCTGAGGGAGAAGCCCGCCCCCTCTGCGGCGGGCTTCTGTCCCGCTCAAATATACTAATAACTGGCGGGGGCTCTTTATATATACAGTGCCCAGCTGTATATATACATATTTTTGCCAAAGAGAGGTTCATATGCTGCCCAGGGCGCCCCCCCTGCGCCCTGCACCCTTACAGTGACTGCCGTGTGTGAGGTGTATGGGAGCAATGGCGCACAGCTTTACTGCTGTGCGTTACCTCAGTGAAGATCATGAAGTCTTCTGCCGCCTCTGAAGTCTTCTTTTCTTCTCATACTCACCCAGCTTCTATCTTCCGTTCTGCGAGGAGGACGGCGGCGCGGCTCTGGGACGGACGGCGAGGGTGAGACCTGCGTACCGATCCCTCTGGAGCTAATGGTGTCCAGTAGCCTAAGAAACAGAGCCTAGCATTAAAGTAGGTCTGTTTCTTCTCGATGCAGGGAATCTGTTGCCAGCAGGCTCCCTGAAAATAAAAAACCTAACAAATATACTTTCTGACAGGAAACTCAGGAGAGCTCCCTGTAATGCACCCAGTCTCCTCTGGGCACAGTAGTAAACTGAGGTCTGGAGGAGGGGCATAGAGGGAGGTGCCAGTGCACACCCATACCTAAAGTCTTTCTTACAGTGCCCATGTCTCCTGCGGAGCCAGTCTATCCCCATGGTCCTTACGGAGTCCCCAGCATCCTCTAGGACGTAAGAGATATAGAATTATTGATCAGTTTTTAAGTGTTTAAAGATATATTAATGTTTCAATATAACTTATTTTGAAAGTGTGGTAAACAACTGTAACATACTGTGCGTTAAATGAATACATAAATCTGCTCAATATGTATTTTACTACAGTATAAAACAATAGTGAAATGAGCACATATGTTGCAGCATGTTCTGTGCCCACAAGAGGGTGAGGTAAAGAGCGTGAGCCCCGTGTCCTGCAGCCAGCTGTGTGATGCTTTGCATCAGTCGGTGTAACTCAGGGTTAGTTGTGTTTGTTCAGCTCTGGCTTCCCCCATCGTCCCTGCGTGTGTTGTGTGTTGTGTGTGTGTGAGGAGGGAGGAGAGAGGGAGGCGGTGCTGTTGTTACTGCGCATGGCAGGCTGTGATCACCAGGCTGTTTGCTGGAGAGAATAGAGGAAGAGAGCCAGAACCCTGACACTAAGGTAATCACTAACAGCCAGCAGTGCTGCTCATGCCCTGAGCCCTGCACCCCGGTTTATAGTGAGAGTTATCTGCCTGTACCCATGAAATGTGAAACCAGCCATTGCTATACCAGTCACCACTGCTACAGTCTGCTGTGTATATTATAGTAGTATGAGTACTGAAACACTGTAACAAATGCAGCATTGCAGCGAGACCTAGAGTGCAGAAATACACATCATCTGTTCTAGTTATAACTCATTGGAGGTTCCTGAATTCCTGACCTCAGTTATACCCTTTATTCTATTTGTGGTGGTTTGGCTGATGCTGTGTGTGTATGACTGTTGCTTTCTGTTTTGATGGTAGTGGTCCTATGTTTGTGTTGATAATATTAAGGTAAGAAAAACAAATATAATCTGGTATGGGCCTATATCATGCATTGCAGCTTTATAGGTCAGCTGGGAAACCTCATTTGTAGTGAAGTACCCAGAAGCTGTGGAACTTCAATCATTTATACATTTTTTGCTTTCATGAGAGTCTGCAGCAAGTAAGTTGAATTTATGCTTTGTGTAGCAGACTTGTTTTATTGCGTTTACTTTTATGATGTAGTAGTGGTTCATATATAAGACGTGACCATGACCGTAATGGCAAAGTTATTTGCCGGAACCTGACAACAAATGGCACGTGCAAGTAAAACATCTGGGATTGTGTAGGACAGCGGTAAACAATTCTTATGTTCTCAGAACTACATTATGGGTCTGATTCAGTGATAGAATTGCAGAGGCGAACACAAGCGGCTTGGCAATTTCGTCCACCAAAATGCAAAAGCAGCAGAAGGTGTCTATATGAAATATATGCTGCTTTGGTTGCGATAGTTGCAGTTTTGGGCAGGCTGAGGCGTAAGCTCCAAATACAGTGGCCGATTTTTGGAATGATGTGGATGATCACGACACATCGTTACGATAATCGTCCAGTGTGTACGCACAATATCGCTAACGATGCACGTTCCCGTGGGACGTTAACGATATCGCCTATGGTCCAAACATGCAGGTTAATCTGACGATATTGTCAGAAACTGCATGTTCGGGGTTGTGACAAGATGATGTCACTGAACGACATCGTTAGCGATATCGTTCAGTGTGTACACATATGTATGTATGTTTGCCTGGGAGTTCAAGGGCAAACACTGACGATATCGCTCATGCAGCATATCGTCTAGTCCAGTGGTTCTCAAACTCGGTCCTCAGGACCCCACACGGTTCATGTTTTCCGGGTTCAGTATGGTATGCCGGCGGTCAGGCTCCCGGCGACCAGCATACCGGCGCCGGGAGCCCGACCGCCGGCTTACCGACAGTGTGGCGAGCGCAAATGAGCCCCTTGCGGGCTCGCTGCGCTCGCCACGCAACGGGCACGGTGGCGCGCTATGCGCACCACGCTATTTTATTCTCCCTCCAGGGGGGTCGTGGACCCCCATGAGGGAGAATAAGTGTCGGGATTCCGGCGCCGGTATACTGTGCGCCGGGATCCCGTCAGTCGGCATACTGAAGACCACCCATGTTTTCCATGTCACCCAGCAGGTGCACTGTGTATAACCAACTGCCACATTTTAAAAATCTACAGGTGCCCTGCAAAACATGAACCGTGTGGGGTCCTGAGGACTGAGTTTGAGAACCTGTGGTCTAGTGTGTATCCAGCTTTACTCAGCCTGGCTGGTTCATGGCACCTTGCGAGGCCAGGAAATATGCGTGCAGCTGCGCAGGCCCTGACCGCGTCCCTCACGGAAAATGGGGGCGACGCCCCCCGTTTCCAGGAACGCTGGCCAGGAACACCCCCTCTGCACCTTCCAAACGCCGTAGCTCGTGACTCAAGCTGTGACTGGGAGACACTGCAAACAGACTCACAGATGGAGGGCTGTACATGTGCAGGACATATCCTGCGCATCTGCAGTACTCCCACCATCGGAGATGTGCGCTAACCATCGGGTTAGCATACATCTCTGAATCAGGCCCTATGTGCGCTTTACTATGAGGCCTACTGCATGAATTGACTAAATAAAAATAATAATCAGGGCTGATTTTGAGTTAAGAACAATGAAAAAGCAAGTAACTTTGCATTGGCAACAAACAATGTTGCTAATACAATTATTTTTTGCATGCAGGGTAAATACTGGCTGCTCTTGCATGTAAGGCCGTGTACACACGATGAGATTCGGACTTATCCGATTCTCACTGTGCGACGGGGGGCCGGGTCGGCACTTAGCCAGTATCGCAAGCACATAATGAGTGTGCTTGCGATCTTGGTTCTGTGCGATTTTGGCTAAGTGTCAATCCTGACTATCTCTTCTATAGAGATAGTCAGGATTGACTTGCCTGCACAGCCTATTTTTCTCTGACGTCCTAGTGGATGCTGGGTACTCCGTAAGGACCATGGGGAATAGACGGGCTCCGCAGGAGACTGGGCACTCTAAAAGAAAGATTAGGTACTATCTGGTGTGCACTGGCTCCTCCCTCTGTGCCCCTCCTCCAGACCTCAGTTAGAATCTGTGCCCGGCCCGAGCTGGTTGCACACTAGGGGCTCTCCTGAGCTTCTAGAAAATAAAGTATTTGTTAGGTTTTTTATTTTCAGTGAGATCTGCTGGCAACAGACTCACTGCTACGTGGGACTTAGGGGAGAGAAGCAAACCTACCTGCTTGCAGCTAGCTTGGGCTTCTAGGCTACTGGACACCATTAGCTCCAGAGGGATCGAACACAGGGCCCGACCTCGATCGTCCGTTCCCGGAGCCGCGCCGCCGTCCCCCTTGCAGAGCCAGAAGACGGAAGAAACCGGAGGAAATCGGCGGCTGAAGACTTCGGTCTTCATTAAGGTAGCGCACAGCACTGCAGCTGTGCGCCATTGCTCCCTATGCACACCACACACTCCGGTCACTGATGGGTGCAGGGCGCTGGGGGGGGGGCGCCCTGGGCAGCAATTAGAGTACCTTACATGGCAAAAAGCACATAATACAGTCTAATAAACTGTATATGTGCATAATCCCCCGCCATAAAAGTATATAAAAAAGCGGGAGAAGTCCGCCGAGAAGGGGGCGGTGCTATCTCCCTCAGCACACCGGCGCCATTTTCTCTTCACAGCTCCGCTGGAAGACAGCTCCCCAGGCTCTCCCCTGCAGTTTCCAGGCTCAAAGGGTAAAAAAGAGAGGGTGGGGCACTAAATTTAGGCGCAAACTGAGTATATTAAGCAGCTATAGGGAAAATTCACTTTTGTTAGTGTAAATCCCTGTTTATATAGCGCTGTGGTGTGTGCTGGCATACTCTCTCTCTGTCTCCCCAAAGGACTTTGTGGGGTCCTGTCCTCAGTCAGAGCATTCCCTGTGTGTGTGTGCGGTGTGTCGGTACGGCTGTGTCGACATGTTTGATGAGGACGCTTACGTGGAGGCGGAGCAGGTGCCGATAAGTGTGATGTCGCCCCCTGCGGGGCCGACACCTGAGTGGATGGATATGTGGAAGGTATTAACTGACAGTGTCAACTCCTTACATAAAAGGTTCGATGACGCAGCTTTGGGACAGCCGGCATCTCAGTCCGCGCCTGCCCAGGCATCTCAGAGGCCGTCAAGGGCTCAAAAACGCCCGCTACCTCAGATGGCAGACACAGATGTCGACACGGAGTCTGACTCCAGTGTCGACGAGGATGAGACAAATATACAATCCACTAGGGCCATCCGATGCATGATTACGGCAATGAAAAATGTGTTGCACATTTCTAACATTAACCCATTACCACAAAAAAAGGTATTATGTTTGGGGAGAAAAAGCAGCCAGTGACTTTTCCCCCATCTGATGAGTTAAATGAATTGTGTGAAGAAGCGTGGGGTTCCCCAGATAAGAAACTAGTAATTTCTAACCGGTTACTAATGGCGTACCCTTTCCCGCCAACGGATAGGTTACGCTGGGAGACATCCCCTAAGGTGGACAAGGCGCTCACACGCTTATCAAAAAAGGTGGTACTGCCTTCTCAGGATACGGCCGCTTTAAAGGAGCCTGCAGATAGAAAGCAGGAGGCTATCCTGAAGTCTGTGTATACACACTCAGGTACTATACTGAGACCTGCTATTGCTTCAGCATGGATGTGTAGTGCTGCAGCAGCGTGGTCTGATTCCCTGTCTGATAACATTGATTCCCTTGACAGGGACACTATATTGCTAACCATAGAGCATATTAAAGACGTAGTCTTATATATGAGAGATGCACAGAGGGACATTTGCCTGCTGGCATCTAGAATTAATGCAATGTCCATTTCTGCCAGGAGAGTATTATGGACTCGGCAGTGGACAGGTGATGCTGATTCTAAAAGGCACATGGAAATTTTGCCTTATAAGGGTGAGGAATTGTTTGGGGACGGTCTTTCGGACCTCGTATCCACAGCAACAGCTGGGAAGTCGATTTTTTTACCTCAGGTTCCCTCACAGCCTAAGAAAGCACCGTATTATCAAGTACAGTCCTTTCGGCCTCAGAAAGGCAAGCGGGTTAGAGGCGCGTCCTTTCTGCCCAGAGGCAGGGGTAGAGGGAAAAAGCTGCACCATACAGCCAGTTCCCAAGAACAAAAATCCTCCCCTGCTTCCACTAAGTCCACCGCATGACGCTGGGGCTCCACATGTGGAGCCAGGTGCGGTGGGGGCCCGTCTCCGGAACTTCAGCGACCAGTGGGTTCGCTCACAGGTGGATCTCTGGGTTCTACAAGTGGTATCTCAGGGATACAAGCTGGAGTTCGAGACGTCTCCCCCTCGCCGTTACCTCAAATCAGCCTTGCTAGCTACTCCCCAGGACAGGGAGGTAGTACTGGCGGCAATTCACAAGCTGTACTTCCAGCAGGTGATAATCAATGTTCCCCTCCTTCAACAGGGACGGGGTTACTATTCCACAATGTTTGTGGTACCGAAACCAGACGGTTCGGTGAGACCCATTCTAAATTTGAAATCCTTGAACAATTATATAAGGAAGTTCAAGTTCAAAATGGAATCGCTCAGGGCGGTTATTGCAAGCCTGAAAGAGGGGGATTACATGGTATCACTGGACATCAAGGATGCTTACCTACATGTCCCCATTTACCCACCTCACCAGGTGTACCTCTGTTTTGTGGTACAGGACTGCCAATACCAATTCCAGACGTTGCCGTTTGGTCTGTCCACGGCACCGAGGGTATTTACCAAAGTAATGGCCGATATGATGATACTCCTTCGAAAGAAGGGAGTTCTAATTATCCCGTACTTGGACGATCTCCTTATAAAGGCGAGGTCCAGGGAGCAGTTGTTGGTCGGAGTAGCACTATCTCAGGAAGTGCTACAGCAGCACGGCTGGATTCTGAATATCCCAAAGTCGCAGCTGGTTCCTACGACGCGTCTGCTGTTCCTAGGTATGATTCTGGACACAGAACAGAAGAAGGTGTTTCTCCCGGAGGAGAAGGCCAAGGAGTTGTCATCTCTGGTCAGAGACCTCCTAAAACCACAACAGGTATCGGTGCATCACTGCACGCGGGTCCTGGGAAAGATGGTAGCTTCTTACGAGGCAATTCCATTCGGCAGGTTCCATGCAAGGATCTTTCAGTGGGATCTGTTAGACAAGTGGTCCGGATCGCATCTTCAGATGCATCGGCTGATCACCCTGTCCCCGAGGGCCAGGGTGTCTCTGCTGTGGTGGCTGCAGAGTGCTCATCTTCTCGAAGGCCGCAGATTCGGCATACAGGACTGGGTCCTGGTGACCACGGATGCAAGCCTCCGAGGTTGGGGGGCAGTCACTCAGGGAAGAAACTTCCAGGGACTATGGTCGAGTCAGGAGGCTTCCCTACACATAAATATTCTGGAACTAAGGGCCATTTACAATGCCCTAAGTCAGGCAAAACCCCTGCTTCAAAACCAGCCGGTGCTGATTCAGTCAGACAACATCACGGCGGTCGCCCATGTAAACCGACAGGGCGGCACAAGAAGCAGGATGGCGATGGCAGAAGCCACAAGGATTCTCCGATGGGCGGAAAATCACGTGATAGCACTGTCAGCAGTGTTCATTCCGGGAGTGGACAACTGGGAAGCAGACTTCCTCAGCAGGCACGACCTCCACCCGGGAGAGTGGGGACTTAATCCAGAAGTCTTCCAGCTGATTGTAAATCGTTGGGAAAGGCCACAGGTGGACATGATGGCGTCCCGCCTCAACAAAAAGCTAAAACGATATTGCGCCAGGTCAAGGGACCCTCAGGCGATAGCTGTGGACGCTCTAGTGACACCGTGGGTGTACCAGTCGGTTTATGTGTTCCCTCCTCTTCCTCTCATACCAAAGGTACTGAGGATAATAACAGACAGGACCTGTTACAGCAGGGGCCCTGTCTGTTCCAAGACTTACCGCGGCTGCGTTTGACGGCATGGCGGTTGAACACCGTCCCCTGATGGAAAAGGGCATTCCGGTTGAAGTCATTCCGACGCTGATAAAAGCTAGGAAGGAGGTGACAGCAAAACATTATCACCGCATATGGCGAAAATATGTTGCTTGGTGTGAGGCTATGAAGGCCCCAACAGAAGAATTTCAGCTGGGTCGATTTCTGCACTTCCTACAGTCAGGAGTGACTATGGGCCTAAAATTGGGATCCATAAAAGTCCAGATTTCGGCCCTGTCTATTTTCTTTCAAAAAGAACTGGCTTCACTGCCTGAAGTTCAGACGTTTGTCAAGGGAGTGCTGCATATTCAGCCCCCTTTTGTGCCTCCAGTGGCACCTTGTGTTGGATTTCCTAAAATCACATTGGTTTGAGCCACTTCAGACCGTGGAGCTAAAATATCTCACGTGGAAAGTGGTCATGCTATTGGCCTTAGCTTCGGCTAGGCGTGTGTCAGAATTGGCGGCTTTGTCATGTAAAAGCCCCTATCTGATCTTCCATATGGACAGGGCAGAATTGAGGACTCGTCCCCAATTTCTCCCTAAGGTAGTATCAGCGTTTCATTTGAACCAACCTATTGTGGTGCCTGCGGCTACTCGGGACTTGGAGGATTCCAAGTTGCTGGACGTAGTCCGGGCCCTGAAAATATATGTTTCCAGGACGGCTAGGGTCAGAAAAACTGACTCGCTGTTTATCCTGCATGCACCCAACAAGCTGGGTGCTCCTGCTTCTAAGCAGACTATTGCTCGCTGGATCTGTAGCACGATTCAGCAGGCTCATTCTGCGGCTGGACTGCCGCATCCTAAATCGGTAAAAGCCCATTCCACGAGGAAGGTGGGCTCTTCTTGGGCGGCTTCCCGAGGGGTCTCGGCTTTACAACTTTGCCGAGCTGCTACCTGGTCGGGATCAAACACATTTGCAAAATTCTACAAGTTTGATACCCTGGCTGAGGAGGACCTTGAGTTTGCTCATTCGGTGCTGCAGAGTCATCCGCACTCTCCCGCCCGTTTGGGAGTTTTTGGTATAATCCCCATGGTCCTTACGGAGTACCCAGCATCCACTAGGACGTCAGAGAAAATAAGAATTTACTCACCGGTAATTCTTTTTCTCGTAGTCCGTAGTGGATGCTGGGCGCCCGTCCCAAGTGCGGACTCTCTGCAATACTTGTATATAGTTATTGCTTAACTAAAGGGTTATTGTTATGAGCCATCTGTTCAGTGAGGCTCAGTTGTTATTCATACTGTTAACTGGGTATAGTTATCACGAGTTGTACGGTGTGATTGGTGTGGCTGGTATGAGTCTTACCCTGGATTCCAAATCCTTTCCTTGTAGTGTCAGCTCTTCCGGGCACAGTTTCCCTAACTGAGGTCTGGAGGAGGGGCATAGAGGGAGGAGTCAGTGCACACCAGATAGTACCTAATCTTTCTTTTAGAGTGCCCAGTCTCCTGCGGAGCCCGTCTATTCCCCATGGTCCTTACGGAGTACCCAGCATCCACTACGGACTACGAGAAATAGAATTACCGGTGAGTAAATTCTTATTTTTCGGTCGATGCCGACCGCGCAGGGCCGCGCATCGGATCGGGATCGCAAGGTGACTGTCACCTTGCGATCTGCACTATCTTTTCTTCCGATTCTGACTATATAGTCAGAATCGGAAGAAAAGATCTTACCGTGTATACACATCATAACACAGCATTTAGTTTTACACTGCAATATAGATTTAGGTTTAAACACACCACTCTCAGATTTACTATTAACACAACATTTCAACCAAAGGCAGGGTGAAGGGGTGAAGGACCGTATAAAGTGCCTAATTAGGACCTGATCGCAGCAGCAAATTTGTTCTCTAATAGGCAAAACCATGCTGCACTGCAGGGGTACAGATGTAACGTGTAGAGAGAGTTAGATTTGGGTGGGGTGTGTTCAAACTGAAATCTAAATTGCAGTGTAAAAATTAAGCATCCAGTATTTTTACCCTGCACAGAAACAATATAACCCACCCAAATCTAACTCTCTCTGCATGTTTTATATCTGCCCCCCCCTACCCCCCCACCCTGCAGTGCACATGGTTTTGCCCATTAGAGAAAGATTTTGCGATCAGGTCTGAATTATGCCCAGAGTACGTTCGGGGACTCACTGTGGGGTGTAGAATCGGCAATCATGGTTTAGAACAGCCATTCCCAACCTCAGTCCTCAAGGCACACTAATACCCCTTTTTTACACTTACGAGCACGGGTCGCAGCCGGGAGCCTGACACGGGAGCTGCCCCCTGCTGCGACCCGTGCTCGGCCCCTTTCCCATCAGCAGTCACAACCCGGCATATGCCGGGTTGGTGACGCTTCTAGTGACGCGGCAGGGGCGGCGCAGGGAGATCACATGATCTCCCAGCGCCGCCCTTCCATACAGTGTAAACGGGAGCCGTGTCGCATCGACACGGCTCCCGTTTACACTACAACCCTACCCGGATCATTCCCGTATCCTACCCAGGTAAATAGCCAGGTAGGATTCAAGGGTCACTTGATCCGGGTTTACCCTTTTCCACTTGCAGAAAACACGGGTAAATGCGCGCCCCCGTGCATTTACCCGTGTTTTTTGAGCTAGTGGAAAAGGGGTATAACAGTCTAGGTTTTAGTGATATCCATGCTTTAGCACAGGTGACTTAATTCAGGGGCACTTCTAGAGAGGAGGAGGCCCATGTACAGACTCTGTCTGGGCCCCCTCCTCTTTAGCCAGCTGCGCTGTAGACTGTAGGCACTAGGGTCACTAGGAACCCTAGCGCTGTCCCAGAATGTAGTGCGCATGTGCAGGTTTCCGGGAAAATGGTGCAGCGGCCATTTTCCCAGTGATTTTTTTACTGTGCTTGCGCAAAACCATTTTCCTGGTGATTTCTGCAGCGCTGCTGGACTCCGGACAGTAGGTATTTTAAAAAAATGGATGCCCTTAGTGATTTTGTTTTAATCATCTGTGCTGAAGCCTGGATATCACTAAAATGTACTGTGTGCCTTGAGGACTGAGGTTGGGAATGCCTGGCTAGTTAAGACAGGAATAAGATACATTAATGTCAGAGATAGTGCTAGGAGGAGAGAACAATCTAAGAGGGTGTCTAGGGACCATATGGTCACTATAGAAGTCATCAGTTAGGCAAGCATACTGCTGCGCAGGTAGTGTATATGCTCTTTCCAAGACGTTAATGTCTGAAGCACTTGTTGTTGTCGTGCTTTAGTGACTACTTTCTGGACCACATTAATGAGGACACCTGATGGAACTTGGAATCTGCGCAGTTTCCACGCAACCTTTATGTTTCACATTCAGTAACTACTTTCCCGCAAAAATGAAAATATAATTTTTTCACGCTCCACAAATAACTTTGACCTCTTGTTTAATATTTGTTTATAATACTCATTATAAGTCCCACTTGAGCAATAACTGCTGTGAATGAACAGTTTCTGTATGAATAAGATCTTATTAGGCTGGTTGGAAAAGTCGACAGAGTCAAAAGGTCGACATGTAAATTGTCGATACAAAAAAGGTAGACACCATAAATTTTTCTAGTTTTGTGGGGTGTTGTCACTTTTATGCCACACACAAGCCCCATGCTTTGGGTAAGGTGCCTCGGTCCGCTACCACTACGCTTGGCACAGGTTACTATTCCCAGTCATAGTCCACGTGGATGGTAAAGTATGAAAAAGTAAACTGTGTCTACCTTGTGTGTGTCGACCATTGTCATGTTGTTCTTTTGACCCTGTCGACCTAATGCATATCCGTAAGGATATGGTGGTGGTGGCGGCACATCAATGGCGGACACTCATCTGACCCTAGTTTTTCCATTTCTAATGGGTATGGTTTCATTGGAAGCTATGGCTTCCATTCCTCTAGCCATTTGTATGCTATTACTAGAGGTACATGTTATGGGCCCTACACACTCGGCGAGAATACTGAAAGATATGAATGATCTCGTTCATTAATGAACGAGATACCGTTCATATCTTTCAGTGTGGAGGCACCAGCGATGAACGATGCGCGGCCCCGCGCTCATTCATCGCTGATGCCCCGTCGCTTGTGCATGCACGCCAATATGGACGATCTCGTCCATATTTGCCTGCACTGCTATGTAGGTCATAAGATAACGTAGCCATCAATATGTTAATGTAAAGCGCATGTCGATTGACCTAGGTCCAGTTTAAATTATAGACACACTGGGCAGCTGCCTAGGGCTGGTGATTCCGAAGGCAGGTACAGAACGCACACAATCACAGCGACCAGGCGGCATTTTCTTCCTGCCATCTGGTCTGCAGCCAAACAGTGAATGGCTGTTAGCATGCTGATTGATGAATGTCTGGAACTATCCACCAATCAGAGTACTGACAGCCATTCACTGTATGGAAGCATGTGGCGATAAGGTGCAGGACCTCAGGAGGGGTAAATTGTGATTTATTTATTTTTTTATTTATTTTTATTCCCATGAATAAATAATAAATACTCCTCAGTGTATAAGGAGTATTGTTATTGCATTTATATTTTGTTTGAGTGATAAAATGAGAACCATTAACGCAAAATATTTAAAGCCACTTTTGACAGATTTGATAACCTCGCTGGATAGAAAAATATAAGGAAATTAATTTACATGTGTGAAGACTTGGTCCATTCAGGCAATGTACTCGGGGAACCCCAGCTGTGCATGCTTTCCGAATCTCCTTGCTGGAGCACAGGTATTCAGTAGTGACTGACACATTTTGTTTAAAGATCCATAGGTGGTACTAATTACTGCATTTTACTTGAGATTCTGTAAGACTATGTGGAAAACATGCTTTGTTGTGGTACCATGAAGTCTGGATTTGGGAAACACTGGGTTATGAGTTTCATTTTCTCACTATTTATTTAATTTTCCACTAGCAAGTTATTGAATAGTCATCTAGTTGGCTTGTCTCACAATAGTGCTTGATTACCACTTGATGCGGATCTATTATTATTATTATTATTATTTAACAGATCATTATATCTGGAACCAGTGATTCCCGATTGGTTGCTCACATGCAGCTATTAGACCACCTGACACTATCTGGCATTGGGTTCACATTCTGTTTTTTAAAGTAAACTATTTCAGTGAAAAAGCATATTACACACTTTTGACCTGTTTTTATCAGGATACATATGATATCCTGGCAAAGGGGATGCCGATTGTCACTATACTGACGGCGGAATCCAGTCTGCCATAATTCCGTCAGCGAGTCCCCTCGCGGGCTTGCTGAGCCCGCCACGCATTGGGCACAATGGGTCGTTTCGCTCGCCGCAGGTTCTATTCCCGGTTAGTGGCATGGACCCACCAACTGAGTGGGAATATCAGGCGAGTGTCGGTATTCTGTTTGTCGGTAAAATTCCGGCATTCAGGATTCCAGCATTGGTCTCTTGAACGCCGGGATCCCGACAGCCAGTTTATTGACTTAATCCTGTTTTTATCAACACTTGGAGCTCACTATAGTCTTGTCTACTATGGTTACCTGCTGCAATCGTATGTGGATAGAGTGAGATGCTTTCAGGAAAAAGCAGCACAAGCAAAGTACACTGGAACACTAGTAAAGTGGGCATTCTGGCATTACAATGTGACTCCCATTAAAAGTGATGCGTATGAAATCAGTGTGGTAATACAGCAGGGGTGGACAATTATTTCAGCTGGGGGGCCGCTTAACACTTCCAGCGAATATTCGAGGGCCACACACAAAATACTCAAAGAGTCCCCTTTTTACACATTACGGCAGACAGCGTGCCTTTTTTTTTACACATTACGGCAGATAGCGTCCCCCTTTTTACACATTACGGTAGACAGCGTCCCCTTTTTACACATTACAGCAGACAGCGTCCCCTTTTTACACATTACGGCAGACAGCGCCCCCGTTTTTACACATTACGGCAGACATCGTCCCCCTTTTTACACATTACGGCAGACATCGTCCCCCTTTTTACACATTACGGCAGACATCGTCCCCCTTTTTACACATTACGGCAGACATCGTCCCCCTTTTTACACATTACGGCAGACATCGTCCCCCTTTTTACACATTACGGCAGACATCGTCCCCCTTTTTACACATTACGGCAGACAGTGCCCCCATTTTTACACATTACGGCAGACAGTGCCCCCATTTTTACACATTACGGCAGACATCGTCCCCTTTGTACACATTACGGCAGACATCGTCCCCTTTGTACACATTACGGCAGACATCGTCCCCCTTTTTACACATTACGGCGGACATCGTCCCCCTTTTTACACATTATGGCAGACAGCGTCCCCTTTTCTCTAACGTCCTAAGTGGATGCTGGGGACTCCGTAAGGACCATGGGGAATAGCGGCTCCGCAGGAGACTGGGCACATCTAAAGAAAGCTTTAGGACTAACTGGTGTGCACTGGCTCCTCCCCCTATGACCCTCCTCCAAGCCCCAGTTAGATTTCTGTGCCCGACGAGAAGGGTGCACACTAGGGGCTCTCCTGAGCTTCTTAGTGAAAGTTTTAGTTTAGGTTTGTTATTTTCAGTGAGACCTGCTGGCAACAGGCTCACTGCATCGAGGGACTAAGGGGAGAAGAAGCGAACTCACCTGCGTGCAGAGTGGATTGGGCTTCTTGGCTACTGGACATTAGCTCCAGAGGGACGATCACAGGCCCAGCCTGGATGGGTCCCGGAGCCGCGCCGCCGGCCCCCTTACAGAGCCAGAAGAGCGAAGAGGTCCGGAAAAATCGGCGGCAGAAGACGTTCCGGTCTTCAATAAGGTAGCGCACAGCACTGCAGCTGTGCGCCATTGCTCTCAGCACACTTCATACTCCGGTCACTGAGGGTGCAGGGCGCTGGGGGGGGGCGCCCTGAGACGCAATAAAACATGATAAAAATACCTTACATGGCAAAAAATACATCACATATAGCTCCTGGGCTATATGGATGCATTTAACCCCTGCCAGAATATACAGAAAAACGGGAGATAAGGCCGCCGAAAAGGGGGCGGAGCCTATCTCCTCAGCACACTGGCGCCATTTTCCCTCACAGCTCAGTTGGAGGGAAGCTCCCTGGCTCTTCCCTGCAGTCACTACACAACAGAAAGGGTTAAAAAAAGAGAGGGGGGCACTAATTAGGCGCAGTATTAAAACATACAGCAGCTATAAGGGGAAAAACACTTATATAAGGTTATCCCTGTATATATATATAGCACTCTGGTGTGTGCTGGCATACTCTCCCTCTGTCTCCCCAAAGGGCTAGTGGGGTCCTGTCCTCTATCAGAGCATTCCCTGTGTGTGTGCTGTGTGTCGGTACGTTTGTGTCGACATGTATGAGGAGAAAAATGATGTGGAGACGGAGCAGAGTGTCTGTAACAGTGATGTCACCACCTAGGGGGTCGACACCTGAGTGGATGTACTGTTGAAAATTACGTGACAGTGTCAGCTCTGTATCAAAAAACAGTGGTTGACATGAGACAGCCGGCTACTCAGCTTGTGCCTGTCCAGACGTCTCATAGGCCGTCAGGGGCTCTAAAGCGCCCGTTACCTCAGATGGCAGATACAGACGCCGACACGGATACTGACTCCTGTGTCGACGGTGAAGAGACAACCGTGATTTCCAGTAGGGCCACACGTTACATGATTGAGACAATGGAAAATGTTTTATACATTTCAGATAATACGAGAACCACCAAAAAGGGGTATTATGTTCGGTGAGGGAAAAACTACCTGTAGTTTTCCTGAATCTGAGAAATAAAAGGTTTCCCCCCCGATAACAATTGATAATTTCTTAAAAAGTATTGGTGTATACCCTTTCCCGCCAGAGGTTAGGGTGCGTTGGGAAACACCCCCTAGGGGGGATAAGGCGCTCACACGCTTGTAAGAACAAGGGCTCTACCCTCTCATGAGATGGCCGCCCTTAAGGATCCTGCTGATAGAAAGCAGGAGGGTATCCAAAAATGTATTCACACACATACTGGTGTTATACTGCGACCAGCAATCGCCTCAGCCTGGAGGTGCAGTGCTGGGTTGGCATGGTCGGATTCCCTGACTGGAAATATTGATATCCTAGATAAGGATAGTATATTATTGCCTATAGAGCATTTAAAAGATGCATTTCTATATATGCATGATGCACAGCGGAATATTTGCCGACTGGCATCAAGTATAAGTGCGTTGTCCAATTCTACCAGTAAAATGGTCAGGTGATGCGGATTCCAAACGGCATTTGGAAGGTATTGCCTTTGAAAAGGGACATTTGGGGTCGGTCTTTTAGACCTGGTGGCCACGGCAACAACTGGGAAATCCACGTTTGTACCCCAGGTCGCCTCTCAAAATAAGACGCCGTATTATCAGGCGCAGTCCTTTGTTGGCAAGCGGACAAAAGGTTCCTCTTTTCTGCTCGTGACAGAGGGAGAGGAAAAAGGCTGAAGAGATTAGCCAGTTCCCAGGAACAGAAACCCTTTCCCGCCTCTGCCAAGCCCTCAGTATGACGCTAGGGCCTTACAAGCTCAGGCACGGTGGGGGCCCGTTCTCAATGAATTTCAGTGCGCAGTGGGCTCACTCGCAAGTAGACCCCTGGATCCTTCAGGTAATATCTCAAGGGTACATATTGGAATTCGAGACGTCTCCCCCTCGCCGTTTCCAAAAGTCGGCTTTACCGACGTCTCCCTCTGACAGGGAGGCAGTTTTGGAAGCCATTCACAAGCTGTATTCCCAGCAGGTGATAATCAAGGTACCCCTCCTGCAACAGGGAACGGGGTATTATTCCACACTATTGTGGTACCGAAGCCAGACGGCTCGGTGAGACCGATTCTAAATCTAAATCTAAAATCTAAAATCTTTGAACAGAGGTTCAAATTCAAGATTGAGTCACTCAGAGCAGTGATTGCGAACCTGGAAGAAGGGGACTACATGATGTCTCGGGACATCAAGGATGCTTACCTTCATGTCAAAATTTACCCTTCTCACCAAGGGTACCTCAGGTTATGGTACAGATCTGTCACTATCAGTTCAGACGCTGCCGTAGGGATGGTCCACGGCACCCCGGGTCTTTACCAAGGTAATGGCCGAAATTATATCCCTTCGAAGGAAGGGAATTTTAGTTATCCCTTACTTGGACGATTCCCTGATAAGGGTAAGATCCAGGGAACAGTTGGAAGTCGGTGTAGCACTATCTCAGGTAGTGTTGCGGCAGCACGATTGGATTCTCAATATTCCAAAATCGCAGCTGGTTCCGACGACTTGTCTTCTGTTTCCTAGGGATGTTCCTGGACACAGTCCAGAAAAAAGGTGTTTCTCCCGGAAGAGAAAGCCAGGGAGTTATCCGAGCTAGTCAGGAACCTCCTAAAACCGAACCAAGTCTCAGTGCATCAATGCACAAGGGTTCTGGGTAAAAATGGTGGCTTCCTATGAAGCAATCCCATTCGTTAGATTCCACGCAAGAACTTTCCAGTGGAACCTACTGGACAAATGGTCCGGGTCGCATTTTCAGATGCATCAGCGGATAACCCTGTCACCAAGGACAAGGGTATCCATCCTGTGGTGGTTGCAGAGTGCTCATCTTCTAGAGGGCCGCAGATTCGGCATTCAGGACTGGGTCCTGGTGACCACGGATGCCAGCCTGCGAGGCTGGGGAGCAGTCACACAGGGAAGGAATATCCAGGGCTTAGGGTCAAGCCTGGATACATCACTTCACATAAATATCCGGAAGCTAAGGGCCATTTACAATGCTCTAAGCTTAGCAAGACCTCTGCTTCAAGGTCAGCCGGTGTTGATCCAGTCGGACAACATCATGGCAGTCACCCACGTAAACAGACAGGGTGGCACAAGAAGCAGGAGGGCAATGGCAGAAGCTGCAGGGATTCTTCGCTGGGCGGAAAATCATGTGATAGCACTGTCAACAGTATTCATTCCGGGAGTGGACAACTGGGAAGCGGACTTCCTCAGCACGACTTCCACCCGGGAGAGTGGGGACTTCACCCAGAAGTCGTCCACATGATTAAAAAACTCGACAGGTATTGCGCCAGGTCAAGAGACCCTCAGGCAATAGTTGTAGACGCTCTGGTAACACCGTGGGTGTACCAGTCAGTGTATGTGTTCCCTCCTCTGCCTCTCATACCCAAGGTACTGAGATTGATAAGATGGAGAGGAGAAAGCACTATATTCGTGGCTCCGGATTGGCCAAGAAGGACTTGGTAACCGGAACTTCAAGAGATGCTCACGGAGGATCCGTGGCCTCTACCTCTAAGAAGGGACCTGCTCCAGCAAGGACCCTGTCTGTTCCAAGACTTACCGCGGCTGCGTTTGACGGCATGCCGGTTGAACACCGGATCCTGAAGGAAAAAAGGCATTCCGGATGAAGTCATCCATATCCTGATCTAAAGCCAGGAAGGATGTAACCGCAAAAACATTATCACCGCACTTGGCGAAAATATGTTGCGTAGTGCGAGGCCAGTAAGGCCCGACGGAGGAAATTCAACTGGGTCGATTCCTACATTTCCTGCAAACAGGAGTGTCTATGGGCCTGAAATTGGGGTTCATTAAGGTTCAGATTTCGGCCCTGTCAATTTTCTTCCAAAAAAGAACTAGCTTCAGTCCCTTAAGTTTAGACGTTTGTAAAAGGGGTACTGCATATACAGCCTCCTTTTGTGCCTCCAGTGGCAATTTGGGATCTCAATGTAGTTTGGGTTCCAAAAGTCACATTGGTTTGAACCACTTAAATCTGTGGAGTTAAAATATCTCACATGGAAAGTGGTCATGCTGTTGGCCCTGGCCTGGGCCAGGCGCGTGTCAGAATTGGCGGCTTTATCCTGTAAAAGCCCTTATCTGATTTTCCATTCGGACAGGGCGGAATTGAGGACTCGTCCTCAGTTTCTCCCTAAGGTGGTTTCAGCGTTTTCACCTGAACCAACCTATTGTGGTGCCTGCGGCTACTAGGGACTTGGAGGAATCCAAGTTGCTGGATGTTGTCAGGGCCCTGAAAATATTTCCAGGACGGCTGGAGTCAGGAAATCTGACTCGCTGTTTATCCTGTATGCACCCAACAAGCTGGGTGCTCCTGCTTCTAAGCAGACTATTGCTCGTTGGATTTGTAGTACAATTCAGCTTGCACATTCTGTGGCAGGCCTGCCACAGCTAAAATCTGTAAAAGCCCGTTCCACAAGGAAAGTGGGCTCATCTTGGGCGGCTGCCCGAGGGGTCTCGGCTTTACAACTTTGCCGAGCAGCTACTTGGTCAGGGGTAAACACGTTTGCTAAATTCTACAAATTTGATACCCTGGCTGAGGAGGACCTGGAGTTCTCTCATTCGGTGCTGCAGAGTCATCCGCACTCTCCTGCCCGTTTGGGAGCTTTGGTTTAATCCCCATTGTCCTTACGGAGTCCCCAGCATCCACTTAGGACGTTAGAGAAAATAAGAATTTACTTACCGATAATTCTATTTCTCATAGTCCGTAGTGGATGCTGGGCGCCCATCCCAAGTGCGGATTGTCTGCAATACTTGTACATAGTTATTGTTACAAAAATCGGGTTATTATTGTTGGGAGCCATCTTTTCAGAGGCTCCTCTGTTATCATACTGTTAACTGGGTTCAGATCACAAGTTATACGGTGTGATTGGTGTGGCTGGTATGAGTCTTACCCGGGATTCAAAATCCTTCCTTATTGTGTACGCTCGTCCGGGCACAGTATCCTAACTGAGGCTTGGAGGAGGGTCATAGGGGGAGGAGCCAGTGCACACCAGTTAGTCCTAAAGCTTTCTTTAGATGTGCCCAGTCTCCTGCGGAGCCGCTATTCCCCATGGTCCTTACGGAGTCCCCAGCATCCACTACGGACTATGAGAAATAGAATTATCGGTAAGTAAATTCTTATTTTTACACATTACAGCAGACAGTGCTCCCGTTTTTACACATTACGGCAGACATCGCCCCCCTTTTTACACATTACGGCAGACATCGTCCCCCTTTTTACACATTACGGCAGACAGCGTCCCACTTTTTTACATATTATGGCAGACAGTCCCTTCCCCCCTCCCCTAAACCCATATTGCAGATTTTAACTCCGCGGCCTCCCCACCCCTAAACCTATATGGCAGCTGAAGCGCTGATCCAGGGGCTGGCTGGACAGGGGGTTTACCTGTTTGTCACAGTGGCAGACGATCCCCACTGTCCGATGATCCGCGCTGCTGCTGCCGCCTGGAGTCGCTGCTGATGTGGCCACTCCTGCTCCCGCTCGCTGGCCACTGCTTCTTCTCCTCACTCAGCCGCCGCTCCTGCTCACTGCAGTGCCCGCCCCCCGTGCCGCCCAGCGCGCGCATGGTAACAGAGGAAATCCCAGTCAGCTGACCCTGTGACGTGACCGGGATTTCCTCAGCGGCGCCGCGTCTGAGAGCAGTGCAATGACAAGCGGCCTATCGGGCCGCTTGTTATTGCACTTTGGTGGGGCACAGCGGGCCAGGCACGATCGGTCCGCGGTCCGCATCTGGCCCGCGGGCCGCATGTTGCCCACCCCTATAATACAGTATGCACAAAATGAATGCAAGTAGGTGTTGAGGTATGAGACTGTAATTGTTGAGGCCTCTTGGTTGCAGATCCTGTATTTTGTCTCGTGCTGCTGAAGGGGGTTACGGTCGTTAGGTCGACACAACTTATGTCGACACTCATTAGGTCTCCACTGAAGGTCGACAATGGCATTAGGTCGACATGTATTAGGTTGACAGGTCAAAAGGTCGACATGAGTTTTTCACTTTAAAAAAAAATTGGGGGGGGGGATTTTTTCATACTTAATGATCCACGTGGACTACGATTGAAACGGTGATCATCGCTCACCATGCGAGGGGACACTGCACTTATTTGGCTTCCACGTCACTTTACAGAGAAAATGACACCAAAAACCGTTAAAAACCTCATGTCGACCTTTTGACCGGTCGACCTAGCGCCCATGTTGACATAATGCATGTTGACCTTCAGTGATCGACCTAATGAGTGTCGACCCGTACCCGCTGAAGGTCAGTGGCCAGGATTGTGCTTTTTTTTTGGAGAACTATGAATTAATACACTTTTTACAGCAAGTATTTTTAATGCAGGTTATTCATAATATTTGTAGGACAGCGTGGATGCACGGTGGTTAGCATGGTTGCTTCATAGCACTGTGACCAAGGGCTTTATTACTATCAGGAAAGTGTGTAGAGTTTCTACAGTACAGGATATTCTCTTTTATGTGGGTTTCCTCCCGCAATCCAAAAATATAATGGTAGATTAATGATATGGGCCCTACACACTGGCAGATAATACTGAAAGATATGAACGATCTCGTTCATTAATGAACTATATAACATTCATATCTTTCAGCATGGAGGCACCAGCGATGAACGATGTGCGGCCCTGTGCTCGTTCATCGCTGGTGCCCCATCGCCTGTGCATGCAGGCCAACATGGACGAGATCGTCCATATTGGCCTGCACTGCTATGGAGCCGGGTGACGGGGAGAGTGAAGAAACTTCACTCCCCCCGCCGCCGGGTCGCCCATCGGCCGTATCCGCCGTCGGGCAGCTCGGCGGCGGATCTATCAGTGTGTAGGGCCCATTAGTGTTTGTGCAGTACCGAATTTAAACTATAGGGAAAGATTTAGCAAGTCTGGGGGGAATTCAGTAAGATGCGGAGCGAATCGGCTACTGCTGCAACATTTCAATACCAGCAATGGCAGTCTGATTGGCCCCCTTTGCTCGGACTGCCAGATTCACCTAAAAGTGCTTGTTACCTATGGGGCAACAAGCACTATTGAGCAAGATTTGCTGGGCGAATCCTCCTGGCACCTAACTGAATTCCCCCCCTTTGGTTGGTATTTTATCTCTCTAATCAGCTTTTGTCATTTTAAAGAATGTGCTTGAAAAATGTAGTTAGAGCTGATTGGTTATAAGCAACTTTTCCACTTCATCTCTCTCCAAGATCTCATAAGTCACCCCATAGTCTCTTAGGAGGCAGAACTGTTCCAAACAATTAACAATCCTCTGTAAAGTGCTAATAATATGCTGACATTGTATAAATAAAGGCTAATAATAATTATAATGATTTTATATTTGAATTTAAATATATATATATTTCTCTAACGTCCTAAGTGGATGCTGGGGACTCCGTCAGGACCATGGGGAATAGCGGCTCTGCAGGAGACAGGGCACAAAAATAAAGCTTTAGGATTAGGTGGTGTGTACTGGCGCCTCCCCCTATGACCCTCCTCCAAGCCTCAGTTAGGTTTTTGTGCCCGTCCGAGCAGGGTGCAATCTAGGTGGCTCTCCTAAAGAGCTGCTTAGAAAAAGTTTTTTAGGTTTTTTATTTTCAGTGAGTCCTGCTGGCAACAGGCTCACTGCATCGAGGGACTTAGGGGAGAGAATTTCAACTCACCTGCGTGCAGGATGGATTGGATTCTTAGGCTACTGGACACCATTAGCTCCAGAGGGAGTCGGAACACAGGTCTCACCCTGGGGTTCGTCCCGGAGCCGCGCCGCCGACCCCCCTTACAGATGCTGAAGATTGAAGGTCCGGAAACAGGCGGCAGAAGGCTCTTCAGTCTTCATGAAGGTAGCGCACAGCACTGCAGCTGTGCGCCATTGTTGTCACACACTTCACACCAAGCGGTCACGGAGGGTGCAGGGCGCTGCTGGGGGCGCCCTGGGCAGCAATATTTAATACCTTTATGGCAAAAGAATACATCACATATAGCCATTGAGGCTATATGTATGTATTTAACCCATGCCAGATATCTAAAACTCCGGGAGAAAAGCCCGCCGAAATAGGGGGCGGGGCTTATTCTCCTCAGCACACAGCGCCATTTTCCTGCTCAGCTCCGCTGTGAGGAAGGCTCCCAGGACTCTCCCCTGCACTGCACTACAGAAACAGGGTAAAACAGAGAGGGGGGGCATTTTTTGGCGATATTTTGATATATTTAAGCTGCTATAAGGAACAACACTTATATAAGGTTGTTCCCATATATATTATAGCGCTTGGGTGTGTGCTGGCAAACTCTCCCTCTGTCTCCCCAAAGGGCTAGTGGGGTCCTGTCTTCGATAAGAGCATTCCCTGTGTGTCTGCTGTGTGTCGGTACGTGTGTGTCGAAATGTATGAGGACGATGTTGGTGTGGAGGCAGAGCAATTGCCGATAATGGTGATGTCACCCCCCAGGGAGTCGACACCGGAATGGATGGCTTTGTTTATGGAATTACGTGATAATGTCAGCACATTACAAAAATCAGTTGACGACATGAGACGGCCGGCAAACCAGTTAGTACCTGCCCAGGCGTCTCAGACACCGTCAGGGGCTGTAAAGCGCCCTTTACCTCAGTCGGTCGACACAGACCCAAACACAGACACTGAATCTAGTGTCGACGGTGATGAAACAAACGTATTTTCAAGTAGGGCCACACGTTATATGATCACGGCAATGAAGGAGGCTTTGCATATCTCTGATACTGCAAGTACCACAAAAAGGGGTATTATGTGGGGGGTGAAGAAACTACCTGTAGTTTTTCCTGAATCAGAGGAATTAAATGATGTATGTGATGAAGCGTGGGTTAACCCAGATAGAAAAGTGCTAATTTCAAAAAAGTTATTAGCATTATACCCTTTCCCGCCAGAGGTTAGGGCGCGCTGGGAAACACCCCCTAGGGTGGATAAGTCGCTCACACGCTTATCAAAACAAGTGGCGTTACCGTCTCCTGATACAGCCGCCCTCAGGGATCCAGCTGATAGGAGACTGGAAACTACCCTAAAAAGTATATACACACATACTGGTGTTATACTGCGACCAGCCATCGCCTCAGCCTGGATGTGCAGTGCTGGGGTCGTCTGGTTGGATTCCCTGACTGAAAATATTGATACCCTGGATAGGGACAGTATTTTATTGACTATAGAGCAATTAAAGGATGCTTTACTTTATATGCGAGATGCTCAGAGAGATATTTGCACTCTGGCATCGAGAGTAAATGCGATGTCCATATCTGCCAGAAGGAGTTTATGGACGCGACAGTGGTCAGGTGATGCGGATTCCAAACGACATATGGAAGTATTGCCGTATAAAGGGGAGGAATTATTTGGCGTCGGTCTATCGGATCTGGTGGCCACGGCAACTGCCGGAAAATCCACCTTTTTACCTCAGACCCCCTCCCAACAGAAAAAGACACCGTCTTTTCAGCCGCAGTCCTTTCGGTCCTATAAGAACAAGCGGACAAAAGGACAGTCATATCTGCCTCGGGGCAGAGGAAGGGGTAAGAGAGGGCAGCAAGCAGCCCCTGCCCAGGAACAGAAGCCCTCTCAGGGTTCTGCAAAGCCCTCAGCATGACGCTGGGGCCTTACAAGCGGACTCAGGAGCGGTGGGGGGTCGACTCAAGAATTTCAGCGCACAGTGGGCTTGCTCACAGGTGGACCCCTGGATCCTGCAGGTAGTATCTCAGGGTTACAGGTTGGAATTCGAGAAGTCTCCCCCTCGCAGGTTCCTAAAGTCTGCTTTGCCAACGTCTCCCTCAGACAGGGCGACGGTATTGGAAGCCATTCACAAGCTGTTTTCTCAGCAGGTGATAGTCAAGGTACCCCTCCTACAACAGGGAAAGGGGTATTACTCCACGCTATTTGTGGTACCGAAGCCGGACGGCTCGGTAAGACCTATTCTAAATCTGAAATCTTTGAACCTGTACATACAAAAATTCAAGTTCAAGATGGAGTCACTCAGAGCAGTGATAGCGAATCTGGAAGAAGGGGACTTTATGGTGTCCCTGGACATAAAGGATGCTTACCTGCATGTCCCAATTTGCCCTTCACATCAAGGGTACCTCAGGTTCGTGGTGCAAAACTGTCATTATCAGTTTCAGACGCTGCCGTTTGGATTGTCCACGGCACCTCGGGTCTTTACCAAGGTAATGGCCGAAATGATGATTCTTCTGCGAAGAAGAGGCGTATTAATTATCCCTTACTTGGACGATCTCCTGATAAGGGCAAGGTCCAGAGAACAGCTGGAGGACGGAGTAGCACTAACCCGACTAGTGCTGCAACAACACGGGTGGATTCTGAATTTTCCAAAATCTCAGTTGACCCCGACGACACGTCTGCTGTTCCTGGGAATGATTCTGGACACGGTTCAGAAAAAGGTGTTTCTTCCGGAGGAGAAAGCCAGGGAGTTATCCGAACTTGTCAGGAACCTCCTAAAACCAGGGAAAGTGTCTGTGCATCAATGCACAAGAGTCCTGGGAAAGATGGTGGCTTCTTACGAAGCGATTCCATTCGGCAGATTCCACGCACGAACTTTTCAGTGGGATCTGCTGGACAAATGGTCCGGATCACATCTGCAGATGCATCAGCGGATAACCTTATCGCCACGGACAAGGGTGTCTCTTCTGTGGTGGTTGCAGAGTGCTCATCTGTTAGAGGGCCGCAGATTCGGCATACAGGACTGGGTCCTGGTGACCACGGATGCCAGTCTGAGAGGCTGGGGAGCGGTCACACAGGGAAGAAACTTCCAGGGAGTATGGTCAAGCCTGGAGATGTTTCTTCACATAAATATACTGGAGCTAAGAGCGATTTACAATGCTCTAAGTCTGGCAAAACCCCTGCTTCAGGGTCAGCCGGTGTTGATCCAGTCGGACAACATCACGGCAGTCGCCCACGTAAACAGACAGGGCGGCACAAGAAGCAGGACAGCAATGGCAGAAGCTGCAAGGATTCTTCGCTGGGCGGAAGATCATGTGATAGCACTGTCAGCAGTATTCACACGATCTACACCCGGGAGAGTGGGGACTTCATCCAGAAGTCTTCCACATGATTGTGAACCGTTGGGAAAAACCAATGGTGGATATGATGGCGTCCCGCCTCAACAAAAAACTGGACAGGTATTGCGCCAGGTCAAGAGACCCTCAGGCAATAGCTGTGGACGCTCTGGTAACACCGTGGGTGTTCCAGTCAGTGTATGTGTTCCCTCCTCTGCCTCTCATACCAAAAGTACTGAGAATTATACGGCAAAAGGGAGTAAGAACGATACTAGTGGCTCCGGATTGGCCAAGAAGAACTTGGTACCCGGAACTTCAAGAGATGCTCACGGAGGATCCGTGGCCTCTACCTCTAAGACGGGACCTGCTTCAGCAGGGACCGTGTCTATTCCAAGACTTACCGCGGCTGCGTTTGACGGCATGGCGGTTGAACGCCGAATTCTAAGGGAAAAAGGCATTCCGGAAGAGGTCATTCCTACACTGGTAAAAGCCAGGAAGGAGGTGACTGCACAACATTATCACCGCATTTGGAGGAAATATGTTGCGTGGTGTGAGGCCAGGAAGGCCCCCACGGAGGAATTTCAACTGGGTCGATTCCTACATTTCCTGCAAACAGGATTGTCTATGGGCCTCAAATTGGGGTCCATTAAGGTTCAAATTTCGGCCCTGTCGATTTTCTTCCAGAAAGAATTGGCTTCAGTTCCTGAAGTCCAGACTTTTGTAAAAGGAGTACTACATATACAGCCCCCGGTTGTGCCCCCAGTGGCACCGTGGGATCTTAATGTAGTCTTGGATTTTCTCAAATCCCATTGGTTTGAGCCGCTCAAATCGGTGGAGTTGAAGTATCTTACATGGAAAGTAACCATGCTACTGGCCCTGGCTTCAGCCAGGAGAGTATCAGAATTGGCGGCTTTATCATATAAGAGCCCATATCTGATTTTCCATACGGACAGGGCAGAACTGCGGACGCGTCCTCATTTTCTGCCTAAGGTGGTGTCAGCGTTTCACCTGAACCAGCCTATTGTGGTGCCTGCGGCTACTAACGATTTGGAGGATTCCAAGTTGTTGGACGTGGTCCGGGCATTGAAAATATATATATTTCAATAACGGCGGGAGTCAGAAAGTCTGACTCACTGTTTATATTGTATGCACCCAACAAGATGGGTGCTCCTGCTTCTAAGCAGACGATTGCTCGTTTGGATTTGTAGCACAATTCAACTTGCACATTCTGTGGCAGGCTTGCCACAACCTAAATCTGTCAAGGCCCATTCCACAAGGAAAGTGGGCTCATCCTGGGCGGCTGCCCGGGGGGTCTCGGCATTACAACTCTGCCGAGCTGCTACTTGGTCAGGGGCAAACACGTTTGCAAAATTCTACAAATTTGATACCCTGGCTGAGGAGGACCTTGAGTTCTCTCATTCGGTGCTGCAGAGTCATCCGCACTCTCCCGCCCGTTTGGGAGCTTTGGTATAATCCACATGGTCCTGACGGAGTCCCCAGCATCCACTTAGGACGTTAGAGAAAATAAGAATTTACTTACCGATAATTCTATTTCTCGTAGTCCGTAGTGGATGCTGGGGGCCCATCCCAAGTGCGGATTGTCTGCAATACTTGTACATAGTTATTGTTACAAACAAATTCGGGTTGTTATTGTTGTGAGCCGTCTGTTCAGAGGCTCCTACGTTTGTCATACTGTTAACTGGGTTCAGATCACAAGTTATACGGTGTGATTGGTGTGGCTGGTATGAGTCTTACCCGGGATTCAATATCCTTCCTTATTGTGTACGCTCGTCCGGGCACAGTATCCTAACTGAGGCTTGGAGGAGGGTCATAGGGGGAGGAGCCAGTACACACCACCTAATCCTAAAGCTTTATTTTTGTGCCCTGTCTCCTGCGGAGCCGCTATTCCCCATGGTCCTGACGGAGTCCCCAGCATCCACTACGGACTACGAGAAATAGAATTATCGGTAAGTAAATTCTTATTTTATATATATATACACACACACACACACACACACACACACACACACACACACACACACACACACACACACACACACACACACACACACGGGCAAAACAGTATTTGGACAGCCACCGATTGTGCAAGTTGACCCACTTAAAAAGATGAGAGGTCTATAATTTCCATCATAGGTGCACTTCAACTGTGAGAGACAGAATCTGAAAAAAAAAAAACAGGAAATCACATATGTATGATTTTTAAACAATTTACTTGTGTATTCTTGTGTAAAATAAATATTTGGACACCTACCAAGCAGCAAGATTTCTGGCTCTCACAGACCTGTTACTTCTTCTTTAAGAAGCTCTTCTATCCTCCACTCGTTACCTGTATTAATGGCACCTGTTTTAACTGGTTATCTGTATAAAAGACACCTCCTGTATAAAGTCCACACCTTCAAACAGTCAGACTGCTACCTCTCCACCATGGTCAAGACCAGAGAGCTGTCTAAGGACACCAGGGACAAAATTGTAGAGCTGCACAAGGCTGGGATGAGCTACTCGACAATAGGCAAGCAGCTTGGTGAGAAGAGATCAACTGTTGGCGCAATTATTAAAAAATGGAAGAAATACAAGATCACTGACAATCTCCCTTGACCTGGGGCTCCGTGCAAGATCTCACCTCGTGGGGTATCAATGATCTTGAGAACGTTGAGGAATCAGCCCAGAACTAACCGGGGAGACCTGGTCAATGACCTCAAGAGAACTGGGACCACAGTCACAAAGTTTACCATTAGTAACTCACTACGTCATCGTGGGTTGAAATCCTGCAGCGCCTGAAAGGTACCCCTGCTTAAGCCAGCACATGTCTAGGCCCATCTAAAGTTTGCCAGTGACCATCTGGATGATCCAGAGGAGGATTGGGAGAATGTAATGTGGTCAGATGAGAGCAAAATCGAACTTTTTGGTATAAACTCCACTTGTCGTGTTTGGAGGGAGAAGAATGATGAATGGCATCTCAAGAACACCATACACACTGTGAAGCATGGGGGTGGAAACATCATGCTTTGGGGCTGCTTTTCTGCAAAGGAGACAGGACGACTGATTAAGGAGAGGATGAATGGGGCCATGTATCGTGAGATTTTGGGCAAAAACCTCCTTCCCTCAGTAAGAGCATTGAAGATGGAACGTAACTGGGTCTTCCAGCATGACAATGACCCCAAAAACACTGCTCGGGCAACTAAGGAGTGGCTCCGTAAGAAGCATTTCAAGGTCCTGGAGTGACCTAGCCAGTCTCCAGTCCTCAACCCAATAGAAAATCTGTGAAGGGAGTTGAAAGTCCGTGTTACCCGGCGACAGGCCCAAAACATGACAGATCTAGAGAAGATCTGCATGGAAGAGTGGGCCAAAATACCTGCTACAGTGTGTGCAAACATGGTCAAGAACTACAGGAAACGTTTGACCTCTGTAATTGCCAACCGAGGTTATATTACAAAGTATTGAGTTAAACTTTTTGATTGTCCAAATATTTATTTTCCGCAAGAATATACAAATAAATTGTTTAAATATCATACAATGTGATTTCATAGTTTTTTTTTCTTTCTTTTTTTCAGATTCTGGGGTATATTCAATAACTGTCGGAAGCTGCCGTATTGTCGGAAAGACGGCAGCTTCCGACAGTTTTAGGTCGGAAGGGGTTCCGACCTATTCATTAGTTCTCCGTTTATTCCGACAAGTCGGGAAACCCGACTTGTCGGAATGCACGCTGATCAGCGGCTTCAGTCGCTGATCAGCGTGCATTGTCGGAAGCGTTGCCAAACCCGACAGGTTTTAGCCCCGTTTCCGACAATCTCAATCCGACTTTAAAAAAAGTCAGATTGAGATGAGGAGACTAGTGGTGCTGTGGGCGGCGGGGGGAGCATTGATCGGCGGCCGGCGGGAGGAGCAGGCTGTGGGGGACATGTCTGTGGCAGCGGGGGGAGGCGTTGGAGGGAGAGAGGTGCCTGGTAGTCCCCCGGCCAGGCACCTTACTCCCTGCAGCGCATCCCCCCGCCGCCGCAGACATGTTACCCCCGCTGCCAGCACCTCACGCCGGCCGCCAATCAATGCTCCCCCCGCCGCCGGCAGGACCTCTCTTCCTGCTGCCTGCGGCTCCACACAGGTCCTCCGCAGCCAGCCCCTCCCGCTCACGGCCGCCGCTCCCTGCTCACCTGGCCACTGCTGACAGTTGGATTTGGCCGTCCATTGAATAGGGGTTGTCAGATCCATTCTGACAACTGCATGTCGGAATGGATCCGACTCCTATTGAATATACCCCTCTGTCTCTCACGGTTGAAGTGTACCTATGATGGAAATTACAGACCACTCTCCTTTTTTTAAGTGGGTCAACTTGCACAATCGGTGGCTGTCCAAATACTTTTTTGCCCCACTGTGTGTGTGTGTGTGTGTGTGTGTGTGTATGCATGCAGGGCCGGTTCTTGGGGCAGGCGAGCAGTGCAACCGCACTGGGCGCCCGCCGCGGCACTAACTGTGGCTCCCTGCTTCCCCCTCCTATTTCTCCCTGAGTAACCCGCTCGGGGGTCGGAGTTTCACGGAATGACGCAACCCCGTCACTCCGCGAAACTCCCCCCCCCCCCCCCCCCCCCCCCCCCCGAGCGGAGTACAGAGGGGGATCCAAGTTAGGAAGAGGGAAAGGCTGGCGCGAGGAGCGACTGGTGAGGCGGGACGAAGAGCGGTAATCGCCTCTGTAAGTATTCTCTCTCTCTCTCTCTCTCTCAATGTGTAAAATGGGGACACCTGCCGTAATGCCGTAATGCGTGAAATGGGGACTCTTGCCTGCCATAGTGTGGGGATTTAATGTATCAAGGGCATTGCGGTGTGTGACATAATATGGTGCAGGGGGCATTACTGTGTGGGGCTTAATATGGTAGAATTTATTGTTCCTGTGGTGGTCGTGATCTGTTGGAGCAGGGTCAAAAACTGGATTGTGAGGTAGTCTTTTCAGATGAGGCCACGCAAACATTTTTTTATCTAGGGGGCGGGGGGGGGGCACATTTTTTTAATGTCATGGGGGGGCGCACTTTTAAATCTCGCACTGGGAGCCAAATTGCCTAGAAACAGCCCTGTGTGTGTGTATGTATGCATGTATGCATGTATGCATGTATGTATGTATGTATGTATGTATGTACACTGCTCAAAAAATTAAAGGGAACACTTAAACAGCACAATGTAACTCCAAGTCAATCACACTTCTGTGAAATCAAACTGTCCACTTAGGAAGCAACACTGATTGACAATCAATTTCACATGCTGTTGTGCAAATGGAATAGAAAACAGATGGAAATTATAGGCAATTAGCAAGACACCCCCAATAAAGGAGTTGTTCTGCAGGTGGTGACCACAGACCACTTCTCAGCTCCTATGCTTTCTGGCTGATGTTTTGGTCACTTTTGAAAGCAGGCGGTGCTTTCACTCTAGTGGTAGCATGAGACGGAGTCTACAACCCACACAAGTGGCTCAGGTAGTGCAGCTCATCCAGGATGGCACATCAATGCGAGCTGTGGCAAGAAGGTTTGCTGTGTCTGTCAGCATAGTGTCCAGAGCATGGAGGCGCTACCAGGAGACAGGCCAGTACATCAGGAGATATGGAGGAGGCCGTAGGAGGGCAACAACCCAGCAGCAGGACCGCTACCTCTGCCTATATGCAAGGAGGAACACGAGGAGCACTGCCAGAGCCCTGCAAAATGACCTCCAGCAAGCCACAAATGTGCATGTGTCTACTCAAACGATCAGAAACAGACCCCATGAGGGTGGTATGAGGGCCCGACGTCCACAGGTGGGGATTGTGCTTACAGCCCAACACCGTGCCGGACGTTTGGCATTTGCCAGAGAACACCAAGATTGGCAAATTCGCCACTGGCGCCCTGTGCTCTTCACAGATGAAAGAAGGTTCTCACTGAGCACATGTGACAGACATGACAGAGTCTGGAGACGCCAAGGAGAACGTTCTGCTGCCTGCAACATCCTCCAGCATGACCGGTTTGGCAGTGGGTCAGTAATGGTGTGGGGTGGTATTTCTTTGGGGGGCCGCACAGCCCTCCATGTGCTTGCCAGAGGTAGCCTGACTGCCATTAGGTACCGAGATGAGATCTCAGACCCCTTGTGAGACCATATGCTGGTGCGGTTGGCCCTGGGTTCCTCCTAATGCAAGACAATGTTAGACCTCATGTGGCTGGAGTATGTCAGCAGTTCCTGCAAGACGAAGGCATTGATGCTATGGACTGGCCCGCCCGTTCCCCAGACCGGAATCCAATTGAGCACATCTGGGACATCATGTCTCGCTCCATCCACCAACGCCACGTTGCACCACAGACTGTCCAGGAGTTGGCGGATGCTTTAGTCCAGGTCTGGGAGGAGATCCCTAAGGAGACCATTCGCCACCTCATTAGGAGCATGCCCAGGCATTGTAGGGAGGTCATACAGGCAAGTGGAGGCCACACACACTACTGAGCCTCATTTTGACTTGTTTTAAGGACATTACATCAAAGTTGGATCAGCCTGTAGTGTGTTTTTCCACTTAAATTTTGAGTGCGACTCCAAATCCAGACCTCCATGGGTTAATAAATTTGATTTCCATTGATAATTGGTGATGTGCACCGGACATTTTTCGGGTTTTGGATTCGGTTCCGCGGCCGTGTTTTGGATTTGGACGCGTTTTGTCAAAACCTCCCTGGAAATTTTTTGTCGGATTCGGTTGTGTTTTGGATTCGGATTTTTTTTACAAAAACCCCTCAAAAACAGCTTAAATCATAGAATTTGGGGGTCATTTTGATCCCATGGTATTATTAACCTCAATAACCATAATTTCCACTCATTTTCAGTCTATTCTGAACACCTCACAAAATGAAAGAAAAAAGAGGTGCAAGATGGAATTGTTCTTGGGCCCTCCCACCCACCCTTATGTTGTATAAACAGGACATGCACACTTTAACAAACCCATCATTTCAGCCACAGGGTCTGCCACACGACTGTGACTGAAATGACTGGTTGGTTTGGGCCCCCACCAAAAAAGAAGCAATCAATCTCTCCTTGCACAAACTGGCTCTACAGAGGCAAGATGTCCACCTCCTCCTCATCGTCCGATTCCTCACCCCTTTCACTGTGTACATCCCCCTCCTCACAGATTATTAATTCGTCCCCACTGGAATCCACCATCTCTGGTCCCTGTGTACTTTCTGGAGGCAATTGCTGGTGAATGTCTCCACGCAGGAATTGATTATAATTCATTTTGATGAACATCATCTTCTCCACATTTTCTGGAAGTAACCTCGTACGCCGATTGCTGACAAGGTGAGCGGCTGCACTAAACACTCTTTCGGAGTACACACTGGAGGGGGGGCAATTTAGGTAAAATAAAGCCAGTTTGTGCAAGGGCCTCCAAATTGCCTCTTTTTCCTGCCAGTATACGTACGGACTGTCTGACGTGCCTACTTGGATGCGGTCACTCATATAATCCTCCACCATTCTTTCAATGGTGACAGAATCATATGCAGTGACGTAGACGACATGTCAGTAATCGTTGGCAGGTCCTTCAGTCCAGACCAGATGTCAGCACTCGCTCCAGACTGCCCTGCATCACCGCCAGCTGGTGGGCTCGGAATTCTTAGCCTTTTCCTCGCACCCCCAGTTGCGGGAGAATGTGAAGGAGGAGCTGTTGACGGGTCACGTTCCGCTTGACTTGACAATTTTCTCACCAGCAGGTCTTTGAACCTCTGCAGACTCGTGTCTGCCGGAAAGAGAGATACAACGTAGGTTTTAAATCTAGGATCGAGCACGGTGGCCAAAATGTAGTGCTCTGATTTCAACAGATTGACCACCCGTGAATCCTGGTTAAGCGAATTAAGGGCTCCATCCACAAGTCCCATATGCCTAGCGGAATTGCTCTGTTTTAGCTCCTCCTTCAATGTCTCCAGCTTCTTCTGCAAAAGCCTGATGAGGGGAATGACCTGACTCAGGCTGGCAGTGTCTGAACTGACTTCACGTGTGGCAAGTTCAAAGGGTTGCAGAACCTTGCACAACGTTGAAATCATTCTCCACTGCGCTTGAGTCGGGTGCATTCCCCCTCCTTTGCCTATATCGTAGGCAGATGTATAGGCTTGAATGGCCTTTTGCTGCTCCTCCATCCTCTGAAGCATATAGAGGGTTGAATTCCACCTCGTTACCACCTCTTGCTTCAGATGATGGCAGGGCAGGTTCAGGACTGTTTGCTGGTGCTCCAGTCTTCGGCACGCGGTGGCTGAATGCCGAAAGTGGCCCGCAATTCTTCGGGCCACCGACAGCATCTCTTGCACGCCCCTGTCGTTTTTTAAATAATTCTGCACCACCAAATTCAGTGTATGTGCAAAACATGGGACGTGCTGGAATTTGCCCAAATGTAATGCACGCACAATATTGGTGGCGTTGTCCGATGTCACAAATCCCCAGGAGAGTCCAATTGGGGTAAGCCATTCTGCGATGATGTTCCTCAGTTTCCGTAAGAGGTTGTCAGCTGTGTGCCTCTTCTGGAAAGCGGTGATACAAAGCGTAGCCTGCCTAGGAACGAGTTGGCGTTTGCGAGATGCTGCTACTGGTGCCGCCGCTGCTGTTCTTGCTGCGGGAGGCAATACATCTACCCAGTGGGCTGTCACAGTCATATAGTCCTGAGTCTGCCCTGCTCCACTTGTCCACATGTCCGTGGTTAAGTGGACATTGGGTACAACTGCATGTTTTAGGACACTGGTGACTCTTTTTCTGACGTCTGTGTACATTTTCGGTATCGCCTGCCTAGAGAAATGGAACCTAGATGGTATTTGGTACCGTGGACACAGTACCTCAATCAAGTCTCTAGTTGCCTGTGAATTTACGGTGGATACCGGACACACGTTTCTCACCGCCCAGGCTGCCAAGGCCTGAGTTATCCGCTTTGCAGCAGGATGACTGCTGTGATATTTCATCTTCCTCGCAAAGGACTGTTGGACAGTCAATTGCTTACTGGAAGTAGTACAAGTGGTCTTCCGACTTCCCCTCTGGAATGACGATCGACTCCCAGCATCAACAACAGCAGCGCCAGCAGCAGTAGGCGTTACACTCAAGGATGCATCAGAGGAATCCTAGGCAGGAGAGGACTCGTCAGACTTGACAGTGACATGGCCTGCAGGACTATTGGCTTTCCTGTGTAAGGAGGAAATTGACACTGAGGGAGTTGGTGGTGTGGTTTGCAGGAGCTTGGTTACAAGAGGAAGGGATTTAGTGGTCAGTGGACTGCTTCCGCTGTCATCCAAAGTTTTTGAACTTGTCACTGACTTCTGATGAATGCGGTCCAGGTGACGTATAAGGGAGGATGGTGCTAGGTGGTTAACGTCCTTACCCCTACTTATTACAGCTTGACAAAGGCGACACACGGCTAGACACCAGTTGTCCGCATTTCTGTTGAAATAATTCCACACGAAGAGGTGATTTTTTTTTTTTTGTATTTTGACCAGGCATGTCAATGGCCATATTCGTCCCACGGACAACAGGTGTCTCACCGGGTGCCTGACTTAAACAAACCACCTCACCATCAGAATCCTCCTTGTCAATTTCCTCCCCAGCGCCAGCAACACCCATATCCTCATCCTGGTGTACTTCAACAGTGACCTCTTCAATTTGAGTATCAGGAACTGGACTGCGGGTGCTCCTTCCAGCAATTGCAGGGGACGTGCAAATGGTGGAAGGCGCAACCTCTTCCCGTCCAGTGTTGGGAATGTCAGGCATCGCAACCGACACAATTGGACCCTCCTTGGGGATTTGTGATAAAGAAGAACGCACAGTTCTTTGCTGTGCTTTTGCCATCTTAACTCTTAAGTTTTCTAGCAGGAGGATGACTGCTTCCATCCTCAGGTGAAGCTGAACCATTAGCCTTGAACATAGGCCAGGGCCTCAGCCGTTCCTTGCCACTCCGTGTCGTAAATGGCACATTGGCAAGTTTACGCTTCTCCTCAGACATTTTTTGATTTAGATTTTTGGGTCATTTTACTGAGCTTTATTTTTTTGGATTTTACATGCTCTCTACTATGACATTGTGCATCGGCCTTGGCAGACGACGTTGATGGCATTTCATCGTCTTGGCCATGACTAGTGGCAGCAGCTTCAGCACGAGGTGGAAGTGGATCTTGATCTTTCCCTATTTTGCCCTCCACATTTTTGTTCTCCATTTTTTAATGTGTGGAATTATATGCCAGTAATAGATCAACGTATAATACTGGTGGTCACTGGTCAGCAAAACTCTGCACTGTACTCCTCCTATATAATATACTGGTGGTCCCCAGTCCCCACAATAAAGCAGTGTGAGCACAGATATATGCAGCACACTGAGCACAGATATGGAGCGTTTTTTCAGGCAGAGAACGTATAATACTGGTGGTCACTGGTCAGCAAAACTCTGCACTGTACTCCTCCTATATAATATACTGGTGGTCCCCAGTCCCCACAATAAAGCAGTGTGAGCACAGATATATGCAGCACACTGAGCACAGATATGGAGCGTTTTTCAGGCAGAGAACGTATAATACTGGTGGTCACTGGTCAGCAAAACTCTGCACTGTACTCCTCCTATATAATATACTGGTGGTCCCCAGTCCCCACAATAAAGCAGTGTGAGCACAGATATATGCAGCACACTGAGCACAGATATGGAGCGTTTTTCAGGCAGAGAACGTATAATACTGGTGGTCACTGGTCAGCAAAACTCTGCACTGTACTCCTCCTATAATACTGCTGGTCCCCAGAATAAAGATATTTGCAGCCCCCTGAAACAAAGTGAGAGGACGCCGGCCACGTCCTCTCACTGTCATTTCCAATGCACGAGTGAAAAATGGCGGCGACGCGCGGCTCCTTATATAGAATCCGAATCTCGCGAGAATCCGACAGTGGGATGATGACGTTCGGGCGCGCTCGGGTTAACCGAGCAAGGCGGGAGGATCCGAGTCGCTCGGACCCGTGAAAAAAAAGGTGAAGTTCGGGCGGGTTCGCTCATCACTAATTATATATATATATATATATATATATGCGACGGCGCGGCACTCAGGGCTTGAGGAAGAACACAATAGGCGACAACCAAGTCTGCAACAACGTTTCAATCTTAATGGATTTTCATCAGGTTACATCCATTAAGATTGAAACGTTGTTGCAGACTTGGTTGTCGCCTATTGTGTTCTTCCTCAAGCCCTGAGTGCCGCGCCGTCGCCTGCCTGCATCCTGTTAATTGCGAGGGCACCGGGTGAAGGTAACCCACATTATAGGAGTGCCGGACACATTGTTCCTTTTATTTATATATATATATATATATATATATATATATATATATATATATATATATATATATATATATATATATATATATATATATGTTTGCTGGTTATTGCATATTTGATCTTGACTCGTTGGATGGCCAGAACTGTGTTTTACCCCACGATATGCGTGACATAATTAGCAAAGCTCATGTGTAGATAGCACTATACTTACCACATATTACATGACTTAATGTTTGTGCAACAAGTAATGTTTTTATTTCTTGTTTACTTAGTCGCTAAGTTCTATTCTTTAAAGTCCAATAATGCTACAAAGTTCACAATTCGTTCTTCAAGTTTGCACAGCTTTAAATAAACAAACGTGCGTGAGAATATCTAGTTACACAATCTAAAGTCATGCGTATACCAATCTACTGTACTGTACAGTGTTTTGCATTTTCACTAAACCTCAGACCAACTATCGTATTCTAGAGCAGTTCTAAATCCATCTTCGTTTCTGTCATTTTACATTTTCATATTGTATTGGCCATGTTATTGAAAATATTAGTAAAATAATCAGTGTTATGGTGTGTACACACGGTGAGATATTTTTTTACGATTTTGGCTATATAGTCAAAATCGTAAGAAAAGTTAGTGCAGATCGCAAGGTGACAGTCACCTTGCGATCCCGATTTGATGCTGTTGCGCTGTCGGCATCGCAATACTAGATAGACTGTGCAGGCAAGTCAATTTTGACTATTTCTATAGAAGAGATAGTCAAAATTTACACTTAGCCAAAATTGCATATAGTATCGCAAGCACACTCATTATGTGCTTGCGATGCCGACCTAGCCCCTGTCGCATAGTGAGAATTGGGCATAGCCCGAATCTCACCGTGTGTATGGGCCTTAAGTTTGTATGACCGTATTTGCAACTGCGCTAATAGGTCACTATGTTTCTGACATTAGGTCACTATGTTTCTGAAATTAGGGGGCGCGTCAAGATTTGAATTCCCTCCTTATCTCCCAGCTAAAGTGATGGGAGATAGAGGGGCAATATTCAAATGGCCCCTGTTATCGCCCCTATCACACCCAGTACAGTCGGGTTTAGGCATGCAAAGAACCTAAACCCAACTAAACTGATGGGCGCGATTGTGAAAAGACCCGTTTGGGTGCCCGAACGGATCTTTTTACGTGCACCTCAGTTTGCTACCTCCGGGGGTAGCGAGCTGAAATGAACTTGATGCGCCTGTTCGCAGCAACATTAGAATAGCTGCGGGTGGGCACGATCGCAGGGGAGAAGATTTGAATCTGGCCCTAAATGTAGGCCCTCCTTAAAGATTAGTTCTTAAATAACAAAATCTGAATAGTTATCACCCCTATAGAAATGTATAGTCTTTTTCAACTGCATCAAAATTGTTCTTAATATTCAACTTTTAATACTAAAGATTGAAGCATTTGAAAACAAACAGAATTGTTAATGGATATTAAATTCACCATTAATACCTCTACCACCACATCATACTTAGCGCTTCAAGTTTTAATTCTTGAATTACGTTATGTTTAATCATGGTGAGAGCAATTGCAGTGTGGTAAATGTGAGAAGGCCAGATTCAATTAGTCGCACCAATTACCGTGGGCTTATATCAGTGGCTAAGGCTATTCAATTGCAACCCGCGATAAGCCACAGGCTGTACTAAATACAGATTTGTTTTAAAACCATCAGGAGGCTCATACAGAAATCTGCAGTACAGTAAGTAGAGCATTCTTATCCTTATCACGGGTGCTGCAAACGTGTTAGCACATAGCTCCAGGCACTTATCCCAGAATCTATGGGTTTAACTTTTTTTGGCTGTGTGAGGAGAAAGGCTTGTAATTGAATAGCTCCAGGTGTACAAGTATGAGGCGACAAGCACTTTTCCCCATTGTGCTGTAATTGGCGCAGCTGTTTGCATCCGGTTCCAAGAAGCAAATCATATCTGTGACCTGTTAATGGGAAGGGATGTAATAAAAATCATGAGAGCAGAACACGAGTCACTTGTCCCTGTCTTCTTAGTTTTTCATCAAAATAGGGATAGTTCCCAGTTCCCAGTAATTTGCTATTAAGATAGGAAAGTCCATAAGGGGTGGGATCTTTTCCTGACACTAAAAGACCTTCATCTTATGTAACGTGCATTATCTCACATCACTGTTAAGGTTGTGTACTGTGTGATCTGGTCTTTGGAAACAAAAAGTTACATAACACGGTCCCTGATATGGGAATGTTACAACCAGGAGAAACGGGTGATTGACACAAAAGAATCGTCACTTCAACTTGCGGTAGACTAAGTAACCAATTTATTAGGATAAAATGCGATACTGGCCTATACGGCTGTAAACTCTAGAGACCGTCACAATACAATATGATTATGAGTATTTCAACCCGAAATTGAGAAACAGGTTTATGAGTTTATTATACTGCTCCGGATTGTGTCGTCACTTCACTTCAGAAGCAGGTACCTATTTTGCTAGAGGAAGAAAACATAAACATCCTAGATACAACTTTTACTAATATGCATTCTGTTTCCAGGTTATCAATCATGTAAATACTAACACCTATCCTACAACTTAATAAAAGATAATACCATATCCCTTATACAAGAAAAACACCTAGGAAGTATCGGCTTTCACAGGATATACCCTGTACTGATAAATACCGTAACTCAGTTCAACTAAGATGGTGCATCTGGAAGTCAGGCTAGCTTTTAATTCTCACTATTGTCTAGTGAAGCTGTGACTTATAAGTGTTGTCTCCTAATGAACACTGTATCCTATACCTAGAAAATAGCTGGTGCACTATTGAGCTCTTGAATGGTGCAAACCCGGGTTTGTTAGTGCAACTCTAGTTGCCTGACTTTCTCGTCCTCTGATCTTCACAGACCAAACTAGTGTAGCTATGTGATATTTTATCTTAGCACCCTCTGAGTTGCAAAATTAAGATTTCATAAAATGTGTATCATTCTGAACTTGGTGCAGTCTTTTCGTGCCTTAATACAGGGGCATGTAGCAAGTTCCTACACTCTCTGTCAGCTGATGGTGTCTATCCTATAACTCCAATACTCTGCGCTAAATATTGTCCTTCAGTTGAGGGCTGATAGTATTTGGCTGATGGCGGCTCCTACTGACTTTCAGCCAAACAACAATATTCTCTATGGTGGAGGTGGAGGCGGATGCAGGCTAATTACTCTCCGGTATATGTGAAAACGGTGGATGAGAGGATATGATTCTACAGCTATTCTCTTCTACCATCAATTGGAGGGATGTGATTACAGGTATTTTCCCTCCATACACTGCCCAAAATGATCAAAGTCGGTTTAGTGAGAAACAGGTATAGGATGTTATGATAACAAGGGGTATTGTAGTGCTCTTTAATACTCAGGCAGATCTATTAGAATAATACTGCAGTCTCTGACATAACAGAAGTACATACTATTCTGTGGCTGGAGTAAATTCTATAAGGTGGATGGCTGTTTGACTATTGTCCTCCTTACTTCAGCTGTTATAATGCAATAGGCTGTACCTAATCCTGGAGCTGCTTTTTAGCTGCGCCTCCTCCTGTCACTCCGGCTGATAACACCTCCCCTGGGGCCGACTTGATGCAGTGTATTCCGCCCACCTGTTGCTACAGGCGCTGGTCAGGCCCGCCTCCTACTGACACTCCTGGAGGCCTCACCTTCGCTGCTGTCTCTCTATGTGCAGGGAAGCGCCACCCCTCTCTGCTTACCAGAAGGGTCGATCCGCCTCCCGCTGCTGTCGCCGGAGTCTCGGCAAACCTCCTGCTCCTCCTGCGTGTGTCGTCCACCGGAGCTGGGAGATCACAGATGCGTCTTTTCTTTTATGTCCGTCACCGGAGCCGGGGACTCACAGCCGCGTCTCTCTTCTTCGCCGTCACCCGCTCACTACACAACTCTCCCTGGACCGTTGTAACCGCCCGGCCGCGCGTCTGTCCTCTCTTCTTGTCCCTGCTCGTGCCGCTGCTTGTGGCGCTGGGGAATTCAGTGTTCTCAATCTGTTGAGTGTCCAGCTCCAACCCCCCTCCATGAGGGGAATGCTTTATTAATTAAAATTACTTCTGTACGGAGTTCACTGTTGATTTCCCTCTATGAGGGATCTCACAACCATTGTCTTCCCTTCAGCCAGCTACATTTTTATCCCCATACAAATATATATATTTAACTGTACCTATTTACATTTTAGGGTGTTACATATACCCCCTTTCGAAATATGCGTGTCCTCACGCATCCCAGGATCCTTCTTCTAACAACTTTACACTGATACAGAAATATCCCTATAACAGTTATGTTCGGTATCTCAAGGGTAGGACACCCTTGGTGCTGCGCTCCGACCTCCTAACGGTTAATTCAGCAATATTTTCGTCTGACTGGTCAACCATTCTATAGGGAATAACCTTGTTATCTACCGTTCGGTCTACTAGAGGTGTGGGAATTGCACCTCTAGCAAGGCTCAAAGGGATGGGTCCGCACATGTACATCAGTAAATCTATGGGATCTTTAAAAGGGGTATCCCCAGAGAATCTCCGTTCCTCATTCTCACATGTGCCCTCGGATAGCAAGTCTGGAACCTCTGTAGTACATAACTTCAACTGTTCCCGAGATACTGTGCTGACAGGCCTGCCATGGACTTTCTGAATCTAATAAGTATAAAATTTATCAGTAGGAACACCAAGCACAACATATGGGATTCTTTCCCAGAGGGTATCCAATTTGCAGGATCGGTGATTCTTTCTTCTCCAGACTTTGTCCCCTATTTGCAGAGGGATGGCTCTAGCTCCCTCATTATAATTCTTTTCTTGACGTTGACGCACCGTTTCCATACGTTTCTGTAGGATATCTCTCGCAACAGCCATGCGGTCTTGGTGTTCGCTCACCCAATTGGTTTGGAAGGTGTCAGTCTCAGTCACTCCAGCAGGCAACTCCCAAATCTTTCGGGAGTTTCCCGTGCCTTCCGAACATTAAATAAAAGGGTGTAAATCCTGTGGAACAATGTTCAGTGTTATTGTATAAATACGCCAGCTCAGACAGAAGGGACGGCCATTGAGAACGCTGTTCCACCGAAAGAGTTCTTAGCATCCCGATTACTGTCTGATTTGTTCACTCGCATAACCCATTACACTGTGGGTGATAAGGCGTGGTCCGCAACTTCTTGCATTGGTATAGAAGGCATAGCTCCTGGAACAATTGGGCTTCAAACGCGGGACCTTGATCAGACAGGATCTTATCAGGGTATCCATATGGCCGAACAAAATATTTCAAAAACAGTTCAGCTGTAGTCTTTGCTGTTAAGTCTCTTACTGGCACTACGACCAGGAACTTGCTGTAATGGTCAACGATGGTCAGAGCGTATTGGAGTCCATTCGAACTAGGCTCCAGCTTGACGTGATCTAATACTACCAATTCGAGCGGCCGACAACTTGTGATCGGGTGTAATGAATCTTTCTGATTTGCCTTGGGGGCTTTCTTGAGATTGCAGGCCACACAATCACGGCACCACCTTTCAATATCAGTTTTCATGCCGGCCCAGAAATATCTCTTTCTTAACACTGTCTCTGTTTTCCTGGAGCCAAAGTGGCCAGACTGGTCATGGTAAGCCCTAAGCAGGAAGTCAGCCCATTGTCTGGGAACAACAACTTGTACGATCTTCTGATGGGTTCCAGGGTCCAGACTGGTCCGAACCAACAATCCTTGATGGAACTGTAATCTTCCTCGATGTTGTAATAATTTAATTTACTCCGGATCGGCCTCGGCCCTTTGAGCTTTGTTTAATTGCTCTTGTCTCCGAAGGATGTCTGTCAATTCCCGTATCACCGAATTTTCCCGCTGTATGGTGTTCCAGTCAAAAGGTAGAGAATCATCGGAAGAACTCCCTGGACTCCAGCTCTCTGTTGTAGATATAGGGTCAAAGTTGGCAACTGGTGGTACCCCTAGCGGAAATTGGAATAGCGGAGTCTCCACATCTTCAGCCCTGTCACCTAATTCCTCCTCGATGTCGGCGGTAGGTAGACGGGATAACGCATCTGCGTTCCCATTCGACTTTCCACTTCTGTAACTGACAGTATAGCGAAAATTGGCCAGCCTGGATAATCACCTTTGTTCTAAGGCTCCCAAACGGGCCAGTGGGTTATCATCAGTCACAATAACAAATGGTGTGGCGACCAAATAGTTTCGGAATTTTTCGGTAACAGCCCAGATAAGGGCGAGGAGCTCTAACTTGAAAGTGCTGTAATTTTCGTTATTCCTCTCCGTTTTTCGCAACCCTCTACTGGCATACGCAATGACTCTTTCGTATCTATCCTGCATTTGCGACAACTCGGCTCCTAATCCACGATGACTAGCGTCCGTATATACTCGAAAAGGTCTGTGGTAGTCTGGGTAGGCCAGAAGTGGGGCCTCTATTAGGGAAGATTTTAGTTGTCTAAATGAATATTGTTGTTCCTCTGTCCAGGTTACCAGCGAGGTACTCCGCTTCTCCCGACCCATCCTGCCCCGCAAGATCTCATGTAATGGAGCCGCAATTTTAGCAAAGTGTTCAATAAATCTCCTATAATAGCCGACGAATCCCAGAAAGCTGCGGACATCTCTTAACGTTCTGGGTAGAGGCCAGTCCCTCACTACCCGAATCTTTTCGGGATCTGGTTGTACTCCTCCTGCACTGACTATATGCCCTAAGTATTGCACCTTGGGTTTCAATAGGTGGCACTTGGACGGCTTAAGTTTCAATCCACATTTGTTCAGGCGCGTGAACACCTCATCCAGATGTTGTAAGTATTCCTCGTAGCTTTTGGAAAAGATGATGATGTCGTCTAAGTATAACAAGACCATTTCAAAATTACAATGCCCGAGGCAGTGCTCCATGACTCGTTGAAAAATAGCTGGGGCATTGCACAGCCCGAAGGGCATTCGATCAAATTCGAAGAGGCCCATTGGGGTCGTAAAGGCAGTCTTTTCTCGGTCTCCTGGGGCCATCGGGATTTGCCAGTACCCACTGGTCAAATCAAGAGTAGAAAAATATCGCAGTTTTTAACGCAGCCAGAGATTCCTCTATCCGGGGTAGTGCGTACGCATCTTTATGTGTGACTGCGTTTAGTTTCCGGTAGTCGACACAGAATCGTAAGCTACCATCCTTTTTCTTTACAATCACTATGGGAGCTGCCCAGGGACTGTGGCTTTCATGAATTACCCCCGATTCCTTCATTTCGGTGAGCATCTTCCGTACTGGTTGGTACAGGGTCGGAGGCAACGGCCGGTGTCTTTCTTTAATGGGTGGGTTAGTCCCGGTGGGGATATGATGGTAAATATTCTCCGCTTTGCCAAAGTCTGCTGAATGCTGGCTAAAGGTCTCCACATGTTTTCGTACAATACGAAGAACTCCTTCTCGCTGCTCTAACGAGGTATCTGCATCACCAATCTGGATTTCTGTCCACCACGGTGTCTCGCAGCACATCGTATCTTGATGGATCACCGGTATACTGTCAGTAAAAACATCCTGGAAATTTAATATGAATGATCCGGGCCACTGGACAATTTCTGAACAGCCTTATAGGATAGCTATGGGGGTTCAGGATACGCACTGGTACTCTGCCATGTTCAACTTTCACTAGGGTTCTAGCTACAGCAAAAGGGTACTTCCCTTCCTTGTCACAAGATTCAAGCATGGCCTCGTAGTCATGACCGCCGGGCCCAATCCTTGCTTTGCACCAGATGACATGTTCCGAGTTGGGTCGCAACAGTACAGGCCTACGATCAGTGAGTCTGGCCTTTCCTACTCCCCCCCCACCCCCCCATTCATTGACAAACGTCATTTGTCCTACAAGCAGCCGCATCATTTGCTGTATAGTTTTCCGTTCTTCCGGTGTTGCTGACCGCATTTCACGTCGGCGTGCCTCTACAAGCTCATCGGAACAGTTTCTAAGGACGTTCGTTCCTAAAATAACTGGAGGCAAGTGATCACTTGATGTGGAGGTAATCAGACATCCTTGTCTCTCACGTTTGGCTATGCCAATGCATAAATCAGCCTCCCAATAACCTCTATATAAAATTTGTTGGCCATTGCTGGCTAGAAGTTGCAGCCAAGGTGTGGGCGGGGCCATAATTTCTTGTTCATTCCAGTATTTAAAAAAATTAGTTTAGTCGAATGGTGGTTACTTGTGATCCAGTGTCCAGAAGAGCCGGAATAACAATCCCATTAATACTGATTTTCAAGTGGGGACACTCTCCAACGTAGCGAGGCCACCACTCAGGTGATGGTGGACCTACTGGGGCAACTCCTCCCGAGGATCGGTCCGTTGCCTCGGGGTCTCGCCGTTTAAATTGTCACTGCTACAATTTCTTTCAATATGCCCGCTTTGTTGACACCGCCTACAAATGGGTCTTCCTTGGTCATCGAACTTATTCGTTGTCCGTCGACCAGACTCACGGGGAAAATCCCAAAGTACCCTGCTTCTCCCGCCCCGGTCTTGTCGCCATTCTCTACGACGGGCTCCAGCTTGTTCCTGTCGGATTTTTTTTACCTCCCTTCCCAGCTCGGACATGTTTTGAACTAGTTCAGTGATCTTATCAGTAAGAAGTCCCATGGGATCATGTCCAGACTGTGCTTGTTGGGCCACTGTTCCTTTGGATAGCATGTATTCCACTTTCATAACTTGTCCTATATTTCCTGAGTTTCCCTCCTCCAGAGTGTCCAAGTCTGTTTCCTCTTCTGCATCGATAGTTGGATTAAGGCCAAGAATTTGTAACACCTCCTCCTTGAATTCCGAAAATGAGTACTTTGGATGCTGAAGCCTCCACATCCGGAGTTGGGCGCGCATGTTTTCCTCACGGGCCCCCTCAATAAACAAATTAATAAGCATTTCGTCCTCCTGTACTTCTCCGCTTGAATCTTTGGCCTTTATGGCTCGCAAAGCTTCCTGAAGCCCCAGAGCAAAATCTCTCATTGACTCCCGAGGTCGCTGTTTTTGCGCATAGAGGCGGCCCTTAAGTTCAGCGATTGTTCGCGAATCGTAGATACTGGCTAATTTCTTAAAGATGTTGTTTACTGTTCGTCTCTCTTCATCTGACCATGCTTTCACCTCACGGCATGCGGATCCTTTCAACTGGCCCACTACTATTTCTACTTGTTGAGCGTCCTTTAGTGGATATAACCGGAACATAGCTTGCATCCTATCTTTAAATTCTTTAAATGTACTGGTGCCCGATGTGCGATTATCACCGGAAAACGTTGGTAGCCACGGCGCGCCAAAATAGTACGGCATCGTGATGGGCGATGATGCTGCTTCCATTGTAGATGTTGCTCTCCTATGGGGTGATGGGTTTATTGCCGGTAACAATCTTCGGCCTGATGCTGATGTAGGAGTCTGAGGATTGGACATTATCGATCCTGTTCGCGGACGCCAAATTTGTACTACCTGAGGTTATGTACTTGGATGATGGGATCCGGTACGTATGTAGATATGGACTAGATAACCTACACTCCGTATCCAAGGTGTAGGGCTTTCGAATTCTTTCAACCAGGAGAAACGGGTGATTGACACAAAAGAATCGTCACTTCAACTTGCGGTAGACTAAGTAACCAATTTATTAGGATAAAATGCGATACTGGCCTATACGGCTGTAAACTCTAGAGACCGTCACAATACAATATGATTATGAGTATTTCAACCCGAAATTGAGAAACAGGTTTATGAGTTTATTATACTGCTCCGGATTGTGTCGTCACTTCACTTCAGAAGCGGGTACCTATTTTGCTAGAGGAAGAAAACATAAACATCCTAGATACAACTTTTACTAATATGCATTCTGTTTCCAGGTTATCAATCATGTAAATACTAACACCTATCCTACAACTTAATAAAAGATAATACCATATCCCTTATACAAGAAAAATACCTAGGAAGTATCGGCTTTCACAGGATATACCCTGTACTGATAAATACCGTAACTCAGTTCAACTAAGATGGTGCATCTGGAAGTCAGGCTAGCTTTTAATTCTCACTATTGTCTAGTGAAGCTGTGACTTATAAGTGTTGTCTCCTAATGAACACTTTATCCTATACCTAGGAAATAGCTGGTGCACTATTGAGCTCTTGAATAGTGCAAACCCGGGTTTGTTAGTGCAGCTCTGGTTGCCTGACTTTCTCGTCCTCTGATCTTCACAGACCAAACTAGTGTAGCTATGTGATATTTTATCTTAGCACCCTCTGAGTTGCAAAATTAAGATTTCATAAAATGTGTATCATTCTGAACTTGGTGCAGTCTTTTCGTGCCTTAATACAGGGGCATGTAGCAAGTTCCTCCACTCTCTGTCAGCTGATGGTGTCTATCCTATAACTCCAATACTCTGCGCTAAATATTGTCCTTCAGTTGAGGGCTGATAGTATTTGGCTGATTGGCGGCTCCTACTGACTTTCAGCCAAACAACAATATTCTCTATGGTGGAGGTGGAGGCGGATGCAGGCTAATTACTCTCCGGTATATGTGAAAACGGTGGATGAGAGGATATGATTCTACAGCTATTCTCTTCTACCATCAATTGGAGGGATGCGATTACAGGTATTTTCCCTCCATACACTGCCCAAAATGATCAAAGTCGGTTTAGTGAGAAACAGGTATAGGATGTTATGATAACAAGGGGTGCTCTTAATACTCAGGCAGATCTATTAGAATAATACTGCAGCCTCTGACATAACAGAAGTACATACTATTCTGTGGCTGGAGTAAATTCTATAAGGTGGATGGCTGTTTGACTATTGTCCTCCTTACTTCAGCTGTTATAATGCAATAGGCTGTACCTAATCCTGGAGCTGCTTTTTAGCTGCACCTCCTCCTGTCACTCCGGCTGATAACACCTCCCCTGGGGCCGACTTGATGCAGTGTATTCCGCCCACCTGTTGCTACAGGCGCTGGTCAGGCCCGCCTCCTACTGACACTCCTGGAGACCTCACCTTCGCTGCTGTCTCTCTATGTGCAGGGAAGCGCCACCCCTCTCTGCTTACCAGAAGGGTCGATCCGCCTCCCGCTGCTGTCGCCGGAGTCTCTGCAAACCTCCTGCTCCTCCTGCGTGTGTCGTCCACCGGAGCTGAGAGATCACAGGTGCGTCTTTTCTTTTATGTCAGTCACCGGAGCCGGGGACACACAGCCGCGTCTCTCTTCTTTGCTGTCACCCGCTCACTACGCAGCTCTCCCTGGACCGTTGTAACCGCCCGGCCGTCCTCTCTTCTTGTCCCTGCTCGTGCCGCTGCTCGTGGCGCTGGGTAATTCAGTGTCCTCAATCTGTTGAGTGTCTAGCTCCAACCCCCCTCCATGAGGGGAATGCTTTATTAATTAAAATTACTTCTGTACGGAGTTCACTGTTGCTTTCCCTCTATGAGGGATCTCACAACCATTGTCTTCCCTTCAGCCAGCTACATTTTTATCCCCATATAAATATATATATTTAACTGTACCTATTTACATTTTAGGGTGTTACAATGATGCTGTATCAGTGTCCTAGTTCTGTGCTTCAGAAAGAGGAGCATTTCAGCAGATTCTCACAGTGGTCAGTATTACGTTCTGCACATTGGGGGTTATTCAGAGTTGGTCACAGATTTTGCTATGACAGCAATATTTTTGACATACTACTGAAATGCTGGTGGCTGCCCAGTATGTGTGGCTCTGTCCCACGATGCGATCTCAATACAATTATTGGCTGCATATGCAGGCGGTCCAGCGCCATGTTTCCACTGGCGACGTCATCGGGCCGCCCCAAAAACGAGCATGACATGCCTGCATTTCCTGAACTTCTCCCCCCAATGCCACATCACCACGCCCATGACCTGTCGATCACCACATGATCACATCCTTCTGTGATGAGATCGCATGGTGAAGAGTCACGCACGTGCACTGTAGGTGCGCATGCGCAGACCCTCTGAATGCTCGCACACAGCTGCTGTGTTCATGCCTGAATAAGGCCCATAATGAGTAAATACACCATAAATTGATACACACAGGATTGGAAAGTGATAGGCGCAAAACACCATAAAAAATGTCATTACATCTGATATGGATAAATCAAAACAAGGGAATCCCCTTGCAATCCTTCACTGGAGTGTTTGCAGATGTCCTGTTATGACGCCCTCCAACGTGTAGTCTCTTATCTCAAAAAAGAAAACAAATCATTGGGCAGACCAATTTGGACAAAAGGGACAGCGAATTTATTTACACAGAACACTCACAATGTTTTAAAAAATTGTGGGCATATATCCACAACACAACAGGGTGGGCGTCAAGGGGTGCTGGCAGCTGGAATCGAATTACCCTCCCAAAAGGAACACTGGAGATTCCGGACTTCTGCAGCGTATCGGAAGGAAAAGGTCATCCAAGGAAGACAGCTCCACCTCTCCACACCAGGTACCACTAGCTTGACGCGTTTCGGATGATATGGTCCTTCATCAGAAGCATAGTGGTGAGTACTTAGAGTAGGGTATTTATACCCCCTGACGTTAGGCATAATTGTCCAAAACAAGCAGGTCTCACTCCCGCCAAAACGAGGCGCTTTCTGCCGCGACCGGAAGTCCTCGTCATCGGCCGCGACCGGAAGTCATCACTCCCGGCAGAGGAAGTCTCTATGCGTTCCAACGGAGAAAAACAGGAAGTGGTTTGTGCGGTTCACCTCCGCAATTTCGGCTGAATCGACACTTAATTTCTTTTCCTCCAGTTGAGTCAGCGATTAAAACAAAGTCCATACAAGGTCCATATATAAAATGAAAACATTAAAGAAACAACAATTACAAAACTTTTAAAATGGATAGGGGAATAAATCATCTGGCAGTTATAAAATCATAATAGCACCAAATAATTCTAAATTCCATAGCAGCAACAAATTCAAAAGCAGCAGGAGAATGTAATTTAAAAAATATTTACATTTTTTTTTTTTTTTTTAATTTAAAAAAATATTTTCATTTCCTTCAAAGAATTTTATCATAAAAACCACTTTAATTCGAAATCGCCATTAAGTCCTCCTGGGGTCAGAGTTTTCAAAGTGTGGATCCACTTCATTTCAGCCTTTGCCAGTCTCACATCATCATCTTTATTTTTCCAAGATGGCAAAATGGCTTGTAATCCCCAGAAGGACTTAATGGCACCTGGGTTGGAATTATGAACTTTCTTAAAATGTGCTGATACTGTGTGGGTTTCAAGTCCTTTTTTTATGTTGTAAGTATGCTCAGCTAGACGGACTTTAAGATTCCTACCAGTTTTGCCAATGTAAACTAACCCACATTTACATTCCAAACCGTACACGACATTTTTCGTGTTGCACGTGAGGAATTCTTTTATTGGATAGGTAACATTTTTCACACAGGAATCCCTGATTTTGCTGGGTCCCTTAACCAATCTATACATAGTGCATAAACCACATCTATGGAAACCTAGAGTTCTTGTGCTGGATCTTTTGGTTTCATCTAAACTGCTTCTAACAAGTTTATCCTTGAGACTGGGGGCACGTCTATACACAAAAACAGGCTTATCAGGTAATTTGTTCCCTATAATTGGATCCTGTTTCAGGATCTTCCAATTATTTTTAAAAATGGTCTCTATTTCCTTGTGTTGAGAGTTAAAATTGCTAATAAAAGACCAACAGATATTATCCTTCTTACGATCTTTCATAGAATTCACTAGCAAACTTTGTCTCTCTATACCTAGTGCATTTTCAATTTGTTCTTTTTGATAGCCTTTTTCTAAAAAGCGTTGGCCCATTTCTTTCATCTGTTCTTTGCAAGTATCTTCCTCGGTACAGTTCCGTCTCACCCTCAAAAACTTGCTGTACGGAATCCCGTCAAGCCAGTTCTTATGATGGAGACTATGTCTATCTATGTATCTATGAATGGAATAAAATACTGGAGCAGTGCTCATTCAAACTAATGGAGCTTATTATAAGGGAAAGGAAGTCTAACATGGAGACTATTAATGGTGAAATCTCCAAAATCCAACTGCTAGTTACCCCATGCAGGGATTTGGAGGATTTCAAGGAAGCAGAGATTGAAATCTTACGTAAATTAAATAAGGAGACAAGGGATTTGAAAGAAAAAAAGGTAAAGAAATTTTTTGTAGCTAAGGATGGAGATGAGGCCTTGAGCTCTGAGGGTGGAGGCTCCTCCACTTCTACATTCAGGCCGAAATCAACGTTCTATCCTACACATTGTAGAGGGAGCTTTATTGAATCCTTCGGCAAACTTGTGAATGAGGAGGTAGAGAGTGTATTACAGAAAAAAATTAGGAGGTGTAATCTTACTTATAAGGAACGCCTTGCCCTAAAGTTACTGAAAGATGATAAAGACTTGATCATCAAACCGGCGGATAAGGGTAAAGGGGTGGTCCTTATGGATAAATGTGAGTATATGGCAGAGATTGATAGACAGTTAATGAGTGGTAACACTTACAAAAAATTAAAGAGTGACCCTACGAATAGAATTAAGAATGACCTAATAGCTCTCACTAGGGAAGCTATGGAAAGTGGGGTCCTCACTCAATCGGAATTAGAATTTATTAATATCCCCTATCCCTCTGTTCCAACAATATACGTGCTGCCAAAAATCCATAAGGACCCCTCCACCAGCCGGGCAGACCGATTGTGTCTGGGGTAAATAGCATTACCTCAAATCTGTCAGCAGTTGTAGATTTGTATCTTCAACCCCTAGTAAAAGAGACAAGAGCTTATTTAAAAGATACTGGGGATGTGTTAATAATGCTGAGTAACTTAGAGTGGAAAGAAGACTACCTGATGACTAGTGGGGACGTCTCCACACTATATACAATTATTGACATTGATTTTGGGTTACAGGCTGTTTCCTTCTTTTTAGATAGGTCCACTTTGTCCCCCGAAGTAAAGATATTTGTACTGAAGAAAAGTATTAAATTTATTTTAACAAATAATTACTTTTTTTATAATGGGATTTATTATTTACAGACGGTAGGCACGGCGATGGGCACCAGATTCACACCCAGCTATGCCAATCTTTTCATGGCATTCTGGGAGGAGAGTGCAGTGTGGCGTGATGGCGAGTTGGGTGCGGGTCTGGTGACCTGGAGTCGTTATATAGACGACTTTTTTTGGTCTGGAATGGAACACAACATGATCTGTCTGCTTTTTGTGATAGTTTGAACCGTAACTGTTTAAATATTAATATTACTTTTAAAAGCAGTAATTTTGAACTTTCCTTTTTGGATCTGTGTATCTATGTGAAGGAAGGATGCCTTCATACAAAAATCTTTAGAAAGGACACTGACTCCAATGGGTACATAGATAGACAAAGTCTCCATCATAAGAACTGGCTTGACGGGATTCCGTACAGCCAGTTTTTGAGGGTGAGACGGAACTGTTCCGAGGAAGATACTTGCAAAGAACAGATGAAAGAAATGGGCCAACGCTTTTTAGAAAAGGCTATCAAAAAGAACAAATTGAAGGGGCTAAAGAAAAAGCACTAGGTATAGAGAGACAAAGTTTGCTAGTGAATTCTATGAAAGATCGTAAGAAGGATAATATCTGTTGGTCTTTTATTAGCAATTTTAACTCTCAACACAAGGAAATAGAGACCATTTTTAAAAATAATTGGAAGATCCTGGAACAGGATCCAATTATAGGGAACAAATTACCAGATAAGCCTGTTTTTGTGTATAGACGTGCCCCCAGTCTCAAGGATAAACTTGTTAGAAGCAGTTTAGATGAAACCAAAAGATCCAGCACAAGAACTCTAGGTTTCCATAGATGTGGTTTATGCACTATGTGTAGATTGGTTAAGGGACCCAGCAAAATCAGGGATTTCTGTGTGAACACGAAAAATGTCGTGTACGGTTTGGAATGTAAATGTGGGTTAGTTTACATTGGCAAAACCGGTAGGAATCTTAAAGTCCGTCTAGCTGAGCATACTTACAACATAAAAAAAGGACTTGAAACCCACACAGTATCAGCACATTTTAAGAAAGTTCATAATTCCAACCCAGGTGCCATTAAGTCCTTCTGGGGATTACAAGCCATTTTGCCATCTTGGAAAAATAAAGATGATGATGTGAGACTGGCAAAGGCTGAAATGAAGTGGATCCACACTTTGAAAACTCTGACCCCAGGAGGACTTAATGGCGATTTCGAATTAAAGTGGTTTTTATGATAAAATTCTTTGAAGGAAATGAAAATATTTTTTTACATTTAAAAAAAAAAAAAAATTTAAATATTTTTTAAATTTACATTCTCCTGCTGCTTTTGAATTTGTTGCTGCTATGGAATTTAGAATTATTTGGTGCTATTATGATTTTATAACTGCCAGATGATTATTGCCCTATCCATTTTAAAAGTTTTGTAATTGTTTCTTTAATGTTTTCATTTTATATATGGACCTTGTATGGACTTTGTTTTAATCGCTGACTCAACTGGAGGAAAAGAAATTAAGTGTCGATTCAGCCGAAATTGCGGAGGTGAACCGCACAAACCACTTCCTGTTTTTCTCCGTTGGAACGCATAGAGACTTCCGCTGCCGGGAGTGACGACTTCCGGTCGCTGGCGATGACGAGGACTTCCGGTCGCGGCAGAAAGCGCCGCGTTTTGGCGGGAGTGAGACCTGCTTGTTTTGGACAATTATGCCTAATGTCAGGGGGTATAAATACCCTACTCTAAGTACTCACCACTATGCTTCTGATGAAGGACCTTAGCGTCCGAAACTCGTCAAGCTAGTGGTACCTGGTGTGGAGAGGTGGAGCTGTCTTCCTTGGATGACCTTTTCCTTCCGATACGCTGCAGAAGTTCGGAATCTCCAGTGTTCCTTTTGGGAGGGTAATTCGATTCCAGCTGCCAGCACCCCTTGACACCCACCCTGTTGTGTTGTGGATATATGCCTATATTTTTTAAAAACATTTTGAGTGTTCTGTGTAAATAAATTCGCTGTCCCTTTTGTCCAAATTGGTCTGCCTAATGATTTGTTTTCTTTTTTGAGATAAGAGACTACACGTTGGAGGGCGTCATAAGAGGACATCTGCAAACACTCCAGTGAAGGATTGCAAGGGGATTCCCTTGTTTTGATTTATCCATATCAGATGTAAGGACATTTTTTATGGTGTTTTGCGCCTATCACTTTCCAATCCTGTGTGTATCAATTTCTGTGGAATTTTTGTGAAGGTTCCAGTGTTAGTGGTTGGCTGTATATACATCATTGGCAGCGCATATGTTTATTCCTTTTTTTGTTTAAATACACCATAAGTCAGAGTTTCCCAAACACGGCCCTCAAGGCACCTCAACGGTCCTGGTTTTAAATGTATCCATGCTTGGCCACAGGTGACTTAATTAGCGCTTTAGTCAATTTGATTTAACCATCTGTGCTGAGCCATGGATATACCTAAAATCTGGACTGATGGGGTGCCTTGAGGACCACGTTTGGGAAACTCTGCCATAAGGAATTTGTCCTGCTCCAGTAGATAATAGTCAGTCATTACATTTAGATATGTTCAAAAATAAAGAAAAACAAATCTCTTTACAGAGATAAATATGTAGAATGCAGTCAAGATGCCGGAGGTCGGAATACCGACGCCGGCTTCTTGAAACTGAACGGAATGCTGACACTGGCATTCCGACATGGATAACAATGCCAGTGCCAGGATTCTGAAGACGCACTGCAAGTCTCTACTGGTAAGCCATTGGGGGGGGGGAAGTTATGGTTAGGCTGCACCCCGGGAAGGTTAGGGTTAGGCTGCGGGGAGGAGGGCTAGGCCCCCCAGGGAAAGTTAAGGTTAGGCTGTGGGCCAGGGAGGATCAGGTTTAGGCTGCACTGGGGAAGGTTAGGGTTAGGCTGTGGGCGGAAGGAGGGTTAGGGTCAGGCTTCAATAAAGGTTAGTTAGGGGTGAGAGGGATCTGGGTTAACATGCCTTTTTACCTGCTGTCGGCATGTTGATCTCCGGGATGCCGCTGTTGGGATTTTAACAGCCGGCATCCCGGGTGCCGGGATCCCAAATATGCTAGTAAGCAAATGGCTTCCAAAATTCCCAGAGAGGGACAGCTTAAAATACATAGTGGGATACTGACTAAGGTATATTGTAAAGGCAGATGTATTGTTTATCAATAAAATAATAGACCGAAAGCTAAGTAGGATATCTGCCTTGTGGAGGGGATATTAGGAAAAGTCATGTGAGGATCAAGAACCGTCATATTAGTACACAGACAGGTACCAGAGAGGGGGAGAAATGGGAAAAGAGATACTGGGAAGAGGTGGCCCTAGGAGCTTGAGACCTAAATTCCATGCTTGGGAAGACAGCTCATGGCATGAGGAGATTGTATAGTTACAGTAAGAGGAGAATTACAGTATTGTGAGAATCTTTACCTGTCAAGCCAATGAAACCAGGTATTTTGGAAGACAGTTGAAGGAATGGTAATATCTCCAGTGAATATGGATAACTGCCTTCATAACATTGTGTAGATGCTTTTCTAGGGAATTCTGATTACATGAGATGGGTAGTGTTTTGGTGGGAAAACTCAAAACATTGGATGAGTTGGTACATCCTCCCAAGGATCTCCGTGGAAAGCTGCATTTCATTCTCACTGAGTGGTCTTCATTTTGAACATTCCTATTGTTCATCATATATATATGTTTTTATTTTCTCTATCGTCCTAGTGGATGCTGGGGTTCCTGAAAGGACCATGGGGGATAGCGGCTCCGCAGGAGACAGGGCACAAAAAGTAAAGCTTTAGGATCAGGTGGTGTGCACTGGCTCCTCCCCCTATGACCCTCCTCCAAGCCTCAGTTAGATTTTTGTGCCCGGCCGAGAAGGGTGCAATCTAGGTGGCTCTCCTAAAGAGCTGCTTAGAAAAGTTTAGCTTAGGTTTTTTATTTTACAGTGAGTCCTGCTGGCAACAGGATCACTGCAACGAGGGACTTAGGGGAGAAGAAGTGAACTCACCTGCGTGCAGGATGGATTGGCTTCTTTGGCTACTGGACATTAGCTCCAGAGGGACGATCACAGGTACAGCCTGGATGGTCACCGGAGCCTCGCCGCCGGCCCCCTTGCAGATGCTGAAACAAGAAGAAGGTCCAGAATCGGCGGCATGAAGACTCCTCAGTCTTCTTAAGGTAGCGCACAGCACTGCAGCTGTGCGCCATTTCCTCTCAGCACACTTCACACGGCAGTCACTGAGGGTGCAGGGCGCTGGGAGGGGGGCGCCCTGGGAGGCAATGAAAACCTATTTTTGGCTAAAAATACCTCACATATAGCCTCCGGGGGCTATATGGAGATATTTAACCCCTGCCAGAATCCGTTAAGAGCGGGAGACGAGGCCGCCGAAAAAGGGGCGGGGCCTATCTCCTCAGCACACAGCGCCATTTTCCCTCACAGAAAGGCTGGAGGGAAGGCTCCCAGGCTCTCCCCTGCACTGCACTACAGAAACAGGGTTAAAACAGAGAGGGGGGGCACTAATTTGGCGTTAAAAATATATAAAAAAGATGCTATAAGGGAAAACACTTATATAAGGTTGTCCCTATATAATTATAGCGTTTTTGGTGTGTGCTGGCAAACTCTCCCTCTGTCTCTCCAAAGGGCTAGTAGGTCCTGTCCTCTATCAGGGCATTCCCTGTGTGTGTGCTGTGTGTCGGTACGTGTGTGTCGACATGTATGAGGACGATGTTGGTGAGGAGGCGGAGCAATTGCCTGTAATGGTGATGTCACTCTCTAGGGAGTCGACACCGGAATGGATGGCTTATTTAGGGAATTACGTGATAATGTCAACACGCGGCAAGGTCGGTTGACGACATGAGAGGGCCAACAAACAATTAGTACCGGTCCAGACGTCTCAAAAACACCGTCAGGGGTTTTTAAAACGCCCGTTTACTTTAGTCGGTCGACACAGACACAGACAGGGACACTGAATCCAGTGTCGACGGTGAATAAACAAACGTATTCCTTATTAGGGCCACACGTTAAGGGCAATGAAGGAGGTGTTACATATTTCTGATACTACAAGTACCACAAAAGAGGGTATTATGTGGGATGTGAAAAAACTACCGTAGTTTTTCCTGAATCAGATAAATTAAATGAAGTGTGTGATGATGCGTGGGTTCCCCCCGATAGAAAATATGGGCGGTATACCCTTTCCCGCCAGAAGTTAGGGCGCGTTGGGAAACACCCCTTAGGGTGGATAAGGCGCTCACACGCTGATCAGAACAAGTGGCGGTACCGTCTATAGATAGGGCCGTCCTCAAGGAGCCAGCTGACAGGAGGCTGGAAAATATCATAAAAAGTATATACACACATACTGGTGTTATACTGCGACCAGCGATCGCCTCAGCCTGGATGTGCAGAGCTGGGGTGGCTTGGTCGGATTCCCTGACTAAAAATATTGATACCCTTGACAGGGACAGTATTTTATTGACTATAGAGCATTTAAAGGATGCATTTCTATATATGCGAGATGCACAGAGGGATATTTGCACTCTGGCATCAAGAGTAAGTGCGATGTCCATATCTGCCAGAAGATGTTTATGGACACGACAGTGGTCAGGTAATGCAGATTCCAAACTGCACAAAGGTGTATTGCCGTATAAAGGAAGAGGAGTTATTTGGGGTCGGTCCATCGGACCTGGTGGCCACGGCAACTGCTGGAAAATCCACCGTTTTTACCCTAAGTCACATCTCTGCAGAAAAAGACACCGTCTTTTCAGCTTCAGTCCTTTCGTCCCTATAAGAGTCATATCTGCCCAGGGATAGAGGAAAGGGAAGAAGACTGCAGCAGGCAGCCCATTCCCAGGAACAGAAGCGTTCCACCGCTTCTGACAAGCTCTCAGCATGACGCTGAGACCGTACAGGACCCCTGGATCCTACAAGTAGTATCCCAGGGGTACAGATTGGAATGTCGAGACGTTTCCCCTGCGCAGGCTCCTGAAGTCTGCTTTACCAAGGTCTCCCTCCGACAAGGAGGCAGTATGGGAAACAATTCACGAGCTGTATTCCCAGCAGGTGATAATTAAATTACCCCTCCTACAACAAGAAAAGGGGTATTATTCCACACTATATTGTGGTACTGAAGCCAGAAGGCTAGGTGAGACCTATTCTAAATCTAAAAAAATTTGAACACTTACAAAGGTTCAAATCAAGATGGAGTCACTCAGAGCAGTGATAACGAACCGGGAAGAAGGGGACTATATGGTGTCCCGAGACATCAGGGATGCTTACCTCCATGTCCCAAATTTGCCCTTATCACTAAGGGTACCTCAGGTTCGTGGTACAGAACTGTCACTATCAGTTTCAGACGCTGCCGTTTGGATTGTCCACGGCACCCCGGGTCTTTACCAAGGTAATGGCCGAAATGATGGTTCTTCTTCGAAGAAAAGGCGTCTTAATTATCCCTTACTTGGACGATCTCCTGATAAGGGCAAAGTCCAGGGAACAGTTGGAGGTCGGAGTAGCACTATCTCGGATACTGTTACAACAGCAGGGGTGGATTCTAAATATTCCAAAATCGCAGCTGATCCCGACAACAAGTCTCCTGTGCTTAGGGATGATTTTGGACACAGTCCAGAAAAAGGTTTTCTCCCGGAAGAGAAAGCCAGGGAGTTATCCGAGCTAGTCAGGAACCTCCTAAAATCAGTGCATCATTGCACAAGGGCCATGGTAAAAAAAATGGTGACTTCCTTCGAAGCAATTCCAGTCGGCAGATTTCATGCAAGAACTTTTCAGTGGGATCTGCTGGACAAATGGTCCGGATCGCATCTTCAGATGCATCAGCGGATAACCCTATATCCAAGGACAAGGGTGTCTCTCCTGTGGTGGTTACAGAGTGCTCATCTTCTAGAGGGCCGCAGATTCGGCATTCAGTTTTGGATGTTGGTGACCACGGAGGCCAGCCCGAGAGGCTGGGGAGCAGTCACACAAGGAAAAAATTTCCAGGGAGTGTGATCAAGTCTGGAGACTTTTCTCCACATAAATATAGCTAAGGGTAAATTTATAATGCTCTAAGCTTAGCAAGACCTCTGCTTCAAGGTCAGCCGGTATTGATCCAGTGGGATAAAACATCACGGCAGTCGCCCACGTAAATAGACAGGGCAGCACAAGAAGCAGGAGGGCAGTGGCAAAAACTGCAAGGACTTTTCGCTGGGCGGAAAATCATGTGATAGCACTGTCAGCAGTGTTTCATTCCGGGAATGGAAACTGGGAAGCAGACTTCCTCAGTAGGCACGACCTCCACCCGGCAGAGTGGGAACTTCATGGGGAAGTTTTCCACATGATTGTAAACCGTTGGGAATTACCAAAGGTGGACATGATGGCGTCCCGTCTGAACAAAAAACGGGACAGGTATTGCGCCAGGTTAAGAGACCCTCAGGCAATAGCTGTGGACGTTCTGGTAACACCGTGGGTGTACCAGTCGGTGTATGTGTTCCATCCTCTGCTTTTCATACCTAAGGTACTGAGAATTATAAGACGTAGAGGAGTAAGAACTATACTCATGGCTCCGGATTGGCCAAGAAGGACTTGGTACCCGGAACTTCAAGAGATGCTCACAGAGGACTTATGGCCTCTGCCGCTAAGAAGGGACTTGTTTCAGCAAGTACCATGTCTGTTCCAAGACTTACCGCAGCTGCGTTTGACGGCATGGCGGTGGAACGCCGGATCCTAAGGGAAAAGGCATTCAGGAAGAGGTCATTCCTACCCTGGTCAAAGCCAGAAAGGAGGTGACCGCACAACATTATCACCACATGTGGCGAAAATATGTTGCGTGGTGTGAGGCCAGGAAGGCCCCACGAAGAAATTTCAACTCGGTCGATTCCTGCATTTCCTGCAAACAGGAGTGTCTATGGGCCTCAAATTGGGGTCCATTAAGGTTCAAATTTCGTCCCTGTCGATTTTTCTTCCAGAAAGAATTGGCTTCAGTTCCTGAAGTCCAGAAGTTTGTCAAGGGAGTATTGCATATACAACCCCCTTTTGTGCCTCCAGTGGCACTGTGGGATCTCAACGTAGTTCTGGGATTCCTCAAAACACATTGGTTTAAAACCAGTCAAATCTGTGGATTTGAAGCATCTCACATGAAAAGTGAACATGCTCTTGGACCTGGCCTGGACCAGGCGAGTGTCAAATTGGTGGTTTTTTTTCTCAAAAAAGCCCATATCTGTTTGTCCATTCGGACAGGGCAGAGCTGCGGACTCGTCCCCAGTTCTCTCCCTAAGGTGGTGTCAGTGTTTCACCTGAACCAGCTTATTGTGGTGTCTTGCGCCTACTAGGGACTTGGAGGACTCCAAGTTGCTAGATGTGGTCAGGGCCCTGAAAATATGGGTTCCAGGACGGCTGGAGTCAGGAAAACTGACTTGCTGTTATCCTGTATGCACCCAACAAACTGGGTGCTCTTGCTTCTAAGCAGACTTTTGCTAGTTGGATGTGTAATACAATTCAGCTTGCACATTCTGTGGCAGGCCTGCCACAGCCAAAATATGTAAATGCCCATTCCACAAGGAAGGTGGGCTCATCTTGGGCGGCTGCCCGAGGGGTCTCGGCTTTACAACTTTGCCGAGCGGCTATTTAGTCAGGGGCAAACACGTTTGTAAAATCCTACAAATTTGATAACCTGGCTAAGGAGGACCTGGAGTTCTCTCATTCGGTGCTGCAGAGTCATCCGCACTCTCCCGCCCGTTTGGGAGCTTTGGTATAATCCCCATGGTCCTTTCAGGAACCCCAGCATCCACTAGGACGATAGAGAAAATAAGAATTTACTTACCGATAATTCTATTTCTCGGAGTCCGTAGTGGATGCTGGGCGCCCATCCCAAGTGCGGATTATCTGCAATACTTGTACATAGTTACAAAAATCGGGTTATTATTGTTGTGAGCCATCTTTCAGAGGCTCCGCTGTTATCATACTGTTAACTGGGTTCAGATCACAGGTTGTACAGTGTGATTGGTGTGGCTGGTATGAGTCTTACCCGGGATTCATAAATCCTTCCTTATTGTGTACGCTCGTCCGGGCACAGTATCCTAACTGAGGCTTGGAGGAGGGTCATAGGGGGAGGAGCCAGTGCACACCACCTGATCCTAAAGCTTTACTTTTTGTGCCCTGTCTCCTGCGGAGCCGCTATCCCCCATGGTCCTTTCAGGAACCCCAGCATCCACTACGGACTCCGAGAAATAGAATTATCGGTAAGTAAATTCTTATTATTTACTGTAAATGTAAGATTGCATATATACAATATTATGTAATACAGGTTGAGTATCCCATATCCAAATATTCCGAAATACGGAATATTCCAAAATACGGACTTTTTTGAGTGAGAGTGAGATAGTAAAAACTTTGTTTTTTGATGGCTCAATGTACACAAACTTTGTTTAATATACAAAGTTATTAAAAATATTGTATTAAATGACCTTCAGGCTGTGTCTATAAGGTGTTTATGAAACATAAATGAATTGTGTGAATGTACACACACTTTTTTTAATGCACAAAGTTATAAAAAATACTGTCTAAAATGACCTTCAGGCTGTGTGTATAAGGTGTATATGTAACATAAATGCATTCTGTGCTTAGATATAGGTCCCATCACCATGATATCTCATTATGGTATGCAATTATTCCAAAATACGGAAAAATCCCATATCCAAAATACCTCTGGTCCCAAGCATTTTGGATAAGGGAGACTCAACCTGTATGTATAATCTGCGTATTTATTTTTTTGTGTTTGTATATGTGTGGATAAGGTGTTGCATTGTTGATGTCAATCCGGCAAAGGATACGTGAATATCAGGTATGCCATCTATGTCCTCACCTTTATGGTTCACTTACTGCATTACCAGATCTGTGCCTATGGTGTTGTCAGTGCAAAAATAAACTAGGATTTTACAGTACGTTTGCTGGTAGAAAAATCTGCAGTGGAGCACTGTGCAAAAAATAGGATTTTGGTACTTACCAGGTAAATCCTTTTCTTTGAATCCATAGGGGGCACTGGAGTACTCTTGGGATATGGACAGTGCATTAGCAAGGATAGGCACATTTAAATATTTAAATATGTAACCCTCCCCCCACCTCCATACTCCGAAGTACCTCAGTGTTTTTTACTGAGCCGAATAGGAGGGGTTTAGTATGGTATGCTAGCGGCCGGGCTCCCGGCGACCAGCATACCGGCGCCGGGAGCCCGACCACCGGCATACCGACAGCATGATGAGCGCAAATGAGCCCCTTGCGGGCTCGCTGCGCTCGCCATTCTGTGGGCACAGTGGCACGCTTTTTATTCTCCCTCCAGGGGGGACGTGGACTCCCATGAGGGAGAAAATCTTTTGGTATGCCGGCTACCGGGATTCCGGCGCCGGTATACTGTGCGCCGGGATCCTGACAGTCGTCAACCTGAAGACCACCCGAATAGGAGCAACCGAGAGGATGAACAATGGAGAATACATATAACATTATAATATAATGGACAACAATAAAGTTGACACATCCAGACTAGGATAAACACTGTTTTCCAAGTTAGAAACTAAACCTCCACGTGTTATAAGGGTTCAAAATTTGAAGACTATACGAAATCTAAAACCAGATTGAAGTTTCATGGCGCTGTAGGCGGTATAAATGGAGGGTGGATACCTTGCAGGACGAGTAAACTGTTGGCCAAAAGCCAAATCTCTTTGAAAGTAAAGTGACAAGGCAGAGACCTGCACCCTTAGTGTAGATAAATGTAGTCCTCCATCTAACTTAAGGGCCCTACACATTTAACGATCTGCCGCCGAGCTGCTCCACGGCGGATACAGCCGACGGGCAATCCAGCAGCGGGGGGGCAGTGACGGGGGAGTGAAGTTTCTTCACTCCCCCCATCACCCGGCTCCATTGAAGTGCAGGCAAATATGGACGAGATCGTCCAAATTGGCCTGCATGCACAGCCGACGGGGCACCAGTGGTGAACGAGCGCAGGGCCGCGCATCGTTCATCGCTGGTGACGCCGCCCTCAAAGATATGAATGTTATCTCGTTCATTAATTAACGAGATTGTTCATATCTTTGAGGATTATCCGCCAGTGTGTAGGCCCTATAAGTCTGTAACAAAAGACGAGAAACATGAAAGAAGTCAGCAACTTCTGAACTTCACCCCATCCTATATAAGCTCACCAATTACTGATAATGAGCGACTGTAACCTTCCTAGCACATAACCTGGTTGGTATAACCGATATTGGAATGTCCTCTCGTCTTCAGAGTGCAGTGTCAACCGCGCCCCTGTCAAACTTCGCCGCGCTAAATTTATGTTGTATTAGGTCTGGACGTAGTGGCAGCGGCCACAGATGGGCTGCAGGTTAATCGCGGAGATCCGAAACCACGCTTTGTAAGGCCAATAAGTCACCACTAGCATGACCGTTGTGGATTCTCGTTTGATCTGTCTTATCCACCAAAGAAGCGGAGTAAAAGGTGAAACAGATACCCGAGGCTGTATGGCCACGCAATTGTGAGAGCATCCACTGCCACTGCCTTTGGATTTCTTGTTTTGACACCTATTGGGTGCTTAATGATGTTGACGAGAAGCCATTAGATCCAGCTGTGGGTAACTGCACCGCTGCACTAACATCTGTAACACCTCTGAATTTTTCGCCCATTCCTGTGGATGAAAATCCTGAAGGTTGAGATAAACTGCTATTGAGTAGTCATCCTCTGGAATGAACACTGCCGACAATATCACTTGGTGATGCTCGGCACAATTCCGGATTCAAACAACTTGTAGTATAGCCATGCAACGTCAAGTCCCTTTTTGTTTGGTTATTTATGCGACTGCCGTCGCGTTGCTGACTGAACCTGAACCACCTGAGACTGGAGCATGTGAACTTCCTGTCACCGTCTATTGTACCTTGACTTGAGTTCTAGGACATTTAATGTCAGTAACCTTTCCTGATGTGATGATAGACTGTGTAGGAGTGCTACTCTCCAACCTCTGAGCGCGGTGAGAGTGAGTATGTGGTGCCACGAGAATAGTGATACTCTAGCCCTTAGATGTAAGTGCACTATCTGATGAATGTCCGACCACTGTGCAAGAAGATTCAGTTGAAGAGAGCGTGAGTTCAACTTCCGAAATAGAGTGCTTCTAAAGACGCCCGTATGTTTTCTAACAGTCGCAAGCACAAGTGCACCGAGACTTCCTGTGGATCGAGCACAACCTGTACTAAAGAACTAATACTTTGTGCTTTTTGTTTCTTAGAAATGTAATTTCTTGACCCAAAACCCGGCTTGATTTGTAAGAGCTAACAATCCAATCATGCTGAACTAGCACAATGTACGTTAGTATTTGTTGAGACGGAGCTTTGATGAGAAGGTCGTCTAAGCACAGAACCATTATCACTACCAGGGATTGGAGAATGACTATTATCACAGACATCACCCGTGGTACTACCCGAGGTGCTGATGAGCGGCCAAACAGTAGTGCCTGAAAGTGATAATGGTTTTGTTGTACTGCAAACCTTTAAGTATGCCTGACTTGTCCAAAAAATGGAATGCGTAAGTACGCATCATTGAGATTCAGTGAAAGGATGATTTCTGTGGTTGTAAACTTGCAATCACTGACCGCAGGAATTCCATCTTAAATATGTAGTAATTCACGTACTGATTAAGCCTCTGTAGGTTCAATATGGTTATGACCGAGCCGTCCGGCAGTGGTACTACAAAAACATTGTAATAATAATAACAACCTTGAATCTACTAGAGACTGAATAGTGGTCTAAAGGACTGCCTTTGTGTCTTCTGACACAGGCATTTTGGATGTCGTCTTGAAAAGCCACCTCAAAGGTGGTAGACAATTGAATTCTATATTTTGAGCACTAAATTGTGGATCCACAGATCTGTGGCTTTCGGAAATCACATCAATTAAAGCATCTGAAGATTTGCTCCCACAAAAGAAGATGCGAGACAGGAGAAAAGTAACCAGGCCCCTGGCTTGGCAGCAGCCTTTGTGACCGAATTACAGTTAGTGGTTTATTGAAAACCACGTCCTCTACCATGCGTAGTGTGTGTAGGATAGTCTCGAAAGGACTGAAGTCTAAAGGATTTGAACGCTGATGTAGCGTGTTTCCTTTTAGGAACTGGTGTGGCAATGGCCGGAAATCAGACTTTCACGTTGTAGCCTGGAAAATTAATTTTCCTAATTTAGGAGTAACTAACCTATTGCCGTGTAAGACAACGTTTCTATTTCTAGTTTTGATGCTGCCTCCACCTGTGGAATGTAGGCAAAGTGTCTGTCAACCACAATGATTGATGCTGAAACCAGAGAACTAACCTGGCTGTCTATAGCAGCCATGCATAATACTCAGCAGACCAACCGATGCGATGAGCAAGAAGTAGACACTGTTCTAAGGCAAGACCCGGCTACTAACCACGTTGTCTATGCAATGAGAATGTCGTTAACCCAAACCCCCAACTACAGCATATACCTTGACTGTAGCATAGCCTGAATGTACGCTCTGATGGGTCATTAAGCATAGTTGCAGCTGGGACCGAATAGTTAACCTATTGGAAAGTTTTGACATAGAGGCATGCACTGTTGGTGTATTCTCCCACTCAATCGTCCTATACTCTGGTATAGAGAATGGCGTAATAAGATAGAATAAGAAACACACACACCCACACAGGTGCTCGCAGATTTTTCGCCAATAAACCTCTTATTTGAGTTAGGTTCCTTAGTCAGAACCTTGCTCTGGCCTGATGAGAATATGTCACTATGTGACGCTTGGCCTTGTAATAGATATACGGTCTGACATTGAATTGTCAGACTGCAACACAGCTGAAACTGTTAGCATGCGACCACTGATGGCTACTGTTATGAATTGAGCAAGACCTGGACTTTTTGTATGCAAAATCCTTGACATATCATGCGCTCACTCTAGCAGCTCAGACGGTGTTAATCTAGAGGTAGATGTAACCGCCTTACTACTTGCCCAAAGAAGATCAGGGTAGATGTCCGTATGCGGACTGGTTTTCACACTGTGCACGTGGATTTCATTGGGTAACACTCGCACAGCCATTGACTAAAGTGTGTATAAACTAGAATCTGACACACATTAACTCTGTTAACGAAGTGCTTTACAGAAATTCCTAACACCCCCCCTGCACCCTCCAGTGGCCGAGTGTTGTAGGCTACATGAAATTCCTGGAAAAAGAACCAGGAAGTTGCTGCTAAAATGGCCCCCAGCCATGTGCTATTATATAGAAGTTATATATTACCCATATAATTTTATGCAGTATGTTTATATACATTCCCTGTACTAGGGACAATACCTCCTTGTTCCCAATAAGCCCCCCCCCACCCCGGCTATTAGAACCTGCAAGGTGCCCCCCTTGGGAGCAATACCGGGAGTGGAAGTTACCGTGATGCGCAGGGAGAGGGTGTAGCTGTGTGGCAGGACCTACTGCGAGCTCCCCTCTAGCGCTATCAGCGGCTGGGAACTGGGTAGCGGTGGCGGCGGCCGGGCATACTCCGATCTCCATTGTGAGCTCCCTTTCAGCGCAATCAGCGGGCGGGAGCCAGGAGCTGGGGAGTGGCGGCCTGCAGCCCACGATTTCCCCCCCATGCAGCGGCGCTGCCTGTTGCATATAGAGCCGCCCTTCTCCAGAGCGCGTGCTGGCCCCCTGCTCCCTGCAGCAGCGGAGACACGCCGTGAGGGGCCAGGCCAGCACTGTAAGCATTGCCCATACTGAGAGCAGCAGCATCCTGTGCTGACCGCCTGCTCTGACGGAGCCTCGTGGGGTTTGGTGAGGGAGGGGGAACAGCAATTCTGCGGCCTCCGTTCTTTCAGTGCTGCGGCAGAGCTGAGCCGCTTACAGCTGCGGCTGGCTATTGGAGCAGTGAGGGCGCTGGCAGCCTTCCCTGGTGATCTGAATGGGAGCCCCTTGTCATATCTAATGTAGCCCGGCAGCAGTGTGAACTGACCGTCCGCTCTCTGCAGCGGCGGTAAGGGCACCAGGTGGGGAACAGGAAGGAGCGCATTCTGACAAACAATTAATAATACTCCCCCCACCCCCCCACCCCCAACCTCCAGTGCTGACCGCCGCCATAGACAGCTCAGATGTAACACACAGAGCGGCGGCAGCGTGAGCTGACCACTGCCCAGTACCTTCTGGAGTCCGGAGCACCGACAGGGCTTCTCTGTAAGCTCTGTCCTGCTTCCTCAGCCAAGGCTGGAATCAGCGTCTGCTGATGAAGGTCTATGGCGGGACTTCTTGCATAAGTGCCGACAAGCCTTTGCTGCCTGTAGCAGCCCTCACAGACCCAGACCCAAGTTTCTTAATAAGTTGGGAAGTGCTGTGGGTAAAAAGTAAAAGATAAAATGTAAAAATTAAAACATAAAAATTAGAAAACCTGGAACTTTAAAAAAACGAAAAAACAAAAAAAAACCTGAAATGTCTAATTTATGGCCTACATTAACCAAGAGAGAGAAGGGGACATAAGGCTGTTTTTATTACATCTTTTATGTATGTATAAAACTTTGTTCTGCACTGCTGATAGTGCACCTAGAAACAATACTTATCTGCCAAAGTGTAACTGTGTTGTGTTTTTGTTTTGGGTTTTGTGTGTGTGTGTGTGTGTGTGTGTGTGTGAATGCTTTCTGTAAATTCTTATCTATCCATTTGTATACAATGATTTCATAGCAGACTAAGCAAAGATTAATATTCAGCTGCCATGATGTGCATAACTTGTACCTACCTGTACAGTGGTCCAAAAGGTACATTGATGCTGATCGTCAACCCCCTCTGAGTGCTTACTGATCCCCCCCTCCCTGCTGATACTGATACTGTTACTACTATTAGTGGGCCTGTAGGTGATATTTGCTGTAGCTCCAGCCTCCGCGGCACAAAAGCAGATTGCCATGTTGTTCTTTTAAAGAGGAAGATAGTTGATGTTTATATTTAGTTGAACTTAATAAGTACAGTACTTTCATTTTGTATTTGCATCTCTATGTAACTGTATTTTGTGTGATAAATATGACTTCACACATTATGGGGTATATGCAATTTTTCGCCCGTTTTTTAATTCGACCGTCTAATTCCGGCAGGTGGGTGCCGGAATTCTACATATTCAATAAAAAATGGATTCGACAGTCCCGCTGTCGAAAAACGGCAGATTTGACGGATTTTGATTAGATTTTTAAAAATGTTAAAAAAAACGGTCAAAAAACCCGAAAAAAAATTGTATGGGGTCCCCCCTCCTAAGCATAACCAGCCTCGGGCTCTTTGAGCCGGTCCTGGTTGCCAAAACACGGGGGGAAAAATGACAGGGGATACCCCGTATTTTAACAACCAGCACCGGGCTCTGCGCCTGGTCCTGGTGCAAAAAATACGGGGGACAAAAAGATTAGGAGTCCCCCGTATTTTTTGGACCAGCACCGGGCTCCACTAGCTGGACAGATAATGCCACAGCCAGGGGTCACTTTTATACAGCGCCCTGCGGCCGTGGCATTAAATACCCAACTAGTCACCCCTGGCCGGGGTACCCTGGAGGAGTGGGGACCCTTCAATCAAGGGGTCCCCCCCCAGCCACCCAAGGGCCAGGGGTGAAGCCCAAGGCTGTCCCCCCCCATCCAAGGGCTGCGGATGGGGGGCTGATAGCCTTGAGTAAAATTAAAGAATATTGGTTTTTTTTTCAGAAGAACTACAAGTCCCAGCAAGCCTCCCCCGCAAGCTGGTACTTCGAGAACCACAAGTACCAGCATGCGGGAGAAAAACGGGCCCGCTGGTCCCTGTAGTTCTACTGGGAAAAAAATACCCAAATAAAAACAGGACACGCACACCGTGAGAGTAAAACTTTATTTCACACCTGCCGACACACACATACTTACCTATGTTGACACTCCGACACTGGTCACGCCCCCCTCGTCACTGAAGAATCCGGGGTACCTGTAAAAAAATTCTACTCACCTAAATCCAGTGTCCGGATCTTTTTTTAATAATCCTCGTACTTGGCAAAACAACAAAACGGCAAACCGAACCAAACGGACTGAAAGGGGTCCCATGTATACACATGGGACCCCTTTCCACGAATGCCGGGACCCCACGTGACTCCTGTCACAGAGGGTCCCTTCAGCCAATCAGCGAGCGCCACGTCGTGGCACTCTGCTGATTGGCTATGCGCGTCTGAGCTGTCAGACAGCGCATCGCAAAGCCTTACCATTATATTCAATGGTGGGAACCTTGCGGTCAGCGGTGAGGTCACTTCGCAGTCAGCGGCTGACCGCTAGTGACCTCACCGCTGACCGCAAAGTTCCCACCATTGAATATAATGGAGGAGCTTTGCGATGCGCTGTCTGCCAGCTCAGACGCACATAGGCAATCAGCAGAGTGCCAGGACGTGGCGCTCGCTGATTGCCTGAAGGGACCCTCTGTAACAGCAGTCACACAGGGGGTGTCTACATTCGGGGAAAGGGGTCCCATGTGTAAACATGGGACCCCTTTCAGTCCGCCTGGTCCGGGTGTTAGTTTTTTTTATTTTGACAAGTACGTGGATTATAAAAAAAGATCCGGACTCTGCTTTTTGGTGAGTATAATTTTTTTTGCAGGTACCCCGGATTCTTCACTGACGAGGGGGTCGTGGCCAGTGTCGGAGTGTCAACATAGGTAAGTATGTGTGTGTCGGCAGGTGTGAAATAAAGTTTTACTCTCGCGGTGTGCGTGTCCTGTTTTTATTTGGGTATTTTTTTTCCAGTAGAACTACAGGTACCAGCGGGCCCGTTTTTCTCCCGCATGCTGGTACTTGTGGTTCTCCAAGTACCAGCTTGCGGGGGAGGCTTGCTGGGATTTGTAGTACTACTGGAAAAAACAATATTCTTTCATTTTTCAAAAGGCTATCAGCCCCCCATCCGCAGCCCTTGGATGGGGGGGGATAGCCTCAGGCTTCACCCCTGGCCCTTGGGTGGCTCGAGAGGGGGGCCCCTTGATTGAAGGGGTCCCCACTCTTCCAGGGTACCCCGGCCAGGGGGGACTAGTTGGATATTTAATGCCACGGCCGCATTGCGCTGTATAAAAGTGACCCCCGGCTGTGGCATTATCTGTCCAGCTAGTGGAGCCCGGTGCTGGTACAAAAAATACGGGGGACCCCTACTCTTTTTGTCCCCCGTATTTTTTGCACCAGGACCAGGCGCAGAGCCCGGTGCTGGTTGTTAAAATACGGGGGATCCCCTGTCATTTTTTCCCCCGTATTTTGGCAACCAGGACCGGCTCAAAGAGCCCGAGGCTGGTTATGCTTAGGAGGGGGGACCCCACGCATTTTTTTTTCAGACTTTTACCATTCCATAAAAATAAAAAATAATAATAATATTTTTAAAAATATATAAATAATACTTGTGCCTCCAAAATAGACAAACCAAGTACCTAATCCCTTCTAATATAAATAGATATGCTATTACCAATAAAAAAAACACACACAAAAAAACATGTTTTTAAAAATTTTTATTAGATTCCGCCAGCAAAGTGTGGCGGATTGAAAATGACGAATTTACTGTCTAAAAGCACTGTTGTCGAATTTACAATCTTCAATTGAATATACTTTTGTCGAATTGCCGCATTTGTACCATTGCAGAAATGTCGAATTTGACAAATGTCGAATTTCAAAAAGTCGAATTTGGGAAGTCCGTTTTTTTGACGAAAAGTACTGAATTGCATTGTCGAATTTTTTGGGGGGGCAAAAATGCCCCGTTTTTCGACATTTTCGTGGGAATTCGACCGCAATTGCATATACCCCTAAGTGTTTGATACTTCTTTAGAGTACTATAATATGTGTCATTTGGGTACTGAAATTAAGCATTTACTACTGACACTGTCGAGCCACATCTGGTGTAAACCAGGTACATATGCTACCGATTTTCTCTTGGCAGGAAAGGACACAAAAGCCAGCTAGGCCTAAGGATATAGGAGTCCTGGTATTTTGGTGATTGGATTAGTAATGTACAGTAGCCATGTCACTAGGCAGAGCTGTAGGTTATTAGCTGTCAGTTAGAGTTGGGTAGCCTATCAGATTGCAGGGGTGTGGTTTAATCTTATAAATAGATGGTGTTCATTTTGGCTCTACCTCTTTTCAGTTGGATGCCCTGCCCTCCTGTCCAAAATTTTTCACTTTTTTCTTTTTATTTACTGTTTTTCACCTCAGACGAAGTGCAACTAGGAAGAAAGGCACTACAACCAGGGTCAGATTATGGTCCACATAGGCCTAGGGCTGAAAATGCCCAAGATCCTTTATGGAAAAGGGGAGGAGCTCTGACCGGTGAACTGTGGGTGTGGCCAGAGCCACGTGGGTGTGTACACCTCCTACACTATCAGCCTCACTTCCTCCCTAAATATGCAAAAATAGAAAAAGTCATACATTTGTGAGAAAGACCGAAATAAAATTTTAATACTTAGGATTTTTGTCTAACTGTGTAGCCAGCTATGCAGTTGGTCACCATTATGCTGCCATGATAATGGGCCTATTTTTATGCAGAAGCCTGGAGCTGGAGCTCCAGTCGCCCCATTGTTAATCTGGCCCTGGCTACAACTCAGCGGCCGCATGTGATGCAAGAGGTCTTTGTGGTGTGCTTACCCTTTGACTTATGGCGAGTTTGTCCTGCCTATGGGGGAGATGTATCCAAACTTGGAGAGAGATAAAGCACCAACCAATCGGCTCCTGTCAATTTTTCAACCTGTAAAATTACCATTAGAAGCTGATTAGTTAGTACTGTTTCTCTCTCCAAAGGTTTTGATACATTTTATACTACACAAAATGACAAGCAAGAGTGCACCTACTGTATATACCATAGCAAGATAGGCTGTAGCTTCAACTAACTCCTCCCATTATCTGGTGTAAAATGTCATGTTCTGCGAACCAAGTTTTTTCAGGAATCCTGATGCACTAGCACAAGTTGCGGTAAGTGTAATGTGGTCAAAGAAGATTTTGCATGTTTTGCAGTTCACAAATCAGGCCCATAGAACGCAAAACTACGGTAAATTGTACTATAAATATTGGTCTTAAATGGGAAGGGTGTCATAAATGATGGAATGCAGCACAGCCTACAGTATATTCGAATGTGTGTAAGATAAATGCTATTCTATGCCTTTCAACTTGTACAGTAAGCACTATCCACTGTCTGATACCATAAATCTATTTAACAGACAGTGAACCTGAAAACAATACTTCTACAATTGATTGACTGAAATGCAGATAAATGGTTCGGGTACGGTTGTAGAGCTTATGTTGTATAAATCATTCTTTTATGTGTTGTACATGGTTAACAGTACATTTTGTACTTTCTTCATCATTGTTTTGTTTGTTTATTTAAAAAAAACATCACTCATTCTATTACAATCACGCTCCTGGTGCCAATTTTATTCTTTATTTACATAAATACTGCTCATTGTTTGCAGTAACCCTCTACTTAGCCGTTTGGTATTGATAAATCTGCTTGATTGTGTATACAACTACTTATCATTTGCAGGTTTCTCCGTTATTGTAAGAATTAGCAAGTCAGCACTCCAAAAAAGGTTTAGTTAAAGAATTAAACACTAGTTCCGCTTATATATAAATGGCTTTTATTAAATATATTCAACCCACACATACATATTTAGTACTACAAGGCCTGGTGTTCTGCAGCGTAATATTGTTTAGTTTGGTTGCTCTTGGTAATAGACCAGGCATGTCCAAACTGCGGCCCTCCAGCTGTTGTGAAACTACATATCCCAGCATGCCATGATGCAGTTTTGCTGTCAGAGAATGCTAAAGCTGTGTCAGGGCATGCTGGGATGTGTAGTTTCTCAACATCTAGTGGGCCGCAGTTTGGACATGCCTGTAATAGACTCTCTTGCCTCCTCTCTTTCCTCACCTTCCCTGCAGATGTTTTTTCCTTTTAAGGAGAATATTTTCTGCCTTTACATGAAACGTACATGCCAGTGTATGTTGGGGAAGGGTTATGGTTAGGCTTTAGGCGGAGGGTTAGCGTTGGGCTGCAGGCCGAGGGTTAGGTTTAGGTTGTGGGGAGGGAGGGTTAGGATTAGGGTTCTTACCAGTCAGGATGCTGAGGTCGGTTTTCTGTTGGGATTCATTAGCTGAAGAAACCAAGCATAACCATTGGTGGATATGTTACAGAGAGAGGAGAGACAGATTTGGGTATCATTTGAGGGGATACGGTCATTAAGTCGACAAGACTTAGGTCGACAGTCATTAGGTTGACCACTATTGGTCGACATGGTCACAAGGTCGCCATGTACTAGGTCGACATGAGTTTTTCACATTTCTGTAAATTTTTTTAACTTTTTCATACTTTACGATCCACGTGGACTACGATTGAGAATAGTAACCTGTGCCGAGAGCAGCGGTAGCGGTGCGAGGCACCTTGCCCGAAGTTTGCGAGTTATGCAAGGGGACACGGTGCACTAATTGGGGTTCCCCGTCACTGTACGAAGAAAACAACACCCAAAATAGTTTAAAAAAAAAAACCTCATGTTGACCTTTTTTCATGTCGACCTAGTGACCATGTTGACCTAATGCATGTCGACCTAATGACTGTTGACCTTTGTCTTGTCGACCTAATGACCCATACCCCAATAGAGCTAGGAGTAAGGCTGGGTACACACTAGAGCGATGTTGGGATGATGTGCCATAGCGGAACAACAAATTGTCTACATCGCATAGTGTGTACCCACTATTGCATGCTCCCTGCAACACGGCCAACCAGAAGATTTTGCCTGCGACCCAGTGCAGCGTAATGAGGGACGGAACGATCTCCGTTCCTCACTACATCATCTAATGTGTACGGGCGATCTAGTCATAGTCTGGGCTGAAGGGAATTCAGCCATATTGCTCGTCGCTCTAGTGCAGAGCTTCTCAAACTCGGTCCTCGGGGGCCCACACAGTGTACGTTTTGCAGGTCTCCTCACAGAATCGCAAGTGAAATAATTAGCTCCACCTGTGGACCTTTTAAAATGTGTCAGTGAGTAATTAATACACCTGTGCACCTGCTGGGTTACCTGCAAAACATGCACTGTGTGTGCCCCCGAGGACCGAGTTTGAGAACCTCTGCTCTAGTGTGTTGCAAAACCATGTCTTGCTGTGGGGGGAGAGAATTTAAAATGTGCGGACTGATTTCAAATTGGGAAGTGGCACATCCTATACTAAACTTAAATTGCAGTGTAAAAATAAAGCTGCTATAAATTGGTGTTCTTTATACAACAGCAGACAGTAGTTTTCCTAAAGACACAAAAGAGAGTGCATACACTGTTATCTAAATATAAATGAATATATACTGTACTTGGATAAAAAGAGAGAAGCCAGCTATTAGCAGACTAATTCAGGGTTTTCTGTTGGTTCTCCCAGAAAATGTGTGACTGTCTGTCCTTTTATTGAGACTTCTCAATCATTCATTTATTACTTACCAAATCCTCTGGAGACTACCTTTGTTCCTAAAGGAGACTACTACTTTATTATATTTACTAATAATCTGAACTCATGCTACTGTAACATGTTTTACTCCAGCGTGTATTATATTGTAATAGGATTAAATCCCTTGAGTAATCATTTGTGCTGCATCAGATCATTGGAGTATATTTATTATGTTTGTCTGTAGTTCTGAGCAATGGAGGGCAATAATATTAAAAGTGTTTTGCATTTAATTAGTGCTTTGAAATATATATATTTGCCCTATTAAATCCTGCGGCCAACAAGCTTCTAAATAAATAAAAAAAAATGGTTATATACTGCTCATTCCTATTGCTTTCAGACTTCTACAAATCAATTGAATCTGTTTATTGTATCAAACTCTTTATGTTCTTCTGTTTTTTAGGTGCATCTGATTGGATAATGCAAAACATATCTTTCAATCATTTATTTTCTTATTATCTTCGTAATCATGAATTAATGCTAATTTATTCACCAAGACGTTTTGGTTTGATTTGTACTTACAGTACCAACCCTATGTAAGGAATTGGTTCAAATAATTTGTTTCCTTTAATGTGATTGGTCAGTGTTCTATTTATAGGATGTAATAAGACAAATTGGTCTTAAAATATGTTATTCATATGACATCTTTTAAGACCAATTGGCATATTGTTATACCCTGTGTTTGTCACACATTGCTTGTTCTTGTGCATCAACCTTTTGACTACATCCCATTCTTGTAATCAGGGACTACAGTAGAACTGACACCATTACAAGAACAGATTACTTATGGGCCGCAGTTTGTGCATATTGCCAATAGTGTGATGTTTTTTGGTCTACTGAGGAAATATATAGTTAGTTGTTAGGGGATTCACTGCCTGAAATTAAACTGCAATTCATAGTGTGAAATTAAAACTCTGCTCACATTTGCGCTGCTGCTGAATATGCAGCGAATCAGAGATTGGAGACGGTTTAGCATGATTCGCATGATGCAACCTGTGAAGAATATTAAGGATGGTACAGAACAAGGTTTAAAAGTAAATGTTATTGGAGGAGCTATGTTAGTTAATGCAGATTATTGTTTATATACTATTTCTTCTATTTGTTTACAAAGGTGAAATGCTCGGGAACGATTTTAGACTTAACTGTAACATTTTTTACAGGGAATTATTAGAAGATTTCTTCAAAGTAATTTCTCACCATAATACAGCTCCAAATGTGTAGGGTCACTAACACAATATAAACACACTGAGTGTCTGTCATGTGCAATCCAAGAGGTCAATGAAAATATATTTTTGGTTCACTGGCACAAATGGGAAATCGACAGGTGCCAACTAATTTTATCACAAGCTGTGTAGCTGGAACTTGACTTTCCCGGCCCCATGAAACGCATGGCTCCTAGATCAGCACTGCTAAGATCAGTCTTCTCACACAATTGTGCTGATGTTGGTATTGTTTCAGCATCAAGAGCACAGCTTCTAGAAAATAATAATGTTCCATAAATATGATGCCAGCGAATATCTTAAAACACCCTAATGTCATTTTAATTAAAAATTGAGAACTAGAATTATTTAATACCTACAAGTGGAGTTATTAATTGGTTGGGGGGGGGGGGGGGGCGATATTCCATTCACGGTGCGGGGATGTAACTCCTAGGTCAAGGGGTCAGTACTATTCCATGCTGTGTTTGCATGGGTGCAAATAAGTGCGGTGCTATGGCGGATTTTTGTTTGCAGACCCAAAGCATTGTTAGCAAAAATTTGCGAGTCGGGCCCTAAAAGGGTCCGCGAGGGGTGCAAGTTTGGGTGCTATTGCTGGTGTTTACACTTCACGGCAATGTCACGTCACACCCTTTGCGGCGAATAGATTTGACCTCTATTTGTCCAGAGCTAGCCAATCACTCGCTAGCGCAGTAAATACGCAGCCAGTGGATTTCTGATCGCACCTTTCTGAGGGTGTGAGCAGAAATCCATGTTAATGTGCACAATGGTGCTAGTCGTGGTATGGTGCATCTGTTGAGTTAATTGCCGGACACGAGTCACTCTGGGCACTTAACCCAGGAGCTACAGATGTAGCCATGCTCATTACTTACTGCGATTCGGCATGCTGCAACATGGCTTTCTGCATGACGTGCCAGGGTGCGACTATTCACACCAAGTGATCGCTTCATTAATTCCTTTAGGAATTAAATTAATGGAGCGATCACCAGCTGCGAATAGTCGCATCCTGGCACGCCATGCAGCACGCCACATCGCAGTAAGATGACCATGGCTACATCTGTACATCCCGCAATGCTATTTCAATACTCCCGAAGTTTAATAAGGTATTAAGTGACATGCAGTTCTTCTTGAAACATTGCCTGCAACTTTTTTTGTGTTGTAAATTGGAAAACTGAGCATTTTGCTGATTCATTTGGCGGTATTCAATTATTCTCACGCCCTTCCACACCTGTTCAGTTTCTGCTGACAGGCATGGTATAATCATTTCAGCTCGCTACCCCTGCAGAAGCGGGGGCACCCAATCCGTTACGCAGGTAAACCTGATTACTATGAGCACGATATGCGCGATAACGGGGATCACTTTAGATAGGAGAATGGGCATTGATATAGCATTTGAATACTGACCATTAAGTTAAATATAATTTATTGGCGATATTAAGTTCTTTGTTTTATCCCCTGATTCATGTTAACAAAGCTGCTGTTACTGTACTCCTGTGAAGTGAGTATTGATTGCATGTTCATGCATTTATTCAGTGTTCGGACTTGATTATGCTTACTGAATAAAAGAAAAAATAAGAATTTACTTACCGATAATTCTATTTCTCATAGTCCGTAGTGGATGCTGGGAACTCCGTAAGGACCATGGGGAATAGCGGCTCCGCAGGAGACTGGGCACAAAAGTAAAAGCTTTAGGACTACCTGGTGTGCACTGGCTCCTCCCCCTATGACCCTCCTCCAAGCCTCAGTTAGGATACTGTGCCCGGACGAGCGTACACAATAAGGAAGGATTTTGAATCCCGGGTAAGACTCATACCAGCCACACCAATCACACCGTACAACCTGTGATGTGAACCCAGTTAACAGCATGATAACAGAGGAGCCTCTGAAAAGATGGCTCACAACAATAATAACCCGATTTTTGTATAACTATGTACAAGTATTGCAGACAATCCGCACTTGGGATGGGCGCCCAGCATCCACTACGGACTATGAGAAATAGAATTATCGGTAAGTAAATTCTTATTTTCTCTGACGTCCTAGTGGATGCTGGGAACTCCGTAAGGACCATGGGGATTATACCAAAGCTCCCAAACGGGCAGGAGAGTGCGGATGACTCTGCAGCACCGAATGAGAGAACTCCAGGTCCTCCTCAGCCAGGGTATCAAATTTGTAGAATTTAGCAAACGTGTTTGCCCCTGACCAAGTAGCTGCTCGGCAAAGTTGTAAAGCCGAGACCCCTCGGGCAGCCGCCCAAGATGAGCCCACTTTCCTTGTGGAATGGGCTTTTACAGATTTTGGCTGTGGCAGGCCTGCCACAGAATGTGCAAGCTGAATTGTACTACAAATCCAACAAGCAATAGTCTGCTTAGAAGCAGGAGCACCCAGCTTGTTGGGTGCATACAGGATAAACAGCGAGTCAGATTTTCTGACTCCAGCCATCCTGGAAACATATATTTTCAGGGCCCTGACTACGTCCAGCAACTTGGAGTCCTCCAAGTCCCTAGTAGCTGCAGGTACCACAATAGGCTGGTTCAAGTGAAGCGCTGAAACCACCTTAGGGAGAAATTGAGGACGAGTCCTCAATTCTGCCCTGTCCGTATGAAAAATTAGGTAAGGGCTTTTATAGGATAAAGCCGTCAATTCTGAGACACGCCTGGCTGACGCCAGGGCTAACAGCATTACCACTTTCCATGTGAGATATTTTAAGTCCACAGTGGTGAGTGGTTCAAACCAATGTGATTTTAGGAACCCCAAAACTACATTGAGATCCCAAGGTGCCACTGGAGGCACAAAAGGAGGCTGTATATGCAGTACCCCCTTGACAAACGTCTGAACTTCAGGAACTGAAGCCAGTTCTTTCTGGAAGAAAATCGACAGGGCCGAAATTTGAACCTTAATGGACCCTAATTTTAGGCCCATAGACAGTCCTGTTTGCAGGAAACGACCCAGTTGAAATTCCTCTGTAGGGGCCTTCCTAGCCTCACACCACGCAACATATTTACGCCAAATACGGTGATAATGTTGCACGGTTACATCCTTCCTGGCTTTGATCAGGGTAGGGATGACTTCATCCGGAATGCCTTTTTCCTTCAGGATCCGGCGTTCAACCGCCATGCCGTCAAACGCAGCCGCGGTAAGTCTTGGAACAGACAGGGTCCCTGCTGGAGCAGGTCCTTTCTTAGAGGTAGAGGCCACGGGTCCTCCGTGAGCATCTCTTGAAGTTCCGGGTACCAAGTCCTTCTTGGCCAATCCGGAGCCACGAGTATAGTCCTTACTCCTCTCCTTCTTATGATTCTCAGTACCTTGGGTATGAGAGGCAGAGGAGGGAACACATACACTGACTGGTACACCCACGGTGTTACCAGAGCGTCCACAGCTATTGCCTGAGGGTCCCTTGACCTGGCGCAATATCTGTCTAGTTTTTTTGTTGAGGCGGGACGCCATCATGTCCACCTTTGGTTTTTCCCAACGGTTCACAATCATGTGGAAGACTTCTGGGTGAAGTCCCCACTCCCCCGGGTGGAGGTCGTGTCTGCTGAGGAAGTCTGCTTCCCAGTTGTCCACTCCCGGAATGAACACTGCTGACAGTGCTATCACATGATTTTCCGCCCAGCGAAGAATCCTTGCAACTTCTGCCATTGCTCTCCTGCTTCTTGTGCCGCCCTGTCTGTTTACGTGGGCGACTGCCGTGATGTTGTCCGACTGGATCAACACCGGCTGATCCTGAAGCAGTGGCCTTGCTTGACTTAGGGCATTGTAAATGGCCCTTAGTTCCAGGATATTTATGTGAAATGACGTTTCCATGCTTGACCACAAGCCCTGGAAATTTTTCCCTGTGTGACTGCTCCCCAGCCTCTCAGGCTGGCATCCGTGGTCACCAGGACCCAGTCCTGAATGCCGAATCTGCGGCCCTCTAGAAGATGAGCACTCTGCAACCACCACAGGAGAGACACCCTTGTCCTTGGAGACAGGGTTATCCGCTGATGCATCTGAAGATGCGATCCGGACCATTTGTCCAGCAGATCCCACTGAAAAGTTCTTGCGTGGAATCTGCCGAATGGAATCGCTTCGTAAGAAGCCACCATTTTTCCCAGGACCCTTGTGCATTGATGCACTGACACTTGGCCTGGTTTTAGGAGGTTCCTGACTAGCTCGGATAACTCCCTGGCTTTCTCCTCCGGGAGAAACACCTTTTTCTGGACTGTGTCCAGAATCATCCCTAGGAACAGCAGACGTGTCGTCGGAATCAGCTGCGATTTTGGAATATTTAGAATCCACCCGTGCTGTCGTAGTACTACTTGAGATAGTGCTACTCCGACCTCTAACTGTTCCCTGGACCTTGCCCTTATCAGGAGATCGTCCAAGTAAGGGATAATTAAGACGCCTTTTCTTCGAAGAAGAATCATCATTTCGGCCATTACCTTGGTAAAGACCCGGGGTGCCGTGGACAATCCAAACGGCAGCGTCTGAAACTGATAGTGACAGTTCTGTACCACAAACCTGAGGTACCCTTGGTGAGAAGGGCAAATTGGGACATGGAGGTAAGCATCCTTGATGTCCAGAGACACCATATAGTCCCCTTCTTCCAGGTTCGCTATCACTGCTCTGAGTGACTCCATCTTGAATTTGAACCTTTGTATGTAAGTGTTCAATGATTTCAGATTTAAAATAGGTCTCACCGAGCCGTCCGGCTTCGGTACCACAAACAGCGTGGAATAATACCCCTTTCCCTGTTGTAGGAGGGGTACCTTGATTATCACCTGCTGGGAATACAGCTTGTGAATGGCTTCCAATACCGCCTCCCTTTCGGAGGGAGACGTTGGTAAAGCAGACTTCAGGAACCGGCGAGGGGGAGACGTCTCGAATTCCAATTTGTACCCCTGAGATACTACCTGCAGGATCCAGGGGTCCATTTGCGAGTGAGCCCACTGCGCGCTGAAATTCTTGAGACGACCCCCCACCGTACCCGAGTCCGCTTGTGAGGCCCCAGCGTCATGCTGAGGACTTGGCAGAAGCGGGGGAGGGCTTCTGTTCCAGGGAAGAGGCTGCCTGCTGCAGTCTTTTTCCCCTTCCTCTGCCCCGGGGCAGATATGAGTGGCCTTTTGCCCGCTTGCCCTTATGGGGACGAAAGGACTGAGCCTGAAAGGACGGTGTCTTTTTCTGCTGAGAGGTGACCTGGGGTAAAAAGCTGGATTTCCCAGCCGTTGCCGTGGCCACCAGGTCCGATAGACCGACCCCAAATAACTCCTCCCCTTTATACGGCAATACTTCCATATGCCGTTTGGAATCCGCATCACCTGACCACTGTCGCGTCCATAACCCTCTTCTGGCAGAAATGGACAGCGCACTTACTCTTGATGCCAGAGTGCAAATATCCCTCTGTGCATCTCGCATATATAGAAATGCATCCTTTAAATGCTCTATAGTCAATAATATACTGTCCCTGTCCAGGGTATCAATATTTTCAGTCAGGGAATCCGACCAAGCCAGCCCCGCACTGCACATCCAGGCTGAGGCGATTGCTGGTCGCAGTATAACACCAGTATGTGTGTATATACTTTTTAGGATATTTTCCAGCTTCCTATCAGCTGGCTCTTTGAGGGCGGCCGTATCAGGAGACGGTAACGCCACTTGTTTTGATAAGCGTGTGAGCGCCTTATCTACCCTAGGGGGTGTTTCCCAACGCGCCCTAACCTCTGGCGGGAAAGGGTATAATGCCAATAATTTTTTTAGAAATTAGCAGTTTTTTATCGGGGGAAACCCACGCATCATCACACACCTCATTTAATTCATCTGATTCAGGAAAAACTACGGGTAGTTTTTTCACACCCCACATAATACCCTTTTTTGTGGTACTTGTAGTATCAGAAATGTTCAAAGCCGCCTCCATTGCCGTGATCATGTAACGTGTGGCCCTACTGGAAAATACGTTTGTTTCCTCACCGTCGACACTGGAGTCAGTGTCCGTGTTTGGGTCTGTGTCGACCATCTGAGGTAACGGGCGCTTTAGAGCCCCTGACGGTGTTTGAGACGCCTGGACAGGTATTAACTGTTTTTCCGGCTGTCTCATGTCGTCAACAGTCTTTTGTAAAGTGCTGACGCTATCACGTAATTCCTTCCATAAGACCATCCAGTCACGTGTCGACTCCCTAGGGGGTGACATCACTATTACAGGCAATTGCTCCGCCTCCATACCATTTTCCTCCTCATACATGTCGACACAACGTACCGACACACAGCACACACACAGGGAATGCTCTGATAGAGGACAGGACCCCACTAGCCCTTTGGGGAGACAGAGGGAGAGTTTGCCTGCACACACCAGAGCGCTATATATATATATACAGGGATAACCTTATATAAGTGTTTTTCCCTTATATAGCTGCTGTTTTTATTAATCTGCCAAATTAGTGCCCCCCCTCTCTTGTTTTACCCTGTTTCTGTAGTGCAGGACTGCAGAGGAGAGCCAGGGAGCTTCCCTCCAACGGAGCTGTGAGGGAAAATGGCGCTTGTGTGCTGAGGACATAGGCTCCGCCCCCTTCTCGGCGGCCTTTCTCCCGCTTTTTTAAGGAAAAACTGGCAGGGGTTAAATGCATCCATATAGCCCAGGAGCTATATGTGATGTATTTTTAGCCATCTAAGGTGTTTTTATTGCATCTCCAGGCCCCCCCCCCCCCCCCAGCGCCCTGCACCCTCAGTGACCGGAGTGTGAAGTGTGCTGAGAGCAATGGCGCACAGCTGCGGTGCTGTGCGCTACCTTATTGAAGACAGGACGTCTTCTGCCGCCGATTTCCCGGACCTCTTCTGTCTTCTGGCTCTGTAAGGGGGCCGGCGGCGCGGCTCTGGGACCCATCCATGGCTGGGCCTGTGATCGTCCCTCTGGAGCTAATGTCCAGTAGCCTAAGAAGCCCAATCCACTCTGCACGCAGGTGAGTTCGCTTCTTCTCCCCTTAGTCCCTCGGTGCAGTGAGCCTGTTGCCAGCAGGACTCACTGAAAATAAAAAAACTAATTTAAACTTTTACTCTAAGCAGCTCAGGAGAGCCACCTAGTATGCACCCTTCTCGTTCGGGCACAAAAATCTAACTGAGGCTTGGAGGAGGGTCATAGGGGGAGGAGCCAGTGCACACCAGGTAGTCCTAAAGCTTTTACTTTTGTGCCCAGTCTCCTGCGGAGCCGCTATTCCCCATGGTCCTTACGGAGTTCCCAGCATCCACTAGGACGTCAGAGAAATATTATTTCTCTGACGTCCTAAGTGGATGCTGGGACTCCGTAAGGACCATGGGGAATAGCGGCTCCGCAGGAGACTGGGCACAACTATAAAGAAAGCTTTAGGTCTAACTGGTGTGCACTGGCTCCTCCCACTATGACCCTCCTCCAGACTTCAGTTAGAATCTTGTGCCCGGCTGAGCTGGATGCACACTAGGGGCTGAGCCAGTGATCGCAAAAACGCGCTATAGCGCGTTTTTTACCCGTTTTTAAAGACATGGGACTCAAGTTTACAAAGTGGGCGGGTCCCCGGGGACGCGCTCCTCATTCCGCCAATCTGTAAGGGGAATTTGTTTAACTGACATGCAGGCCCCGTGCTGGATGATATAAAGAGGAGGTGGATCCAGTTTCCCCTCCTCTTTGGCGCCAGGCTGCTTGCAGAGGAAGAGTGACTCGGTGTCCGTAAGTTTATAGTGCGGATGGGGGACGGGGGTTGCCACAGGGACTCTGAGAGGTGCTGGCAATTATGTGTAGGGATCGGAGTCCGTGATCTAGTGGGTAAAGCTGGGCAAAGTGCCTGGGGCTTCCCGCGGTGCCGTCTGAGGCAGTGGCCGCGCTACCGCTCTTGCTTTGAGAGAACACATCAAAGGCAAGAGCGGTAGCGCGGCCACTGCCTCAGACGGCACCGCGGGAAGCCCCAGGCACTTTGCCCAGCTTTACCCACTAGATCACGGAGGACGCCGATCCCTGCACGTGTGGTGCGTTCCCTGTCTGTGTCCCTGTGTCTGCTACGGCTCGGGGGGGGGGGGGGGGGGAGGAGGACGACATCGGTGATTACTGCAGTGTGCCTCAGTGCTCTTACCTGGTGCAGTGTGCCTCAGTGCTCTTACCTGGTGCAGTGTGCCTCAGTGCTCTTACCTGGTGCAGTGTGCCTCAGTGCTCTTACCTGGTGCAGTGTGCCTCAGTGCTCTTACCTGGTGCAGTGTGCCTCAGTGCTCTTACCTGGTGCAGGGTGCCTCAGTGCTCTTATCTGGTGCAGTGTGCCTCAGTGCTTTTACCTGGTGCAGTGTGCCTCAGTGCTTTTACCCGGTCAGTGTGCCTCAGTGCTCTTACCTGGTGCAGTGTGCCTCAGTGCTCTTACCTGGTGCAGTGTGTATAACATGCTCTACCGGGCGCATTGTGTATAACGTGCTTTACTGGGCGCATTGTGTATAACGTGCTTTACTGGGCGCATTGTGTATAACGTGCTTTACTGGGCGCATTGTGTATAACGTGCTTTACTGGGCGCATTGTGTATAACGCGCTCTACTGGGCGCATTGTGTATAACGCGCTCTACCGGGCGCATTGTGTATAACGCGCTCTACCGGGCGCAGTGTGTATAACGCGCTCTGCCTGGCGCAGTGTGTATAACGCGCTCTGCCTGGCACAATGTGTATAACGCCCTCTAACTGGCGCAATGTGTATAACGTGCAATAACTGGAGAAATGTGTATAACGTGCTGTACCTGGTGCAATTTGTATAAGTCCTCTACCTGGTGCAAAGTGTATAACGTGCTGTACCTGGTGCAAAGTGTATAACGTGCTGTACCTGGTGCAAAGTGTATGACGTGCTGTACCTGGTGCAAAGTGTATAACGTGCTGTACCTGGTGCAAAGTGTATAACGTGCTGTACCTGGTGCAAAGTGTATAGCGTGCTGTACCTGGTGCAAAGTGTATAGCGTGCTGTACCTGGTGCAAAGTGTATAACGTGCTGTACCTGGTGCAAAGTGTATAACGTGCTGTACCTGGTGCAAAGAGTATAACGTGCTGTACCTGGGGCAAAGTGTATAACGTGCTGTACCTGGTGCAAAGTGTATAACGTGCTGTACCTGGTGCATTGTGTATAACGTGCTGTACCTGGTGCATTGTGCATAACGTGCTGTACCTGGTGCAAAGTGTATAACGTGCTGTACCTGGTGCAAAGTGTATAACGTGCTGTACCTGGTGCAAAGTGTATAACGTGCTGTACCTGGTGCAAAGTGTATAACGTGCTGTACCTGGTGCAAAGTGTATAACGTGCTGTACCTGGTGCAAAGTGTATAACGTGCTGTACCTGGTGCAAAGTGTATAACGTGCTATACCTGGTGCAAAGTGTATAACGTGCTGTACCTGGTGCAAAGAGTATAACGTGCTGTACCTGGTGCATTGTGTATAACGTGCTGTACCTGGTGCATTGTGTATAACGTGCTGTACCTGGTGCAAAGTGTATAACGTGCTGTACCTGGTGCAAAGTGTATAACGTGCTGTACCTGGTGCAAAGTGTATAACGTGCTGTACCTGGTGCAAAGTGTATAACGTGCTGTACCTGGTGCAAAGTGTATAACGTGCTGTACCTGGTGCAAAGTGTATAACGTGCTATACCTGGTGCAAAGTGTATAACGTGCTGTACCTGGTGCAAAGAGTATAACGTGCTGTACCTGGTGCATTGTGTATAACGTGCTGTACCTGGTGCATTGTGTATAACGTGCTGTACCTGGTGCATTGTGTATAACGTGCTGTACCTGGTGCATTGTGTATAACGTGCTGTACCTGGTGCATTGTGTATAACGTGCTGTACCTGGCGCAATATGTATAAAGTGCTCTACCTGGCGCAGTGTGCATAGGAGGTTCTACCTGGTGCAATGTGTATAAACGGCACTACTGTGTGGTGTAATGTGAATTGGCACTATTATGTGGTCACGCCCCTTCCCCACGAAGCCACGCCCCTAAAATGTTGTGGCGCGCATTCCCTCTGCTTTGCGGTCTGGGAAGTGGGACACCAATTCACTTCCTGCCTAATGCTACACAGCCCAGCAGCATTGTCACCCCCATCACCCCAGCTTGCAACACTTTTGTAGTGTCCAAACAAGATTAAGTTTAAAAGAACCTTCATTCCGATGGGACCCAGAAAAAGACCGGTAGGACCCCAATTTTCAAAAGTGTGGGGTCCCTGGGACCCACTTTTTTTTGGGCTCAGCGCGATCACTGGGCTCTCCTGAGCTCCTAGAAAGAAAGTATATTTTAGGTTTTTTATTTTACGGTGAGATCTGCTGGCAACAGACTCACGGCAGCGAGGGACTAAGGGGAGAAGAAGCGAACCTACCTAACTGGTGGTAGCTTGGGCTTCTTAGGCTACTGGACACCATTAGCTCCAGAGGGATCGAACACAGGACCCGACCTCGATCGTTCGGTCCCGGAGCCGCGCCGCCGGCACCCTTACAGAGCCAGAAGCAAGAAGTGTTCCGGAAAATCGGCGGCAGAAGACTTCTGTCTTCAACAAGGTAGCGCACAGCACTGCAGCTGTGCGCCATTGCTCCTCATGCACACCTCACACTCCGGTCACTGATGGGTGCAGGGCGCTGGGGGGGGGCGCCCTGAGGGCAATATAATACACCTTGGCTGGCAAATCTACACCATATATAGTCAGGAAGGCTATATATGTGTAAAAATACCCCTGCCAGAATTCCAGAAAAAGTGGGAGAAGTCCGCCGGGAAAGGGGCGGGGCCATCTCCCTCAGCACACTGGCGCCATTTTTCCCTCACAGCTCCGCTGGAAGGACGCTCCCTGGCTCTCCCCTGCAGTGTCAAGCTACATAAGGGTAAAAAAGAGAGGGGGGGCACTAAATTTAGGCGCAGTATATATATATTTCTCTATCGTCCTAGTGGATGCTGGGGTTCCTGAAAGGACCATGGGGAATAGCGGCTCCGCAGGAGACAGGGCACAAAAAGTAAAGCTTTAGGATCAGGTGGTGTGCACTGGCTCCTCCCCCTATGACCCTCCTCCAAGCCTCAGTTAGATTTTTGTGCCCGGCCGAGAAGGGTGCAATCTAGGTGGCTCTCCTAAAGAGCTGCTTAGAAAAGTTTAGCTTAGGTTTTTTATTTTACAGTGAGTCCTGCTGGCAACAGGATCACTGCAACGAGGGACTTAGGGGAGAAGAAGAAGTGAACTCACCTGCGTGCAGGATGGATTGGCTTCTTGGCTACTGGACATTAGCTCCAGAGGGACGATCACAGGTACAGCCTGGATGGTCACCGGAGCCTCGCCGCCGGCCCCCTTGCAGATGCTGAAACGAGAAGAGGTCCAGAATCGGCGGCAGAAGACTCCTCAGTCTTCTTAAGGTAGCGCACAGCACTGCAGCTGTGCGCCATTTTCCTCTCAGCACACTTCACACGGCAGTCACTGAGGGTGCAGGGCGCTGGGAGGGGGGCGCCCTGGGAGGCAAATGAAAACCTTTTTTGGCTAAAAATACCTCACATATAGCCTCCGGGGGCTATATGGAGATATTTAACCCCTGCCAGAATCCGTTAAGAGCGGGAGACGAGGCCGCCGAAAAAGGGGCGGGGCCTATCTCCTCAGCACACAGCGCCATTTTCCCTCACAGAAAGGCTGGAGGGAAGGCTCCCAGGCTCTCCCCTGCACTGCACTACAGAAACAGGGTTAAAACAGAGAGGGGGGGCACTAATTTGGCGTTAGAAATATATAAAAAAGATGCTATAAGGGAAAACACTTATATAAGGTTGTCCCTATATAATTATAGCGTTTTTGGTGTGTGCTGGCAAACTCTCCCTCTGTCTCTCCAAAGGGCTAGTAGGTCCTGTCCTCTATCAGAGCATTCCCTGTGTGTGTGCTGTGTGTCGGTACGTGTGTGTCGACATGTATGAGGACGATGTTGGTGAGGAGGCGGAGCAATTGCCTGTAATGGTGATGTCACTCTCTAGGGAGTCGACACCGGAATGGATGGCTTATTTAGGGAATTACGTGATAATGTCAACACGCGCCAAGGTCGGTTGACGACTTGAGACGGCCGACAAACAATTAGTACCGGTCCAGACGTCTCAAAAACACCGTCAGGGGTTTTAAAACGCCCGTTTACTTTAGTCGGTCGACACAGACACAGACAGGGACACTGAATCCAGTGTCGACGGTGAATAAACAAACGTATTCCTTATTAGGGCCACACGTTAAGGGCAATGAAGGAGGTGTTACATATTTCTGATACTACAAGTACCACAAAAGAGGGTATTATGTGGGATGTGAAAAAACTACCGTAGTTTTTCCTGAATCAGATAAATTAAATGAAGTGTGTGATGATGCGTGGGTTCCCCCCGATAGAAAATATGGGCGGTATACCCTTTCCCGCCAGAAGTTAGGGCGCGTTGGGAAACACCCCTTAGGGTGGATAAGGCGCTCACACGCTTATCAGAACAAGTGGCGGTACCGTCTATAGATAGGGCCGTCCTCAAGGAGCCAGCTGACAGGAGGCTGGAAAAATATCATAAAAAGTATATACACACATACTGGTGTTATACTGCGACCAGCGATCGCCTCAGCCTGGATGTGCAGAGCTGGGGTGGCTTGGTCGGATTCCCTGACTAAAAATATTGATACCCTTGACAGGGACAGTATTTTATTGACTATAGAGCATTTAAAGGATGTATTTCTATATATGCGAGATGCACAGAGGGATATTTGCACTCTGGCATCAAGAGTAAGTGCGATGTCCATATCTGCCAGAAGATGTTTATGGACACGACAGTGGTCAGGTGATGCAGATTCCAAACGGCACAAAGGTGTATTGCCGTATAAAGGAAGAGGAGTTATTTGGGGTCGGTCCATCGGACCTGGTGGCCACGGCAACTGCTGGAAAATCCACCGTTTTTACCCTAAGTCACATCTCTGCAGAAAAAGACACCGTCTTTTCAGCTTCAGTCCTTTCGTCCCTATAAGAGTCATATCTGCCCAGGGATAGAGGAAAGGGAAGAAGACTGCAGCAGGCAGCCCATTCCCAGGAACAGAAGCGTTCCACCGCTTCTGACAAGCTCTCAGCATGACGCTGAGACCGTACAGGACCCCTGGATCCTACAAGTAGTATCCCAGGGGTACAGTTTGGAATGTCGAGACGTTTCCCCTGCGCAGGCTCCTGAAGTCTGCTTTACCAAGGTCTCCCTCCGACAAGGAGGCAGTATGGGAAAAAATTCACGAGCTGTATTCCCAGCAGGTGATAATTAAATTACCCCTCCTACAACAAGAAAAGGGGGTATTATTCCACACTATATTGTGGTACTGAAGCCAGAAGGCTAGGTGAGACCTATTCTAAATCTAAAAAAATTTGAACACTTACAAAGGTTCAAATCAAGATGGAGTCACTCAGAGCAGTGATAACGAACCGGGAAGAAGGGGACTATATGGTGTCCCGAGACATCAGGGATGCTTACCTCCATGTCCCAAATTTGCCCTTATCACTAAGGGTACCTCAGGTTCGTGGTACAGAACTGTCACTATCAGTTTCAGACGCTGCCATTTGGATGGTCTACGGCACCTCGGGTCTTTACCAAGGTAATGGCCGAAATGATGGTTCTTCTTCGAAGAAAAGGCGTCTTAATTATCCCTTACTTGGACGATCTCCTGATAAGGGCAAAGTCCAGGGAACAGTTGGAGGTGGGAGTAGCACTATCTCGGATACTGTTACAACAGCAGGGGTGGATTCTAAATATTCCAAAATCGCAGCTGATCCCGACAACAAGTCTCCTGTGCTTAGGGATGATTCTGGACACAGTCCAGAAAAAGGTGTTTCTCCCGGAAGAGAAAGCCAGGGAGTTATCCGAGCTAGTCAGGAACCTCCTAAAATCAGTGCATCATTGCACAAGGGCCATGGTAAAAAAATGGTGACTTCCTTCGAAGCAATTCCAGTCGGCAGATTTCATGCAAGAACTTTTCAGTGGGATCTGCTGGACAAATGGTCCGGATCGCATCTTCAGATGCATCAGCGGATAACCCTATATCCAAGGACAAGGGTGTCTCTCCTGTGGTGGTTACAGAGTGCTCATCTTCTAGAGGGCCGCAGATTCGGCATTCAGTTTTGGATGTTGGTGACCACGGAGGCCAGCCCGAGAGGCTGGGGAGCAGTCACACAAGGAAAAAATTTCCAGGGAGTGTGATCAAGTCTGGAGATTTTTCTCCACATAAATATAGCTAAGGGTAAATTTATAATGCTCTAAGCTTAGCAAGACCTCTGCTTCAAGGTCAGCCGGTATTGATCCAGTGGGATAAAACATCACGGCAGTCGCCCACGTAAATAGACAGGGCGGCACAAGAAGCAGGAGGGCAGTGGCAAAAACTGCAAGGACTTTTCGCTGGGCGGAAAATCATGTGATAGCACTGTCAGCAGTGTTTCATTCCGGGAATGGAAACTGGGAAGCAGACTTCCTCAGTAGGCACGACCTCCACCCGGCAGAGTGGGAACTTCATGGGGAAGTTTTCCACATAATTGTAAACCGTTGGGAATTACCAAAGGTGGACATGATGGCGTCCCGTCTGAACAAAAAACGGGACAGGTATTGCGCCAGGTTAAGAGACCCTCAGGCAATAGCTGTGGACGTTCTGGTAACACCGTGGGTGTACCAGTCGGGTATGTGTTCCATCCTCTGCTTTTCATACCTAAGGTACTGAGAATTATAAGACGTAGAGGAGTAAGAACTATACTCATGGCTCCGGATTGGCCAAGAAGGACTTGGTACCCGGAACCTCAAGAGATGCTCACAGAGGACTTATGGCCTCTGCCGCTAAGAAGGGACTTGTTTCAGCAAGTACCATGTCTGTTCCAAGACTTACCGCAGCTGCGTTTGACGGCATGGCGGTGGAACGCCGGATCCTAAGGGAAAAGGCATTCAGGAAGAGGTCATTCCTACCCTGGTCAAAGCCAGAAAGGAGGTGACCGCACAACATTATCACCACATGTGGCGAAAATATGTTGCGTGGTGTGAGGCCAGGAAGGCCCCACGAAGAAATTTCAACTCGGTCGAATTCTGCATTTCTTGCAAACAGGAGTATCTATGGGCCTCAAATTGGGGTCCATTAAGGTTCAAATTTCGTCCCTGTCGATTTTTCTTCCAGAAAGAATTGGCTTCAGTTCCTGAAGTCCAGAAGTTTGTCAAGGGAGTATTGCATATACAACCCCCTTTTGTGCCTCCAGTGGCACTGTGGGATCTCAACGTAGTTCTGGGATTCCTCAAAACACATTGGTTTAAAACCAGTCAAATCTGTGGATTTGAAGCATCTCACATGAAAAGTGAACATGCTCTTGGACCTGGCCTGGACCAGGCGAGTGTCAAACTGGTGGTTTTTTTTTCTCAAAAAAGCCCATATCTGTTTGTCCATTCGGACAGGGCAGAGCTGCGGACTCGTCCCCAGTTCTCTCCCTAAGGTGGTGTCAGTGTTTCACCTGAACCAGCTTATTGTGGTGTCTTGCGCCTACTAGGGACTTGGAGGACTCCAAGTTGCTAGATGTGGTCAGGGCCCTGGAAAATATAGGTTCCAGGACGGCTGGAGTCAGGAAAACTGACTTGCTGTTATCCTGTATGCACCCAACAAACTGGGTGCTCTTGCTTTTAAGCAGACTTTTGCTAGTTGGATGTGTAATACAATTCAGCTTGCACATTCTGTGGCAGGCCTGCCACAGCCAAAATATGTAAATGCCCATTCCACAAGGAAGGTGGGCTCATCTTGGGCGGCTGCCCGAGGGGTCTCGGCTTTACAACTTTGCCGAGCGGCTATTTAGTCAGGGGCAAACACGTTTGTAAAATCCTACAAATTTGATACCCTGGCTAAGGAGGACCTGGAGTTCTCTCATTCGGTGCTGCAGAGTCATCCGCACTCTCCCGCCCGTTTGGGAGCTTTGGTATAATCCCCATGGTCCTTTCAGGAACCCCAGCATCCACTAGGACGATAGAGAAAATAAGAATTTACTTACCGATAATTCTATTTCTCGGAGTCCGTAGTGGATGCTGGGCGCCCATCCCAAGTGCGGATTATCTGCATTACTTGTACATAGTTACAAAAATCGGGTTATTATTGTTGTGAGCCATCTTTTCAGAGGCTCCGCTGTTATCATACTGTTAACTGGGTTCAGATCACAGGTTGTACAGTGTGATTGGTGTGGCTGGTATGAGTCTTACCCGGGATTCATAAATCCTTCCTTATTGTGTACGCTCGTCCGGGCACAGTACCTAACTGAGGCTTGGAGGAGGGTCATAGGGGGAGGAGCCAGTGCACACCACCTGATCCTAAAGCTTTACTTTTTGTGCCCTGTCTCCTGCGGAGCCGCTATTCCCCATGGTCCTTTCAGGAACCCCAGCATCCACTACGGACTCCGAGAAATAGAATTATCGGTAAGTAAATTCTTATTATATATATATATATATATATATATATATATATATATATATATATATATATATATATATATATATAAAATCTAAGCAGCTATAAGGGAAAAAACACTCATTTATAGTGGGATCCCTGTGTTATATAGCGCTCTGGTGTGTGCTGGCATACTCTCTCTCTGTCTCCCCAAAGGGCTTTGTGGGGTCCTGTCCTCTGTCCGAGCATTCCCTGTGTGTACGCGGTGTGTCGGTACGGCTGTGTCGACATGTTTGATGAGGAGGCTTATGTAGAGGCGGAGCAGATGCCGATAAATGTGATGTCACCCCCTGCGGGGTCGAAACCTGAGTGGATGGTTCTGTGGAAGGAATTACGCGACAGCGTCGTCTCCTTGCATAAAAGGTTCGACGACATACCAAATATGGGACAGCCGGCTTCTCAGCCTGTGCCTGCCCAGGCGTCTCAAAAGCCATCAGGGGCTCTAAAACGCCCGCTACCTCAGATGGCAGACACAGATGTCGACACGGATACTGAATCCAGTGTCGACGACGATGAGACTAATGTATCTTCCAATAGGGCCACACGTTATATGATTGAGGCAATGAAAAATGTGTTGCATATTTCTGATGTTACCCCGGGTACCACAAAAAAGGGTATTATGTTTGGAGAGAAAAAACTACCAGTTGTTTTTCCTCCATCTGAGGAATTAAATGAAGTGTGTGAAGAAGCGTGCGCTTCCCCCGATAAGAAACTGGTAATTTCTAAGAGGTTACTAATGGCGTACCCTTTCCCGCCAGAGGATAGGTCACGTTGGGAAACATCCCCTAGGGTGGATAAAGCGCTCACACACTTGTCAAAGAAGGTGGCACTACCGTCTCCGGATACGGCCGCCCTGAAGGAATCTGCTGATAGAAAGCAGGAGGCTATCCTGAAGTCTATATATACACACACAAGTGTTATACTGAGACCAGCTATTGCTTCAGCATGGATGTGCAGTGCTGCAGCTGCGTGGTCAGATTCCCTGTCGGAAAATATTGATACCCTAGACAGGGACACTATATTGCTAACCGTAGAGCATATTAAAGACGCACTCTTATACATGAGGGATGCACAGAGGGATATTTGCCGGCTGGCATCTAAAATAAGTGCAATGTCCATTTCTGCCAGGAGATGGTTATGGACTCGGCAGTGGACAGGAGATGCAGATTCTAAAAGGCACATGGAAGTTTTGCCTTATAAGGGTGAGGAGTTGTTCGGGTAGGGTCTCTCGGACCTCGTTTCCACAGCAACAGCTGGGAAGTCTACATTTTTACCCCATGTTCCCTCACAGCCAAAGAAAGCACCGTATTATCAGGTACAGTCCTTTCGGCCCAATAAGGGCAAGCGGGTTAAAGGCGCGTCCTTTCTGCCCAGAGGCAGAGGTAGAGGGAAAAAGCTGCAGCATACAGCCAGTTCCCAGGAGCAAAAGTCCTCCCCCGCTTCCTCTAAGTCCACAGCATGACGCTGGGGCTCCACAGGCGGAGCCAGGTACGGTGGGGGCCCGTCTCAAAAATTTCAGCGATCAGTGGGCTCACTCACGGGTGGATCCCTGGATCTTTCAAGTAGTATCTCAGGGGTACAAGCTGGAATTCGAGACGTCTCCCCCCCCCCCCGCCGTTTCCTCAAATCTGCCTTGCCAACAACTCCCTCAGGCAGGGAGGCAGTGTTAGAGGCAATTCACAAGCTGTATTCCCAGCAGGTGATAGTAAAGGTGCCCCTACTTCAACAAGGACGGGGTTACTATTCTGTTGAGACCCATTTTAAATTTGAAATCCTTGAACACGTATATAAAAAAATTCAAGTTCAAGATGGAATCGCTCAGGGCGGTTATTGCAAGCCTGGACGAGGGGGATTACATGGTATCACTGGACATCAAGGATGCTTACCTGCATGTCCCCATTTACCATCCTCACCAGGAGTACCTCAGATTTGTGGTACAGGATTGTCATTACCAATTCCAGACGTTGCCGTTCGGTCTATCCACGGCTCCGAGGGTCTTTACCAAGGTAATGGCCGAAATGATGATACTCCTTCGAAAGAAGGGAGTTTTAATTATCCCGTACTTGGACTATCTCCTGATAAAGGCGAGGTCCAGGGAGCAGTTGTTGGTCGGGGTAGCACTATCTCGGGAGGTGCTACAACAGCACGGCTGGATTCTAAATATTCCAAAGTCACAGCTGGTCCCTACGACACGTCTACTGTTCCTGGGGATGGTTCTGGACACAGAACAGAAAAAAGTGTTTCTCCCGGAGGAGAAGGCCAAGGAGCTGTCATCTCTAGTCAGAGGCCTCCTAAAACCGAAACAGGTGTCGGTGCATCACTGCACGCGGATCCTGGGAAAGATGGTAGCTTCCTACAATGCAATTCCATTCGGCAGGTTCCATGCAAGAACCTTTCAGTGGGACCTGTTGGACAGGTGGTCCGGATCGCATCTTCAGATGCATCGGCTGATAACCCTGTCTCCAAGGACCAGGGTGTCTCTGCTGTGGGGGCTGCAGAGTGCTCATCTTCAAGAGGGCCGCAGATTCGGCATACAGGACTGGGTCCTGGTTACCACAGATGCCAGCCTTCGAGGCTGGGGGGCAGTCACACAGGGAAGAAACTTCCAAGGACTATGGTCAAGTCAGGAGACTTCCTGCACATAAATATTCTGGAGCTGAGGGCCATTTACAATGCCCTAAGTCAGGCAAAACCCCTGCTTCAAAACCAGCCGGTACTGATCCAGTCAGACAACATCACGGCGGTCGCCCATGTAAACCGACAGGGCGGCACGAGAAGCAGGACGGCGATGGCAGAAGCCACAAGGATTCTCCGATGGGCGGAAAATCACGTGTTAGCACTGTCAGCAGTGTTCATTCCGGGAGTGGACAACTGGGAAGCAGACTTCCTCAGCAGGCACGACCTCCACCCGGGAGAGTGGGGACTTCATCCAGAAGTCTTCACACTGATTGTAAATCGTTGGGAACGGCCACAGGTGGACATGATGGCGTCCCGCCTAAACAAAAAACTGGAGAGATATTGCGCCAGGTCAAGGGACCCTCAGGCGATAGCGGTGGACGCTCTAGTGACACCGTGGGTGTACCAGTCAGTTTATGTGTTCCCTCCTCTGCCTCTCATACCAAAGGTACTGAGAATAATAAGAAAACGAGGAGTAAGGACAATACTCGTGGTTCCGGATTGGCCAAGAAGAGCTTGGTACCCGGAACTTCAAGAAATGATGTCAGAGGACCCATGGCCTCTGCCGCTCAGACAGGACCTGCTGCAGCAGGGGCCCAGTCTGTTCCAAGACTTACCGCGGCTGCGTTTGACGGCATGGCGGTTGAACACCGGATCCTGAAGGAAAAGGGCATTCCGGAGGAAGTCATTCCTACGCTGATTAAAGCTAGGAAAGAAGTAACCGCAAACCATTATCACCGCATATGGCGAAAATATGTTGCGTGGTGTGAGGCCAGGAAGGCCCCAACGGAGGAATTTCAGCTGGGCCGTTTCCTGCACTTCCTACAGTCAGGGGTGACCATGGGCCTAAAATTGGGTTCCATTAAGGTCCAGATTTCGGCTCTATCGATTTTCTTCCAGAGAGAACTGGCTTCACTACCTGAAGTTCAGACTTTTGTTAAGGGAGTGCTGCATATTCAGCCCCCTTTTGTGCCTCCAGTGGCACCTTGGGATCTCAACATGGTGTTGGATTTCCTAAAGTCACATTGGTTTGAGCCACTTAAAACCGTGGAATTGAAATATCTCACGTGGAAAGTGGTCATGTTGTTGGCCTTGGCTTCGGCCAGGCGTGTATCAGAATTGGCGGCTTTGTCATGTAAAAGCCCTTATCTGATTTTCCATATGGATAGGGCAGAATTGAGGACTCGTCCCCAGTTTCTTCCTAAAGTGGTATCAGCTTTTCATCTGAACCAACCTATCGTGGTGCCTGCGGCTACTACAGACTTGGAGGCTTCCAAGTTGTTGGACGTAGTCAGGGCCCTGAAAATCTATGTTTCCAGGACAGCTGGAGTCAGAAAGACTGACTCGCTATTTATCCTGTATGCGCCCAACAAGTTGGGTGCACCTGCTTCAAAGCAGACTATTGCTCGCTGGATCTGTAGTACGATTCAGCTTGCACATTCTGCGGCTGGACTGCCGCATCCTAAATCAGTAAAAGCCCCTTCCACGAGAAAGGTGGGCTCTTCTAGGGCGGCTGCCCGAGGGGTCTCGGCTTTACAACTTTGCCGAGCAGCTACTTGGTCGGGGTCAAACACATTTGCAAAATTCTACAAGTTTGACACCCTGGCTGAGGAGGACCTAGAGTTTGCCCATTCGGTGCTGCAGAGTCATCCGCACTCTCCCGCCCGTTTGGGAGCTTTGGTATAATCCCCATGGTCCTTACGGAGTCCCAGCATCCACTTAGGACGTCAGAGAAAATAAGAATTTACTCACCGGTAATTCTATTTCTCGTAGTCCGTAGTGGATGCTGGGCGCCCATCCCAAGTGCGGATTGTCTGCAATACTTGTATATAGTTATTGTTTAACTAAAGGGTTATTGTTGAGCCATCTGTTGAGAGGCTCAGTTGTTGTCATACTGTTAACTGGGTATTGTATCACGAGTTATACGGTGTGATTGGTGTGGCTGGTATGAGTCTTACCCGGGATTCTAAATCCTTCCTCATTGTGTCAGCTCTTCCGGGCACGGCGGGCACAGTATCCTAACTGAAGTCTGGAGGAGGGTCATAGTGGGAGGAGCCAGTGCACACCAGTTAGACCTAAAGCTTTCTTTATAGTTGTGCCCAGTCTCCTGCGGAGCCGCTATTCCCCATGGTCCTTACGGAGTCCCAGCATCCACTACGGACTACGAGAAATAGAATTACCGGTGAGTAAATTCTTATTATTTTACAGTGACTGGTATTTTCCTCAAACAATTGCTTGGGTATCCTGCTATTGCTGTCCCTCTTCTGTACAGGCTGTATATTGGATCTGGGAACTTTTCCTTCTCACTTAGGGGTGTATTCATGAAGCGGTGAAAGGAGTGGTGAAAAGGACCAGGGTAGAAGTTGCCTGTGGCAACCAATCAGCTTTGAAGGAAGACTTTATCAAGTGCATTCTATAAAATGTAGGGGAGATGCTGATTGATTGCCATGGGCAACTTTTCCACTAGTCTATTTCTCCACTCTTTTCACTATTTCATGAATTGACCCCTTAGGGGTCTATTCATGAAGCAGTAAAAAAGAGTGGAGAAGTGGGCTAGTGGAGAAGGTGCCCATAGCAACCAATCAGCTGCTCTATGTAATTTTGTAATATGACAATTATAAATGTTACTTTAATGCTGATTGGTTGCCACAGGTAACTTCTCCATTGGTTCACTTTCCCACTCATTTCACTGCTTCATGAATACACCCCATAGTTACCTGACATTAGTGAAATTAAAGTAGCAATCAGAGAGAAAATATTTAAAGTAGTTACTGGTAGTTCTTGGTATCTGTGACATGTGAACTACACTGTGTAGCTTAGGTGAGAGAGAGAGATGTTGGCTCTGGTGGTAAATAAACATTGGTTGGTAAAATCATAAAGTGACTATTGATGATTTTTTTTTAAAAAGGTAAGTTTACTTTTGGTTTACTTTTAGTTCTTTGTAGATCACTCAAATGTGAGGGTCTGATAACATTATTCATGTAATCAACCCCTGGGTCATTCCATGAAATGGTCTTTTTATGTAACATTTGTTACCAGTTTTCATGACAAGCTTAGCATCAAAATGAAAGCATATCATGTACCACACAAACATTTACTTTGCACTAAACATTCAAAGCACATGCTCAAAAAAATATATTTTGCATGAAATATATTAAAAAATGTAACGTTCGTTACCATGGAATGACACCCCTGCAAAATGCAGCAATTCACAGCACAAAGCAAGGGTCATGCAGTGATGACAGTGAGAATTGTGTTCTCCTGTCTCTGCCTTTGTTTGCAAATGATTAGTTCAATAACACTTCAAAAAACATTATCTTTTACCAACTATCACTTAACACAGTGGTTCCCAAACTGTGTGCTGTGGCACCCTGGAGTGTCTCTGGGCACCTACAGGGGAGGCCAGGGTTGGAGGTCCAGGACCAATTCAAAATATTGGTGGTCAATGTAATAGGCAAAATCAGTGCTTGTGGCTTCCAATCTTAAAATATGTGGCTAAACAGAGGCTAATCCTGTCCCTCACCACATTACTCACCCTAAGGATGACATATCAACACAATGTAATTAATTTCATATGTTTTTTGTGACTCCCTCTATAAGAAATATTTGGCCTAGGATTGCGAGTGAAATTTTTTTTCTTATACTCTAGGGTGCAATGATTTAAAAATGTTTGGGAACCACTGACTTAACAGATACATTTATATGTTTAGCATAACATGAAATAAGAAAACAGCTCATTTTCAGAGACCCTTTACTACTGTCTACTACTTTTGTATGTTTGATTGTAGCGATTTGTGCTGAGTGCTTGAAAGCTGATGGCATGTTGTAGATAACACTGAGGACTGTCCCGTCTGTAGAGCACATTTTATTGTGTGCTTAGTCCTGAAGGACATGGGGAGGCTGCTAGTCATCTCATCTAGCGTTAGTGACAAGTAAATGGACTTTTAACATGTATATTTTGTGACCATTGATCACTGACCACCACGTCTCCATTTTCATCTCTCTTCCCAGGGTTAACAGCAGGATTTTGGAGCAGGCTTCCTACAAGGACACACTGTCAGAGCAAAGCATGCGCCTGTTGGTCATTTCTCTCCATCCGATGAGTTACCTGATTTGAAGAGAATTCTTAAACGCCACACTTTCCTGTGTTGATATTCAAGCAATGTAACCATCATATAGTAAGTCATGCAGCTCTTTTTACGTATACGACAAAACACTAGTATATTTAAATGGGCAAAGTACATAAGGTGTGTACACATGGTGAGATTCGGGCTAACCCCGATTCTCATTATGCAATAGGGGCTAGGTCGGTATCGCAAGCACATAATGACTGTTGACAATTTTGGCTGTCAATTTTAATATACAATGGGTGACGGGATGGGTATGGGTCGTTGGATAGAACTTAGGTCGACCATGGAAGGTCGACATGCATTATGTTGACATGGACAATAGGTCGACATGGTCATTAGGTCGACAGGTCAAAAGGACAACATTTATTTTTTTTTACTGTTTTTGGCGTTGTTGTTCTTCGTAAAGTGACGGGGAACCCCAATTAGTGCACCGTGTCCCCTCACATGGCTTGCTTCAGGCAAGGTGCCTTGCTTCGCTCAGCACAGGTTACTGTTCCAATCGTAGTCCACGTGGATCGTTAAGTATGAAAAAAAATGAGAAAAACTCATGTCGACCGTTTGACCTGCCGACTTAGTACATGTCGACCGAATGAACATGTCGACCTAATGCATGTCGACCTTCAGTGGCTAAGCTGTGTTGACCTAACGACCGTATCTCGACAGGATACCCTGGGCGCTTCACTGGGTTTTAGCTGGCCTTTTAATACCAAAAAAGGGGTACCCTAACCCCACTGGAACAAATGGCAACAGTGGTAGTGGGTTTTAAAATGTGGCGCTACCCAGTTGATATTAGGATACTTCAGATACAACGAGTAAAGTAAAAAATATCAAAATGTATTACACTCTGTAGCATCCAAATCATGTCACTTATAAAATTACCACACTTACAGGCATTGTGTGGACAAAATAAAAACATATAGTTCAGGAGGAGTCCTACCGAGGGATACGTTGGGGAGCAGCAGGTGGTGATGAATGCAGGGAAGTCCGGACTTGCCCTGCATAAGCTCCCAGATCTTAAGTCCTTCCTGCGGCAGGTAATCCTCCTCTGGTCCAAGGGGTGATGTGCCAACGCGTTTTGGAACATTAAAATTCCTTTTTCAAGGCATATGCCTTGAAAAAGGAACTTTAATGTTCCGAAACGTGTTGGCACCATCACCGCTGCTGTAGGAAGGACTTAAGATCTGTGATCTTATGCAGGGCAACTTTTCTTACGATTTTGACTATATTGTCAAAATCGTAAGACAATATCTCACCGCAATATCAAACCAACAAATAAACACCCACTTTCACCTGTTAGCACATCTGGCTCATATTATTCTGCTTTAAATGGGAAGTGACAAGGAAAATACCAACTTCTTTTTTACCAGTATTTGTCACTTAGCAAAAATAATTTTATTCAACATTTATACTTTTAAGGTGGTATTTACTTGTGGTCCTATGCTATATTATGACATGTTCAGATTAAACTGAACGATTTTTGAACATTTTCACTACATTTAGAGGTATAAACAAAAATATGTAAGTTATGCATTATTTCACTTACGAAAAAGGTTTTGGACTGGGAACTGGAAAACGTACAATGTTTGGCCAGTACAGACTGAGTCTACTATATCCAAAATGTTTGGGACCAGAAGTATTTTGGATATCAGATTTTTACATATTTTGGAATATTTGCATACAGTAATGGTATATCTTGGGGACGGGCCCCAAGTCTAAACACTAAATGAATGCCTCATATACACTTTATACACACAGCCTGATGGTAATTTTATACAAATTTTTAAATAATTGTGTGCACTAAACAAAGTCTGTGCACAGTGAACGATCAGAAAGCGGAGATTTTGGTATCTCAGTCTTGCTCAAAAAATTCACATTTTGTTATTTTGGATATGGGAGACTTGGGTCTATTTACTAAGCTCTGGATATAGATAAAGTATCAGCCAATCAGCTCCTAACTGTCATTTTTTAAACACAGCCTGTAACATGGCAATTCTGATTGGCTGGTACTTTATCTCCATCCAAGGCTTAGTAAATAGATCCCTCAATCTGTAATGTGGAGTGTTAGCCAGAGGCTCTTGCGGTGTTTACAAGTGAACAGTAGAGGTTAAAACTGAGGTCAACATACTGTACACACTAATATGTGTTAGCCATCTTTTGTACATCTATGTATATTTATGAGTATTTGAGAGTGTGAACAGGCCACATGAACCAGTCACAAACACAGAAAGGGAGGAGCCCTGATATATAGCTGATGCTTGACAGTTGCTTGTTTATTAATAACTCTACATACTGTATCAGTTACCCATCTGTCCCAATTAGGGTCCAGTGTAGCGTGCACACGCTATTCCAAATATTAAAAATGTACAAGGTGATAGGTACAAATTATGCTTTTATCCAGGCTGTACTCTTAATATTACAATTGAACAACTGCATGACACATCCATGTTATCACACCCTAAGAGCATGCTTACCTACTCTCCCGGACGCCTGAAAGAGTAGTCAAGTCTCCCAGAGCCTGCCCATAGTTGCCCTCTTTCCAAGTATAGTGGACAGTCCGGGTGACGGAATGCAGTCAATATACCGGGAACCGTGTAATCGTGGCCTTCTACCAGCTTCACAATGCTGGTACTTGTGCATTGTATAGTGGAGGGCAGGGCCATTATAGTGCAGTTGCGCAGTCTTGCCCCCACACAATGCGCACTTCTGCCTCGCTACGCCCCACGCATCCTGCTCCTGGAGAAGTTGATAAGTAGTACATAGAAAGCAGGCAGAGGAATATTTACTTAATATAAGTAAGTGGACTTTTACATGAAAAATCTGCCCAGATTCCCCGAACCCCCCCCCCCCCCCCCAAAAAAAAACAACAACCTATATTTTACTTTTTAATGTCCAAATCTGTAAAAGATACACACTGGGGCTGATGTAGAGATGTACGTGCGCCTGTTTGCAGGCATGTCTTACGTAGTTTCCGCACTGCACATGCTCCAGAACTGAGTGCATTTAAGTATGAAAAGTAAGTCATACGCATTTCCCAGGGATTTACACTGACATCTCCTAAGGTGTGACTTTGTTCTAACAGGATGTTCTCATGTAGACAAAGTTCAGTTAGAGCATGTAAGTTATGGATGTAAGTGTATGATAGATGCTAGAATCAAGTGGCCTAAAGGACCTCTGATGTAAGGGGGAGGAGCCACGTCACCAGGGGGAGAAGCTAGGCCAGCAGGATAGTTCTTCTACTATCCACGCCACCAACTACTACCCGGTGGCGAGCATCCACCGAGTCTGAAGCGTGGCTAGCGAAGCAAGTCCGCGACGGTACATTTCGGGTACCCTGTTCGGGCATGGCTCCTCGCCCTGGTGACGTCAGATGTCCCTTACCCAACTTGGATTTAGAACTAATTGTAAGTGTATATCTAGCTGTTTGGATGTATCTTGTACCTAGTATAGGGTAGATAATAGTGCACTGATGATAGGTACTAGTAGGAAACCTTCTCAAGATGCATACACCTCCTGCATGCAGCCAAAATGTATTCTATGCACTCTTCCTTGGAGCGAAATTTGCCTGATTTACTTCCAGCTCTGCATCAGTGTTTTGCATTATATGAGCTAGAAAAATATCTGTATGCCATAGAATATAATTTCTTAGGGCAAGCTAAAATCTAAACATTTGCCCCAGTGTCGCCCCAAGTTCCCTGTTTGGGTAGTCATCTTCTGGTTAAATGGGCGTGACAAATGGTCTACTTACATCCCATACAGTGCACCAATGATTCATTTTTCTGGGGTTATATTCACTAAAAATCACTTCTGACGCATTTTTTTTTTTTTTTTTTGCAAACAGAGATTTATTAAAACAAAATAGGCCAAAAAATCTCCCGCAAAACCGACTTACAATAAAAATTGTACATGGGAAAACATAAATGCTTTCTCATAGGGCTGATGCAAATAGGGGATTTACTAACAATTGGTTTGCATTAGACATAACAATCAAACACAAAATTGACCAAAAAATAGACTAATAAGTGATAGTCGTTTTTCACTTCTAAAACACGTTCTATTGCCTAAAAACCTTCATTATGATGCCTATAAAAAGTAGAGATGAGCTGTTCGGTTTTGCTGAAAAAAGAACACACCAGCACATTGTGTTCCGCATCGAACAGAGCAGTGGCGTGCGGTGAGGTCAGTGACTGGTGAGGCACTACAGCCATAATGTCCGCCGAATCCTGCCGATGACCCCTACCGCCGACGAGCCAATGCCCGCTACTGCCCCTGTGGCGATGCCTGCTGCCACCACCAATGGCTTACAAACTCGCCTACCATCAACTGACCCAGCCCTCCGTAACTAATTTGCATCTCAGTCCGATGCCGCCACTGCCACCAATGCCCGCTGCCTGCCTGCTCATCATACTTGTGATATATTGTACATTTTTATAGAAAAAATATAATTAGTGTTTGGGACTGGGAAGGGAGTGGGAGGAGGACATGAATGCGATTTTGTTGTCCAGGGCTTCCATTAGTCAAATTACGATGCATAGTAGCGCCACTTACACAAATTACGCCAGGCAGAGCTCCCTTTTACACATTATGACAGGCAGAGCTCCCTTTTACACATTACGGCAGGTAGAGTCCCCTTTTACACATTACGGCAGGTACAGCCTCTTATTACACATTACGGCAGGTAGAGATCCTTTTTTTACATTATGGCAGGTACAGCTCCCTTTTACACAGTACGGCAGGTACAGCCCCCGATTACACATTACAGCAGGTAGAGCCAGTGGCGGAACTAGTGAGCGGTGGGCCCGGGTGCGACAAAATGCTTTGGACCCCCCCCCCCCATCCCGTCCAAGTCCACCCCCTCACCCCTAGAGAGGATCTGGTGAGGGGGACCTGCTCAGGGCCAGGGAAATGGATACCTAGCAACAGGGCCGTAACTAGACATTTTAGCGCTGTGTGCAAGAAACGGCATCAGAGCCCCCCCCCCCCTTTACATAAAACAGGGGCAGTGCGTGCCGCAGGCGCGCGCAAGAGATATAGGGCGTGGCTTCGTGGGGAAGGGGTGTGGCCACAAAATAATACCAATTCTTATAACTGTGCACAGTAGTCTCCAATATTCAAATTACGCCGCACAGTAGCACCACTACACCAGGTAGAGCCCCTTTTACACATTACGGCAGACAGCGTCCACCTTTTTACACATTACGACAGACAGCGTCCCCTTTTTACACATTACGGCAGACAGCGTCCACCTTTTTACACATTACGACAGACAGCGTCCCCTTTTTACACATTACGGCAGACAGCGTCCCCTTTTTACACATTACAGCAGACAACGTCCCCCTTTTTACACATTACGGCAGACAGCGTCCCATTTCTACACATTACGGCTGACAGCGTCCCCTTTCTACACATTACGGCTGACAGCGTCCCCTTTTTTACACATTACGGCAGACAGCGTCCCTTTTTTTAACACATTACAGCAGACAGCGTCCACCTTTTTACACATTACGACAGACAACGTCCCCTTTTTACACATTACAGCAGACAACGTCACCCTTTTTACACATTACGGCAGACAGCGTCCCCTTTATACACATTACGGCAAACAGCGTCCCCGTTTTAGACATTACGGCAGACAGCGTACCCTTTGTACACATTATGGCAGACAGCGTCCCTTTTTTTAACACATTACAGCAGACAGCGTCCCCTTTCTACACATTACAGCTGACAGCGTCCCCTTTTTTACACATTACGGCAGACAGCGTCCCTTTTTTTAACAAATTACAGCAGACAGCGTCCACCTTTTTACACATTACGACAGACAACGTCCCCTTTTTACACATTACAGCAGACAACGTCACCCTTTTTACACATTACGGCAGACAGCGTCCCCTTTATACACATTACGGCAAACAGCGTCCCCGTTTTAGACATTACGGCAGACAGCGTACCCTTTGTACACATTATGGCAGACCGCGTCCCTTTTTTTTAACACATTACAGCAGACAGCGTCCACCTTTTTACACATTACGACAGACAGCGTCCCCTTTTTACACATTACGGCAGACAGCGTCCCCTTTTTACACATTACGGCAGACAACGTCCCCCTTTTTACACATTACGGCAGACAGCGTCCCCTTTTTTACACATTACGGCAGACAGCGTCCCTTTTTTTAACAAATTACAGCAGACAGCGTCCACCTTTTTACACATTATGACAGACAGCGTCCCCTTTTTACACATTACAGCAGACAACGTCACCCTTTTTACACATTACGGCAGACAGCGTCCCCTTTATACACATTACGGCAGACAGCGTCCCCGTTTTAGACATTACGGCAGACAGCGTACCCTTTGTACACATTACGGCAGACAGCGTCCCTTTTTTTTACACATTACGGCAGACAGCGTCCCTTTTTTTAACACATTACAGCAGACAGCGTCCACCTTTTTACACATTACGACAGACAGCATCCCCTTTTTACACATTACAGCAGACAACGTCACCCTTTTTACACATTACGGCAGACAGCGTCCCCTTTATACACATTACGGCAGACAGCGTCCCCGTTTTAGACATTACGGCAGACAGCGTACTCTTTGTACACATTATGGCAGACAGCGTCCCTTTTTTTTTACACATTACAGCAGACAGCGTCCACCTTTTTACACATTACGACAGACAGCGTCCCCGCTAACTTTTAGATTGTAACTTCCTTTCTTTGCTTTGTCATGTGCCTGTGTATGTGGGGGGGTTGTCTCCAAATAAACTTTTCATACTGAATTGTGTGTATAACTTTCTTCTCTAACATGCTAGTATAATGGACTTTATTCTATTTGATTTGCAGCACCAAGCATAGCTGCAACTAGAACATTCAGTACCCTGTGCCAGAAAGGGAATTGGTGCCCCCCTAATATTTGAAACAGGGATAGTATGCACTGTATCACTTTATCTCTTCAACTGTCACCACTGTGAAATGTTCACTTGCAGCATGCAGCAATAAGGTCCACTGCCACCAATGACGTCCGACACGCACAGTGTCGCCAAGACACCAAATTACAGTATATACATATTTTTAAAAACATGCACATACGTTACATTTAGTTCATATATTTACTGTACATTTAACATAGGGTATGAGATTTTAATACAGGCATTTTAAACAGGGGTTACGCTGGGATGATAGGACAGTGAGCTTCAGACAGTTACCTGAATAGTATTATTATCATCTCATTATATAATGTAAAACAGTCACTCATAGAGAACCTGGAAGGACAATGTAAATGTACTGTAGTGTAGTGTAGTATAGTGTACTGTAGTGTAGTGTGTAGGCAGCCACTTACCTGATTTCTTCTTCCGGCGCTGCTGCAGGCTCCTGACCTGGCGCTCCCTCGGTCTGTACATTGCACTGCAGGCCAAGAGGAGCGGGGGGGCCGCAGCAGCTCAGCAGTCAGCACGGGGGCCAGGAGAGGAGCAAGGCCGTTGAGCACAGGGTAGACTAAGAGAGCGAAGGGGGGGGGGGGGAACAGGGCTGAGAACACTGGGGCTAAGGGAGCGGGGGGGGGGGGGTCGCGGGAGCGCATCTGAGTTTGCGAGGGTTAAGGGAGGGGGGGTGGACAGCGCAGCACACAGAGGCTCCCGCTGGTCCTGCACGAGCAGAGTGAGGATATGCGTACACACGGAATGGGGGCATCTGACATTGCCCATCCGTTCCACTTCCAGCCCACCCCCTGCCACTGTCCAATGATTGACAGGTGTGTGCCTTGATGTGAGCTCAAGGCACAGCCCCTGTGAATGAGGCAAATCTGCTGGTGCCGCTTTTCTTTCAATTTTCAATGGGCTTTTCCAGCCCGTGATTTGGCTCCACCCCCTGCCCGCCGCCCTCTTCAGACACTTTATCATTGTTACTGGGAGGCAGCGCTCTCGCTGCCTCCAATAGAGATTTAGCTAAAATAATACAAAGTATAATGTGTTATTATCTTTGTATTATTTTAATCATTATGACAGGGGAGGCACTGCCTCCCCTGCCTCCCCTGACTGCACGTCCCTGGAACAGAGAGGGTTATTCAGAGTTGTTAGCAATTGGGCAAAACCATGTTGCACTGCAGGTGGAGAGCAGATGTAACATGTGCAGAGAGACTTCGATTTGGGTGGGGTGTGTTCAAACTGAAATCTAAATTGCAGTGTAAAAGTAAAGCAGCCAGTAGTTACCCTGCACAGAAACAATATAACCCACCCAAATCTAAGTCTCTCTGCACATGTTACATCTGCCCCACCTGCAGTGCAATATGGTTTTGCCCAATTACTTAAGTTTTTTGGTTTGCTAACAACTCTGAATAACCCCCATAGTCGTGGCTTAAGTCATCCTGCCAAGTTCTGATTTCGGATTGGAATCTTACGTGTTTTTGGATCACATGCAAGCCCCTCCCTTGTGAATGTAGGTGCCATTGACAGTGAAAATGACTGGAAATTAATGTAACTGGTGGTGGGCCAGATTTATCAACTGATGCTATGCAAATGTTTTTGTAAATTAGTATTTATTGGTAAACTGTGCTGTAAATGCTTTGCACTGTGCATGCACCAAAGTCAAATATCGATAACGCTCACAGTGCTTATCTTTACGCAGAGTGATTGACATCATGCACCATTTGTGCGCATTGATGGGGTAGTTGTGGTAAAAAGCAAGCGTGTCATGGACACTTTTGGGGCATGTCACTGTCTGTGTTCACGCATCCGTACTTAAACAGGGTGGCTTTGGCGTCTCGGTTCGGCTGCCATGTTTCATGGCCACTGACTTACTGGAGTTGCTGATTATTGAAGGATCTGGTTGTGCACTGCAAATGTGTACGCAGTTACTGTGCCTTTGTGATGGCTCCAGTGGGCATATCTGTACTTCTCAGGGTGGCTGGGTTTCTTGCAAAGTATCACACATTCTCAGTGTGCACAATCGCAGCTGCGATCACCATAGTGACCATCAATGTCTCAGGACAGATGTTAATATTACTGTGAGCAAAAAAAATTAATTACAAATTACATGATTTTAGTTATTTTTCTCATACGTCCTAGGGGATACTGGGAATCCTAGTACCAAGGGGTATAGATGGGTCCACTTGGAGCCATGGGCACTATAGAAATTTGAAAATGTGTGCTGGCTCCTCCCTCTATGCCCCTCCTACCAGACTCAGTTTAGAAAATGTGCCGGATGGAGCCGGTCAAATCTCTGGAAGCTCCTGAAGAGTTTTCTGCATTTATTTTACCTCACTGCATAAACACGTACGCTGACTGCAGAGACGCACAAGTCCTCCGGCGATCCCACAGATTACCTCAGCGGTACCAGGGGGTCATAGTGGGGGGGAAGCTTTATACTGGTGTACTAAGTTCCTAATCTAGGTTCTTCGTCTGCGACCCAGCTAAGCCTGGCTTTAGCAATTAGGGCGCTGTGTGCTGGTTCTCTCTCTCTCTGTGTCACTTAGAAAGGGCTCTTGTGGGTTAATTGTTCATTTAACCTTATCCTGTGTGAGTGCTGTTACTGCTGCAGTATGTCAGGCTAAGAGTGTAAAACATGCAAGGCACAGTGTTCCTCTTCTCCAGGGGGTTCACTAGTGTGTACTCAGTGTAGTGTCCCTTCTCAGAACAGCACTGTGGAGCCAGCCTGGCTGGACTCTATTTGGGGTGTGATTAACAACATCTCTACTAAATTAGCTTGTAACGAGCAGGAGACACAATATTTAAGAACGTCTATGACTGAGTTTATGAAAAAGATTCAGTCCTCAGACAAGCGTCTCAGTCCTCTACCGTTGGTCCGCAGAAACGTACTTTGGTCCATGTCCTCCATTCTAACTCTGATAATGAAGGGACAGAGTTGGAGTCCTAAATATCCCTGATAAAGAGACAGAGGTGAGTGAGGTATCTTTCTTTAATATAAAGAAAAAATCCTCAGCCACTTTTCCTGTGTCAAAGAAACTAAATACCCTGTTTGAAGAACCGTGGGTTAATCCAGATACGAAGTTTCAAATTCCTCGGCGGTTATTGGCATCTTTTCCTTCTGAGGATAGGAAAAAGTGGGAAAATCCACCGATAGTGGCTACGTCAGTCTCCAGGCTATCACGTAAAATAGTATTACCTGTTCCTTGGGCAGCCTCCCTAAAGGATTCAGCTGATCATAAGATTGAGACCACCCTCAAATCTTTGTATACAGCAGCAGGGGTGGCCCAGAGACCCACTATAGCATGTGGGTGGATTACACTTGCCATTACAAAATGGTCAGACAAATTAATTGAGGGGTTAGACACCTTGCCTCAAAATTAGATTATTATCCTCCAGCAACACATACAGGACTCTGCGAACTTTATGAACAAGACCATTAAGGAGATAAGACTACTTAATGCACGCACCACAGCTATGGCAGTGTCAGCACGCAAGAGATTATGGCTGCGTCAGTGGACTGCTGACGCCGACTCCAAGAAAGGTGTGGAAGGTCTGCCTTTTACAGGTGAGGTCTTATTTGGCGAGGAGCTGAATAAGTGGATTTCACAGGCTACGGCGGGTAAATCCACTTATTTACCTTCTACAGCTCCACCAGCTAGGGAGGCCTACTCAGGACCCAACTTGCAGTCCTTTTGAATTGCCAAGTTTCGGGGCAGGACCAGAGGTTCCTCTACCACCGCCAGAGGACAGCTACGCAAACCTGATGCTGTTGGTTCACAGGAACAGAGCTCCGGCTCTGTCTCATCAAAGACTTCCACATGACGGTGGGTCGCGATGCCTGGAAGACAGGCAGGTGGGAGCCTGACTAAACTTTTTCAGACAAGTCTGGACAATATCTTCCTAGGACCCCTGGGTCATAGACCTTATATCCCAAGGCTACAGGCTGGAGTTCCAGGATCTCCCATCTCACAGATTCTTCAAATCGGGCTTACCAGTTTCACAAGTAGCAAGAGTAACCTTACAAGTAGCCATTCAAAAACTGTTACAGGCCCAGGTCATTGTTCCAGTTCCATCTCATCTACAAAACACGGGATACTATTCCAGCCTGTTTGTGGTTACGAAACCGGATGGGTTGGTAAGACTGATCCAAAATCTCAAGTCCTTGAACCCATACTTACGGGTGTTCAAGTTCAAAATGGAGTCTCTGAGAGCGGTGATCTCAGGTCTGGAAGAGGGGGAATTCCTAGAAGAGGGGGAATTCCTAGTGTCTCTGGATGCGTACCTTCACATTCTGATCTGTCCGCCTAATCAGGTTTATCTACGGTTTGCACTGCAGGACTGCCTCTACCAGTTCCAGGCTCTGCCATTCGGTCTCTCCACGGCACTGAGGGTGTTTACCAAGATGATGGCAGAGATGATGATGATGCTACTCCGCAAACAAGGAGTGAACATAATTCCTTAACTGGATGATCTACTGATAAAGGCTGCGTCCAGGGAGCAGTTGGTGGAGAACATTAGTCTTACAACCAGATTACTCACGGATCATGGGTGGATTCTGAACCTGCAAAAATCTCACCTAGAGCCGACAAAGAAGCTTCAGTTCCTGGGAATGATACTGGACACAGTGTCTCAGAAAGTTTTACTTCCCTTGGAAAAGGCAGCGATAATCCAGGTGATGGTTCGGGCTGTCCTGAAGCTGAACAGAATCTCGGTACATCTATGCATACGCCTTCCGGAAAAATTGTTGGCGATTGAGTATGGAAGGGTTCATGCAAGTCCTTTCCAACTGGATCTGTTGGACAAATGGTCCGGATTGCATCTTCATATGCATCAGAGGATACGTCTGTTGCCAAAGGCCAGAATCTCCCTATTGTGGTGGTTACAAACATCTCACCTGGTGGAGGGTCAATTGTTTGGGATTCAGAATTGGATTCTGTTAACCACGGATGCAAGCCTCAGAGGTTGAGGTGCAGTAACCCAGGGAGTGCAGTTTCAAGGGATGTGGTAAAATCAGGAAGCTGCCCTTCCTATATATATCCTAGAACTCAAGGCAATATACAACGCCCTTCTGCAGGCCTTGTACCCCCTTTGGAATCAGGCCATACAAATACAGTCGGACAATGTGACGGCGGTGACGTACATAAACCGACAAGGAGGAACAAAAAGCAGGGCTGCTATGTAGGAGGTGTCAAGGATTCTCCATTGGGTGGGAAAACACGCCAAGGCCTTATTGAAGATCTTCATCCCGGGAGTAGACAACTGGTCAGCAGACTTCCTAAGTAGACACGACCTGCACCCGGGGGAATGGGGCCTCCAGCCGGAGGTGTTCCAGTGGCTGACACATCGGTAGGGTTATCCACAAATCGACATGATGGCTTCTTGACTCAACAGGAAGCTCAAGTGGTATTGTTCCAGGTCAAGGGACCCTCAAGCTGCAGCGGTAGACGCTTTGACAATTTCGTGGGTCTACCAGCTGGTGTACTTGTTTCCTCCAATTCCTCTGATCCCAAGAGTTCTCAAAATAATAAAAAGGGAAAGAGTTCAGGCAATCCTGATTGCGTTGGACTGGCCACGGAGGGTCTGGTATGCAGATCTTCTCGACATATCATTTGAGATCCGTGGCCTCTGCGGGGAGGATCTTCTGCAACAGGGGTCGTTCGTGTTTCAAGACATACCATGGCTATGTTTAACGGCATGGAAGTTGAAAGGCAGATTCTAGCCAAGAAAGGGATTCCTGATTACCTTGACTATGATCCAAGCCAGGAAAGGGGTCACGTCAAAAGATTACCATCAAATCTGGAAGAAATATGTCTCTTGGTGTGAAAGCAGACTCCATGGTGGAGTTTCATCAGGGATGTTTCCTGCATTTCCTGCAGTTGGGAGTGGATGTGGGCCTTCGCATAGGTTCCATAAAAGTTCAGATTTCGGCCTTTTCTATTTTCTTTCAGAAACAATTGGCTGCTCTCCCAGAAGTCTAGACTTTCTTGAAAGGTGTTCTTCATCTCCAGCCTCCCTTTTTTGTCTCCCACAGCAACCTGGGATCTCAACCTGGTTTTAAATTTCCTGCAGTCTGGTTGGCTTGAACCTCTGAGAGGTGCATCTAAAATATCTTACGTGGAAGACTGTCACGCTGTTGGCTTTGGCCTCAGTGAGACGCGTGTCTGAACTGGGGGCTTTGTCCTGCAAGAGCCCTTACTTAGTTTTCCATGAGGACAGAGCTGAACTCGGAACTTGTCAGTATTTCCTGCCTAAGTTGGTGTCTGCGTTCCACATCAACCAGCCGATAGTGGTTCCGGTTGTTACGGACACCATCGCTACTCCAAAGTCCTTGGATGTTGTTCAGGCTTTGAAGATCTATGTCAAGCGAACTGCTGGCACCAGAAAATCGTACTCCGTGTTCATTTTATATGATGCCAACAAGATTGGGTGTCCTGCTTCTAAGCAGTCGATTGCATGCTGGATCGAGCTCACTATCCAGCATGCTTATTCTACGGCAGGATTGCCGATTCCGAAGTCTGTTCAGGCCTACTCTACTAGATCGGTGGGGTCTTCCTGGGTGGCTGCCCAGGGTGTTTCGGCATTACAGCTATGCCGTGCAGCTACTTGGTCAGGTTCTAACACGTTTGTCAAGTTTTACAAGTTCGATACCATGGCTTCTGAGGACTATCAGTTTGGTCAATCAGTTCCTCAGGAACCTCAGCACTCTCCCATCCGGTTTGGGAGCTTTGGTACTTCCCCATGGTACTAGGATTCCCAGTATTCCCTAGGACATATGAGAAAATAGGATTTTAATTACCTACTGGTAAATCCTTTTCTAGTAGCCTGTAGGGGATACTGTGCTGGTTTAAAATCTCACCACTTTTCTCAACTATTTTCCTTCTCTCAAAGGTATAGGCGTCTCCTCGGGCACAGTTTCCTAGACTGAGTCTGGTAGGAGGAGCATAGAGCGGAGGTGCCAGCACACGTTATCAAATTTCTATAGTGCCCATGGCTCCAAGTGGACCCGCCTATACCCCTTGGTACTAGGATTCCCAGTATCCTCTACGGAGTACGAGAAAAGGATTTACTGGTTGGTAATTAAAATCCTATTTTATAATTTTTAAAGAAATCCAGATAAAAAACCAAACACTTGAGGATCTGTGCACATCACTTATAAACAGGGACCCAATCATGTGGTTCACTGTGGCTGTAGGAAGTATGGGCCTCATTCAGAGATGGACGCAGCAACGATGTGAACATATACTGATGCAGCCGGAAGGCATCTGAGGGAAAAAGACGCCTCCTGATAACATTGCAGATCAGAGTGCTGCATCCTAAGACGCAGCATTGCATCATCTGTGAAACCATCAGCCATCTGATTTTTTGCTCGATATTGGTCTGTTTTTTTTGTTGTGTTTTTTTGCCAAAACTAAAAATCGTTCAACATCGGCGTCTATTTTAAAACTGACTGTTAGTAAATATGCAATATGAACTACAATGTCGATGTTGGCCAATTTAGATTGATTTTATAATCAAACTATAAAAATGAATTTTTAGTGGATTAAGGGGTCTATCTCTCTTAAGGGCACATTTATTAACTTTATATTTCTCTCATGTCCTAGGGTATACTGGGATGGTAAGTGTCACCATGGGGCATAGATGGCGTCCATTGGAGCCTGACACTTTAAAAATTCTTCAGTGTGCTGGCTCCTCCTCTCTATGCCCCTCCTGCAGACTCAGTAAAATGTGCCCAAGGAGCCGGGTGCTTTCTCTGGAGCTCCAGAGAGTTTTCTTCAAAACTTTATTTTAGTTTATTGTTTTTTGTTTTCAGGCAGCACTGGCTGGCACCAGTCTGCCTGCATTGGGGGGCTTGGGGGGGACCCGACCAACCTCTTGAAGGGTTAATGGTCCGTATCCACGTTGACAAGACATAGCTCCTGAGGTGGTGTTTTGCATTACCCCCTAGGGTGTACGCGCACTCCAACAGCATGTTACCACCCCTAACAGAGCTGAAGACGCTGGAGTGGGGAGTACAGAAACCGGGGTCCCGGTTAGCGGGTCCCCTGTTACAATGGCGGCATAAGGGTGCGGTTGGCACTCAGCGCTACTGTGCCCGCTGCAGATTCCCACACTGGCGCTGACGAGGTAAAGGGGTTTTAACCCTGTTTTCTGTAGAAAAGGAGTGTTTGCCTGTGACCACACGCCATTAAGGAGATGGGGCTTCCCAGAGAGCGGGACCAGCAGCTCAGAGGTGCCATCACACTACAGGCTGCATGCAGGGATGCGCTGCTTCTCCAACTACCCTCAAAAACACCTTGTTACCAAGGGGTTTTGTAGAAAGGGGGGGAGCAATATATTGAATATATATACATAAAAAAACTTGTTACCTTATTAAGGCTGTAGTTTTCTGCCCGGCAAAGCACTGCTTTAGCTGACAGAGTCAATGGTGTGCTGGTTCTCCCTCTCTGTCTCACTCCATTCAGGCTTACACTGGTTTTCTGTGTTATTTCACTGCTCCTGTGTATGTTCTGCTGTGTAAACATGTCTGGACATGTCGGTCCTGCAGCACAAAGTTTTCTCACTCTCCAAGGGGGTCTCTGCTGTGTTCACAGTGCAATCTCCCTTCACAAGAAGCAGCGCACTTGGACCTGTGTGGCTGGATTCAATAAAAGGGATGATGTCTAACCTATCCTCTGAACTGACTACTGTCAGGCAGGAAAGACAAGTGTTTTAAGAAATCTATAGGGCCGTACAGATGGGGAGATGTGGAGGGATCAATCCCCCCCGCTCAGCACAGCACGATGTGTGCTGAACGAGTGGGGCGGTCGGGTGGGAGGAGGGCCTCATTTCACCCAGCGGTGAAATGAGCGACATGCTGGATTGTGCCTGAATCCAGCCCAATCTAGCACCGGCGATAGCGACGCGCTGGACCGCGCATCGCTGTGGCTGGCACCCCTACACACGGAGCGATGTGTTCCTAATTTCTAAGCAATCTAGTCAGATTGTTTAGAAATTAAGTGAACATCGCTCCCTGTGTTACCCCCCTTTAGTGTGATTTTCTGACTCGTACTTGTCTCTCAGCCCCCTCTGCTGGTTTCTCTGAAACACACACTGCCCCATGTGCTGCATATTTGACTCTGATAATGAAATGCCAGATTTGGAGGAAGGGGAAGTTGAGGTGGATACAGGAGAAAGTGCTCCCTTTCAGGGTGTGGAAGCCCTTACATATTAGGGAGGTCCTGAATATCCCTGATAGAGGCAGAACCTGAAGAGGAGTCGTTTTTTAATATAAAATAAAAGTCTACTGCCACCTTTCCTGTCTCTGAGGAATTAAAACACTTCTTAAAGAGGCGTTTGTTAATCCTGACAAGAAATGTCAAACCCCTAAGTGGTTGCTAAACTCCTTCCCTTTCCCCACTGAGGATAGGAAAGTGTGGGAAAATACTCTACCTGTGTATACCTCAGTGTCCAGGCTGTCACATAAGATTGTGCTGCCTGTACCTGGTGCTATCTCCTCAAAAGACCCTGCTAATCGTAACATTGAGACTACGCTCAAATCTATTTACACTGCAGTGTGTGTCGCACAGAGACCCACCATTGCTTGTGGTTGGATCACAAGGGCCATTGTTAAATGGTCTGGTAACATAATAGAGGGTTTTTGATACCATGCCTCATGATACCGACCGCCGGCATACCGACAGTGTGGCGAGCGCAAAGGAGCCCCTTGCATTCTCGCTGCGCTCGCCACGCTGCGGGCACGGTGGCGCGCTACGCGCGCCACGCTATTTTATTCTCCCTCCAGGGGGGTCGTGGACCCCCACGAGGGAGAATAGCTGTCGGTATGCCTGGTGTCGGGATCCCGGCGCCGGTGTACTGTGCGCCGGGATCCCGACATTCGGCATACTGAAGACCACCCCTCAGGATGAGCTACTAACACTCCTCCAACATATTCAGGATTCGGCTAACTTCATGAGTGAGGCAATTATGGAGCTTGGCATTATCAACTCGCGCTCTACTGCTACTGCTGTCGGCGCGCAGGGCACTGTGCGACAGTGGACGACGGGCGCCAATTCCAAAAAGGGTGTTGAAAACCTTCCCTGCATGGGGAAGGCTTTGTTTGGTGAAGAGCTGAACAAGTGGATTTCACAGGCTACTGCCAGTAAGTCCACTTATCTGCCGGCAGTGGCTCCTCCGGCCAGAAGTGCCTATCCTGGCCCCTGTCTCCAGTCCTTTCGTGTGGCCAGATTTAGGGGCAGAGCCAGAGGTGCTTTCAATGCTTCTCGGTGAAACAGAGGTTAAGCACGCAGACCAGCAGCCACTGGTTCCCACTGCCTCCACCAAGCCCTCCGCGTGACGATTGGCCCGAGCCTTAAGTGGAAGTTCAGGTGGGTGCTCGCCTCAGATATTTCAGCCATGTTTGGGCGGAATCCTGCTGGGATCCTTGGGCGAGAGACCTGCTCTCCCAAGGATACTGGTTGGAGTTTCATCAGCTCCCTCCTCACAGATTTTTCAGGTCCAGCTTGCCAGCTTCACCTGTGTCCACGGTTACCTTCCTAGAGGCCATCCAATGACTGCAACAAATGCAGGTCATTGTTCCAGTTCCCCCTCTACTCAGAAACAAGTGCTTTTATTCCAGCCTGTTCACGGAACTGAAACCGGGCGGTTCGGCCCAGACAATCTTGATCTCAAATCTCTGAACCCATACCTAAGGGTATTCAAGTTCATAATGGAATCTATCAGAGCGGGGATTTCAGGCCTGTAAGAGAGGGAATTCCTGGTATCCCTGGGTATCAAGGATGTGTACCTTCACATCCCAATTTGGCCGCCTCATCAGGCTTACCTCAGGTTCGCACTGAAGTAAGATCACTTCCAGTTCCGGGCCCTACCCTTTGGCCTATCCACGGCTCCATGGGTGTTCACAAAGGTGATGGCGGAAAGGATGCTACAACTCTGCGCAAGGGGTGTGAACATCGTTCCATACTTGGACGATCTCCTTATAAAAGCTGTGTCTGAAGCACAGTTGTTAGAAAGCATCGCACTGACTACACAGCTTCTGATGGATCACGGGTGGATTCTCAATCTGCAGAAGTCCCACCTGGTACCATCACAAAGACTGCAGTTCTTGGAGATGATTCTGGACACTGTCTCAGAAGGTGTTCCTTCCTATTGACAAAGCCTTGACAATTCAAACAATGGTGTGCCCCGTTCTGAAACCTCCGAAAGTCTCGGTGCATCTCTGCATTCGGCTGTTGGGCAAGATGGTGGCCTCATACAAGGCTATCCAGTACAGAAGATTCCATGCCCGTCCTTTCCAGCTGGATCTTCTGAACAAATGGTCCAGCTCCCACCTACACATGCACCAGCGGAAATCCCTGTCACCAAGAGCAAGGATTTCCCTGTTATGGTGTTTACAGATCCCCCACCTGGTAGAGTGTTGACACTCAGGATTGGGTTCTATTGACAACGGATGCGATTCTCCGTGGCTGGTGTGCTGTCATTCAAGGGGCTCAGGTTCAGGGAAGGTGGTCATCTCAAGAGGCCTCTCTTCCGATAAACATTCTGGAACTCAGGTCGATTTACAATGCCCTTCTACAAGCTCCTTCTCTCCTCCATCAGTCCATACAGGTCCAGTCAGACAACACCACGGCGGTGGCATACATAAAGAAACAGGGCGATACAAAAAGCAGGGCCACAATGCGAGAGGTGTCCAGGATACTCCTCTGGGTGGAACGCAACGCCATGGCCCTGTCGGCCATCTTCATTCCAGGAGTGAACAACTGGGAAGCAGACTTCCTCAGCAGGCACGACCTGTCACCTGAGGGAGTGGAGCCCTCACCCGCAGGTGTTTCAGCTGTTGGTACAGAAGTAGGGCTGCCCACTGATCGGCATGGTGGCTTCTCAAATCAACAAGAAGCTGCGTTGATACTGCTCCAGGACAAGGAATCCACAGGCTTCAGCGGTGGACGCTCTGACGGCGCCGTGGATTTACCAGTTCATCTATCTGATCCCTCCGATTCCTCTCCTCCCAGGGTCCTCAACAGACTATAAAGGGAAAGCGTTCAGGCAATTCTGATTGCCCCGGATTGGCCTTGCCGGGCCTGATATGCGGACCTCCTGGCCATGTCCCTTGAAGAGCCCTGGCCTCTGACACTTCAAGCAGATCTTCTTTTGCAAGGGCGTTCGTCTATCAAGACTTACCACGGCTAAGTTTGATGGCGTGGAAGTTGAGAGGGAGATTTTAGCCAGGACAGGCATTCCTGGAAAGGTTATCTCAACTATGGTCCAGGCTCGGAAGGTGGTCACAACATTACCACCGCATCTGGAAGAAGTATGTTTCCTGGTGTGAGGGTCGACAGTACTCCCACTGTGGATTTTCATCTGGGAAGGTTCTTGCTCTTCCTGCAAGCAGGAATGGATATGAGTCTTCGTTTGGGATCCGTCAAGGTTCAGATCTCGGCCTTGTGTATTTTCTTCCAAAAACAGTTGTTATTCCGGACGTCCAGACATTCCTAAAAGGTGTCCTTTGTATTCAACCACCCTTTACACCTCCCACAGCACCGTGGGATCTCAGTTTGGTACTGACATTTCTCCAATCTGACTGGTTTGAACCATTACACCGGGTGGACTTGAAGTATTTGACTTGGATAACTGTCATGTTGTTGGCCTTGGATTTGCACGTGTAGGTACAGATGGAATTCATAGAAAAATCAACTGGTTTCGTCAAAATGACGTCCTCATGGGTAAATCTAGGTGGTAAAACATGACACTCACTAATGTGTATTGATGCATATAATAGCAAGACAACATATCGTAACAAGAGAAGGGATATTACACACAGATCTGTTATTAAAGTGTTAAAGAAAAAACTAAGGGGCAGATGTATTAACCTGGAGAAGGCATAAGGAAGTGATAAACCAGTGATATGTGCAAGGTGATAAAGGCACCAGCCAATCACATCCTAACTGTTATTTACATATTGGAGCTGATTGGCTGGTGCCTTTATCACCTTGTACATATCACTGGTTTATCACTTCCTTATGCCTTCTCCAGGTTAATACATCTGCCCCTAAGAGTGATATAAACAACATTGAATACAAATGAGGTATGGGTGAATTGATGTAAGTATCTCCTCCTGTAAGAATGAACCTTTTGTTGCGGTACGTTCTGGATGCTAGAAGAATATAGTTAAAAATGTCCCAATTTGGCACTGAATGGAATCAATCCTAAACAGAAATAAAAAAAAGTGTGCTTATGGGGAATACCAGATATAATTTTATATGGGATTGGGTTAATTTACCAGCTGTCGGGATCCCGGCGGTCAGGATCCTGACACTGGAATCCCGGCTGCTGGGGAAATGCCAGCGGTCGGAATCCCGATATTCCCACTCAGGTAGTGGTCCACCCCAGCCACCACCCAAGGGGGTATATAACTTGCCTGGGCCCAAACGGTGGCGAGCACAGCAAAAAAAAAAAAAATATATTTTACAGGGGGTGCAGCATTGCAGGACTCGTATATAATCACATTTATGCCATTTGATTTAGCAATGTTTCAGTGCCTTTATTCTTGGCACTGTCAACAGGCTACCAACCACAGTCACACACAGAGTATAGGCATACTGCATATCATTTTAATCAGCATAAGTTGCTTGCGCATCCTATTCACATAGCGATGCAAATAAGAGCTGCCCAGGAGCTGCCGGCTGACTCACGCCAGGCACCATCTGCTGTATGGTGTAATGAGGCAAGATGTATGACAGTGGTTTCCAAGCTATGTGCCTAGGCACTCTGGGGTGCCACGAGACACTTGCAGGGGTGCCTCAGGTTGGTGGTCCAGAACCAAAATAAATTATTTATTGTCAAAGTGATAGGCAAAACCTGTGCTACTGGCTGCCAATTATAAATTATTGGGCAAATAGAACCACAGCTATGTCCACCACCACATAACTGAACCTAAGGGTGACAATTGAGCACAATTTACGTAATCTAATATCATTTTTTTTTAATTAATCAATAAGAAACTTTTGTACTAGGGTTGCCTTGAAAAAATGGTGATATTCTAGGGTGCCATGATTCAATAAAGTTTGGAAACTACTGATGTATGAGGACACATCTGTATATGGACAATTTGTAATGTGCATATTAAGTATGTCATACGTTAATCCTGTATAAATGCAAGACCTATGCTGAAATTGCAGTATGCTTTAGCTAAATGGGAAATATACCCAGAGCAATATATCTGTTTGTGTCCGTGTCTTGTAGTTTACTTGTTGGAAATTGAAGCATGTACTAAATTATAAATACACAGAAAGTTGTGCATGTATAAAATATCACAATCAGTAATGTACATTAAAAATGTTTGCGCTTTCTTGGAGTTTTAAATACATTCACAATAATAGGAAAAAGTAAACCCCTTATATTACAGCAGAGCTGTAAAACTAGTTTGTGGCATGAAACATAATATAAACCTAGTTTACTGTATCCACAGAAATACTTCCTGGTACTTCCAGTCTAGAAGGTGGCCTGATTGTACTGTACACTGAGGATCTCAGACTGATTGGTAAATAACGTCAGCGACAGCTGTGCTCATACTGCAAACACATGACTATATAATAGCTAAGTTCCAACCTACTATACCCAGTTACTGTCTGACACAGTCTACATTGTCTGTCATTTTTAATAACCAGTTTTATAGTGGATTACTGTTTGTTTCTACAGTAAATGTATTGACGGCATACTTGCCAGTCACAGTGTAATAGTTCTCCCTTCCAGGAGGTCATTGACATTAGGTCCAGGTAGAGGTGTGGTGGTGCCTCTCAGACTGCCCACTTTACTCGAATACTTGTCAGGAGAGCCCCCTGAAATTCCATATATCTCCCGGACATTGTGGGAGAGTAGGTTAGTGTCGCCTACTGCCACTAGTACAACTAATAAGAGTAATAATTCTCTTTGAGAATCAGCATTGGTATTGTGGATACATTAACAGTACATGTACTTGGTTGGCAATAGAATGGATGTAATTTATTCTTTGTGCTCTTATTTAGCAGCACCAGTGGCGTAACTAGGGGCCCGCAGCCACTGCGGTCGCTTGGAGGCGCAGGGCTGTGGGGGCGCCGACTTCTGCTGTTTTGGGAAGGACACGGAGGGCACAGTGCGCGCCTCTCCTGTGTCTCCGGCGGCGTGTCTGTTAAATGAACTGCGGGTTCGTGAGCTCTGATTGGCTCACGAACCGGCAGTTCATTTGATAGACACGCCGCTGCTGCTGGAGACACAGGAGGTACACACAGGAGAGGTGCGCACTGTGCCCTCCGTGTCCTTCCTAAAACTCACAGCAACGGGGGGACTCGGGAGGGTGTGTACCTGGCACTGGGGGGGGGGTGCATATTTGGCACTGGGGGTATATGTGTTCCTGGCACTGGGGGGGCATATTTGGCACTGGGAGTATATGTGTACCTGGCACTGGGGGAGCATATTTGGCACTGGGGGTATATGTGTACCTGGCACTGAGGGGGAATATCTGGCGCTGGGGGCATATGTGGCGCTGGGAGCACAGCCCTAGCAACAAGCATTAGTCCCTGGTTACAAGCACAACACCCAGCTCATGAAATCCCTGGCAACAAGCATGACACCCAGTGCATGAAACCCCCGGCAACGAATATTACCCCCTGGCAACAAGCTTGAAACCCAGCACATGATACCTCTGGCAACAAGCATAACACCTACCGCATGAAACCCCTGGCAACGAAACGAGTATGATACCCCTGGCACCGTGCATGGAACCAAGAGCATGAAACCCCTGGCAACGAGCAGGTAATTTAAAAGTAATTAGAAGCCTTACTGTAGGACTTAATGTGTAATGGGCATTGCGGTGTGTAGCATAATGTGTCACGGACATTGCGGTGTGTGTCATAATGTATAACGGGCATTGCGGTGTGTGGCATAGGGTATAACGGGCATTGCGGTATGTGTCACAGGCATTACGGTGTGTGGTATACTATATCACGGGCATTGTGGTATAATGTCTCACGGTCATTGCAGTGTGTGGCATAATGTATCACGGACATTGCGGTGTGTGGCATAATGTATCACAGGCATTGTATGTGCCATAATGTATCAGGGGCATTGCAGTGTGTAACATAATGTATAACGGGCATTGCGATGCGTGTCATAATGTGTCACAGGCATTACGGTGTGTGGCATAATGTGTCGGGGGCATTATGGTGTGTGGCATGCTGCATCATGGGCATTATTGTGTGTGGCATAATGTGTCAGGGGCATTGCAGCGTGTAGCATAATGTATAACGGGCATTGCGATGCGTGTCATCATTTGTCACAGGCATTACGGTGTGTGGCATAATGTGTCGGGGGCATTATGGTGTGTAGCATACTGTGTCATGGGCATTATTGTGTGTGGCATAAATGTTTAATGGCCATTGCAGTATGTGGCATAATGTATACTGGGCATTACTATAAGGAGGAAAAATGACAAATAATGTAAGGGCATGAATCAGGATTGTATTGTTTCCTGTGGTGGCCAGCGTCTGGGCGTACAGGTTGCAAAACTGGGGTATAAGGTAGTCTTTTCCTGCAATAACACGCCCATTTATGCAAAGCCACGCCCATTTATGCAATGTCACGCCCTTTTGCGGCATGTGCGTCTACGGCGCGTGCAAAATCATCGCTTTACTAGTGGCAATTATGGGGGGGGGGGGGGCGCCAGAGAATGTTTTGGCTTGGTGGAGAAAAATTTCTAGTTACGCCACTGAGTTGCACACATCATGAATGACCTTGGTAAACTACACTACAGTGTTCTGCTTTTTATATGAAATTGGGGAGTTCTATTACTGCAAACGTAGAGTAGCCTAGCTGGCGTGATATGAAGTTGTGAAAAGCCTGGCTTGGTTATGATATGTCTGCAATCGAAATGTTGACATTCATCATGTTGACGTGGTCATAATGTTGACATTGGCCATGTCTACATATCGTCCCTGGTTGACCAGCAGTGACCTGCCTGCTGCCGACGGCTGACCGTCATCTTCCAGTTCCCAGTGATCATGAGACTTACTTCCAGGTCAGACCTCCAATCCTCCGGGTGAGTATTTCTCCGCTATCCATAACCCTCCCTCTAGAAACTAACCGTAGCCTCCCTTAGCCTAACCCTAAACCCCCCCCCAGCAGCATAACCCCTTCTCCGCAGCCTACCTTCCCTAATATCGACATCATACCTTTCAGTGTTCTCCCCAGAAAACAAACCGGTGGGAGCTTTTGCGCAAACCGGGTGGGAGCTTTTGTGCAAAAAAGGGGGTGTGGTCTCACAAGGAAGGGGGCATGGTCACACAACTTTACCGATTCATACATTATGTCCACAGAGTATAGCCCTTTATTTAACATTATGCCCACACAGTATGGCCCTTTATTGTACATTATGCCCACTGCGTATGGACTCTTATTGCACATTATTTTGCACACATAGTATGGCCCCTAATTGTACGTTGAGCCCGATTCAATGCAGCGTGAATTGAACAGCGCCAGGAAGAAGCTCCCGGGGCTATTCAATTCAGCGTGCTCTTATGTCGGAGAATGCCGGTTCTCACGGCTTAAACATGGTGTTTAGTTGCAAGAACTGGCATTCTCCGACTTAAGTGCTGGGAGCTATGCTGTTTCTGGTGCAATACGGGCACAAAACTGCATCACACCAGTAGTTTTGTTGGATTTCTACTCGCACCCCAGGAGGAGTGAGAGAAAAAAATCCTCAATTCCGGCATAACATTGTGTCGAATTGAATAGCTCCAGGAGCTCCTTCTCTGCACTGTTCATTTCACACTGAATTGAATAGAGTCCATTATTTCTCTTACGTCCTAGAGGATGCTGTGGACTCCGTAAGGACCATGGGGATAGACGGGCTCCGCAGGAGACATGGCCACTTTAAGAAAGAACTTTAGGTATGGGTGTGCACTGGCTCCTCCCTCTATGCCCCTCCTCCAGAGCTCAGTTTACTACTGTGCCCAGAGGAGACTGGGTGCATTACAGGGAGCTCTCTTGAGTTTCCTGAAAGAAAGTATATTTGTTAGGTTTTTTATTTTCAGGGAGCCTGCTGGCAACAGACTCCCTGCATCGAGGGACTGAGGGGAGAGAAACAGACCTGCTTTAATGTTAGGCTCTGTTTCTTAGGCTACTGGACACCATTAGCTCCAGAGGGATCGGTACGCAGGTCTCACCCTCGCCGTCCGTCCCAGAGCCGTGCCGCCGTCCTCCTCGCAGAGCTGGAAGATAGAAGCCGGGTGAGTATGAGAAGAAAGAAGACTTCAGAGGCGGCAGAAGACTTCAGATCTTCACTGAGGTAACGCACAGCAGTAAAGCTGTGCGCCATTGCTCCCATACAGCACACACAAACGGCAGTCACTGTAAGGGTGCAGGGCGCAGGGGGGGCGCCCTGGACAGCAATAAAACCTTTTTTTCTGGCAAATGTGTATATATACAGCTGGGCACTGTATATATAAAGAGCCCCAGCCAGGTTTTTCGATATTTGAGCGGGACAGAAGCCCGCCGCTGATGGGGCGGGGCTTCTTCCTCAGCACTCACCAGCGCCATTTTCTCCACAGCACAGCGCTGAGAGGAAGCTCCCCGGACTCTCCCCTGCTTATCCATGGTGAGAGAGGGTTTTAAAGAAGGGGGGGGGGGCACATAATTGGCGCAATATACAGATTACAGCGCTATCTGGGTAAACATATTGTGTGTTTTTTCCTGGGTCATTAGCGCTGGGTGTGTGCTGGCATACTCTCTCTCTGTCTCTCCAAAGGGCCTTGTGGGGGAACTGTCTTCAGATGAGAGGATTCCCTGTGTGTGTGGTGTGTCGGTACGCGTGTGTCGACATGTCTGAGGTAGAAGGCTCTCCTAGGGAGGAGGTGGAGCAAATGCATGTGGTGTCTCCGTCGACAATGCAGACACCTGACTGGATGGATATGTGGAATGTTTTAAGTGCTAATGTGAATTTATTGCACAAAAGATTAGACAAAGCTGAGGCTAGGGAACAGCCAGGGAGTCAACCCATGTCTGTCCCTATGTCGCAGGGACCTTCGGGGTCTCAAAAGCGCCCACTATCCCACTATAATAGACACTGATACCGACACGGATACTGACTCCAGTGTCGACTACGATGATGCAAAGTTACAGCCAAAATTGGCTAAATGTATTCAATATATGATTATTGCAATAAAAGATGTTTTGCATATCACAGAGGAACCCCTTGTCCCCGACACGAGGGTACACATATATAAGGGAAAGAAACCTGAGGTAACCTTTCCTCCTTCTCATGAGCTGAACGAGTTGTGTGAAAAAGCGTGGGAATCTCCAGACAAAAAACTGCAGATTCCCAAAAGGATTCTTATGGCGTATCCTTTCCCGGCAAAGGACAGGATACGGTGGGAATCCTCCCCTTATCCAAAAAGGTAGCGCTGCCATTCCAAGATACGGCTACCCTAAGGGATCCTGCTGAACGCAAGCAGGAGGTTATTTTGAAGTCCATTTACACACATGCTGGTACTTTACTCAGACCGGCTATTGCGTCGGCTTGGGTTTGTAGCGCTGTAGCAGCGTGGACAGATACCTTATTAGCGGAGATTAAGACCCTGGATAAGGATACCATCTTATTGACCCTAGGACATATAAAAGATGCTGTCTTATATATGAGAGATGCTCAAAGAGACATTGGTTTACTGGGTTCTAGAGTCAGCGCTATGTCGATTTCTGCTAGACGAGTCCTATGGACCCGGCAATGGACAGGTGATGCCGACTCAAAAAGGCATATGGAGGTTTTACCTTACAAGGGTGAGGAATTGTTTGGAGAAGGTCTCTCGGACCTGGTCTCCACAGCTATAGCTGGTAAATCCAATTTTTTGCCTTACATTCCCTCACAGCCTAAGAAAGCGCCACATTATCAAATGCAGTCCTTTCGGTCACAGAGAAACAAAGTACGAGGTGCGTCCTTTCTTGCCAGAGGTAAGGGCAGAGGGAAAAAGCTGCACAACACAGCTAGTTCCCAGGAACAGAAGTCCTCCCCGGCCTCTACAAAATCCACCGCATGACGCTGGGGCTCCGCTAAGGGAGTTCGCCCCAGTGGGGGCACGTCTTCGACTTTTCAGCCACATCTGGGTTCACTCACAGGTGGATCCCTGGGCAATAGAAATTGTTTTTCAGGGTTACAAGCTGGAATTCGAAGAGGTGCCTCCTCGCCGGTTTTTCAAATCGGCCCTGCCGGCTTCTCACCCAGAAAGGGAGATAGTGTTAAATGCTATTCACAAATTGTATCTTCAACAGGTGGTGGTCAAGGTTCCCCTACTTCAACAAGGGAGGGGATATTACTCAACCCTGTTTGTAGTCCCGAAACCGGACGGTTCGGTCAGACCCATTTTAAATGTAAAATCCCTGAACCTATACTTGAAAAGGTTCAAGTTCAAAATGGAATCGCTCAGAACGGTCATCGCCAGCCTGGAAGGGGGGATTTTATGGTATCCCTGGACATAAAGGATGCATACCTTCATGTTCCCATATATCCACCTCATCAGGCGTACCTGAGATTTGCGGTACAGGATTGTCATTACCAATTTCAGACGTTGCCGTTTGGGCTTTCCACGGCCCCGAGGATTTTCACCAAGGTAATGGCGGAAATGATGGTGCTCCTGCGCAAGCAGGGTGTCACAATTATCCCGTACTTGGACGATCTCCTCATAAAAGCGAGATCAAGAGCGCAGTTGCTGAGCAGCGTGTCACTTTCACTGAAAGTTACAGCAACACGGCTTTATTCTCAATATCTCGAAGTCGCAGTTGGTTCCTACGACTCGTCTGACCTTCTTGGGCATGATTCTGGATACGGACCAGAAAAGGGTTTATCTTCCGATAGAAAAGGTTCAGGAACTCATGACCCTGGTCAGGAACCTATTGAAGCCAAAACAGGTGTCAGTGCATCACTGCAATCGAGTCCTGGGAAAATGGTGGCATCGTACGAGGCCATTCCCTTCGGCAGGTTCTATGCGAAGACCTTCCAATGGGACCTACTGGACAAGTGGTCCGGGTTACATCTACAGATTCATCAGTTGATCGCCCTGTCCCCCATGGCCAGGATATCTCTCCTGTGGTGGCTGCAGAGTGCTCACCTTCTAGAGGGCCGCAGGTTCGGCATTCAGGACTGGGTTCTGGTGACCACGGACGCGAGCCTCCGAGGTTGGGGAGCAGTCACACAGGGAAGAAACTTCCAAGGACTTTGGACAAGTCAAGAGACTTGTCTTCACATCAACGTCCTGGAGCTGAGGGCCATATACAACGCCCTTCGTCAAGCGGAGACCTTACTTCGCGACCTACCAGTTCTGATTCAGTCAGACAACATCACCGCAGTGGCTCATGTAAACCGCCAAGGCGGCACAAGGAGCAGAGTGGCAATGGCGGAAGCCACCAGGATTCTTCGCTGGGCGGAAAATCATGTAAGCGCACTGTCAGCAGTGTTCATTCCGGGAGTGGACAACTGGGAAGCAAACTTCCTCAGCAGGCACGACCTGCATCCAGGAGAGTGGGGACTTCATCAGGAAGTCTTTGCACAGATTGCAAGTCAGTGGGGACTGCCCCAGATAGACATGATGGCGTCCCGCCTCAACAAAAAGCTTCAGAGGTATTGCGCTAGGTCAAGAGACCCTCAGGCGGTAGCTGTGGACGCCTTAGTGACACCGTGGGTGTTCCAGTCGGTCTATGTGTTTCCTACTCTTCCTCTCATCCCAAAGGTGTTGAGAATAATAAGAAAAAGAGGAGTACAGACAATTCTCATTTTTCCAGATTGGCCGCGAAGGGCCTGGTATCCGGATCTGCATGAGATGCTTAGAGAAGATCCGTGGCCTCTTCCTCTAAGGCAGGACCTGTTGCAACAGGGGACCTGTCTGTTCCAAGACTTACCGCGGCTGCGTTTGACGGCATGGCGGTTGAACGCCGGATCCTAGCGGAAAAGGGCATTCCAGATGAGGTCATTCCTACTCTGATAAAGGCTAGGAAGGACGTGACAGCTAAGCATTATCACCGTATATGGCGAAACTATGTTTCTTGGTGTGAGGCCATGAATGCTCCTACGGAAGAATTCCATCTGGGCCGTTTCCTTCACTTCCTACAAACTGGAGTGTTTTTGGGCCTAAAATTAGGCTCCATTAAGGTTCAGATTTCGGCCTTATCCATTTTCTTTCAGAAAGAATTAGCTTCTCTCCCAGAAGTACAGACTTTTGTGAAGGGAGTGCTGCATATTCAGCCTCCTTTTGTACCTCCGGTGGCGCCTTGGGACCTTAATGTGGTGTTGCGTTTCCTTAAGTCGCACTGGTTTGAACAACTTAAAACGGTGGAGTTAAAATATCTCACTTGGAAAGTGGTCATGTTGTTAGCCTTGGCTTCGGCTAGGCGAGTGTTGGAATTGGCGGCTTTGTCTCATAAAAGCCCCTATCTGGTTTTCCATATGGATAGAGCGGAATTGCGGACCCGTCCTCAATTTTTGCCTAAGGTGGTGTCATCTTTTCATATGAACCAACCTATTGTGGTGCCTGTGGCTACGCGAGACTTGGAGGATTCCGAGTCCCTTGATGTGGTCAGTGCTTTGAAAATTTACGTGGCCAGAACGGCTAGAGTCAGAAAAACAGAAGCACTGTTTGTCCTGTATGCAGCCAACAAGGTTGGCGCTCCTGCTTCAAAGCAGACTATTGCTCGCTGGATCTGTAACACGATTCAGCAGGCTCATTCTATGGCTGGATTGCCGTTACCAAAATCGGTCAAGGCCCATTCCACTAGGAAGGTGGCTCTTCTTGGGCGGCTGCCCGAGGGGTCTCGGCACTACAGCTGTGCCGAGCTGCTACTTGGTCGGGTTCAAACACCTTTGCAAAATTCTATAAGTTTGATACCCTGGCTGAGGAGGACCTCCTGTTTGCTCAATCGGTGCTGCAGAGTCATCCGCACTCTCCCGCCCGTTTGGGAGCTTTGGTATAATCCCCATGGTCCTTACGGAGTCCCCAGCATCCTCTAGGAAGTAAGAGAAAATAAGATTTGAAACCTACCGGTAAATCTTTTTCTCGTAGTCCATAGAGGATGCTGGGCGCCCGTCCCAGTGCGGACTACTTCTGCAAGACTTGTATATAGTTTTGCTTACTAAAGGGTTAAGTTATAGTTTCATCGGTCTAGGACTGATGCTATGTTGTTTTCATACTTTTAACTGGTTAGTATATCACAAGTTATACGGTGTGAATGGTGTGGGCTGGTATGAATCTTGCCCTTGGATTAACAAAAATCCTTTCCTCGTACTGTCCGTCTCCTCTGGGCACAGTTTCTCTAACTGAGGTCTGGAGGAGGGGCATAGAGGAAGGCCTGCGGAGCCCATCTATCCCGATGGTCCTTACAAAGTCCCCAGCATCCTCTAAGGACTACGAGAAAAAGATTTACCGGTAGGTTTACAATCTTATTTTTGCTGACACCGTATGGCCACTTATTGCCCATTATTCTCTACAGTATGGCTGCTTATTGCACGTTATGCCCACATCATAGGGCCCCTAACTTGACATTATTTTGTCCACACAGTATGGCACCTTATTGCCCATTATGCCACACAGTTGAGGCCCTCTTTAAATATATGATACTAAGTAGTGGACTGGGACTAATGATTGCACCCACGGGCATAATACCTGACACCTGGTGGTCTAGGTGGGGGGTTATGTTCCCGATGGACAAGGCCACCTACCCCTTCATTATGAGAGGCTGCAGTGGGGAGCTTCGTTCAGCTATTTGCTTCCCACCAGCTGCAGCACTCTCTGGTCCTCATCTTATTTCTCTGCCGCTGGCCTGTCCTTGCCAGCTCAGACATATTTTCATCTCTTTATAGGTTGCCAGAGCTCTTCAGGAGATGTCTGCTCCTGATCATCGCTGCTGCCAAACTCTGAAGGCTTGAATCAGCAGTGTCTGACATCAGGAGACGCAGTTAGTTGTGATTGGCTGCCTGTGCGCAAATGGCGACAAAATTAAACGGGTGCTGCCCACAGCCTGGCTCTTAAAGTTGGTGTCAGCGGCAGCTGAAATGTCAATGCTGTACGACTTTTGGCAGCGTCAAAGTGCTGGGAGGCAGGATCATTTTGCTGGACGGACCACCTGAAAAATAAAGCATGGTGAGAACACTGACTGTTGACATTGTGATGTCTACATTATGAATGTTGACATTGTGATTGTCAACCCTTTGACTACATCCTGAAAATCCTGTAGTGATTACATTATTGTTACAAAGAGTTCCAATGATTTTATGTTAATGAAATAAAAATCATGTACTTACGACCATGTGTCCAATAGATGGTAATAAATGCAACATTTATTCAAACTCTTTATTAAATAGCCTCACTTCAAAAATACATTAAATAGAGATGACCCTGGGCGTAGGCCATATAGGCGACTGCCTAAGGCACCAATCCTCCGGCGGGGCACCCAGCAGGCAACGCAGTGCTTAGTGGCGGTATTGGCTGCACTTTAGGCGATGGACACCTTGATAAAGACCTTGAGGGTTGAAATGCGTTGGGATGCTATACATTTACACACTATATGATGGTCGTTGCAATCTGTTGAGCATCGTAACATTGTCCGATATATCGTATAGTGGGCCTAATTCAGAGTTGATCACAGCAGCAACTTTGTTAGCAGTTGGGCAAAACCATATGCACCACAGGGGGGGCAGTTATAACGTGCAGAGAGAGTTAGATATGGGTGTGGTGTGTTCAAACTGAAATCTAAATTGTAGTGTAAAAATAAAGCAGCCAGTATTTACCCTGCACAGAAACAATATAACCCACCCAAATCTAACTCTCTGCAAATGTTATATCTGCCCCCCCCCCCCCCCTGCAGTGCACATGGTTTTTCCCAACTGCTAACAAATTTGCTGCTGCGATCAACTGTGAATTACCCCCAGTGTGTACCCAGTTATAGACCAATTGCACAAACATTAGACTTCAAGGACCTGAAAAACTCCCATCTGGTAAATGCAACTTTTCTATAGATTTTCTGTACCACATTTATAAGAAAGAAATAACATGTTTCACCTGTACTCATTAAATCATAGGTAGCTTCACAGCAAGTCAGTCAAGTAACAACGTATGTGGACGACAGAGACGTATAATGTGTTAATTAGCAAAATATATCTTTCAACTTAACACAACTGTGATGTTTCTTTGGGTGGCTACATAAATGAGCATTGTTATGAAGCAATAGAGTTGCTGAGATAATTATATTTATTAGTAGGACTGGTGACTTCTAGCAACCATATGGTGACATCTGTCATGCAGCTTTATGTTCACAGAGGTGAATACAAGTCAAAATAAAGCCGATTTGGTACACAAGGGAAACGAGTTCTCAATAATTATAGCTGAATGTTTACTAATTAATGCAAGATTCACTGTTTCAGTATTGTTATTGCTCTACATTATGGGGTGTAATTATTACTGTATGGATATACTTATGCCTTTGGGATATTACAGCTGTAATGTGTACGTTCCAGTAAAAAAAATGTTGACACGTTAATTGTATCTACATAACTATACTAGCAAACATTACTGAAAGTTTAGCGTATGGCTTCTTGCGCCACAGACATAAGAGAGCAAATTCGAAAGGCTTTGGCGTATCTGGGTTCCTGGCAATCATCACGCTATTCGGTAATGCCATATGCCATAGATGGGTCTGTATAGTTATTGCTGTTAAAGAGGAGGACAATATTCTTCTAGTAAAAATCCAAATACAGGGATAGTGATCAAATATACCCACTGCTGGAAATTAATATCACACCACAGTGTTACACAGGAAAGTCAAATTTAAAATAAACTGCAATACTTCATAATGGCGTCTATTCATGAAGCAGTGAAAATTGTGGAGAAGTTGCCCATGGCAACCAGTCAGCTGGTACATATGATTTTATAGAATGCACTTTATAAATGTTACCTTAACACTGATTGGTTGCTATGGGCAACTTCTCCACTGGCTGACTTCTCCACTCTTTTCACTGCTTCATGAATAGACCTCTAAGTATGTCAAAGCTGCTTTAGATGGAGCTTATTTGTTTTATACATATGGGCTCCATAACATCTATAGTATACCACAGATGGTGCCAAATGCCCTGCTCTGGCACTGCTGTTATTTACAGACACTTGTTTAAAAACAGCAGCAGTACGCTTTATTAGGGAAAACGAGGGATTTATTTGCCAATGGGCTCGACTGTGCGGAGTGTCTAAAAAAAAATAACACCCCATCAATCCGTTTTGTAAGTAAAGCAAAAAAAAAAAAATCAGGATCTCCTTGGTGCCCAAGCTGCTCCGTACAAGCTGAGATTGGTAAACTGCTGCTGCAGAGCTGACCAAAGCGACCAACCACCCTGCAGCCTGTACAGCCTAAGGACACGCAAGGTAGTGCTGTACTTCCTGGTGTGGGATGAATGATGTAATGATGTCCTGCGTACTAACACATAGTTGTGGCAAGAGGGTATCTGGGTAGAGGTACTTCTGAGGAAGTGCCACCAATACACACACTGAGTGGGGCATACACTGCAAAAAAGTAGTGTCTGGTGCTGCCTCAAATTATAAATTGTTATAGTCTAAAATATGTATACAATGGACCTTATACTAAAAGTATATTATATATAGACAGTTCTCTGTGTAATTCTTACCAGTATCCATCCGCTTGACAGTCAAATAGGTGTGAGTCACTAGGTTTGTACTGCACAGTTCCATAAAGAGAATGCCCCTTTTAATGGTGTTACAGCTAATTTGATCAATTAATCAGTGGTTTTATCCAAGAAATTGTATTTATTGTGCACACGATTCTTAAAACTAGAGATTTAAATTACAACCATGAAATCAGTTATAAATGGTGTCATTCCCAATAAAATATGATGGTGACTATAACGGCACTGTATGTGATTGTGGCTCTACATAGAACTATGGCAAACATAGTTACATCTGCCCTCTAGGACATACAAGACTGACATGCCTGATAGGAAATAGGGTGAATGTACTGACTGGAGGGAGTGCTAGGAGAGGTGAGATGTGAGAACCATAGTCAATCAGGAATGTCCCTAGCCATAGGAACACACAAGGCATGCTATAAACGCTACTAAAATGAAAGACACTTCTAAAACAAAAGCAGGCGGTCATGACCCTGTACTATATATATCTTGTGAAGTAAAAGGTTCCAGCAAATTCTATCCGCATGTTTACAGTAAAAGAAGCAACTGGTGATGACTGAGGACAAAGCCTTGAAATCAGTCAATGAAATCCTGCCCATCTCATATTTGCAGCATCTGTACAATACATAATCACAACACAAAGAAACAAAAGTTTACAGAATTTACAATATCCTACAGATAGATCCATGGTTATCTTGGCTTCTTTGCTGCGCCTAGGCACACCATGGTTTATTTACATAAACCCTTCATTTATTATTCTCAGCTGCAATACAATACAGAGAACAATACAGCAGGGGATTAAGTAATTACAGCAGGGGATTAAGTCTGACTGCCCAGTCTCAATTAATCCTATTAAAGGCCAAGATAAACATGGACCCATCTGTACTTCATGCTAGAAATAATGTATTTGAAAATGCTAAATTTGCATGCGTAAAAGGGAATATGCATAAATTACAACAAGTAGATAATATGTAACTAATAAACACAAGTGCAGTAAAGTAACACATCTTCATCCAAAACAGACTGTATATAGGCCAAAATTGTGATCTGCTACCATCATATATTTTGTTATACTCCTATAGACTGTAGGGGCACTTTGGTGGGAACTTTCTGCTCAGCGGTGAGGTCACTTGCGGTCAACCGCAGGGCAGAAAGTTCCCACCATTGGTTACAATGGAGCGCATAGGCGCTACATTGTAACACTGCCGCGTGCTGCCTGTCAGTCAGTACAGGAGCACACAGCCGATCAGGAGGGTGCTACAACGTGGCGCTCCCTGATTGGCTGAAGAAACCCACTTAGACAGAAGTCAGAGTGGGTTTCTGGCAGTCGGGGAAAGGGGACCCATGTGCAAACATGGGTCCCCTTTCAGTGCGTGGCTCGGGTGTCCGTTTTTTTATTTTATTCAAGTACGTGGATTACAAATGGATGCTATGAGGAGCCTGGGACCCTGGAGCTGGTGAGTATAATTTATTCAACAGGTACCCCATGGATTCTACTGGAGAAGAGGACCGACCTGCGTGGGGCCATAGGTAAGTATGTATGTATGTTTGTGTGGATGTATGTAATAAATCTTTACTTTCAAGGTGTGTGTGTCTTGTCTTTTTTTGGGTATTTTTTTAGTAGTAGTACTACAGGTACCAGCGGGCCCGTTTTTCCGCCGCATGCTGGTACTTGTGGTTCTCCAAGTACCAGCATGCGGGGGAGGCTTGCTGGGCCTTGTAGTACTGCTACTAAAAACAATATCTTTTCATTTTCACAAAAGGCTATCAGCCCCCCATCCGCAGCCAATTGGATGGGGGGTACAGCCTCGGGCTTCACCCCTGGCCCTTGGGTGGTTGGGGGGGGGACCCCTTGATTGAAGGGGTCCCCACTCCCCCAGGGTACCCCAGCCAGGGGTGACTAGTTGGATATTTGATGCCACGGCCGCAGGGCACTATATAAAAGTGACCCCCGGCTGTGACATTATCTGTCCAGCTAGTGGAGCCCGGTGCTGGTTTTAAAAATACGGGGGACCCCTACTCTTTTTGTTCCCCCGTATTTTTGGAACCAGGACCAGGCGCAGAGCCCGATGCTGGTTGCTTAAATATGGGGGAACCCCTGTCAATTTTTTCCCCATATTTCTGCAACCAGGATCGGCTCAAAGAGCCCGAGGCTGGTTATGCTTAGGAGGGGGGAACCCACGCAATTTTTTTTAACGTTTTACAGTGTTTATTTAAAAAAAAATAAAAAATAAACCCCAGTACGGATCACACAGATCCGGCCGAGATTCATTTTGAAAAAGTCGGCAGTGTTTTGCTAATCACTGCCGTAAAAAACAGGAAAAAAAAACGAATGACATCGACATCGGAAAACCCGAAAAGGCAAAATACGGCAGCTTAGTAAATTAGTCGTAATCAATTCAAAAAGTTGCAATTTTACACTGTCGATGTCATTCGTGATTGAACTTTGACCTTTTTCCGAAAATTACGAATGTTAGTAAATATACCCCTCAGAGTCTAGAAAAGGTGTAAAAAAAATATGAAAACCACTAAGGCAGTAGAACAAACTGTGTTCAGAACTGTCACACATCCTGAGGGGTGCACATGTTAGCTATATGTGAGTCTGACATTTCTCACACTGTCCTCATAGAGAAGCCTGTTTTGCCTCCTTCCACCATTTATGCACCATCTGCACATGTGGGGAGCAGTACAAGTAAAGATGGTGATGGGGACATAATTGAAATTGAGGATGCTTGTGTGGAAGTGGAACAGGATTAGGGGGATATGTTTGTACTACTTCTAGCTGACACTGAGGATGTTGATGATGTGTGTGTAAGTCAGGCACCAGTGGCTGCAGTTCTTGCCCATTATAAAAAGAAAGCCATTGTGATACCTGGGCATAAAACCAAAAAGGCCACCTTATGGGTATGGGATTATTTTCCCCCCAATCCTGACAACATTTGAGAAGGCATCTGCTCCATTTGTGAGGTGAACGTTAGTAAAGGTAAGGATGTTAGCCGTCTAGGCACCTCCTCCATGTTACGTCATATGCCGTGGGTTCATGAAATTTATTTTACAAAATTATAGTGTAACTAACACCCTCGTTATAAACCCCTCATTACTGACCAGAGGTAGTCCTTACAAACAAACTATTTTGTGGAGGCCCAAACAAAGCAAGCACTTCAGCAACAAAAGTGGTAGACCCTGTCGTTGAAGTGCTTGGTTTCTTAAACTGTGCATGTCCTGTTTTTATTTTTCAAATTACATTTTTATTGAGGTTTTAACATGTGTAATAGAAAGGGAAATGGGGGTACAGAAATAAAAGGGAGGGGGGGGAGCACAGCATATTGGTACAGACAGTAATTTGAACATAGCAATACAGCAGCAGACTGGTTCCAATATTCGTATAAGTAAAATCTGTATCACAGCGTCGCAGACAATAGGCAGGCAGTCAAACAAAGAAGTGTAGAGATGTCAATAAGGATAAGCAAAACATCTAATATGATGAGGAACTGGCTGGCGGCCGTAAGCTTAATGCAATAGTTAGTGGGCATGGTCACCTGAGGTTCTATGTGTTCTGTAGTCGCTCCATAGGAACCATTTTATATGTGGGCAGGAGGCTGAAGAGGAGTAAACCGGCACTGCAGTTTCAAACTCAAAATGTGATTGAACCGCATTCTCAATAGACACTAGCGTGGGAATTGTATTCATACGCCAATGGTATGCAAGGAGAATCTTGGTGGCTAATAAGATATGATTCATTATGTATCTGTCATTATTTGGTAGGAGTCCTGTGTAGACATGTAGGGGGGCTAATTTATTTTTCTTTTTTTAAAGATCTGTTTATTTTGTTTTGTTTAAACAAGTAGGGAAAAGGATTACAGACAGCAAAATAGAACATTCAATGGTTGTACAATGATAAATTAAAAGACCAGACATTCATATATATTCAGTGGAAAAGAAATCTATCTAGGAAACAAAACATTAGACCTCATTCAAATGATGGTCTTATAGTACCATGAATAAGATCAAGAAGTAATCCCATAACATCAAGGTAATAGTACACAGAAATGTCTAAACGAGGACATGGGAACATAAAAAGGGGAAAATAAAAATAAGGTGGGAGGGGAGACAGAGAGTGAGCATCGCAGTGTAATTGAGGTAACAAAAGGTAGGCAGTCATGACCAGGCAGCAGGTCAGGACGCGACCAGCGATTAAACATAAACACATCCAAGCCTAGAGCTTACTTAAAACCAATTCTGTGTGAAGTTTCACAGTGGGTCCAGACAGTTGTCTATGTAAATACCAGGAAGTAGTTTGTGCATGTCCTTTTTAATATCCAACATAGGGGTGGGTGGCAGAGTCTAAGGACAACTCCATCTTGCACCACTTTTCATTTCTGCCATGGCTGTAGGGCAATGTTTCATATACTGTGGGGCAGATTTATTAAGGCTGGTGAAGTGATAAAGTAATACCAGCCAATCAGATCCTAACTTCTATGCCACAGGCTGGGTTTGAAAAATGACAGTTAGAAGCTGACTGGCTGTTGCTTTATCACCTTCCATTTTATCACTTCACCAGGCTGCCCCTGTATGTGTTATAAACTTTTATTTATTTAAACGTGTGTGTGTGTGTGTGTGTGTGTGTGTGTGTGTGTGTGTGTGTGTGTGTGTGTGTGTTCCGCTTCTCTGTCGCCTAGTAACCAGCCAGCTCTCTGCAGTCTTTGGCCAGTATTAGTGAAGACAATATTGTGATGTGGTCAAAATTGACTGGAAAGTAATGTTATTAAAGCTAATAATACTCTAGGAACAAAAAAGGGCCAAATTCTGTTATTTTTAACTTTTTATTGTCATTAAAAAAAAAAATTCCAAAACCAGTCACAGCGGTATGGCAAATCCAAAGCCGAACAACGAATCAGAGCCAAATCCAAACATGGCAAAAATGGTCCGGCGCACATCTCTAATGTTGAGCATTATTGATTTGAGGAGTTCATTGCGACCACTGGAACTGTCTATCCATGTCCGTTCGAAGGAGGACTTTGACTGCAAGTGACTGTATTTAACATTTCTCTTACGTCCTAGAGGATGCTGGGGACTCCGTAAGGACCATGGGGTATAGACAGGCTCCGCAGGAGACATGGGCACCACAAAGAACCTTAGATGGGTGTGCACTGGCTCCTCCCTCTATGCCCCTCCTCCAGACCTCAGTTAGATCCTGTGCCCAGAGGAAACTGGGTGCATTACAGGGGAGGGCTCCTGAGTTTCTCTGAAAAATAATTTTGTTAGGTTTTTTATTTTCAGGGAGCACTGCTGGCAACAGGCTCCCTGCATCGTGGGACTGAGGGGAGAGAAGCAGACCTACTTAAATGATAGGCTCTGCTTCTTAGGCTACTGGACGCCATTAGCTCCAGAGGGTCGGAACGTAGGTCTCACCCTCGCCGTTCGTCCCGGAGCCGCGCCGCCGTCCTCCTCACAGAGCCGGAAGATAGAAGCCGGGTGAGTATTAGAAGGCAAAAGACTTCAGATCTTCTCTGAGGTAACGCTGCGCGCCATTGCTCCCACACACAACACACACAGCGAGCACTGATGGGTGCAGGGCGCAGGGGGGGCACCCTGGGCAGCAATATTAAACCTCTAGGGACTGGCTATATATATATATATATATATATATATATATATATATATATATAGCAAACGGCCGGCACTCTCTCCTTAGATATGTATATGCCTGGGTGCCTTCCAGAATGGTTTGGCAACCAAATACAGAGTCACAGATGGTGGCACTCGCAGGACTTATTTCCAAGAATAAACGAGACAGCGGTCAGGAATATTCAATCAACGTTTCGTTAATTTAATAACGTCATCAGGATACAAATAAAGCATAAGACAAACAATATATAGCCACTTACCCCACCTCGTGTGTCCCTGTATGCGCCGTCAGCGGCGGGTCCTGCGACAACACCCACCGGCGCTACGCACTTCCTGTGCGCCCGGCCGCGTCTGGCGGTTGCTAGGGAACGAAAAAACAACAACAACAGTGACAGTATGAGTGAATGTCATGCATCGGAGCTCTAACTTGTACTTCTCCCCTCCTAATGTTAAATAACTAGCATGATATACAGTAGTCCAGATGTGGAAAAGTGTCCGTAACTAAACTACAAGAATTAAATCTGAAAACAAGGATATGCAATCACAATACAATTAAGTACATCTAGTAACACGGGGCAACGTGGGTAAAACAAGCTATTTCTGAGTATTACAGAATGATGCACACTGTTATAATAATATGTAGTCGAAGATGTAATAATTTACAGAAAGCAATTCAAAGGGAGGTGCTCGTTGAGGCCTTTAGGAGTAATCGTACTTAAACGAAAAATCCAGCGGGCCTCTTTCTGCAGCAGAGCCCTGCCCCTATCCCCCCCCACGAAGGTTCTTGGGGACAGTGTCAATGATTTTATATCTCAGGGTTGCGAGACCATGATTAGATGCCTTGAAGTGTCTCGCTACAGGCTGGTTCAACCCACTTTTACCACCCTCCAGTGCCTGTCGAATGGCAGACCTATGCAACGCCATGCGTTCTTTAAATTGTCTTGTGGTTTTCCCCACATATAGGAGACCACACGGGCAGCGAATGATGTATATAACAAAAGTACTGCTACAAGACAAAATATGGCGTATGGCGATACGTTCCCCTGAATGCGGATGGGCGAACGAGTCCCCATACTCCATAAAACTGCAGGTGGTGCAGCCCGTGCAGCGGTAACACCCTGGTTTCCTAGACAGAAAGGTATGTGGGCCACCCATTGGTATGGATGAAACATCATTTTTCACTAGCCAGTCTTTAAAGTTTCTGTTTCTTGTGTAACTTGGTAACAATCTGGTTTTGCTCAGCATCTTCAGATCCGGATCCGAAGTTACAATTGGCCACAGGTTTTTAGCGGCCTTCGTAATCAATGGACTGGCAGTGTTGTATTGCTGGACAAATGGGATAATGTCCCTACCGGTGGCTTTCTTCTTAGACTTCGTTGAAATCAGGGTGTGTGGTCGTGGAATTTCCAGGACCCTCTTCTTGGCCTCTAATAAATCATCGAGATTGTACCCTCTAATCAAGAATTGGCGGATCATCATGTCGATCTCCTTTGTGGTATTAGCAGGATCATCTGAGATCCTGTGTATCCGCAGGAACTGCGAAAATGGGAGTCCCTTCTTCGTGGAGGCAGGATGTTGGCTGCTCGCATGCAGAATGGTGTTGCGGTCGGTGCTCTTCTTAAATAGTGAGGTGTGTAAATGACCTTCTTTCACGGAAATCTGCACGTCCAGATAGTTCACGTGTTGTGTACTAGTACAATAGGTGAACTTGATCGTGTTATCCATGGCATTGACCCTTGTCATCAGGTCACTGAACTCGGATTATGTTCCTAACCAGATCAGGAACAGATCGTCGATGTAGCACACAAAGAAAAAAAATTTTTCCGCAACATCTGTGTCATCAAAAAATGCCTGTTGTTCTACTCCAAACATATAGCTGTTGGCGAATGCCGGGGCCACACAGGACCCCATCGCACAGCCTTGTCGCTGGACATACCAGCGAGAATCAAATAAGAAATAATTTCTTTTTAGGGTGAGTTCCAGCAGTTTAATGAAGAATGACAATTCGGGCCCAGTGTATAAAGGACTAGTAGACAAAAGCGTAGCTACAGCTGCTAAACCTTCCGCATGCGGTATGTTGGTGTATAGACTCACTATATCCAAAGTGCAAAGAAGTGCATTTGGTGGAAGGGCAGGTAAGCTCTGTAACCGTATTATCAATGAGGTGGTATCCTTTAAATAGGTTTTTTGAGATTGGACTACAGGTTGGAGGTAAACATCAAGGTATTGAGACACTTTATAGTAAATTGATTGCCTGGCTGCTATGATTGGGCGGCCAAGGGGGACAGTAGGATTTTTGTGTATTTTAGGCAACGTATAAAGCACCGGTGCCACAGGGTGCTGCTGTATCAGAGTCTTCTTTGTTGCAGCAGTGATAATGCCATTACCTGTCGCCTCTTCCAATACTGATTTCAGCTCTGTTTCAAACCTTGGGGTAGGATCGGTCGTTAATTCTAGATACACTTGGGGGTCTTCTAGTTGTCGGTATATCTCTTGTTTGTATTGTGATAAGTCCTGAATGACAATCCCGCCCCCCTTATCTGCGGGGCGTATGACTATACTCTTGTCTTGACTGAGGGTTTTCAATATGTCCCACTCAGCCTTGGACATGTTAGAGTGACCCGACTTGAAAGACTGAGTTGAACTCATGACTTGTTTGTCTAATGACCGATTAAAACATCTAAGGGAAGTGTTCATACTGACAGGATCAAAGCTTGATGCACCTTTGATTTTAATCAGTGGATTAACGGTCTGCGTGTCAGCTGATTCCGTATCCCCAAAGTGTTCCCGTAGCCTCAATTTTCTGTTAAACCTGAATGCGTCAAGTTTCCACTGGAATTCATTAAACTGGCATGATGGTACAAAGGAAAGTCCTCTATTGAGTAGTTTTATTTCATCTGGAGATAAATTCCTGCTGGAGAGATTGAAAACTATTTCTTCTTTGCAGCCTTGTTCTTTCGCTTTGAGGATCCTTTGCCACTGTCCTCCTCTTCGGGTAAACGGTCTCCTCTTGTTTCCCGCTGTGCGCGGGTACTGACCCCTAAAGGGGGTTTACCTGAGGTGGATCTGCTGTTTATCTCGGTATCACTTTGTGAAGACTGCCCGCCGCTGGATGTTTCGGTATCTCCCGCAAATCTCCTAAACTTCCTTTGTCGTGGATTGTACGTCCGTTTATAGCTAGGATTTAATGCCCAGGGGTAGACTCTTCCTTCGGCATAATCCTTCTGTACCAGGCCAAGCTTGTTCCGTTTAAACTTTACCAGGTCTCTCCGGTAATTCTCTACTTGAGTTGCTAATTTGCCAAGCCAGTCCGCACCCTGCTCCAATTGTAACGTAGGAAGATGTTTAATTTCAAATTCTTCCTTTTTCTTCTTAATCTCTTTCAGCTCTCTAGCTGACTCCGCTATTACCAGTAGGATCAGGTCCAGACTGCACTTGTTCAGAATGGCTGCCCACTTGCGGCAGAACTCCGCGTTGTATTTGCCTATAGTGGGGGAATTTCTGATTCGAAAACCCCTGGGGATCTGGCCACTGCGGTGATAATCCGAGAGTGTTACCCCATGTAGGTAAAAATCGATTTCCTTTTTTGACAACCTCAATAGTTGCACATACAGTTGTTCCGCTGATTCACCCCCTTCTGATTGCTCAAAATGTTCTTTGAACCGGATGGTGTCCGCATCCACATCAGAAAAGCTCAGAGTTTCTCCCACGGGTAGAGCAATATTTCTGATGCCAGAATTCTCTTGCATACTCAAAACATAAGACGTTTAAAAACCGGAATAAGGTATTCAGGTAAAAAGCAGCTGATGATATATATTTCCAAAAATGCTTGGTGATGCCTTGCCAAAAGGTATTGGGAGGACACTGTCAGTCCCAAAGAACGTCCTGTGATAGTCCCATACGAAATCTCTATATAGCAAACGGCCGGCACTCTCTCCTTAGATATGTATATGCCTGGGTGCCTTCCAGAATGGTTTGGCAACCAAATACAGAGTCACAGATGGTGGCACTCGCAGGACTTATTTCCAAGAATAAACGACACAGCGGTCAGGAATATTCAATCAACGTTTCGTTAATTTAATAACGTCATCAGGATACAAATAAAGCATAAGACAAACAATATATAGCCACTTACCCCACCTCGTGTGTCCCTGTATGCGCCGTCAGCGGCGGGTCCTGCGACAACACCCACCGGCGCTACGCACTTCCTGTGCGCCCGGCCGCGTCTGGCGGTTGCTAGGGAACGAAAAAACAACAACAACAGTGACAGTATGAGTGAATGTCATGCATCGGAGCTCTAACTTGTACTTCTCCCCTCCTAATGTTAAATAACTAGCATGATATACAGTAGTCCAGATGTGGAAAAGTGTCCGTAACTAAACTACAAGAATTAAATCTGAAAACAAGGATATGCAATCACAATACAATTAAGTACATCTAGTAACACGGGGCAACGTGTAATACTCAGAAATAGCTTGTTTTACCCACGTTGCCCCGTGTTACTAAGGGGTTACTTACCCCTTGCTAAGACCGGCAATAGCTTTGGCTTGGGTTTGTAGCGCTGCAGCAGCTTGGACTGATACCTTGTCAGCTGACATTGATACCCTAGATAGGGATACCATTTTATTGACCTTAGGTCACATAAAAGACGCAGTCTTATATATGAGAGACGCTCAGAGAGACGTTGGTCTGCTAGGTTCGAGAGCCAACGCCATGGCGATTTCGGCTAGGCGAGCCCTGTGGACCCGCCAATGGACGGGTGATGCCGACTCAAAGAAACATATGGAAGTTTTACCTTACAAAGGTGAGGATTTATTTGGGGAAGGTCTCGCAGCCCTGGTTTCCACAGCTAGCGTGGGTAAATCTACCTTTTTACCTTGTTTCTCCACAGCAAAAGAAAACGCTGCAATATCAGATGCAGTCCTTTAGGTCGCATAAGTCCAGAAGAGGTCGGGGCTCTTCCTTCCTCGCCAGAGGTAAGGGTAGAGGGAAAAAACTGCCGGCTATGGCTAGTTCCCAGGAGCAGAAGTCCTCCCCAGCTTTTACTAAATCCACCGCATGACGCTGGGGCTCCACTGAGGGAGTCCGCGCCAGTGGGGGCACGTCTTCGACTCTTCAGCCACGTCTGGGTTCAGTCAGACGTGGATCCTTGGGCAATGGAAATTGTATCCCAGGGTTACAAGCTGGAATTCGAAGACGTGCCTCCTCGCCGATTTTTCAAATCGGCTTAACCAGCTTCTCCCCCAGAAAGGGAGATAGTTTTAGCTGCAATTCAAAAACTGTGTCAATAACAAGTGGTTGTCGAGGTTCCCCTAGTTCAACAGGGGAAGGGGTACTATTCAACCCTATTTGTGTCCCGAAACCGGATGGCTCGGTCAGACCCATTCTAAATTTCAAATCCCTAAACCTGTACTTAAAAAAGTTCAAATTCAAGATGGAATCGCTCTGGGCGGTTATCTCCAGCTTGGAAGGGGGTGATTTTATGGTGTCACTAGACATAAAGGATGCATACCTTCATGTCCCCATATATCCCCCTCATCAGGCATACCTGAGATTCGCTGTACAGGACTGTCATTACCAGTTTCAGACGTTGCCGTTTGGGCTTTCCACGGCCCCGAGGATTTTCACCAAGGTAATGGCGGAAATGATGGTGCTCCTGCGCCGGCAGGGAGTCACAATTATCCCGTACTTGGACGATGTCCTGATAAAAGCGAGATCGAAAGATCAGTTGCTGGAAAGCGTGTCGCTCTCCCTGAGACTGCTGCAGCAACATGGCTGGATTCTAAATCTACCAAAGTCACTGTTGGTTCAAACGACTCAGCTATCTTTCTTAGGCATGATTCTGGACACGGAACAAAAGAGGGTTTTTCTCCCAATGGAAAAAGCCCAGGAACTCCAGAACATGGTCAGAGACCTGTTAAAACCGAAAAGAGTGTCGAGTACTGGGGAAAATGGTGGCGACCTACGAGGCCGTCCCCTTCGGCAGGTTTCATGCGAGGACGTTTCAGTGGGACCTTCTGGACAAGTGGTCCGGGTCCCATCTTCACATTCATCAGAAGATAAGCTTGTCCCCCAGGGCCAGGGTGTCTCTCCTAGAAGGAATTGGCTTCTCTCCCAGAAGTCCAGACTTTTGTAAAGGGAGTGCTGCACATACAGCCTCCTTTTGTGCCCCCAGTGGCACCATGGGACCTTAACGTGGTGTTACAGTTCCTAAAATCTCACTGGTTTGAGCCCCTTCAAACAGTGGAATTAAAATTTCTCACTTGGAAGGTGGTCATGTTGTTGGCCTTGGCTTCTGCAAGGCGGGTGTCTGAATTGGCGGCTTTGTCTCACAAAAGCCCTTATCTGATTTTCCATGTGGATAGAGCAGAGTTGAGGACTTGTCCTCAATTTTTGCCTAAGGTGGTTTCATATGAACCAACCTATTGTGGTGCCGGTGGCTACGAGTGACTTGGAGGATTCCAAGTCCCTGGATGTAGTCAGGGCCTTAAAAATGTACGTAGCCAGGACGGCTCGGGTTAGGAAAACAGAGGCACTGTTTGTCCTGTATGCAGCAAACAAGGTTGGCGCTCCTGCTTCTAAGCAGACTATTGCTCGCTGGATATATAACACGATTCAGCAGGCTCATTCTACGGCTGGATTGCCGTTACCAAATTCGGTAAAGGCCCATTCCACTAGGAAGGTGGGCTCTTCTTGGGCGGCTGCCCGAGGCGTCTCGGCATTACAACTTTGCCAAGCGGCGACTTGGTCGGGTTCAAACACTTTTGCAAAATTCTACAAGTTTGATACCCTGGCTGATGAGGACCTCATGTTTGCTCAATCGGTGCTGCAGAGTCATCCGCACTCTCCCGCCCGGTCTGGAGCTTTGGTATAATTCCCATGGTCCTTACGGAGTCCCCAGCATGCTCTAGGACGTAATAGAAAATAAGATTTTAAACCTACCGGTAAATCTTTTTCTCCTAGTCCGTAGAAGACGCTGGGCACCCGTCCCAGTGCGGACATATTTCTGCAAGACTTGTATATAGTTATTGCTTACATAAGGGTTATGTTACAGTTTTGATCAGTCTCGGGCTGATGCTGTTTTGTTTCATACTGTTAACTGGTTGCGTATATTCCAGGTTATACGGTGTGGATGGTGTGGGCTGGTATGAATCTTGCCCTTAGATCAGGCATGTCCAAACTGCGGCCCTCCAGCTGTTGTGAAACTACATATCCTAGCATGCCCTGACACAGTTTTGCTGTCAGAGAATGCTAAAGCTGTGTCAGGGCATGCTGGGATGTGTAGTTTCTCAACAGCTGGAGGGCCGCAGTTTGGACATGCCTGCCTTAGATTAACAAAAATCCTTTCCTCGTACTGTCCGTCTCCTCTGGGCACAGTTTCTCTAACTGAGGTCTGGAGGAGGGGCATAGAGGGAGGAGCCAGTGCACACCCATCTAAGGTTCTTTGTGGTGCCCATGTCTCCTGCGGAGCCCGTCTATACCCCATGGTCCTTACGGAGTCCCCAGCATCCTCTACGGACTAGGAGAAAAAGATTTACCGGTAGGTTTAAAATCTTATTTTCTCACATATATATTTTTTTAGCATCTATAACATCTGACTGTGTTGAGACATAACCAAATGCTGTAATTACACCACCTTGCTTCTCAATTTAGGGAGATGTACTATACTTTAGTGATAGTGTGCTTGATTATTTGTTTTACTTGTGTATGCTTGATGCTATGATGGAATAACAAAAAAAACTTCTGTTGGTCGCCAGATTACTAGCTTTTTGGCCAGTTTCATCACAAGTATAAAGAGCGCTGTTCAAAATGATAGCGGTTCGGTGGGCCGCACCCCACCATGTACACATTTCATGTAGTGTCACAATATGTTGTTCTACAGTCCCTGTATGCACACCTGGCTTTTAATGGGAAACACCTATTTGCAGTCACACAAGGGGCACTTCAGCTGCTAACACACCTGGTTGAAGTGTAACTAATCTATTGCAGGAAAACTGCTTTCTGTGCCAAAACTAGGAATTACTATGGTAAATTCCGCATGCTGTGATATTGTGGCTTGAAAAACAGTGTTTTGAAATGCCTCTGTGACATCATATTGTACCATTATTGTATAAGGGCTCTGTACTTTTCATATATGCTGGAAGCGACCATACAGTTATGGTTTTTATTTATTTAGTTATTTATTAACAGTTTCTTGTATAGCGTAGCATACAATTGGAAAACAACAATGATAAAACAAAACTGGGTAATAACAAACAGTCACAGAGGTAGGAAGGGCCTCCTCACAAGCTTACAATCCATTGAATTTCTGTTTGCCTCTAGTACACCACTGGCGTCTGCAACCCCAAACTAGTTTGTAATATAGATGCTTCAGGAGATGTCTAAATCAGTTGATAACAGTGACACCTGCGCAGTTGTCAGATTGGGCCACCAAGACCGGTATTTCCTATTCAGTTTTATTTATCACAGTGAGTATGTATACCAAGGCCTAATGCAGATGTTTCCTCAGTCAACTCTTCATTACCATGAGGATCAGGGGCAGTGGATATGTTTTGCTAGGATGGCACAGTACAGATCTCGGAATCCGGTCTCTAGGTCGACATGTTCTAGATCAAAAGGTCGACATGAGTTTTTCACAAATTTTTTTCTTTTTTTGAACTTTTTCATACTTAACGATCCACACGGACTTCGATTGGGAATAGTAACCTCCAGCAACCACAGTAATTCTAAAGATACAGAAAATATAGCAAACCTCACTGGGAAGATTGTGCATTTCTGATCTGTCAGGTACACTATGCTCATTCGATGATCTCAACACCAGGGCCAACGATTGTTCCAAAACCAGGCAGATTAAGTGCTTGGATCTGACCTGCTGTACGACATTTCTCTGAAGCTTCGAGCCAATAGTGCACAGTTTTGTAGTGTATGTACAGTAAATATCTGATCTGTCCAACATTTCTGCAAATATTTCATTTAAAAACGTCATCTTTGTGATGATCTTAGGACATACAATCGCTCGGATCGGAACAATAAATCACAAATGTGTACACTCATAATAGTATGTTCTCAGGATCATTTCGTCAGCCAGAAAATGATAAATATAGTCAGTTCATGAGTAAAATTATTCAGGTGTGTGCCTAGTATTAGTGGTAGCTCTGTGCTAGTCGGGACTGTGGATTTGGAGAAAATCAAAAGGTCAAAAAAGACAACAACAAACAAAAAAAGAGCAGGTCGTGAAAAACCAACAGGACAGGGAGAAGGGGGAGTAGTAGAGAAAAAGGAAAAAGAAAGATGGTCGGGGATGGCACAAAGATGAGATGGGTTGACGATAAGGAGTACAATGTGTGATACCCGGGACTTAGGACCCATGACTTTAATAAAAAAAAGAAAGAAAGGGTATCACTATAGAATATTGGCCAGCTGTAGGGCTCAATACAATAGGGAGCAGCGCGCTGGGGAAAGTAACTGGAGGTCATCTGGACCCAGGAGAGAAAGCTGATGTGGACGGTTGTGTCCCCGCGCTGCTGGCGGGACACATACGGGGAAGAGCGGCGAGGAGATAAAAAGGGAGAGAAACGAGAACAACGGTTGTTCTCTCTCTGACGCAGCTGGTGAGGATGCCTAGAGCGGGATTCTCATCCGAGACTTACCGAGGCTGAGGTGAACAGGATCCGGCAGCGCCGAGCAGAGTGGTGGGTGCCGAGGCGGCCACAGTCGGGACAGCGGTGCCGCGGAGAGGACGGAAGGCCAGTATAATCGTGAGTGACGGGCTTCATGAGGAGGTGATCTAGAGGAGGTCCGCCCAGAGGGAGGATCAGTCGGGTGAGTGATTGCCAGTTGCCCAGTATCATATAAGGGAGAGTAAAAGATCCACCTCAGTCAGGGAGGGAGAACAGTCGAGGACTGCCCTGCAGGGCGTAATCTCCCGTCCTACACACCCAGCAACTGTTCAGCAGTGACAGCGCAACTCAGAGAGATAATAGTTTATGAGATATCCTCAACACACCGTTACTCCATACAGAGATAAAGGTTAACCAAGGCACCGATCTTCCACATCTCGAAGTAATAGTAAAGTGAATCGGGACACTATTAATACTATAAGTTTGTGTCTATCAATTCCCCTATGACATTATTCTCCTCACATAGCCTCTTTTATGAGCCTCGGAGGTGAGATTTGGATCGGTCAATTTAGTTTGCCCTCGAACTCATTAGCGGCACCGAGCATAATAGGGACAGTATACAGCGATAGCCATACCTGCAGTCGACAGGACGGAATAGAGTGAAGGTACTTAAATCCACGAACAGTCTCTAGCTGATACACTTTTTGACACACAGGCTAGGAAGAAAGGCTTCCCATGTAGAGTAGCCACAGTCGCCATTTAGTCAACCGCAACTAAGCTGGATAGGTTGTGACAATTATCTTTCCAGTGAATTACAAATCAAATACAGGTTTCAGTGAAAGGAATTGATTATTAGCCTGGATATTTAAGAGAGACCGACTGGAAAAGCAACAGGGAGTGACTATTACCGAGGATACTCTATTATTAAATAGACTATTTTATGTGCACCAACGAGAGAGCGCTCAGATGAACTGGGGTAGACTTACGGGTATACTATGGGTTGTACGGAAAAACAGTGTAACATGTCAGCGTGGTATTAAGGTATACATGTGTAAGTTGTAATAATATAATAGTTGAATGTGTAGGGAACTAACCTTATCTAGACCATTGCAGTGTCCGGAGTGTAGAAGACAACGGTGTTCTCGGATCCAGTTCAATAAATGATTTGTTTTAATGTGATTGTCGTCTAGTAGTATAGTGTATAAATTTAATCGTGACTGTGCTACACCCACACTCCAACGGAAAGATAGCTCCGAAGAATACTTCGGTTAAGATTCAACACCAAAAGGAACTCGTGTTCAGGGACAGAATAAACTTGCAGAGAGAGAGAAAGAGGAAAAGAAATAGAAGGTAAATCTAACACGCTTGTAAAACTTATCCGATACTTACCTCAAGAGAAACACAATCTAACCAATTGACAAACATTCTTTAACACCACACGTTTATCACAAATGGCTCACAAAAAGAACAAACATTCAGGTGTCATACACTGTAGAAGAGGGGTGTGTTATAGAAGATCTACAGTTAGGTAGACAGGCAATAGGTCAAACCCATATGGTCGACATGCATTAAGTCAGCTGGGTCAGAAGGTTGACATGGAAATGGTCAATACAAAAAAGGTTGATACAGGCTTTTTTTTTTTTGGGGGGGGGGGGGTGTCATTTTCTATGTTTCATCATATGTGACCACAATTAGTGCAAACGTGTACCCTCGCAGGTTTGCTTTGCTCGCCACATTTCATGGAAGATGCCTCGCTGCCACAGACTACTATTCCCAATCGTCCACGTGGATGGTAAATAGAGCAAAAGTTGAAAAATATGTGCCCCCCCCAAAAAAAAACCTTTTTTTAAAAGAAACTTTTGTTCCTGTTGACCTTTTGTACCTGTTGACATTAATCACTGTCTACCTTTTACCTGTTCACTTTTTGACCCTGTCTACCTCTGCATGTCGACACTATGTGATGTTGACCTATTATTATTATTATTATTATTATTATTATCATCCTTTATTTATATGGCGCCACAAGGGTTCCGCAGCGCCCAATTACAGAGTACATAAATAATTGTCTATCTAGACACTGTAGATCTAGCCTCTGAATACCCTAGAAGAGAGAAAAGTAGGATGCTATACAAGAAGCCATAAATCAAGGGTCAGAGGGAGGAGACAGAGGTCATCTGAGGGCCTGATAGGGACAGAGGCAAAGGAGTAGTTGAAATAATAGGCTCAATAGGAAACAGTGTCTTTAAAAACAAGCCAGCGAGACCATGTGCCTAGGCACTGCTTATAGGTAATTCCTCTATAACTTGTGGCGAGCAAAGTTAGCCACCGGGCCTGAAGCGATGCGAGTGGACTCGCTGTCTCACAGCTGATATTCCGGCTAATGGGATGCCACTGTCGAGATGTATCCCGCCAGCTGGGATTACATATGTATTCCCTTAAGGGACGATATATGAAGCATATTTACAATGACTTATAGGAAAATACTGATGTTATGAAGTACAAGTATGGGTCTATTTTATGGAATTATTCTCTAATATCTAAGGAGCCCCAACCATCAGGCTGCTTGGTGATGATGTTAAACACTGAGGGGCGTATTTATTATTATTATTATTTTATTATGATGAAGTGATAAAGTGGAAGGTGATAAAGTACCAGCCAGTCAGCTCCTAACTGTCATTTCTCAAACCCAGCCTGTAACATGGCAGTTAGAAGCCTTTTGGCTGGTACTTTATCACCTTCCGCTTTAACACTTCACCAGGCTTAATAAATCTGCCCCTGAGCACCTTTCCTACAGACACTGGTAGTCATTTAGACTTTTGCGTCGAGCTGCGCAGTTTGCCAGTGGCGGCAAGCTGTGCATGCGCAGCAGCCACACTGCGGCTGCTTGCTCGGACACTCATTGCGGTAGCATCCCCAATAGATGCAACCGCAATGTGATTGACAGCAGCAGGCATTTTCGGGCGGCGGCGTGGCATTGGGGGGGGGCGCAATGCACCAGCCAAACAGCTCCTGACTGTAATTTTTCAAACCCGTAATGATTGGCTAGTGCGTTATCAACTTCCACTTATCACTTCATTATCACTGTTTTATCACTACTCCAGGCTTATTACATCTGCCCATAATGGTTTTTACGCTTATTTTCAACATTTGTCTACGTGGACATGTTTGTTATTTCTATTACATGATAATACAGTTAGGTTTTTATGAGGGACTGTTAGCATTCCTAAAGCAATGTGTTATCTGTAAAGTTAAATCCTAATAGGCACATTTTAGTTTTGCATTCTGGATGTGTTTATTGGCTGATGGATCTAATCTGGCCAGTTAAAAGCCTCTGGCAGTACAATGAAATGCTGCACTTCCCTCCCACAGCAGTCATTAAGTATAGTAGGCAGCTAGTCGCTGACTAGCCAGACACAAATCCTACTTGTAAATCACTCTGAACTCGGCAAGTTATCTGGAACACAAACATGGATCATTTTTATCCAGAGTAGTAATATTTTGATGATACTCTTTCACAGATTTAGAATAACCCCTATTCATGCCCAGAACGTTTCCTTTAAGATTCCTGAGTAACTGAGAGCTTTTATAGCCCAGTCCTACTCCATCAGCTATAGACCAGAGGGTAGTATTATTATTAACAGTTTCTTATATAGCGCAGCAAGTTCCGTTGCGCTTTACAATTGGAAATAACAGAACTGGGTAATAACAATCATAGAGGTAGGAAGGCCCTTCTCGCAAGCTTACAATCGACAGGGAAATAGGCATGGATACACAAGGATAGGTGCTATCTATTGCATAGTTGTCCCCCAGATTGCAAAGGTTCTTGGTGGGCTGTATGATATGGTCATACACCAATGATGAACCGGGGTCGAGAGGAAGGATGAGAAGGCATGTGAGGATATGTGTGGACTGTGCAGAGTGGAAGCAATTTGATAGGAAGGTTTATGAAAGTTATGTGGGCGGTTCCGGAATATGATAAGCTTGCCTGAAGAGGTGAGTTTTCAGGGAACGCTTGAAGGTTTGGCGACTAGAGGAGAGTCTTATTATACGTGGTAGGGCATTCCACAGAGTGGGTGCAGCCCGATGAAAGTCCTGCAATCGTGAGTGGGAGCGAGTAATGAGTGTGGATGAGAGATGCAGATCTTGTGAAGAGCGAAGAGGTCGGGTTGGGAGATATTTTGTGATAAGCGAAGTGATGTACGTTAGTGTAGTTTGGTTAATGGCCTTGTGTGTGAGTAAAAGTATTTTATATTGAATGCGGTAGAGTACAGGTAACCAATGGAGGGACTGACAGAGTGGATCTGCAGACGATGAACGTCTAGCGAGGAAGATTAGCCTCGTAGCTGCATTCAGAATGGATTGTAGTGGTGAGAGTCTCGTATTGGGAAGATCAGTTAGGAGACTATTGCAATAATCAATGCGGGAGATAATGAGAGCATGGATTACAGTTTTAGCAGTGTCTTGTGTAAGGTATGGTCGTATTTTGGATATTTTTTTTGATGCATGTAACATAATTTTGAGACAGATTGAATGTGGGGAACAAAGGACAGATCAGAGTCAAGGATGACACCTACAGTAGGCAGCGAGCTTGTAGGGTAGATTGTCGAGTTTTCTACAGTGAAAGAGATATCAGGTTGGTACCTACTATTGGCCGGTGGAAATATAATTTAACTCTGTTTTTGAAATATTAAGTTTAAGGTGGCGAGATGTAATCTAAGATGAAATGGCAGAAAGGCATTCAGTGACACGGCCCAGTACAGATAGGGACAAATCAGGGAAGGATAGGTAGATTTGAGTATCATCTGCGTACAGATGATACTGCAATCCAAAAGAGCTGATTAGTTTACCAAGAGATGAGGTATAGATAGAGAAAAGCAGAGGACCCAAGACTGAGCCTTGCGGTACTCCAACTGAAAGAGGTAGCAAAGAGGAGGTATATTCAGAGAAGTGAACACTGAAGGAGCGATTAGATAAGTAGGATAGGACCCAAGAAAGGGGTGTGTCTTTAAGACCTAGGGATTGTAGTGTTTGTATGAGAAGAGAGTAATCAACAGTGTCAAAGGTAGCAGATAGATCTAGAAGAATAAGTAATTGGAATGCACAAATAAGTAGTGATTCTGGCTTTTATCTGGGCATGCGTAATGACCCGTGGTTACAATATATACGGTATCCAGTTACATGGTCGACAGTAACCATGTCATCATAATCAGAATGTCTACATGTTCAAACTGTTTACATTTCAGAATGGTAAGGGTCACTCTGCGGGGAGAGGTTAGGGATAGGGCTATACTTACCGAAATTCTAGCATATTACTTTACTCTGTCGGAATTATGGACATGATGACGAGAAGTGGTTATTGATGACATGAAAATAGTAATAGGCACCATGCGTGGTACTGTTGGCTCAGGCTAAGTCCTCTATAGATTTCCCTGGGTGGCCATGCCATTGTATTACTAATACAGATGTCTGCCGAATGTCTCTGACATTGTGATTGACTAAAAAAGCCTTTTGCAAACCATGGGGTTGATGCATCAAACAGTGAACAGAGTGGAGAAGTTGACCAGTGAAGGTTTGCCCATAGTAACAAATGAGCTTATACATACCATTTTATAGAATGTACTTGATAAATGCCAAGTCAAAGATGATTGGTTGCTATAGGCAACTTGTCCACTGGTCCACTTCTCCTCTCCTCACTGCTTCATATATTATTATTATTATTACATTTTATTTATTTGGCACAACAAGTGGTTCTCAGCACCGTACATACATTAATCCCTATGATTGATAATGGTGATGAAGAATTGGCAGTTCATTTTAAAACATCATGGTACAGTAGGTTGGTATAATGCAGAAAAAATCTTGATGTGCTAGTTTCTAGGTAAATTAAAGATTTAGATTTCTCATACGTCCTATAGACGGGATCCACAGGAGGCATGGGCACTTTAAGACTTTCAAAGGGGTGTGAACTGAATCCTCCCTTTATGCCCCTCCTCCAGACTCCAGTTTAAAATCTGTGCCCAGGCAGACTGGATGCACACTGAGGAGCTCTACTGAGTTTCTCTAAAAATACTTTATGTTAGGTTTTTTATGTTCAGGGAGTACTGCTGGCAACAGTCTCCCTGCTTCGTGGGACTTAGGGGAGAGAAGTCAGACCTACTTCTGTGAGTTTAAAGGCTCTGCTTCTTTGGCTACAGGACACCATTAGCTCCTGAGGGTCTGATCGCTAGGTACGCCTAGATGCTCGTTCCCAGAGCCCGCCGTCACCCCCCTTGCAGAGCCAGAAGTCAGAAGACAGGTGAGTAGAAGATCAGAAGACTTCAGTGACGGCTTTGAGGTACCGCACAGCGGCCGTGCTGCGCGCCATGCTCCCACACACAGCGGCACTACAGGGGGCAGGGCGCGAGGGGGGGCGCCCTGGGCAGCATTTTAGCCTCAAATAACTACCTGGCAAGAGCGGACTAAGTGCCAGGGCACTGTCCGGACCCCCGCCAGTATAAAAAACTTTTAAAAAAGAGCGGGTCTGAAGCGCGCCATTACGGGGGCGGGGCTTAGCCCTCACAGCACACATCCCGGCGCCATTTTCTCTACACAAGGCTGCAGAGACGCTGGTCCTTCCTCACACTGCTGTACAAGTAACAGGGTGCAAAACGGGGGGGGGGGGGGTCACAGTGATTTTGATGCATTATATGTGACTTATAAAAGCGCTGCAGGTCTGGGACATTTTCGGTAGTGTTTTCAGACCGGGTTTGGGAGCTGGGGTGTGAGCTGGCAATATCTCCCTCTGTGTCTCTCTAACAGGCTTTACTGTGGGGCTGTCCCCTATAGGCCCAGTGTATCTGCGTGTGGTAGGTGCACATGTGTCTGCATGTCTGAGGCGGAGTGCTCTTCCCAGTAGGAGACTTAGGGACACAAACGGCTGTGGGAGTGACCCTGTCGGCACCGCCGACACCCGATTGGGTGAATGTTTTGAATGCAAATGTGGCTCTGATAAATAAAAGATTGGATAAATCTGAGTCTCAGAACCAAGCTTGGAAGAACTCCGTAGAAGATGTGTTGTTTCAAGACCGGACCCCCTCGGTTTCACAAAAATGTTCATTTGCCCAGCTGGCAGACACGGATACCGACACGGACACTGACTCAAGTGTCGACTATAGTGATGCCAGATTAAATCCAAAACTGGCAAAGAGCATTCAGTACATGGTTGTGGCTATAAAAGATGTATTACATATCATTGAGGACCCTACTGTTCCTGATACTAGGGTCTGTATGTATAAAAGGAAGAAACCTGAGGTAACATTTCCTCCCTCTCATGAACTGAACACGCTTTGTGAAAAGGTTTGGGAAAGTCCTGGCAAAAAGTTTCAGATTCCCAAAAGGATTGTAGTGGCGTATCCGTTTCCCTCTGGGGATAGGGAAAAATGGGAGTCACCCCCCATTGTGGACAAAGCTCTGTCACGGCTATCCAAAAAGGTGGCTCTCCCGTCCCCTGACACGGCAGCCCTAAAGGACCCTGCGGATCGTAGACAGGAAAATACATTGAAATCCATTTATGTCAACACGGGTACGCTACTCAGACCAGCCATTGCATCTGCGTGGGTGAGTAGTGCTATCGAAAAATGGGCAGATAACTTGTCATCTGAAATGGATACCCTGGATAGGGATAGCATTCTTTTGACACTAGATCATATCAGGGACGCTGCAGTCTACCTAAAGCAAGCTGCGAGAGATATTGGCCTCTTGGGATCTCGGGCCAATGCCATGGCAGTCTCAGCTAGGAGAGCATTGTGGATTTATCAATGGAATGCTGATGCTGACTCTAAGAAAGCTATGGAGTCTCTACGGTATAAAGGTGGTGTGTTGTTTGGTGACGGCCTCGCTGATTTGTTATCTACGGTTACCGTGGGTAAGTCATCGTTTTTACCTTATGTGCCTGCACCACAAAAGAAAGCACACCACTATCAGATGCAGTCATTTCGGCCCAATAAATACAGAAAGGGCCGAGGGTCTTCCTTCCTTGCTACTAGAGGAAAGGGAAAAGGTAAACGATCACCGGCCGTGGCCGGTTCCCAGGAGCAGAAGTCCTCCCCGGCTTCTGCCAAGGCCACCGCATGACGCTGGGGCTCCTCTGCGGGAGTCCGCACCGGTGGGGGCATGTCTCAGGCTCTTCAGTCAGTTCTGGGCTCGTTCGGCCCTGGACCCATGGGTTTTAGAAATAGTGTCCCAAGGGTACAAACTGGAGTTTCAAGACGTCCCCTCTCAACGATTTTTCAAATCAGCATTACCAGCTTTTCTTCCAGACAGGGAGGTGGTATGCGCCGCAATACAATTGTGTCACAATCAAGTCATTGTCAGAGTTCCCCCGTCACAACAGGGAGAAGGCTTTTATTCGAGCCTGTTCATGGTCCCAAAGCCAGACGGCTCAGTCAGACCAATCCTGAACCTCAAATCCCTCAATTTCTACCTAAAAAAATTCAAATTCAAGATGGAATCTCTCCGGGCAGTGATCTCCATTCTGGAGGAGGGGGATTTTATGGTGTCGGTAGACATAAAGGATGCCTACTTGCATGTTCCCATTTATCCACCACATCAAGCTTACCTGAGGTTTGCAGTTCGGGATTGTTATTACCAATTTCAGACGTTGCTATTTGGTCTGTCCACGGCTCCGAGGGTTTTCACCAAAGTAATGGCCGAAATGATGGTTCTCCTACGCAAGCAAGGAGTCATGATTATCCCGTACTTAGCCGATCTCCTGATAAAGGCGAGATCCAGGGACCAATTGATGCAGAACATTACGCTCTCCCTGACAATTCTGCAGCAGCATGGTTGGCTCCTAAACTTGCCAAAATCACAGTTGGTTCCGACGAGACGGCTGTCGTTTTTGGGAATGATTCTTGTACACAGAATTACAGAGAGTCTTTCTTCCAGTGGAAAAGGCTCTGGAAATTCAGTACCTGGTCAAACAAATGCTGAAACCAGCAAGAGGATCGATCCATCAATGCACTCGGTTGCTGGGAAAGATGGTGGCGGCCTACGAGGCCATTCAGTTTGGCAGATTCCATGCCAGAGTGTTTCAGTGGGACTTGTTGGACAAGTGGTCCGGGTCCCATCTGCACATGCACCGAAGGATAACCCTGTCTTCCAAGACTAGAATCTCACTCCTGTGGTGGCTGCACAGCTCTCACCTCCTAGAGGGACGCAGGTTCGGGATCCAGGACTGGATCTTAGTGACCACGGATGCGAGTCTCCGAGGCTGGAGAGCAGTCACGCAGGGGGAAAGCTTCCAGGGAAGATGGTCAAGCCAGGAAATGTGTCTACACATAAACGTCCTGGAGTTAAGGGCCATTCACAACGGCCTTCTGCAAGCGGAACATCATCTTCTCAATGGGCCCGTCTTGATTCCGTCGGACAACATAACGGCAGTAGCATACATAAACCGCCAGGGCGGATCAAAGAGCAGAGCGGCAATGGCAGAGGCCACAAAGGTGCTCCGTTGGGCGGAAAGGCATACAAGCGCTCTGTCAGCGATCTTCATTCCAGGAGTGTTCAACTGGGAAGCAGACTTCCTCAGCAGACACGATCTCCATCCAGGAGAGTGGGGTCTTCATCAAGAGGTCTTTGCAGAAGTGACAAGTCTTTGGGGAATTTTTCAGATAGACATGATGGCATCTCGCCTCAACAAGAAACTTCAGAGATATTGTTCCAGGTCGAGAGACCCTCAAGCAATAGCAGTGGACGCCCTAGTGACACCGTGGATGTTTCAGTCGGTGTACGTGTTTCCTCCACTTCCACTCATTTCAAAAGTGATAAAGATCATAAGAAGAACAAAGGTTCAAGCGATCCTCATTGTTCCAGCCTGGCCAAGAAGGGCTTGGTATCCAGATTTTCAGGAATTACTCATAGGAGATCCCTGGCCTCTTCCTCTGAGGGAGGATCTGTTACAGCAGGGGCCGTGCGTGTGGCCGTGCGTGTTCCAAGACTAACCGCAATTTTGTTTGATGGCTTGGAGGTTGAACGCCGGATCCTAGCCCGAAAGGGTATTCCCACGGAAGTCATCCCCACTCTTATTCAGGCCAGGAAAGGAGTAACGTCTAAACATTACCACCGTATTTGGAGAAAATACGTGTCTTGGTGTGAATCCAAGAAGGCTCCTACGGAAGAATTTCAGTTAGGACGTTTTCTCCATTTTCTACAAGCCGGTGTGGATGCTGGCCTAAAGTTCGGCTCAATTAAAGTTAAAATTTCAGCTTTATCGGTTTTCTTCCAAAAACAATTGGCCTCCCTTCCAGAAGTTCAGACCTTCGTGAAAGGCGTGTTGCACATCCAACCACCCTTTGTGCCCCCTGTGGCACCATGGGATCTTAACGTGGTGTTGCAATTCCTTCAATCTCATTGCTTTGAACCTTTACAGAAGGTAGAGTTGAAATTCCTTACTTGGAAAGTGGTCATGCTGTTGGCCTTGGCATCCGCAAGGCGGGTGTCTGGATTTGCGGCCTTGTCTCACAAGAGCCCTTATTTGATCTTCCATGAAGATAGAGCAGAGTTGAGGACTCGTCAGTAGTTTCTGCCGAAAGTGGTTTCGTCGTTCCACTTGTGGTGCCAGTGGCTACTGACACCTTGCTGGAATCAAAGTTTCTCGATGTAGTAAGAGCTTTGAAAATTTATGTCGCCAGAACGGCTCAGTTTAGGAAAACAGAGGCTCTGTTTGTCCTGTATGCTCACAATAAAATTGGGGCTCCTGCTTCCAAACAGACTATTGCGCGCTGGATCTGTCATACGATTCAGCAGGCTCATTCTACGGCTGGATTGCCGTTACCGAAATCGGTGAAGGCCCATTCTACCAGAAAGGTGGGCTCGTCCTGGGCGGCTGCCCGGGGGGTCTCAGCATTACAACATTGCCGAGCAGCTACTTGGTCGGGTTCAAACACCTTTGCGAAGTTCTACAAGTTTGATACCCTGGCTAATGAGGACCTCATGTTTGGTCAATCGGTGCTGCAGAGTCATCCGCACGCTCCCGCCCGTTCTAGAGCTTTGGTATAACCCCATGGTTCTTGATGTGACCCCAGCATCCTCTAGGACGTATGAGAAAATAGGATTTTAATACCCACCGGTAAATCCTTTTCTCTTAGTCCGTAGAGGATGCTGGGCGCCCGTCCCAGTGCGTACTGTATCTGCAGTTATTACTTGTGGTTACACACATGTTGTTACGTTTATAGTCAGCCTGTTGCTGATGATGTTCATGCCGTTGACTTGCGTTGTGTTAAATACCATGTTGTACGGCGTGCTTGAGGTGTGAGCTGGTATGTATCTCACCTTAGTTTAACAATAAATCCTTTAACTCTAAATGTCCGTCTCCCTGGGCACAGTTCCTATAACTGGAGTCTGGAGGAGGGGCATAGAGGGAGGAGCCAGTTCACACCCCTTTGAAAGTCTTAAAGTGCCTATGTCTCCTGTGGATCCCGTCTATAACCCATGATTCTTGATGTGACCCCAGCATCCTCTACGGACTAAGAGAAAAGGATTTACCGGTAGGCATTAAAATCCTATTATTTGTACTCTAGTGCAATGATTCCCAAACTTTTTTGGATCACGGCGCCCTAGAGTATCAGAATTTTTTTCGCAGCACCCATAGTACAAACATTTCTTATTGAGAAATTCTGAAAAAATATTAAATTAAGACAATTGTGTTTATATGTCATCCTTATGCTGGACAGCCGATATATCGCTGGCTCGTTGTCTAGTGTGTACCAATGGTATGTCTGTGAACGCCGTTGTTCACAGACATATCACGTTGGCTCTGCAGCACACATAATGACCAATATATCTACAGATATATTGGTGCATCGTTGTGTGTGTACGGCCGATCAGCCAACCACCTGTACACTCCCTGCAAGAGCCGGCGCTGATTAACAGAACAACTGGGCAGACGAGACAATGGGAACAAGACTTACAGATTAGCCTTACAGAGACAGATTGGAAAAGGAGTTTCCAGACTACTGTTGTTAGTTCAAATAGCTACTCTGTGATTGAAACTCAATTTAAAGTCTTATCCCATTCATACAGGTGTCCCCTCACATTGGTCAAAATGTTCACTGGGGTTGCAATAGTGGTACGGTTTCCCCATTGCATATTTGGTGGGACTGTTCCTCACTTCGCCCCTTTTGGAATAAGATTATTCCATCTCTAGGCTGATATTGGGCTCAGACGTTCCACCTGAACCCGTGTTTTGGCTTCTCAATGTTTTCCCTGGCTCCTTGACAAGTTCTAAGAAGTCTGGGGAAGACCTAAATAAAATTGTGTCTGAGTTGGCGGTTGCTAAGACTGCCTTTCTCCCAAATACTAATCTTTCTGCACAGAGGGCTAAATGTACCACTTTTCGTTCCTTTCGGCCTCAAGGGAAATCAAAAGGTCAGACATACCCGAGATAATCTTGTGCTCCCAAAACCACTAAGCCCGAGGCAAAGCAGTCCTGGGCAGCCCGTCAGCCTGCTTCTAGACGAGCCTGCCGCATGACTGGTCGGGCCTCCCCCTGGGAGGCTGACTTATGCAGTTCACCCAGGTCTAGTTAATGACCACTTCAGATGCATAGGTGCGAGAAGTTGTCTCTCACGGGTACGCAGTCTCCTTCAAAAGACGTCCCCCTTGTCAGTTTTGCACCACGGTTATCGCTTCGGATCAGTTAAAGGCGCAAGCTTTGCAAAAGATTGTGAGTTCTCTCCTGAATACAGGAGTGGTAGTGCCGTTTCCTCTGGCCCAGAGAGGCAGAGGTTACTACTTGACCCTGTTTCTAGTTCCGAAACCCAATGGGTCTTTCCAGCCTATACTCAACCTCAAATCACTGAACAAGTTTGTGAGAGTGTCCAAGTTCCCTATGGAAACACTGCGCTCAATTATACTGTCTATGGGCCCTCATTCCAAGTTGTTCGCTCGCTAGCTGCTTTTAGCACCCGTGCAAACACTAAGCCGCTGCCCTCTGGGAGTGTATTTTAGCTTAGCAGACGTGCGGACGAAAGGATCACAGAGCGACTACAAAATAATTTTGTGCAGTATCTCCAGACCTACTCCTAGCTTGCGACCACTACAGACTATTTAGTTCCTGTTTTGACGTCACGAACACGCCCTGCGTTCGGCCAGCCGCACCTGCGTTACCCCAGGCACGCCTGCGTTTGTATCTGACACGCCTGCGTTTTTCCACACACTCCCCGAAAACGGTTAGTTACCTCCCAGAAACACCCACTTCCTGTCAATCACTCTGCGGCCAGCAGTGCGACTGAAAAGCGTTGCTAGACCTTGTGTGAAACTGCAACGGCTGTTGTGAAAGTACGTCGCGAGTGCGCATTGCGCCCCATGCGCAGAAGTGCAGTTTTTTTGCCTGACCGGGGGCGCTGCGAATGAAAGCAGCTAGCAATCAACTCGGAATGACCACCATGGAACCCAGAGACTATATGGTTTCCCTGGATATACAGGATGTGTACCTATACCTATTGCCATGTCACATCAGCAGTATTTGCGGTTTGCTATTGGTAGCCTCCACTATCATTTGCAGGCTCTGCCATTTGGACTTACTACGGCTCCTCGGATCTTCACCAAGGTCATGGCCATAATGACGGCCTATCTCCGTCGCCGGGGAGTCAGGATCTTGCCGTATCTGAACAACTTGCTGATTTTGGCAAACTCCCACGATGTCCTCCTCAGTCATCTACAACTGACGGTAAGCTTCCTACAAGCCCACGGGTGGCTCATCAATTGCAAGAAATCCTCGCTGGTCCCAGCTCAGAGCATGGTGCATCTGGGGGCACTCCTGGACACACACACAGTCAACGACTGTTTCTGTCTCCAGAAAAAGTCCTGAGTCGTCAAGACAGGATAAGATGCTTCCTTTGTCGCCCCAAAGTGTCGATACACTCGGCGATGCAAGTACTTGCCTTGATGGTGTCTGCATTCGACATGGTAGAGAACGCTCAATTTCTTTCTTGCCCTCTGCAGAGGTTAATCCTTTCCAAGTAGGGTGGCCTACCTCATAGGATCAGATCTTACATGATCAATTTCACTCCGAAGGTTCTTCTGTCACTGACCTGGTGGCTACAGGACCTGCAATTGAGCAGGGGCCGTCCCTTCTGGATCCCTGACTGGGTCCTGCTGAAAACAGATGTCAGTCTGAGGGGATGGGGTGCGGTGTTGGAGCAACACTCTTTTCAGGGTCGCTGTACCAAGGAGGAGTCACTCCTCCCAATAAACATACTGGAGTTGCGGGCGGTGTTCAATGCATTGACTCTTGACCTGCCTCTGGTACAGAACAGGCCGGTTGAAGTACGGTCAGGCAATGCCAATACGGTGACATACATAAACCATCAAGGCGGCACTCGAATCCGTATGGCTATGATGGAAGTGTCAAAAATCCTTCAATGGGCGGAACGCCATCTGCCAGCAATATCGGCAGTGTTCATGCTGGGCATCCTAAACTGGGAAGCGGACTTCCTCAGTTGCCAGGACGTGCACGCCAGAAAGTGGAGTCTTCATCCAGAAGTCTTTAAACTCTTAGTGGACAAGTGGGGCCTACCAGATGTAGACCTGAGGGCACCTCGACACAATCATAAAGTTCCAGTCTTCGGATCAAGGACCAGGGATCCTCAAGTAGCGTTCGTGGACACAATGGCAATTCCATGGAACTTTCGGCTGCCCTACGTGTTCCCTCCAGGGTCACTCCTGCCCAGGGTCCTGCAGAAGTTCAAACAAGAAGGAGGATTTCTACTTCTAGTCGCTCCAGCGTAGCCCAGGTGGCAGGGTCTATCGACAGAGCACCCTCTCCTGCTTCCTCAGTGCCCAGACCTCCTCGAACAGGGCCCTAGTCTTTATCCGGACCTGGCCAGGCTGGCTTTGGCGGCATGGCTCTTGAAGCATCACTCCTAAATGCCAAAGGATTCTTTGAGGCAGTCATCCAAACTATGTTAAAAGCCTGTAAACCGGCTTCAGCTCGGATTTATTACAGGGTCTGGAATTCTTATTTCACCTCGTATGCTGATAAGAATTATGATGCATACAGATTCAGAACTTCTGGAGTTCTGGCCTTTCTGCAAGGAGGCCTGGACTTAGGCCTTCGTCTGGCCTCCCTCATGGTTCACATATCTGCCTTGTCGGTTTGGTTTCAGAGAAAAATTGCATCTATACCTGATGGTCACACATTCATTCAGGGTGTCTTGCGTATTCAGTCTCCCTATGTCCCTCCTGTGGCTCCATGGAATCTGTCTGTTGTCCTGAATGCCCTTCAAGAGTCTCCATTTGAACTTCTTGAGACAGTGGGCCTTAAATGGCTCATGGCCATGGTCTTGTTTTTACTGGCTATTGCCTCTGCTAGAAGGGTGTCGGACTTAGGCGCATTGTCTCGTCGTCCACCCTTTTTAATATTTCATTGTGACCGGGCAGTTCTTAGAACGTGCCCAGGTTATTTACCTGAGGTGGTGTCATCTTTTCACCTTAACCAAGAGATTGTGGTTCCAGCCTTTATCTCTAATGATTTGTCCTCCAAAGAGCGGTCTTTGGATATGGTACGGGCTCTGCGTATATATGTGGAGAGGACTGCCTCTATCAGGAGGTCAGATACCCTTTTTGTCTTGTTTGATTTTCGCAAAGTGGCTGGCCTGCGAATAAGTAAATCTTGGCCAGATGGATTAGAATTGTGATTGCACAAGCTTTTGCGCAGGCTGGTCTCCCAGCTCCTGCTGCTTTTAATGCCCATTCTACTCGGTCTGTTGGACTTTCTTGGGCGGCTCGCCATGGCGCGTCCACAGAACAATTGTGCTACGTGGTCCTCTGTGAACCTGTTTATTAGGTTCTATGCTTTTGATAATTCCGCCTCCCAGGATGCTTCCTTTGGACGCCGGGTTCTCATACCCACTAAGGCGCATCCCCACCCTTGAGGAACTGCTTTAGGACATCCTCGATATTTCCCTGTGAAACCAATGTAACCTGCTGCAGAAAAGGAGAGTTATGGTAGACTTACCATTGTTAACTCTCTTTCTGCGAGGTACATTGGGTTCCACAGGGCGCCCACCCTGACACACCTAGCCTCTATGGGTTTGTATGGCATTAGCCACTGGTCCCTTCTCTTGTCGTGAGAATGTAGTTCTGTGTGACTAACATCTACCTTCTCTCTTACCTGCTCCTGCATTGGACTGATTAATGAAACTGAGCTCTCAGTGCCTGGAGGCGGGGTTATAGAGGAGGCCCCAATGCATCCTGGGACATCCTAAAGCTTTAGCCTGTTGGTGCCTCTTGATCAAGATCCAGTCTATACCCCGATGTTTCCCTGTGAAACCCAATTTACCTAGCAGAAAGAGAGTTAACAATGGTAAGTCTACCATAACTCTCCTTTTCTAGTACAATTTAGAGAATAAACGAATATATTTTATGCTGGTTGCTATGAATTACAATACGTTTTTTGGACTGTTGACTGTGTACCAGTTTAAAACATAGTTGTCTACTCTCCCTCATTCTGCAGGAGACTCACTGAAATAGAAGCAATCTCCCTGATTGAACCTTATCCCCATTATGCAGCTGTTACATTCTTTGGGGAACAAATAAAACAGAGATACATACATTCAAATGGGATCATCAGTGTAATTTCTCTGTATTGCTTATAAAGCCCAATGATCCCTATAGTTACAGTACATACTAGATTTTAAATAAGATTTCCCATGGCCACTTACAGTATATGCAACCTCTTGTATAACATAATACAGGAACAAATCCTGCAAAATATCAGTGTCTTTTCTTCAACAAGTAGATCTTACTAACTTTGGGGCTCATTTACATTTGGATGTAACATACTTGCCTACTTTTCAAAAAAGAAATGTCAGAGAGATTGTGAAAGTAATGGGCCCTACACACCTGGCGATTGGCCACCGAGGTGCCCGACAGCCGATACGGCCGGTGGGCGGCCGGCTGCGATGGGAAGGTGACGGGGGAGTCAATTTTCTTCACTCCCCCGTCACCCGATTCCATAACGATGCATGCTAATATGGAGGAGATTGTCCATAATGGTATGCATGTATAAGCGACCCGGCACCAACGATGAAGGAGCTCGGGGCCGGGCATCGTTCATCATTGGTGCCTACACACTGAAAGATATGAACGATATCTCGTTCATTAATGAACAAGATCGTTTATATCTTTCAGTGTTATCGCGTATTGTGTATGGCCTATAACACCTAGCAGGGCGGACGTGTACTGCTACGCATGAGAGGTGTTATAAAAATAACTTACCTTCAAATGTAAATGAGCCCCAAAGTTAGTAAGATCTACTTGCATCTGCTGATTATCTCAAATGAATACCATGATTGCATAGTTTAGGTACGATTCGTGGAACTACACATACCAGCAAGTTGTACTGCATCTGCTGATTATCTCAAATGAATACCATGATTGCATAGTTTAGGTACATTGAGAGAGTTTTTTGTTTTTTTCTACTCTGTAAAGATTTAGTTGGCTGCCTTATTGGTATGTAATGCTTGTTTGTGTAAGTTAATTTGTTGCCTTAGTTTGAAGTGGGATTGTATTGGGGGAGGAGTTTGCAATCATTGCATTCACATGGAAATTGTTCCTATTTAAAGTCTAGTATACGGCTGGGAGTGCTTCCATAGAAGTGCTGACATAAAAGTGTTATTATAATATTAGCGTTATACCTGCGTTAAACCGAAGGAGAACAGAAGGAAAACAACAACACACCAAAACTATGACATATGGACTGCCTTAATGCATCAAAAGTATGTAATTCATCTTATGCATATTATCTGTCTTTTAAACTAAGAAAAGACATCCCCAATCTGCTCACTACAGTTCTCTATTATGCAAACTCATGTATGTTCTTGATGTAATGAATTGCTTGTAATTGGCATTGCATGTGTGGGGAAGTTGTTCAGTGAAACAGTTTTAGTACTGCATGCTGTCTGGTGTTTACCTCCTTTGACCATTTGGCCATTTGTGGACAGGTGTACTATATCTTTTAATTTAGTGAGGTGTAGTCGTGGTGTAAAGGACAGAGTGTGATTCCTGATTGGGAGGGGGGGGGGGGGGAACAAACAAACAAACACTGGACAACATCACCAAACAGGTAATCTCAACTTTAAACTTATTTTTTTGTACTGTCTGAACATGGCTACTAATAACAGATGCACAGACAAAATTCTTAAAGCTATGTGGGCAAATGCTAGGAGCTTAGGAGACAAAATTCCAGAGCTAATTGCGATAATGACAAGGGATAACCTGGATATTGTCGCAATTACCGAGTCATGATGCAATGAGAATCATGACTGGGACATAGCTATACCAGGATACAATTTATTTAGGAAGGATAGAAGGGGAAGAATAGGAGGAGGGGTAGCAATGTATGTGAAAAAAAGCATAAATGCTACTTTAATACAAAATGTTGAGGACAAAACTGAGGCCCTTTGGGTCACCACGGAAATTGGGGAGAAGGACATTATTCGCATTGGGGTGATCTATAGACCACCAGGCCAGGGGCAGGATTTGGACAGGAAACTATTGTTGGACATCTCTAAAATGGCTTTAAAGAGAGAAGTTATAATCATGGGAGACTTTAATTTACCTGATGTAAATTGGGAGGGGTCCTTTGCAAGTTCAGCTACAAGTGGCAAATTTCTAAATTCCTTACAGGGAGCATCTCTCAAGCAATTGGTGAGGGAGCCCACTCGCAAAGACTCAATATTAGATTTGATTCTTACAAATGGTGACAGGATATCAAACATATATGTGGGTGAGCACCTGGGATCCAGTGATCATCAAGCAGTGGTTTAGTATAAAGACAGGATCCAACTCCTGTCACACAAAAACAAAGGTGTTGGATTTTAGAAATGCTGACTTAGCAAAAATGGGGAGATGTTTAAGTGATTCATTGGCGGACTGGAGGAACTTGGAAGGAGTGCAGGAGAGATGGGGAAAACTGAAAAGTGCAATAGTAAGGGCAACAGACCTTTATATCAAAAGGGTTAGGAAAAGCACCAGGAAAAGGAAGCCAATGTGGTTCACAAAAGAAGTATCAACTAGTGTGAAAGCAAAAAAGATGGCTTTTAGGAAATACAAACAGACTCAAAATAATAATGACAAAGAGGTGTATCTTGACAGACAGAAGGATGCTAAGAAAGTTATCAGACGTGCAAAGGCAGAAGCTGAGGAGACAATGGCCCAGTCGGTAGATAAAGGGGGCAAATCTTTTTTTAAGTATATAAATGAAAGGAGAAAATCAAATGGAGGAATAATAAGACTTAAGACAGAGAGTGAGAATTTGGTGGAGGGAGACAAGGCAGTAGCAGATCACCTAAATAATTATTTTTGCTCAGTATTTACTACAGAAGAAGGGAAGGGGCCCCAGTTATGTTGCAAGGACATTCATAAAAATAAGGTAGATGAAAGTACATTTACAGAGGAGAAGGTCCTAACTGAACTTTCAAAACTAAAAGTCGATAAATCAATGGGGCCAGATGGGATACACCCAAGGATACTAAAAGAGCTAAAAGATGTGCTGGTGGCACCATTAACAGAATTATTTAACCAGTCACTAAATACAGGTGCCATTCCAGAGGACTGGAAAAGAGCAAATGTAGTTCCATTGTACAAAAGTGGAAGCAAGGAAGAAGCAAGTAACTACAGACCAGTAAGCCTTACATCAGTAGTAGGGAAAGTAATGGAAAACTACTAAAAGAAAGAGTTGTGGAATATCTTAAATCAAACAACTTACAGGATCCAAAACAGCATGGATTTACTGGTGGGAGATCATGCCAAACAAATCTTATTGACTTTTTTGACTCTGTGATGAAAATAATAGATCAAGGGGGAGCTGTAGATGTAGCATATCTAGACTTTAGTAAGGCATTTGACACTGTCCCATATCGCAGATTGCTAAATAAACTTGAAAGTGTGGGGGTGGATTATAGAATAGTTAAATGGATAAGAACCTGGTTGCAGGATAGGAAACAGACAGTTGTAGTAAATGGAGTGCAATCTATGGAGGGAAATGTTACCAGGGATCTGTACTCGGACCAGTTCTCTTTAATATCTTTGTCGGTGACATTGCAAATGGTATTGAAGGGAAAGTATGCCTTTTTGCAGATGATACAAAGATATGCAACAGGGTAGACACACCAGGAGGGGTAAAACAAATGATTGATGAACTAGCTAGGCTTGAAAAATGGTCAAGAACATGGCAACTACAGTTTAATGCTAAAAAAATGCAAAATCATGCACTTGGGTCTCAAAAACCCAAAGGCTAAATATAGTATCAAGGGTACTATAATGGAAACTACTGAGGAGGAAAGGGATTTAGGAGTCACTATTTCAAGTGACTTAAAGGCAGGAAAGCAATGCAACAAAGCAATGAGAAAGGCAAGTCAGATGCTTGGTTGCATAGGGAGAGGAATCAGTAGCAGGAAAAGAGAAGTAATAATGCCACTGTATAGGTCATTGGTGCGGCCTCATCTGGAATACTGTGTCCAGTTCTGGAGACCATATCTCCAGAAGGATATAAATACATTAGAGAGTGTACAAAGACGGGCAACTAAAATGGTGCATGGCCTACATCACAAAACTTACCCGGAAAGGCTAAAAGATCTTAACATGTATAGTATGGAGGAGAGAAGGGAAAGGGGAGACATGTTAGAAACTTTCAAATATACCAAACGTTTTAACAAAGTTCAGGAGGGAAACATTTTTCAAAGGAAGAGAAGTATTAGAACTCGAGGACATACACTGAAACTGGAGGGAGGCAGGTTCAGGGGAAATTTAAGGAAAAATTATTTCACAGAAAGGGTAGTGGATAAGTGGAATAGCCTCCCATCAGAGGTGGTAGAGGCTAAGACTGTAGAGTAATTTAAACATGCTTGGGATAGGCATATGAATATTCTTACAAAGAATTAAGGTTCAAAAAGGGTTGCGATTACCTAAAGGATAAAAAAAATGGGCAGACTAGATGGGCCAAGTGGTTCTTATCTGCCATCAAATTCTATGTTTCTATGTTACTTGTTGAAGAAAAGACACTGATATTTCTCAGGATATGTTTATTACAAGAGGTTTTAAGTACTGTAAGTGACCACGAGAAACCTTATTTAAAATGCATGTAGCCATAGGGATAATTGTGCCTTATAACAATGCAGGAAAATGGCACTGATGATCCCATTTGAATGTATGTATATCTGATTTTTACTTGTTTTCTCCAAGAATGTAACGGCTACATAATGTGGGTAAGGTAGAATCAGGGAGATTGATGGACTATTCAGGAAGTCAGGGAGATTGCTACTATTTCAGGGAGTCTCCTGCAGAATGCGGGAGGGTAGGCATCTATGATGTAAGTCATTTTCATGACTATGCCTCTCGGATGTAGCAGTACACGTCTGCGCTGATAGGTGGTACTTTCACAATCTCCCTGAAATGCTTTTTCAAAAGTAGGGAAGTATGACTTAAAATAATGTCCCCCTGTATGAGAAACTAAAACACTAAACTTACTAAAACAGAACATCATTAATTTGGTTATTCATAGCAGAGGCATTGCCAATAATAATGCAGAATTTCTGTGTTGCTGTGTTATGGCAGTATGCATCTGGGAAGGTGGGAAATGATGGCTGTAATTATCAAAGAGATTTAAACTACAGTACCATGAAAAGCAAGGCAGTGTATTACACTGATTACAGTAACTTATCACTAAAAAAGCGAAATATTTATTGATACAGCGCAGTCTTGCTGTTATAACTGATAACTTTGGACGTTTTACTCAAGCCAGGGTATTTACATAGGCATCTGTCGTCCATTTGTAATTTATTTAACATATCTCTGTAATCAGTGTGATTCAACAATTCAAACTTTAGAAATCAGGGGTTTTTTTCCATCAAAGAGAACTTTAGAGCCGCTGTCTCAACAATCCTGTAATCCCCAGCACTTAGTCGGGCAAAGATAAATAAATGGGGTTGATGGACCAGCAAACGTAACACATGAACACTTACTGTGCTTTTACAGCGCTAAGGACTCGATTCATGAAGAAGTGAAAAGCACTGTTTCACTGATGACAGGTGTGACGACGCTGCCGGCCAATTCCACAAATATGCCAATTTGAGAACTGCCACATGCGACGTATGGGGTCACTTTTGACACACGGGATTATTTAAATACTTTCAGCTGCCACCAGCAAAGACTTTTCAACGTATTACGGACATTACAGGCATCTTTAGCTTAACCTGTCACACACACACTGCAATACTTGGAAAAATAGATAGGCGTGAGCCACACAGGCGTTGGAGTTCATAAGAACAACAGAATCAGAACTAAAATTAGGATTTTAATTTCAAGAATACTTCAGAGCTTTGGTTACAAAAAGGATACAAAGATTATTAAGAATATTTTAAAAACACACACAGAATACAGAAATCTCAATAAATGAAAAGGAAATAAAACTTACAGAAACCTTACTCACTTATGCAAGCGGATTTTAGATTTCTGCCGTGGGGGCTTCACAGAATAACTCAGGTCATCTCCAGCATACTAGCTGTCCCCAAGAGATCACAACTCCTATTTTCATGAGTGGGACAGATATAGTCTCCAGCTTCATCAGGCCCCCTCCCTTGGGATTTTTAACCACTTTCCTGCTGGACAAAACACCTACATCAGGTTTTACATACTTGGTGCTTGGCAACAGCCAAGGGGGGAGGTAAGGGGTGTACTGTAGGAATCTCTTTCAAAGAAAGCAAGGTTTATGACATTAGCCAGGAAACAGGATTCCTGCTCTGTTTACAGCCCCTCTGATGACACAACAACAAAAGGCCTTATCAGCCCTCAATGTCCAGAGCTTGCAAATCTCTGCTTTTGATGTAGGAATGTCATCTCAAACTTTATGGTCTGCAGATCTCTCTTGGCCTGGACCTATGGGGGTCAAATGCAGGACATTGCATGTCAGCCATGTTGTTACATCTCGGCTGAAAAGAATACAAAATTATATGTGTGTATATATATATATATATATATATATATATATATATATATATACAGTCACTTGAAAACATTATTGGTGATTATTCCTGCAGGTAATCACCACACCTTAGATCACATGTAATTTGTGATCCTCCTTTCTCTATTCAAACGTGACATCTCCCCCGGCAAATGGCGCACAAGGGGCGGTGACCCACGTCACCGACTCATTGCTGCGCTACTGACCACTTGTTCACCCTGCTGCAAGGTGAGATTCCATCTCAGGAGTTTCCTATTGTCTCCAGACAATCTATTAAGTTTACTCTGACCGACATCAGACACATTTTTACACGTTTGGTTCACATGATCCCCTGGTACTTCCAACTCTACATGGGTGAATATATTACCAACGGGAGTACTCTCATGATTAATGCTCACGGTGGGACAGGTGACTATGTTCTTCTTCCACATAATCTCACCTTGTGCCCTTTCCTGATATGGTGGCCTGCCCCTCACCCACATGGGCCCTGAGGTCAGGGCATCTTGTCCTACAGGATGCTCTGGACAGGTTTCCCTGCACATCATTTGGGGTATACCTAGGACATTGGGATCCTCACCTAAATGTCCCTTTCTGAGATAAATTCTTCCTGATTTATCTCCCCAGCCTGTCTGACTGATCTGCGTCCTTACAGAGGCTAAATCAGGATCAGCTGGTTGCCCTTCCTTGGTATAGTGGGCAAGTATGTGTTTAGTGATGGGAACACACTCTTTCGTACACGGTGCTCCCTGTGTTGCTATCTCTGCTGTTATTGTATCAGTGACGTCACTGCTCCAGTCTTTGTCACTCTGCCCCATCTCCACAAGACTGGGGTCGCCCACCTCCATACACAACCTCTGTGAGTAACCACTGTATATTTCTACACTCCTGTTACCTACACCTGGAGAGAGAATAACATGTTCCTTTCCTGGCTCAGCCTCAGGAGAAGGTTGATAGGCCCTCGCCCTCAGAGGTTCTGCAGCTTCTGACTGTGGCCCACCCCTCCCTGGCTGCTCTCTGTCAGGACAGAGGGGGGTTTGCATGGCAGGACTTGCATCACACTCCTGTCCAAACCTTTTGTTCATCTTATTACCTGGCACTTGTAAATGGGGATTCTCATTCTGATTAAACATAATTTCAGGCTTTTTACATACATCAGTGCCTCTGTCAGGCACAGCCATTCCTTACACTGATAAGTTTTCTACTTTCATTGCTAAGTGTAAAGGAGACAGTCTCTTATCAGCAGAAATACTTTCTGATTCCTCTCCAAGGGTTAATGTGCAGCACTTCTGCATTGCCCTCTGCTTGGTACCTATAGCTAGGTCACACCTCACCTCAGACACATCTTTATACAGTGTGCCCACATCATTCCCAGGTGTCTGTAACTCGGTGGGTCTAGTGGTACCACAACGGGGAGAAATTTCCTCATTAACAGTACACATACTGGGGAAAATACACTTAGACACTTCTCCCAAACAATCTCTTCCTGCCCTTGTGCTGTATTGGGACTGGCTCTCTGTTCAGCCTGGAGAGGTAAGTTTTCCACTGAAGCCTCAGTGTATGGGAATCCCTGCTGGGTGTCTGCATGCAAGAGCAGGGCAGGAAGGGGGGGGTCTGAGAGGGAGGGACGGCAATGTGTGTTTCTCCCTTCTCAGCTGTTGACACAGCCCCCTTACCTGACACAACCCTAGTACCTAACATGCTGGTAGCACCCCCGACAGACACATTTTCTCTAACGTCCTAGTGGATGCTGGGGACTCCGTAAGGACCATGGGGAATAGACGGGCTCCGCAGGAGACTGGGCACTCTAAGAAAGATTTAGTACTACTGGTGTGCGCTGGCTCCTCCCTCTATGCCCCTGCTCCAGACCTCAGTTAGAATCTGTGCCCGGCCAGAGCTGGGTGCTTTTAGTGGGCTCTCCTGAGCTTGTTAATAAGAAAGTATTTTAGTTAGGTTTTTTATTTTCAGAGAGCTTCTGCTGGCAACAGACTCTCTGCTACGAGGGACTGAGTGGAGAGAAGCAAACCTACTAACTGCGGCTAGGTTGCGCTTCTTAGGCTACTGGACACCATTAGCTCCAGAGGGTTCGAACACAGGATCTTAACCTTGGTCGTCCGTTCCCGGAGCCGCGCCGCCGTCCCCCTCGCAGAGCCAGAAGACAGAAGCCGGCAGAAGCAAGAAGACATCGAAATCGGCGGCAGAAGACTCCTGTCTTCACATGAGGTAGCGCACAGCACTGCAGCTGTGCGCCATTGCTCCCACACTAACCCACACACTCTGGTCACTGTAGGGTGCAGGGCGCAGGGGGGGGGCGCCCTGGGCAGCAATTAAGTACCTCCTGGCAAAAGCAGCATATATACAGTTGGACACTGTTATATGCATGAGCCACCGCCATTAATTTTACACAAAATTGCGGGAGAAGCCCGCCACTGAGGGGGCGGGGCCTTCTTCCTCAGCACTCACCAGCGCCATTTTCTCTCCACAGCTCTGCTGAGAGGAAGCTCCCCAGGCTCTGCCCTGCACGATAGAGAGGGTGAAAAAGAGAGGGGGGGCACATAAATTTGGCGTAAAAACAATATATACAGCAGCTACTGGGTTAACACTAAGTTACTGTGTGATTCCTGGGTCATATAGCGCTGGGGTGTGTGCTGTCATACTCTCTCTCTGTCTCTCCAAAGGGCCTTGTGGGGGAACTGTCTTCAAATAGAGCATCCCCTGTGTGTGTGGTGTGTCGGTACGTGTGTGTCGACATGTCTGAGGTAAAAGGCTCCCCTAAGGAGGAGATAGAGCAAATATGTGTGTGAGAGGGTGTCTCCGTCGACAACGCCGACACCTGTTTGGAGATGTGTAAGTGCTGAGGTGAATTTATTGCACAAAAGATTAGAGAACAGACAGGAAATCTACCCATGTCTGTCCCTGTGTCACAGAGACCTTCAAAAGAGCGGGAATCTCCAGACAAGAGACTGCAGCTTCCCACAAAAAATTCTCAGGCAGTATCCTTTCCCCACTAGGGCCAGGATGTGTTGAGAATCTTCCCCTAGGGTGTCCTGTTTGCACAGAAGGTAGCACTAGCTATTCTCAGGGATCCTGCAGATAGCGTGCACATTCTAGTATACTACTCAGACCGGCGATTGTGTCGGCATGGGTTTATAGCGCTGTGGCAGCATGGATAGGTACCTTATCAGCAGAGATTGAGACCCTAGTATGCATATAGATATATATATATATATATATATATATATGTATATATAGAGATATAGATATATAGATATATAGATATATATATATATATATATATATATTAAAGATGCTGTCTTAAGTGATATATATATATATATATATATATATATATATATATATAAAACATGCCCAAAGAGACATGAGTATACTGGGTCCTAGAGTCAAAGCTATGTCGATTTCTGCTTGACGTGTCCTGTAGAATATGCAATGGACAGATGATGCCGACTTAAGAGGCATGTGGAAGGCTGAGAATTGGGTGGAGAAGGGTTCTCGGACCTGGTCTACACAGCTATAGCTGGTAATTCTGATATTTTGCCTTATATTCCTGCACAGCCTAGGAAAGCACGACATTATCAAATGAAGCCTTTCGAATAAAGAAACAAGAAAGTCCGAGGTGCGTCCTTTCTTGCCAGGGGCGGGGGCACAGGAAAGAAGCTGCACAACACAGCTAGTTCCCAGGAACAGAAGTCCTCCCAGGCCTCTACAAAAATCCACCGCAAGGCGGAGCTAGGCCCGGTGGGGGCACGCCTTCGTCAGTTCAGCCACAAGTGGGTTCACTCCCTGTTAGATCCCTGGGCAATAGATATTGTGTCTCAGGGATACAAGCTGGACTTTGAGAAGATGCCCCCTCACCGACGGTCCTGCCGGCTTCCCCCCATGAGAGGGAAACCGTGTTAACTGCAATTCATAAATTGTATCTTCAACAGGTGGTGGTCAAGGTTCCCCTCCTTCAACAAGGAGGGGGTTATTATTCGACCATGTTGTAGTCCCGAAACCAGACGGTTCGGTCGGACCCATATTGAATTTAAAATCCCTGAACATATACCTGAAAGGGTTCAAGTTCAAGATGGAATCGCTAAGAGCGGTTATTGCAAGCCTGAAAGGGGGAGATTTTATGGTGACTCGGGACATAAAAGATGCATACCTTCATGTCCCCATTTATCCACCTCATCAGGCGTACCTCAGAATTGCGTTACGGGATGGTCATTACCAATTTCAGACGTTGCCGTTTGGTCTCTCCACGGCCTTGAGAATATTCACCAAGGTAATGGCGGAAATGATGGTGCTCTTGCGTAAGCAAGGTGTCACTATTATCACGTACTTGGACGATCTCCTCATAAAAGCGAGATCAAGAGAGCAGTTGCTGAACAGCGTATCACTTTCTCTGGAAGTGAAACGGCAACACGGCTGGATTCTATATATTCCAAAGTCGCAGTTGGTTCTTACAGCTCATCTGCCTCTCCTAGGCATGATCCTAGACACAGACCAGAAAAGGGTTTATCTCCCGATAGAGAGAGCTCAGAAGCTCGTGACACTGGTCAGGAATCTATTAAAACCAAAACAGGTGTCAGTGCATCACTGCACTCGAGTCCAGGGAAGGAGGGTGGCATCATTCGAGGCCATTCCCTTCGGCAGGTTCCATAGGAGGACCTTCCAATGGGACTTACTGGACAAGTGGTCCGGATCACATCTTCGGATGCATCGGTTAATCACCCTATCCCCCAGAGCCAGGGTGTCTCTCCTGTGGTGACTGCAGAGTGCTCACCTTCTCGAGGGTCGCAGATTCGGCATTCAGGACTGGGTTCTGGTGACCACGGATGCAAGCCTCCGAGGGTGGGGGGCAGTCACACAGGGAAGAAATTTCCAAGGGCTGTGGTCAAGGCAGGAGACTTGCCTTCACATCAATATCCTGGAACTAAGGGCCATATACACCGCCCTAAGTCAAGCGGAGACCCTGCTTCGCAACCAACTGGTTCTGATCCAGTCAGACCGCAGTGGCTCATGTAAACCGCCAAGGCGGCACAAGGAGCAGGGTAGCGATGGTAGAAGCCACCAGAATTCTTCGCTGTGCGGAGAATCACGTAAGCGCACTGTCAGCAATGTTCATTCCGGGAGTGGACAACTGGGAAGCAGACTTCCTCAGCAGGCACGACCTCCACCCGGGAGAGTGGGGACTTCATCAGGAAGTCTTCACGCAGATTGCAAATCGATGGGAACTGCCACAGGTGGACATGATGGCGTCCCGCCTCAACAAAAAGCTAAAAAGGTATTGCGCCAGGTCAAGGGACCCTCAGGCGATAGCTGTGGGCGCACTAGTAACACCGTGGGTGTTCCAGTCGGTCTATGTGTTTCCTCCTCTTCCTCTCATACCAAAGGTGCTGAGAATTGTAAGAAAAAGAGGAATGAGAACAATACTCTTTGTTCCGGATTGGCCAAGAAGGACTTGGTACCCGGAACTGCAAGAAATGCTCACAGAGGACCCATGGCCTCTGCCTCTCAGACAGGACCTGTTGCAACAAGGGCCCTGTCTGTTTCAAGACTTACCGCGGCTGCGTTTGACGGTATGGCGGTTGAACGCCGGATCCTAGCGGAAAAAGGCATTCCGGATGTAGTTATTCCTACGCTGATAAAGGCTAGGAAGGACGTGACAGCAAAGCATTATCACCGTATATGGCGAAAATATGTTGCTTGGTGTGAGGCCAGGAAGGCCTCTACAGAGGAATTCCAGCTGGGTCGATTCCTGCACTTCCTACAGTCAGGAGTGACTATGGGCCTAAACTTAGGGTCCATAAAGGTCCAGATTTCGGCCCTATCAATTTTCTTTCAAAAAGAACTGGCTTTACTGCCTGAGGTTCAGACGTTTGTTAAGGGAGTGCTGCATATTCAGCCCCCTTTTGTGCCACCGGTGGCACCTTGGGATCTTAACGTGGTGTTGGGTTTCCTGAAATCCCACTGGTTTGAGCCACTTAAGACTGTGGAGCTAAAGTATCTCACGTGGAAAGTGGTCATGCTGTTGGCCTTAGCTTCGGCTAGGCGTGTGTCAGAATTGGCGGCTTTGTCATGTAAAAGCCCCTATCTGGTTTTCCATATGGACAGGGCAGAACTGCGGACTCGTCCGCAATTTCTGCCAAAGGTGGTGTCATCTTTTCATTTGAACCAACCTATTGTGGTGCCTGCGGCTACTTGTGACTTGGAGGATTCCAAGCTGTTTGACGTAGTCCGCGCTTTGAAGATTTAGGTAACCAGAACGGCTGGAGTCAGGAAGACTGACTCGCTGTTTATCCTGTATGCATCCAACAAGCTGGGTGCTCCTGCTTCAAAGCAAACTATTGCTCGCTGGATCTGTAACACGATTCAGCAGGCTCATTCTGCGGCTGGATTGCCGCATCCAAAATCAGTGACAGCCCATTCCACAAGGAAGGTGGGCTCTTCTTGGGCGGCTGCCCGAGGGGTCTCGGCATTACAGCTTTGCCGAGCTGCTACTTGGTCGGGTTCAAACACCTTTGCAAAATTCTACAAGTTTGATACCCTGGCTGAGGAGGACCTTGTGTTTGCCCATTCGGTGCTGCAGAGTCATCCGCACTCTCCCGCCCGTTTGGGAGCTTTGGTATATTCCCCATGGTCCTTACAGAGTCCCCAGCATCCACTAGGACGTTAGAGAAAATAAGTGGTTGCTGGGCGCCCGTCCCAAGTGCGGACTTTCTGCAATACGTGTATATAGTTATTGCTTAATAAAGGGTTATGTTATGTTGGCATCCATTGGTTGATGCTCTGTTGTTTGTTCATACTGTTAACTGGGTAAGTTTATCACAAGTTATACGGTGTGATTGGTGTGGCTGGTATGAGTCTTACCCTGGGTTCCAAAATCCTTTCCTTGTAATGTCAGCTCTTCCGGGCACAGTTTCCTTAACTGAGGTCTGGAGGAGGGGCATAGAGGGAGGAGCCAGTGCACACCAGTAGTACTAAATCTTTCTTAGAGTGCCCAGTCTCCTGCGGTGCCCGTCTATTCCCCATGGTCCTTACGGAGTCCCCAGCATCCACTACGGACTACGAGAAATAGATTTACCGGTGAGTAAAATCTTATTATTTCCTACATTGATACATGCATCATCAGAATTACTGGTAACACGTATACAAGACAATACATCATCCTCATTGACTCCCTTCCCTAGGCCAGTATCTGAGCTTGCAACTTTCACAGGGAGGGAGGGGGCGGAGGGGGATCTCTGGCATTTGAGCCACCCTCCCCACTTGCAGCGGTTAAATCACAGATTTTCTGTGCTGCTGCACTGCGTGTCATTACTGCTACCCCAGGCGTGGTATTACATAAAGTATTCAACACAGTATTATCATTAATACAAGGAATCATTGCCCCTCCTTTATACATAGACGTTTGCCTGTTTTCGGGGCCCCTCAGTACCTGCAAATCAATTTGAACATTTTCAACAATACAGGGAGTAATTTCTTTGTCCCTACACATAGACATTGGCATGTTATTTTCTAGTTCACACTGGTTGGTAACATTCTCAGCATCACATACATTGGCAATAATGTTGTGTGGATCAGCGGGGGTCCCCTGAGGAAAAGAAGGGTTATTTCCTGCAGCAATACAGTTCATTTCACTGGTATTATCACAAGTCTCTGTCACAGTAGGAAATGCAACATGTTCATGGGGCACTACGTTTTGACCCAGAGTCACTTCTGTGCAAGATCCAGCAGTATCACATAGCATAACGGGCACTGTACACAGAGCAATACCATTGCAAGGTTTAGCATCATCACATACTACCTGAGATGATTCACATATTTCAACAGACTTAGAAATGTCAGGCACAGATTGTGCTATCAATTGTCCAAAGTCAGTTCTCATGAACACATTCTTGGGAATAATATCTGACACTCCCACCTCTCTTGTCGACATAATCTCCTCCACAATCAGGTTCTCCTGAAAATCAGCTTCTTCCAGCTGCAAATTCTGCGCAGACGGTGGTAATATGCTGTTCACACCAAAATCTCCTCCCAGTAGGGTACACTGCACCTTTAAATTCGAGAACTCCGTAACATAGTCCACACCGACTGTAGATGATGGGGGTACCTGTTCCTCCTGGGGCACCCCTGCAGGCTGGACTACTGCTTCTTCCGCTGATAAAAGAAGCTTTTGCAGACGTTGTCTTTCATCATCCACTCTGCGACACTGATCGTGCCAGAATGGGGTATCGAGCTTCCTCAAACGGTGTGCCTCTCTCCATGCATCTTCAAAACTTTCCTCCAGCACCTGCAGCAAGTACCCAGGATTCATCTCTGGTCCTAACCACAGAAATGAGATTCTATACTGGCTGAAGGCGTTGCTCTCATCTTTCTGTGCAGAGGTGAGTTTCGTGATCATCTCCCTGCGGGAAGGGTTGCAGCAGGGGATACCCTGCAGCAGACATTCTCTAATTAGCTCATCTGTACTCATCCTGGCAAACAGTTCAGCTGGGTCATCCCACCATTGCTCTTCTGACGCTGTCTCGGATGGTTGCCAGGAATTTTCTACCATCTCCCTGGCTGCCTCACGTTCTAGAGTTGCTTGGCGTTCGGCAAGGAACTGTCGCACCAGCTGCATAAGGGTTGCCCAGTCTGGGTATGTTTTCGTAGATGCAATTGGACTCTGTAAATACCTATCCAGGTCAGGACCTTCAGTGTAGCTGTAAGAGGTGCCTGACCTCCACTGGGTATTTGCAGTACTGTCCACGTTCACATAGTCCGTCATACTAGGGACTTGATCCAGGCAAGGTTTAACAGTGACCTCCCTGGTCTCATGGTATCGTGAGCAATCACTTTCTTGTCGCGATGCAATTTGTAGCTCACATCCTCTCTTAGCTACTCGGTTTGCAGAACTCGTTTCTGCCATAGAACTCTCCCTCTGCACCAGGTGTGCAGCACTGGCAGGCCCTATCTCTCTCTCCTCTCGTGCACTGGAACACTTTTTCCCTGTCCAGCACGCAGCTCCGACAGTTTCCAGGAACGGGGGAATAAGATCCACATTTGAGGCAGCCACAGCAGGCCTCACATCGATAACAGAGTCCACATCAGAATCCAGCGTCGCACTATTACTACCCGCAGTACATAATAGTCCAGTACGCAATACATCTCCTACTGTCTCAGCAGCAAAGGCCGATGTATCATTCCCACGCACAGGTTTGCAGCCATCATGATGCTCTGTATCTTTCCCATACTTGATATCAGTCGGCGAGTATTCATCCAAGGCCATATGCACAGACCTCGCGTCGATAACAGAGTCCACATCAGAAATCAGCATGACACCATTACTACTCGCAGTACGTAACAGTCCAGTGCGCAATACATCCCCTACTGTCTCGGCAGCACAGGGCGATGCATCATTCCCACGCACAAATTTGCCATCATCCTTCATCAGATGCTTAGACTTAGTCATCTTTGATCTAATTTTCGCCAAAATAAAATAATAGAAAAGAAAAACAAGAGATGGGGAGGGGAACAGAGATTGCCACTCACTGTGTGGATTTTAAAATTATAATAAAGCTCTGAGTTCTGATTCTGGTGAAGTGGATGTTCCGCTCACGGAATTATTACCACCTTCACTTAAGTTCTTAGATAAAAACAAACAATTATCATCCCACCGCTTGCCACCACTTTGTGACGACGCTGCCGGCCAATTCCACAAATATGCCAATTTGAGAACTGCCTCATGCGACGTACGGGGTCACTTTTGACACACGGGATTATTTAAATACTTTCAGCTGCCACCAGCAAAGACTTTTCAATGTATTACGGACGTTACAGGCATCTTTAGCTTTACCTGTCACACACACACTGCAATACTTAGAAAAATAGATAGGCGTGAGCCACAGAGGCGTTGGAGTTCATAAGAACAACAGAATCAGAACTAAAATTAGGATTTTAATTTCAAGAATACTTCAGAGCTTTGGTTACAAAAAGGATACAAAGATTATTAAGAATATTTTAAAAACACACACAGAATACAGCAATCTCAATAAATGAAAAGGAAATAAAACTTACAGAAACCTTACTCACTTACGCAAGCGAATTTTAGATTTCTGCCGTGGGGGCTTCACAGAATAACTCAGGTCATCTCCAGCATACTAGCTGTACCCAAGAGATCACAACTCCTATTTTCATGAGTGGGACAGATATAGTCTCCAGCTTCATCAGGCCCCCTCCCTTGGGATTTTTAACCACTTTCCTGCTGGACAAAACACCTACATCAGGTTTTACATACTTGGTGCTTGGCAACAGCCAAGGGGGGAGGTAAGGGGTGTACTGTAGGAATCTCTTTCAAAGAAAGCAAGGTTTATGACATTAGCCAGGAAACAGGATTCCTGCTCTGTTTACAGCCCCTCTGATGACACAACAACAAATGGCCTTATCAGCCCTCAATGTCCAGAGCTTGCAAATCTCTGCTTTTGATGTAGGAATGTCATCTCAAACTTTATGGTCTGCAGATCTCTCTTGGCCTGGACCTATGCGGGTCAAATGCAGGACATTGCATGTCAGCCATGTTGTTACATCTCGGCTGAAAAGAATACAAAATTATATATATATATATATATATATATATATATATATATATATATATATATATATATACAGTCACTTGAAAACATTATTGGTGATTATTCCTGCAGGTAATCACCACACTTTAGATCACATATAATTTATGATCCTCCTTTCTCTATTCAAACTTTAGATCACATATAATTTATGATCCTCCTTTCTCTATTCAACAGGGATTTTCACTTCTTAGTCCTATTCAGGGTTTACATGGAGAAAGCTAAGATTCCTCTAGTGCTTCCCCTGCTTAGTGTTAGAATTGCTTCCCCATACAGTAGTTTGGGGGGAGATATTCAGATATAAACATGACATTTCTGTTCCTATTTCGCTTCACCATTTCATTTCACCATCTGGAGAATGTGAAATGAGCAGAAGCACACCTCCGTCGCTCCACTCCCTTATGTCCAGCGTTCGCCTGTGATGTGGGTAGACGCTGGATCGCAAAGCACTGCCGGTGCATGCGCAGTGCAAAGAAGAGTTGCTGTACGCACAATACTTGGTAAGGGATTACTTTATTGGAGGACATTGCCGATAAGATCAAGTTTAGTTCATTGTCATCAGCAGGGACGTATCTACAGCGGAGGGGACCCGTGTGCAGTCTCCGTGTGTGGACCCCCTTCTCTCCCGTAGCCGGCAGTGCTGTTAATGCTCTGAGCACCAGAGACTCTGGCACAGTGCCAGAGACAACAGCGCTTGTGCAGGTGTTCGGGAAAATGTTTCCGAAGACCTGCGCAAGCGCTGTAGACTCTGACACTGTGTCAGAGTTTCTAGTGCTCAGAGCATTAATAGCGCTGCCGGCTACGGGAGAGGAGGAGGTCCACACACAGAGAACGATGGACGCCAGAAGAAGAAATGGGTGTGGTTTGGGCCCCCTCTGGACCCAGGGGCCCGTGTGCACCGCACACACTGCACCTATTAAAGATACGCCACTGGTCATCAGCCAAATACGTTGACAAACGAAATGACATACAGTATGTACGGGAGCACACAGTAGCGATATGACAGCATCCACCTCATCTTCCCGAATGGCTACAAAACATTACTATACTTTCTGGTAGTTATTTCAGTTTGTATAGAATAAAATCCTTAACCACAAAATGGGAATTTTTATGTGTACAGTAGGATAGTTTTGTTAAAAAGTGAATTGTTACTGTATTTTAATTCTATTGCCATTCCATCATTTTAATGCTGTTATTGTAAGTGTTATTTTAATTCTACTATTTTATTGGATTCCTTTCTTCCAGAAAAATACTTATAGGCTAATTTATCAATGAGTGATACATTTCACTGTAAGTGATAAATTGCATCAGCTCCTAACTGTCATTTTTCAAACACCGCATGTGACATGGAAGCTAGGCGCTGATTGGCTGGTGCAATTTATCACTCACAGTGAAATTGATCACTCATTGATAAATGAGCCCATTAGTTTAGCTTAGCTACAGATAGCATGTATGGTTGATTTATAGCATATATCAGTGTGAAAATGGACAATACTGTATCAGAAATTAGATTAATGCAAAGAGCCGCATTTTCTTTCCTAGTGCGTAATACAGTAAATCATCCATGCCTTCTTTAAGGATATTGAGCAACAGGCTACTCTTTACAGCTGCTAACAATCTGTGTCTGTATGGCTAGAAGTGCTACAAAATAAAAGGAAAGACTGGACTATATCCAAAACATGTCCTCCTTTTTAACAGCCCTCAGTTCATTGTACTGTTTATCCTTAATCCACCCTCCAGGTTTATGATTGGGGCATTCCTCTTGAATTATTGAAGAACCAAAACCAAGTTCAGAGGTTCTTGACCCTTTCCAGCATGGAAACACATTTTGTCTGTAAATTATAGCCAATTCAGAATGTTTAGGATTATCTTTATATTGCCTTCCTTCATTTCTGCAGATTAACACAATTATATTGTATAAAACACTGAACTTTGTCACTTTATTTTTTCTTTCAATCTCACAAACTATGGCCCAGATTCATCAAGCCTCGAAGAGTGATAATTTGCATGGTGATAAAGTTCCAACTAATCAGCTCCTAACTGTCACTTTTCAAACATATGGGGTCATTCCGAGTTGATCGCTAGCTGCCATTCGCAGCACAGCGACCAGTGAAAAAAACGGCTAATCTGCGCATGCGTATGCACAGCAATGCGCACACGCGACGTAGGGGTACAAAGAGCATTGTGGTTTTGCACAGGTTCTAGCGAAGCTTTCAGTCGCACGGCACAAGGCAAGAAGATTGACATGAATTGGGCATTTCTGGGTGTCAACAGGCCGTTTTTAGGGAGTGCTTAGAAAAACCCAGGCGTATCGGGTAATACGCAGGCGTGGCTGGGTGGGTGTGTGATGTTAAAAGCCGTCCCTCCGTCGTTAGAATCCGCACACACGAAGAGTAACTACAGGGTTGGTCTTGTTTTGCACAAAAAGATTTTGCAGGCGCTTTGCTGCACAAGCGTTCGCACTTCTGCGAAGCGAAAATACACTCCCCAGTGGGCGGCGACAATGCATTTGCACGGCTGCTAAAAACTGCTAGCAAGCGAACAACTCGAAATGACCCCCATAGCCTGTAACATGGCAGTTAGGAGATGATTGGTTGGTACTTTATTGGCGTGCAATTAATCACTGTCCAAGGCTAGATAAATCTGGACCTATATAACTATGATGCGGTATCTGCCCAAATTGAAATATTTAAGTATAAGTACTAATTTCACATTAGGTTTACAAATGAATGGTAATAGGGCATATTGTAAATGTCTTATTACCCATGCTAGTCAACACATACAAGGGAGGGAAATAAATTGGGCACGGTAAATTACTGGAGCTAATTAACCCCTGGGGGGACTATACAATTAGCCATGAAAACCGGCAGGCAGGCGATCGCGGCACCAAAAACATATCAATTTATCCCAGCTCCGTGTGCTTTCGCACAAAAACGGGTCAATTTTCGTCCCCCAAAAAATGGTCTGGAATTGAATAACCCGATAAAACCATCGGAGCTTGGAAAACTATGATGTAGAAACTGATGAAATGTCGACATATTGGACCTGGTGGCCCAGCGATAATTTACCTGTTTCCGACGACTGCAACTGCTCCAGAGGTGACTTCCCGGTCCCGGCGCTCATGTGGTTGTCATTTCCAACTGAGTCGTCTGATTGAGTGGTGATCTGGTGAGTATACCTGCCTTAACCATAACCCTCCCTCTCGTGCATAACCCTAAACCCCCCTGCCTGTACTCTAGCACTAATCATCCCCTAGTGCTTAACCCTAACACTCCAATCCCGCAGTTTAACCCTAACATCAACATTTTGAGAATGTCGGCTTGTTGCCCCCTCAACATTTTAACAATGTCCACATCGTAACCAGTGTTGTAAATAACTGATCCCTTTATAACAAACTGTAAAGAATAAAACTTTGTTATGTAATGGTACAGTATATGTGCATCTTTGGCATACACTTTTGGAAACTGGATCTTTCACTGTTAACTTTATGTCTTGGCTTTCACAGTTTGATATAAATTTGTAATTTGCTTTTCGGTTCTCTGTGTATGACTATGAGTGAGTGGAGTGTCGTTGCTTTCCATAAATCTCTATAAAATAAATAACATTGACAGGGAGAGATTATATAGAGATCTGCTCCAGCACAGGTGGGTTTGGGGTCAAAATGACAGCAATGGTGGATTAACCAATTTAAGTAGGATCATCTCTCAAATCTGCCATATGAGGGCTTCATTCAAGATGATACAGCAGTCATGTCAATAGGGAGGTATGATGGCTTGCTTTTTGTAGTGATAGAGTTCTGCTAGTGTAATGCACTGTTATTCTTGTGTAGAAAATAAGATTTTGGGGGTCATTCCGACCCGATCGCTCGCTGCAGTTTATCGCAGCGCAGCGATTGGGTCGGATGTGCGCATGTGGCCAGCGCATGCTGGGCGGCCGAAGGCCGTTGTACCGTAGCGATCGCCTGCCTGATTGACAGGCAGAGGCGGTCGCTGTGCGGGAGGGGGCTGGACGGTGGCGTTAAGCTGCCGTTTAGGTGGCGCGGGCTGCCCAACGCAGGCATGGCCGGACCGTTGGGGGGGTAGGCCACGGCGGCTGCGTGACGTCACACGCAGCTGCTGTGACCCAGGCAGCGAAGAGGTTCTCCCGGCCAGCCGCCGGAGCTACGCTGGCCGGGAGTTACTCCTGAAATGCAAAAGCATCGCCGCTGTGCGACACTTTTGCATTTCTGCGAGGGGTGGGTGATCGTGGGAGTGCCTGATCGTAGTTGTGCTAAATTTAGCACAGCTACGATCAACTCGGAATGACCCCCTTTATTTTGTAGCAGAGCACAAAATAGTCTCAGAGTTATTTTATTAAACACCAGTTACTTTATATCCAAACACATTGATTACACAGGGGAATTATAGCGTGTTGTGTCTGAAGTCCTGTAAAATATTATAAGTAACTGCCAGCTTGGAGATTGGGAAAATAATAATAATAATAATACTACAGTATTATCTTTCTACATATTTGTGTTTGGTTACCACACTTCTTCCCTAGCTTCAACAATGGTAAGATTAAATGCGTTGGGTGTATGATTCCAGTGGTCAGAATACTGATCTTAGCCGGCAGAGGGGGCGAGCGCAAAGAAGACCCTTGCGGGCTCGCCGCGCTGCGGGTTCGTGTCTCGCTGCGCTCGCCACAGGTTCTTTTCCCACTATATTGGTGTCAAGGACACCAACGGTGGTAACCATTGATTTGGGCACAATAATTTATAGTTTGTGTTTTTGTTTTTTTTGTTTTTTCTGATCGCCAATATATAATGTGTTGACTTTGATGCATCACATCATTCCGTGTCTTATTCCCAAACATAGGCACTAGGGTCCAAAGCCACTGTGAGGGTGTAGTACTAACCACTCTGCAACACCATGTTGTGAAACTGTTTGAACGATCACAAAGTTTGGAAATCATTAATATCTTGCACATTGATTTTCAAATCAGACTCTGATATCGTTAGAAGTGGAAACTAACCATTTTTTTCTGCTTGAGATTGCAACTACAGTATATTTGTTGTTCTTTATATTCCTTACGTAAACTACTATATCATTAATGCAGGATAACCCAGTAGAGCTAAATATTATATATTTTTTTAGCAATTACTTGATGAAAGATAAAGGAGAGAGAAATAAAGTACCAATGTATTGGCTCGAGTTATTGAGATAATGCATACCTTCAATTAATACAGAACTTGGCTAAAACACGTTCTTATGGGAATCTACTGGAACATTCCAGAAGAGGCACGCAAATATTCTAGGGGCATGTTCAATTGTGTGCTTATTTCTGAAAAACCCAGTGGTGTGGGGTTTTTCCTATTCAATTTAGGGTGAGAAAATGAGCGGGGATGAATTCTATAGAAACCCTTGTATCTTTTTTTTTTTTTTTCTCGCACCCCCACAGCAAGTCTGATTTTTCCTAAAATTGTTATATTTCGGAAAAGTCATCGGGAGTTGCTCTGGAACTCGTGCTGCCCCCCATGACTAATTAAGTCATTATAAGTTTTGAATTAGCTTAATTAGTCCTTAATTACTCACCTTTTGAAGCAGTGTCTTCTACCTCTGGACCCCAATGGGCTGGTCTTCTGCAACAGCAGTGCGTGCTTGTGTGTGAGAGAAACCCCTATCAGGTGTGTGATGTGACCCCCCCCTTTTCCCCGTCCCGTGTCATATTCAGAATAATCACCACAAAGTTATCAGTGACATTTGTGCAGCGAGGAAAATGGCTGATGAGGCACTGACTAGTACCAGAGCCAAATTTACACATAATACATAAGTCCATGGGTTCATGTGGGCATTATACACAGGTGCAGCAGTATACAGCATACTGCTGGATATTTGGTGAGTTTTGACCAGAGATGTGCAGAAAAATAGGCAGGGGAGGCTCTGCCTGATCTGTCATAGACTTTTTATTTCAGAGTTTTGACTATAAAAATGATTAGAATATTACAAATAGGATTTTTATCATATATTCTTTGTATTTTTCAGATAATTTTTATAGACAAAACCCTGTCTTATACTGGAGTATGACAGGAAAGGCTCTGCCTCACCGCCCAGCACCGCACGCCACTGAAAATTACCCCAAAATTGCTCTAATATGATTGGCAAAAAAATGAGTTTTGATCAGTGTAATTTGTTTTTCCTTCCAATTCATTAGCCTTCCCTGCTTTCTGCAATGCTGCTTTTCCTGCGTTGGTGACAGAGGGAGTGTCTGTGTGCTATGGCACAACATTTCTCAGCTGTGGAGATGTAGGCGCTTTTGTTCTTGCAGTGTAATGTCAGTTGTAAACATGAAACCGCATACTTAGCTTTATCTTTGTTTACCACTCTGCTCAAGTAATTAGTACACTGGCCCAGGATCAAAGAAAACAGTCTAGATTTATTTCTCAGGAAAGAAGAAAATGGCTTGTTCGCCTCCTTATGTTCTCAACACTGTTATGTATGATGAGACTTGGGAAATACTTGAAATGAGGAAAAACAATGTTTCCAAACAATTAATTTGCAGCACCATACAAAATAATGCTCTTTATAAATCTTAATTTACTACTTATACAACAATTAACCATTGTGGTTCAGGCTCATGTAATCACTGCTATAACTATAGCTGGCCATACACCAGACCAACTTTTCTCCAACCATCCAGCTTTATTGACAAAGGTCTCTGGACCAGAGGCGTTGATACAAGGAGTATGAGTAGCCTTCATGGAACTTGTTATCTACATTTTTTCATCTGACAATTTCATGTATATATGGATGCTTTTTCACAAAATAATTTTTTATGTACTATTTTTTTTTTTATATTCTTTTCTATATGATCCTGGATTGTGGTAGGCTTTTTTATCTTTACTTGGAGTGTTTTTGTGAATAAATATTTTGGCCCAGATTTATCAAGCCATGGAGAGTGATACATAGTATGGTGATAAAGTACCAGCCAACCAGCTCCTAACTGTCATTTTTCAAACACAGCCTGTGGCATGGACGTTAGGAGCGGATTGGTTGGTACCATAGGCGTTTCTATAATTGGTACAATGTGTGCGGTGCACACGGGCCCCTGGGTCCAGGGGGACCCACTCCGCACACACTGCACCCAATACCTAATACATTTCCGGAGTGCAGCGCCGACTGCTGGTCTCGCGTCGAAAAGCTCTGCTAAAATGGCCGCCGTGCATGTGCAAAACTAAATTGGTCTTCCGGAACATGGCGGGCGCCATGTTTCCGGTGTCCTGCACATGCGCAGTAGACTCTGACATATTGCTGGAAACTACTGCGCCGTGCAGAGGAGGTGGCCCACCCGGAGGTGCACACGGGCCCCCTCCTCTGTTAAAGTGCCCCTGGTTGGTACTTTATCACTGTGCTCTTTTATCACTCTTCAAGGCTTCATAAATGGAGGCCTTTGTATCTTACCATTGGTTTCAGTGGATAATTACAAGGGGAAAGTTCGGAAGGGGCCCGCTCCAGTGTATTACTGAAAAGAATCCTTGATGGGAGTCCCATCTTCCCAGACACTGCGAGTTGTGGTACGCCAATTTTTCACAGTGTGAATGGTTGTGGATGAGAAGCCTTTATAGAACTTTATAAGATTCTTATTTGCCTTTACACTGTAAGTTGGGGTATACCCATCCTTGTGATGTTGGTCGGAGTTTGAAGACATCCTTATGTGCATTACTTCAGATACAAAGGGTGAGTGGGGTACGCCTTTCTTATTGACTTGCCTAGTCACAGAAGAAAGGAAACCTTTTTGTATACTAACCACTCTGACTTAGTGTGAGTGGGGTACGCTTGCTTGCCTTTTTGTGTATAGAAAAGAACGGATATTCTGTGTTAAACTCATACAAATTAAATCTACTACACTCTTTTCTGTTTATTTGTTGTGCCCACATACCTTCACGAGTGAAAGAATTAAAGGACCTCAAGAAGGTTGAAAGATCTTAACAAGAGGATCTGCTACTAAGGGTTTATTGCATTTTCTGACATACGGTATACTGTAATTTTGTATGTGTATCCACCTGTAGAGATTAGTTTCAGTGCCTTGGATTTAGTATGTCCCATTTTTCTGTTTGTCCACTGTATTTTTGGGATGTGGTGACATTCAAGGGACTGACAATATCCTGGCAGCTGTGCACCAGCTTTTGTTACCTTTTTAAACAAATTCTTGTGTAATTCAGCTGTCTAACTTGTCTGCCCAAATATTGCTCCACACACCTAACCAACTTTATCATCAGACCAGCCAACTTCTCTCCAACTTGTGATGTCACAGCAGGAGGTGGGCATTATCTGTCTACGTCTGCATGTTTTAAATAAATATTTTTTTTCCCAAAATGTTTTTATTGATTCTGAAGTTGGGTACAATCAGGAATGATTCACCAAACAAATTGTATGTGATTAGCAAATGTAAAAGGCCCCATACACTTATACGACATGACATTCCGTCATGTCGTATAAGATTTCGTCCAACCTCCTGGCAGCTTCCCCGTTGGTAAAATAGTATTAGATATATTGTATGCAGTTTTTTTTTTTTTGCATACAATGTATCTTTTACTATCCTATCTATTTACTGCGAGATCCGACATATCACGAGTGCAGCTCTCGTGATATATCGGATCTAGAGGGATCCGATCCGATGCTCACGGGAACGTGGATCGGATCGGGGGAAAAGCACCCCGGTAATGCCAGATTTCACCCAACATATTGGGCCGAGTTTGGGCATAATCGGCCTAGTGTATGGGGCCCTTTAGACACATTAGCAATGAGTGAGAAATGGAAGGTACTGCATGCAGTGCGAAACAAGAGGATATCGCACTAAGAAATTATTATTATTATTATTTTATATATATATATATATATATATATATATATATATATAAAATAAAAAAAACCTTTGCACGTCTGTTTAGCTATTAATGAAGCTGGGCTATTTCTCTAACGTCCTTGAGGATGCTGGGACTCCGTAATGACCATGGGGAATAGACGGGCTCCGCAGGAGATAGGGCACTTTAAGAAAGCTTTGGATTCTGGGTGTGCACTGGCTCCTCCCTCTATGCCCCTCCTCCAGACCTCAGTTTTACACTGTGCCCAGAGCAGGATGCTCTCCTGAGTTCTCTGCCTAGAAGCATTTTTGTTTGGATTTTTTTCTACTTTTTTACAGGGAGCACTGCTGGCAACAGGCTCCCTGCATCGAGGGACTGAGGAGAGAGGGGCAGACCTTCTTGTCTAAGATAGGCTCTGCTTCCTCGGCTACTGGACTCCATTAGCTCCAGAAGGGGGTGAACACAGGTTCTTACTGGGCGTCCACCCCCAGAGCCGCGCCGCCGTTCTCCTCACAGAGCTAGAAGAACAGAAGACAGAAGTCGTCAGGCGGCAGAAGCCTTCAGCTTCACGGAGGTAACGCACAGCACTGCAGCTGTGCGTCATTGCTCCCATACACCTCACACACTCCGGTCACTGTAAGGGCGCAGGGGCGGGTGCCCTGGGCAGCAATATAACACCTCTATTATGGCAAAAGACAATATACATGTACAGGTGGGCACTGTACATGTATATAAAAGAGCCCCCGCCATATTTTAGTAAGTTTGAGCGGGACAGAAGCCCGCCGCCGAGGGGGCGGGGCTTCTCCCTCAGCACTCACCAGCGCCATTTTCTCTCCACAGCACCGCTGAGAGGAAGCTCCCCGGACTCTCCCCTGCTTACACACGGTGAAGGGGTGTTTAAAAGAGAGGGGGGGGGGGGCACATAATTGGCGGATAACATATTATACAGCGCGGCTGGGGGAAAAACATTTTGTGTTGGTCTCCAGGGTCATTGCGCTGGGGTGTGTGCTGGCATACTCTCTCTCTGTCTCTCCAAAGGGCCTTGAAGGGGATACTGTCTTCAGAAAAGAGGTTCCCTGTGTGTGTGTGAAGTGTGTCGGCACGCGTGTGTCGACATGTTTGACGAGGAAGGCTCGCTTAATGTGGAGGGGGAGTGCTTGAATGTCATGTCGGCAACACCGACACCGGAATGGGTGGATATGCTGAATGTCTTGAATGCAAAAGTCAATCTATTGCATAAAAGGTTAGACAAGGCTGAAGCTAGGGATCAGTCAGGTAGCCAGTCCATCCCTGTCCCTGTGGCGCCAGGCCCTTCAGGGTCTCAGAAGCGCACCATATCCCAGATCGATGACACAGATACCGACACGGATACTGACTCTAGTGTCGACTATGAAGAGGCAAAATTACAGCCGAGGGTGGCAAAAGGTATTCGGTACATGATTATTGCCATTAAAGAGGTTTTGCATATTACTGAGGAACCCCCTGTCCCGGACACGAGGGTACACATGTATAAAGGGAAAAAGCCTGAAGTCACCTTTCCGTCCTCATTTGAACTGAGTGAATTGTGCAAAAAGGCTTGGGAATCTCCGGATAGGAGACCACCAGTTCCCAAAAGGATTCTTATGGCGTATCCTTTTCCACAAACTGATAGGATACGATGGGAATCTTCGCCTAAAGTAGACAAGGCGCTGACACGCTTGTCCAAAAAGGGGGCACTGCCTTCTCAGGATACGGCTTCCCTCAAGGATCCTGCTGATCGCAGTCAGGAAATTACCATGAAGCACATTTACACTCATTCAGGTACTATTGTTAGACCGGCTATGACGTCGGCCTGGGTTTGTAGTGCGGTTGTGGCATGGGCAGATTCCTTATCTACAGAGATTGACACCTTAGATAGGGATGCCATTCAAATGACCATAGAGCATATCAGAGATGCTGCCTTGTATATGAGAGATGCTCAGAGAGACATTTATTTGTTAAGCTCCAGAATAAATGCTATGTCTATTTCTGCTAGGCGGCTCTTGTGGATCCGACAGTGGACGGGAGACGCCGATTCAAAGCGGCATATGGAGTCATTGCCTTACAAAGGGGAGGAGTTGTTTAGAGACGGCCTCTCGGACCTTGTCTCTACTGCTACGGCTGGTAAGTCGAATTTCTTACCTTATGTCCCCACGCAGCATACAAAAAAGGCACCTCATTATCAAGTGCAGTCCTTTCGTTCCAATAAAAACAAAAAGGTACGGGGATCGTCCTTTGTTGCCAGAGGGAAAGTCAGGGGAAAGAAGCTGCACACAGCTAGTTCCCAAGAGCAGAAGTCCTCCCCTGCGTCTGCAAAGTCCACCACATGACGCTGGGGCGTCCCGGGGGGAGGCAGATCTAGTGGGGGCTCGTCTTTGGTTTTTCAGCCACGTCTGGGTTCACTCGCAGGTGGATCCCTGGGCATTTAGAGATTGTTTCTCAAGGATACAGGCTGGAATTCGAAAACTTGCCTCCTCGCCGGTTTTTCAAATCGGCTCTGCCGGCTTCCCCGTCAGAGAGGGAGCTAGTGTTGGCAGCAATCCAAAAATTGTATATTCAACAGGTGATTGTCACAGTTCCTCATCTCCAGCAAGGAGAGGGATATTACTCAACCCTGTTTGTGGTCCCAAAACCGGACAATTCGGTCAGACCCATTTTAAACCTAAAATCCCTGAACCTGTACTTGAAGAGGTTCAAGTTCAAAATGGAATCACTCAGGGCGGTCATCGCCAGCCTGGAGGGGGGGGGGGGATTGGATGGTGTCCCTGGACATAAAGGATGCTTACCTTCATGTTCTGGTATTCCCCCCTCATCAGGCGTTCCTGAGATTTGCAGTGCAGGACTGTCACTACCAATTTCAGACGTTGCCATTTGGGCTTTCCACGGCCCCGAGAATTTTCACCAAGGTAATGGCGGAAATGATGGTGCTCCTGCGCAGGCAGGGGGTCACAATTATCCCATACTCTCAAAAAAGGCGAGATCTCGGGAAAAGTTGCTGGACAGCGTGTCTCTGTTCATGAAGACGTTGCAGTTACACGGCTGGATTCTCAATATACCGAAGTCCCAGCTAGTCCCTACAACGCGTCTAACTTTTTTGGGCCTGATTCTAGACACAGACCAGAAAAAGGTTTTTCTTCCGGTCGAAAAGGTTCAGGAGCTCATAGCCCTGGTCAGGAACCTATTAAAACCAAAACAGGTTTCAGTGCATCATTGCACGCGGGCCCTGGGGAAGATGGTGGCTTCATACGAGGCCATCCCTTTCGGCAGGTTCCATGCGAGGACTTTTCAATGGGACCTCTTGGACAAGTGGTCCGGGTCCCATTTACAAATGAATCGAAGGATCACCCTGTCTCCCAGGACCAGGGTATCTCTCCTGTGGTGGCTGCACAGTGCTCACCTACTAGAGGGTCGCAGATTCGGCATTCAGGACTGGGTCCTGGTGACCACGGACGCAAGCCTCCGAGGCTGGGGAGCAGTCACACTGGGAAGAAATTTCCAAGGTCTCTGGTCAAATCTAGAGACTTGTCTCCACATCAACGTACTGGAGTTGAGGGCCATATACAACGCCCTGCGTCAAGCGGAGGAATTGCTTCGGGAAAAACCGGTTCTGATTCAGTCAGACAATGTCACGGCAGTGGCTCATATAAACCGCCAAGGCGGAACAAGGAGCAGAGTGGCCATGGCAGAAGCGACCAGGGTTCTACGCTGGGCGGAAGGCCATGTAAGCGCGCTATCAGCAGTGTTCATCCCGGGGGTGGACAACTGGGAGGCGGGCTTCCTCAGCAGGCACGACCTGCATCCGGGAGAGTGGGGACTTCATCAAGAAGTCTTCGCACAGATCACGGGTCGGTGGGGACTGCCTCAAATAGACATGATGGCATCCCGTCTCAACAAAAAGCTAAAGCGGTATTGCGCCAGGTCAAGGGACCCTCAGGCGGCAGCGGTAGACGCTCTGGTGACACCTTGGGTGTTCAGATCGGTCTATGTGTTTCCTCCTCTTCCTCTCATACCCAAAGTGTTGAGAATAATAAGAATAAGCAGGGTCAGAACAATCCTCATTGTTCCAGATTGGCCACGGAGGACTTTGTATCCGGAGCTGCAAGAGTTGCTCACAGAAGATCCATGGCCTCTTCCTCTAAGGCAGGACCTGCTGCGGCAGGGGCCCTGTCTGTTCCAAGACTTACCGCGGCTGCGTTTGACGGCATGGCGGTTGAACGCCGGATCCTAGCGGAAAAAGGGATTCCGGAGAAGGTCATTCCTACCCTGATCAAGGCTAGGAAAGACGTGACGTTAAAACATTATCACCGTATATGGCAAAATATGTTGGTGTGAGGTCAGAGCTGCTCCTACGGAGGAGTGCCATTTGGGCCGTCTACTTCACTTCCTTCAAACAGGAGTGACTTTGGGCCAAAAATTAGGGTCCATAAAGGTCCAAATTTCGGCCTTATCCATTTTCTTACAAAGAGAATTGGCCTCTCTTCCTGAAGTACAGACTTTTGTGAAGGGTGTGCTGCATATTCAGTCTCCCTTTGTGCCTCCGGTGGCGCCTTGGGATCTTAACGTGGTGTTACGTTTGCTCAAGTCACCTTGGTTTGAACCACTCAAAACTGTGGAGTTGAAATACCTCACGTGGAAAGTGGTCATGTTGTTGGCGTTGGCTTCGGCAAGACGTGTTTCAGAATTGGCGGCTTTATCACATAAAAGCCCATACTTGGTTTTTCACGTGGATAGGGCAGAGTTGAGGACTCGTCCTCACTTTCTGCCAAAAGTGGTCTCATCTTTTCATGTGAACCAACCTGTTGTCGTGCCTGTGGCTACACGGGACTTGGAGGATTCCGAGTCCCTGGATCTGGTCAGGGCTTTGAAGATGTATGTGACCAGAACGGCTAGAATCAGGAAGACTGAAGCTCTGTTTGCTCTGTATGCGGCCAACAAGGTTGGCGCTCCTGCTTCAAAGCAGACTATTGCTCGCTGGATCTGTAATACGATTCAGCAGGCGCATTCTACGGCAGGTTTGCCATTGCCTAAATCGGTTAAGGCCCATTCCACTAGGAAAGTGGGCTCTTCTTGGGCGGCTGCCCGAGGGGTCTCGGCATTACAGTTGTGCCGAGCAGCTGCTTGGTCGGGATCTAACACCTTTGCAAAGTTCTATAAGTTTGATACCCTGGCTAAGGAGGACCTCCTGTTTGCTCAATCGGTGCTGCAGAGTCATCCGCACTCTCCCGCCCGTTTGGGAGCTTTGGTATAATCCCCATGGTCCTTATGGAGTCCCAGCATCCTCAAGGACGTTAGAGAAATTAAGATTTTACTTACCGGTAAATCTATTTCTCGTAGTCCGTAGAGGATGCTGGGCGCCTGTCCCAAGTGCGGACTTCTTCTGCAAGACTTGTATATAGTTGTTGCTTACATAAGGGTTATGTTATAGTTTATCGGTTGAACCGAGGCTATGTTGTTGTTCATACTGTTGACTGGATAGTGTATCACAAGTTATACGGTGTGATTGGTGTGGCTGGTATGGATCTCGCCCTTAGATTTACAAAAATCCTTCCTCGTACTGTCCATCTCCTCTGGGCACAGTTTCCCTAACTGAGGTCTGGAGGAGGGGCATAGAGGGAGGAGCCAGTGCACACCCAGAGTCCAAAGCTTTCTTAAAGTGCCCTATCTCCTGCGGAGCCCGTCTATTCCCCATATTCCTTACGGAGTCCCAGCATCCTCTACGGACTACGAGAAATAGATTTACCGGTAAGTAAAATCTTATATTTTCCCTCTGATTTTTTACAGTGATCTAAAGGTCCCAGCATGGTCTGGCTGCAAAGGCAAGCTGGCACTTGGAGTTCATCTGTCTGTCTGTCTGTCTACATTTGAACCACAAGCTGAGTGAAATAGTCATATTACTAGATTAAAATATATTAAAACACATGTAGACATAGATCAATTACTATATAAAAACAACTACTGTATGTGTATTTAGGCATTTACAGTATATCTGTTCTCAAATACATATTTTGAACTTCCAAATTAATTACTGTGGTACTGACTGGGGCATAAGTTTATAGTAGATGCCCGGAGGCGAAATAGATGGTGGTGCCCCCCCCCAACACAGCCACATATACACACACATGTACTGTATACAAATACACATACAGTATATATATATATATATATATACGTGCGCGCGCGCGCACACACACCCCCATCACATATATACATATACACACACAGCCGCATAGATACTGTGCAAATGCGCACACACACACGTATACATATGCACACACATATACATTTACACACACACAGCCATTGTCCTGACCCACCAGTCGTTAGTCCCCTCTTCTCACCAATTTCTTCCCACATTGCAGCAGCTCCTGGACAGTGGAGAGGAAGCAAGGGGAGTTAGATGGTTCCGCAGAAGGGAGCCGGGCAGCCGCGGTGTCAGCGGGAGCATGTGTGTCTGCGGGAGAGAGCAGCGGGTGGGAGCCGGCCAGGTGCGGTGTCGGGGCGGGAGCCGGAGTGACTGCGGGAGGGAGCCGCGGTGTCAGCGGGTGGGAGCCGGCCAGGTGCGGTGTCGGGGCGGGAGCTGGAGTGACTGTGGGAGGGAGCCGCGGTGTCAGCGGGTGGGAGCCGGCCAGGTACGGTTTCAGGGTGGGAGCCGGAGTGACTGTGGGAGGAGCCGGTGTCATGGGGCGAGAGCCAGGCAGCATGGGAGTCAGCAGGAGGGAGCCCGTCAGCATGCAGAGTCTGGGGGCGGGACTCGGGAGCTGGGTGTCGGTCAGGACAGGCGCGAGCCAACCCCACATCCCCTTTGCTCGTACAGTGTAAGTTGCTGGTGCACAGTGATGGAAGTGCACCAGAGGCAATGGAGAAGGGGCCCCCTTCACTGCTGGAGCCCGGCGACAACCGTCTCCATTGCCTCCGGTACTTCCGCCACTAGGTACTGAAAACACTATTTGGGTTGCAAGAGTAATTAGCACCTAAACAACAAACAGTTGTTGTTGTGCCAGTAAAGGTACATGTGTCAGGCTATATCCTCATTGGGCAGTGTAGACATGCAGGAGTTAATGCAGTACCAGGTGTTACTGCGCTTGGCACTAGCAAGAGATTGCCGTCCACCAAGATGGATTCTTCCGGTCTGAAAGATCAAGATCGGGCATTCTCAATTCCGTCTGCGTGATCATAGGCTGCTCTATTGTCCCAGAAAATGAGATATGGCAGGAGAAGGGGTAGGGTAGGGGGGAAGTTGGGGGGGGGGGGGGGGGGTGAGTACATCGCTGAAGCAGTGCATGGCAGAGTGACCAACTAACGATGTTCATCCAACTAGTTTGATTTTTCCAACTAGTTCAGACAGCTATTTTTTTCTTTTCAGATATTTGGCGTGTAGGAGCAAGCGAATTATTATTATTTACTCCCACACTCTGCCAAATTATCATTCAAACCAGCCAACTAATTGTCAGGTTGGAACGATATCTTTCTCGTCTATGGCAAGCCATCCTTTGTCAAATCCTCACTGTGCAGATTTAATTGCAATTTGCACGCAGTAACAATGCGTCTGAAAATGAAGTGAAGATCTAAATACCTAGTTACCTGGAAAGGAGTGCTATTTACTTAAATAAGTTTAATAACATTAGCAAAGCAATAATCAGTGCAGTAGTTATTTTCACATAAGTGATACTCATGAAGTGTGTAGGAAACAATATGCATTGTTAGTTCTGGCCTTCCAGTCTAGTAATCCACATAATACTGCATTGTGGGAGCTAGAGATGGTTCTGACCATTCCCAAGCTGATTACAGCTACCATCCATTGTTTGTGCGGAGGTGTATTTGTTGGTATAGTACATCCAAGTGTGTAATAATTATGGTTGGTATGGCAACCACTTTAAAAGGAAGCAAAAATAAAATTGGAGCAGCTATGTAATCTCAGGGTTACATGAACTTTGATGTATTGCAGTGACTGTGAACGCATCACAGGGTGTAATGAAAGCATGCAGAGCAGAACAAGTACATCAGACATATTACTGTCTTGTCATAAAGGTGTTGTGTCCACCAACTGTGCCCCTCTGTAGACGAAGACAAAACAGACTCTGACGTTAATATATGGTGCAATGTCATGAATGACGTCTGACGGTTATGCAGCAGTCCTTGTATACAGGAGCTTTTAATAAAGTGAGATTACCTTCGACCTTCCACACACAGCTAAAGCCTGTCATTCAAGGCGGGTATATTACCCTATTTGCTGCTTGCCAGTCCCTGAGGCAGAGACCTGCAGCCGGGTACAGATGTGAAACTGCTTTCAACAATACACACTATAGGCTAATACAGACATCCATTATAAAACAAAATGTAGTTAGTGTATTTTCAATTTAGGTAGGTTTTCTGTGGAATGCAATAGGGTTATTTATTTACTGGCCAAGCGCAATTCCCGACCAGGACCCTATATGTGCGGAGTGTATGCTCTGGTTTCTGCCACACTCCAAAAACATACTATTAGATTAATTGACTGCTGACTAAAATGTACCCTAGTCTGTGTGTGTGTGTGTGTGTGTGTGTGTGTGTGTGTGTGTGTGTGTACGTGTTTGCGTGTTAGTGAATTTATACTATAAACTCCAGTGTGGTAGGGACTGATATGAATATTCTCTATACAGCACTGCTTAATTGATGGTTCTATATAAACCGTAAAAGTGCCCAGCGACCTTTAGTTTCTACTCTGTGGGAGAACCCTGGAGAGAAATTCAGGTTGTCTGCTGTGGAGGGCGAGGACGGGATCTCAGGTCATTAGGCGCTGCCCCGTCACAAAAAATGGGGCGGATTATATCATTTTAGCCCTCCACCGCGCTACAAACCTGTGAACCCCAGGATACAGGAGATCCACCTACTCTTACAGCTGTGTGGGGGACTACCTGAAAAATCACGAGTCTCCCGCAGCTTCCGGAGAGTAGGCAAGAATGATGTGACGTAACCCATAGTGTCAAAGTCGAAAAATATCGTGATTCACAATGCCTTGTACTAACCCCAATGCACATGCCCGCTGCTCGTGCACCCACTCCCCCGTGCGTACGCATCCCCTCAGGTTGCGTAAGGGACGCTCCGACGTCTCCTGCGCATGGAGATGTGTATTTACGGCGGAGTTTGTGAGCGTCTAGCGAGCGACTTGATCGCAATATATTTAACCTAAATAGTGTGTTTTATAGATAGTATTTCCCTTAACAATGTCAGAAAGTATGTTTAGTGTAAATGGTTCTTGGACAGAGAAATTCCTCTTTGCATGATATGAAGGGTCAGACAAAGGTAGAACGGTGATGTCTAGTATCCAGCTGTAGAGTATTTTAAATGTAACATTTCGGTGTTGGTTAGGAAGAGATTGTTCGCTCCTGCGTATAGTTATGTTTAAAAGTAGTTTCTAGACATTCACTGTATTTACTGTTCATTATCCATGCGGCGGGAATCCTGAGGATACCTCCCACCTGAGCAGTTGGAAATAGACACAGCCCACCTGTTCGAATCCACCTATGACCTTTTGTTATAATGCAGAGACACATTCCTGTGTCCAATGAACAATGAGATTGTAGGGACCATTGTACCGTACTGTATGTTGTGTATATAAAGGCCACCATTGCTGGACCAGCACTCACTCTCTCTACAAAGGTTTTCAACGCTGAAGGCTGAGGGCTGGTCCAGAACGCGCTTGCGAATCATTCCCACGTGTGTAAGTTTCTCTGTAGCCATTTTGTAATTCTTTATGTACGCCATTCGTTCTCATTTTGTTATCATTTAAGTGTTTGCCAATTTATTCTCTTTGTGTTTTATTCTGTTTGCTATCGTTCGCTATTGTTCACATTTATTTCTTGTTATTCTGTTTAGGTATTGATGTTAGGTCTGTAGTGTATAAGCTGTAACTGTTTTTCCCCTTTTTATACTAAAGTATCTTCTACGAAGGTGTTGGAACCTTACCAGGTCTTGTGTGTTTCACCAGTTATTGTATAGGGTTTCTGAGCGTCTCAATCGCTCAAACAGCTTTCATATTATCAGGGTCAATAAGCGTTACACTGTGGTAATATTACAGTACTAAGGTTTACAGTATAAACCTACCCTTACAGTGTGTTGTTAAACAAGGTTTACAGTGTGTCATTCAGTGAGCGTCAGCGCCGCTCGTGTCTCACTCTCACGGCACAGCGTCCGCTACGCCAACAGCGTAGCAGTACGGTACTCGGACCGCCTATAGCGTGCTCGATACCAAGTGAAAGCCCGACAGCGTACGTGCCGCTTGTGCGTCGCGCCCACGGTTAAGCGTCTGCTACGCTAAGTGCGTACCCTTACGGTACTCCGTGCGCCGATTGCGTACTAGTCCATAATAAGTATATAGCTTATGTTCAAAGGTAAATATTTAACTCTATCAATAGCAACCCATCAAACATTTGTCTAGCTTTCACCAAAATGATCAAAGCTATTTGCTGATCATTGACAAGCAGTAAGAAGCTCTGTATGTTGTACATCCCACTTGTGTCATCTTAGTGTCAGAGAATTTATACTGCCTTTGAGAATTGGTATGCAGCTTGCAGTGTGTACTATCCCGTTGGAATATTATTTACTTGACATCTGGGATTTCAGACTGCCATTATCAAGAGATGCCAGATGGCAAATTTAGTTCCCTTGCATCAGTTACAGTATTATATAGGAGCAGGGCCATTGAGACATCCAGGGCCCTACATACATACATACATACAGTACATACAGTACATACATACAGTACATACATACAGACATACAGTAGGGCCCTACTACCAAGAGGGTTGGCCTAATCCCTGAGGCATGACCACGCCCCCTTCCAAAACCGTTAAAGTAAACCACACTGTTCAGCGCCACAAAGAGAGACATCCATCCCCATCAGCAGCTGGCCCGGGCCTCTCCAACGAAGTATTCATAAATAAAATATGAGCTAATATAATGACCTCCTCTACTGGGTGAAGGAAACTGGAATGTCTTTGTGTCTTTAGACAAAATGCGTGTTTTTTTACTGTTAAAAAAAGCAAAACATTTTTTATGCTGTACAAGGTTAATTGCATGCAAAGTTACCAACTAATTAATAACTAAGAGAACCTAAATTTCACATTTTTATTTTTGTTCTCTGTAAAAATTTAAAAAACTATTTGTTGGTACCTTTACATGCAATTTAGAACTAATAAATGTTTTTCTTTCTTTTTTTTTTCCACCCGAATCCTTCTGTTTTATGCACTGAATAGTACACTTATTAAATATGGTGACATTTCACCTATTCGTTAAAGCTAATCCAAGGGAAACAAAAAATAATGCTAAATCTTTTGTTAAGAAATTATGTATTTTTTTATGAATAAAGGTTTAGAAATGGTTTTGAATAATAATGAAACAATTTCTAAAACGAAACAATGGCACTTTGCTATACATTTTATATATATATATATATATATATATATATATATACGCGCACACACACACACTATAAATTACTTACTTGTAAATAACATAAAGAAGGTATTATGTGGGAGTTTGCTATTGATTCTGTAGTAACAGATAGAAGTTGAGCATGTTAATTGAGTTTGCTAATTGTATGCATTTGATACCACTGGCTTCCTGTGCCAACTAAAAGCAGCTAAAAATCATAAATCCTTTGTTATTCTTCGGATTGGCCTAGCTCCTTCCATTTTAAAGTTGCATACACAATTACATACAGCAGGTGGCGGATCTATACTTTTCTGTGCTGTTCTCATTCTAACTCACTGATTATCTTATGGGCTTTTCTATTCACATGCACTTCATCTACTGTTTATCTGCAAGGACATCAAGAATGGGTGAAGCAAATGCAAAGTGCCTGGGCTGCCGCGGCTATGAATGGAACAGTAGGGATGGCCATCACACACCTATGGTTAGCCACTGTTGGTAGACGTTTTTTGCTATCGATGGCAGAGATCCAATTGTTCTCCACTCACAGAGCCTAGCCCCCTTCCTCCGGTGCAACCGCCTAACCCCGTCCAAAGGCGTGTGCAGCTAATTTTATTAGGGGGTGCACTGCTGGAGGGGCGTGTCTTGCACCACCTTTTTTGGGGCGTGTCTAGCACTGCCCAGGGACATGTCTAGTGTTATTTTACATTCTATCAGTAAAATCACATGGCTTAATCTAATTTCTCCCTAGTTCCCAATAATAAAGTAATTATAATACACCCCAGAGAAATAAAATGAAACAGTGGTGCGATCACCAGCCGGTACTGACTGTCCAATATGGCATAATTTATTTATTATTTATTTATTAACAGTTTCTTATATAGCGCAGCAAATTCAATTGCGCTTTACAATTGGAATAATCCTGAGTCCTAGCTGCCGCTGCACCCTATTGCTGCTTACACTTCCCCAACCTATCCCTGACCCAATGGCGGAACTAGAGAGTCGTGGGCCTAGGTGCAAAATTCACATTATGCCACACGTTATGAGCCGAAATTCACATTACGCCACATAGTGTGAGTCAAATTCACATTACGCCACACAGTATAACCCGAAATTCATGTTATACCACACAGTATGAGCCGAAAATCATTTTATACCACTCACTCACAGTGACACAGTAATGTTGAACAACTGCTGGCTGATTCATTAAGTCAAACAATTTAATTGAATTTTTCCTCTTATGGATCCGTCCAAAGAAGACCTGTATGCAGGTGCACTGTATGCTGATAATAATGACTGTTAAATTTTACTTGGACCCATTTATTTCTGAGCACACTTTACATGCAACTTTAAATCAGGCTTATAGTGTTTAAACGGATGCTAAAGAAATCCATAGATCCATTAATTAATCTCAATGCTTTTAAATCACCCTGACTAAAACATCTTTGACATCGATCAGGAAAGGAAAATCATCCTGTAGTTAGTGATGTTTTCTAAGTGAAGTGACTATTCCACTACGCATAATCTAAAGAGCAAAACAGTTTCCATTGATCGATATGATGCTTTTAGCATTTACATAAATTCACAGAAACCTTCTCTGCGCTATGCGTACGTTGCGGAAATATATGTTTCCAAGATCTATATTTCTTTTTCATTTCCTGGCTCCACATCTGTCTGATGGCAATAGTCGAGTGATGAGGTGTTTAGGTAATCTTTATGGAAAGCAGAGGATCCTCAATATGCAGAAATTACTGGGTGTTACCTTATTTAGATGTATTTGAAATCTCGGAAATCTGTCAGATCAGATAATGTAGTTTAGTTTTATTTTATCAAATCACTTGTTAATTATCCTTTTTTTTTATAATAAAGTGCCCTTATGATTGATTATTAACTGAATTATGTGTCCTTTAGTGTGCATTTACCACCCTGATATAAAGCCATAGGTTTTGACACTGAGTTGAATGCAAATTGTTGTAGCAGTTACCTCTTGCATGCACAGAAATAATGCATATGTTTGTCCATATGCAAAGTTGTGCACCTCGTTGTGGGCCCTTGAGCTTTATTAACTGCAAAGGAATACTTCGTATTATACTAGATTTAAAACCATAATTACCACATGTGATGCGCCCTGAGAGTATACACCTCCCTTGACCTACTGTATCAGTAGCCGTTACCACTTAACCTTTTGTCATACAGTATGATCTTATGATGATGTCAGTGGTATTCCAAAAATGTTTCTGAAATGCAGTTATCAGAGCAGTTGGCTCACTGCTCCTCCTCACTTCCCACATCACCGCTTCCCATCACTCCTTCCCATCACTCCTCACCACTCCATCACACCTCACTGCCCACATCACGCCTCAATGTTTCCACTCCTCACAGACAAATCACACCTCCCTGCTCCCCCTCATCACGGGAAGCAGTTACGTGACCATCAGTCAGGAGACCGCCGGTTACAATACCGACGCTGGAAGTCCGCCCCCTTACAGTCCCGACAGTCAGCAAGCCGACTAACAGGGACTATTCCCACTCATGGGTGTCCACAACACCCATAGAGTGGGAATATAACCTGTGGCAAACACAGCGAACCCGCAAGGGGCTTCGCTCTGCTCGTGCCCCCTCCCCTGCCAGCCATCTGCAAGCCAGGGTTCCAGTGTCGGTATGGTGGCCATACCAACCCCCCTAACACCTCAATGCTCCCCCTCACTCCTCACTATTCCATCATCGCTCCTCATCATATGTCACTGCTACCCCTCACACCTTGCTGTCCCACCACAACTCACTGTTCCTCCCCTCCCACTAGCTCATTGTCCCCCTACTACTTACACTGTGCCCTTACACCTCACACTGCACTCAGGAAATGGACTCCTACCAGATGTAAAGTCTCCACACACAGGTAGACAAAAAAGTATACGTAGACACAGCCTTTTGTATTGAAACGCGTTGGTAAGAATACAGGACACTACCTGGCTGCACCTGGGGATGCCCAGACCTGTGTCTACATATGCATTTTTTGTCTACCAGTCTGTGTATACTTTATATTTGGTAGGTATCCATTCTATCTCTACGGGTGTTCAGCATATGTTTTTTTGCTGTTATGTTGTTCCATGAATAAATCGGATTACCACTATTAGATGCTTTCTCCTTTTCTCGTATACAGGAGTAAACATTGCAGATCAATATATGTGTGGTGGAGCGTGATTTGTGAGCTGACTATCCTTAATGGCTGGTGTCCTCACCCTATCACATGCAGTTGTCAACCTTATTGTGTAGTCTCATCCTTTGGTAGGAGCCCATTATTTTATTTATCACATATTGTGATAATGTATCAGTATTATGTTTGTTTATGTTTCTCTTCAGTTGAGAAGTAAAGTCTTTTATCTGCAGTACATATGTGAGAAAGATCCTATACTCTTGGGCATTGTTATTCAACCCATTACTCATCAGGAGGGTCTTCCACTTCCATACATTAGGAACGTATACATGGTCTTTTACCATGTTTGCACCTTTAAGCGCCTGTGCACCTGTTTGTGGTTTTGGTTCTTCACTATTTAAATGGAATATTGATCATTGGCAATAAGTATTAAAATCTACATAGGAAATAAATCGTTTTGGTAATGATTATACAATTATAGTTGTACAACTTTGTTTGACCTTCCTTGCCTCTGTCATGGAGTATAATACAATTGCCAGTACTTGGGTCATTTCTTAATATACTTACCCCTGTTCTGTATTTTACCAAATGTTATTTTCAAAAACGTTGAGCATTGTAAAAATGAAATTACCATTGACGGAACGGAAGTGGCTGGTGCCAATGCTAAGCACAGGAAAGGAGTTTACCATCATATCAGCATTATCTGAAGGGCTTGACTTTATCCTGCAATTTTGCTTCTGCAACTGCTTACATAACAGTACATAGTTATTGCATTTTGTTGAGTACAAAGTCTGAAAAAAGCCAGTGACAAAGTGGAACAGAAATTACGTTTGCTGCATACGGTAGGCTATATTCTGCATTTGATTTGCTTTGTGGATTGGGCCATTTTGCATGACTTCCTATTAGTCATTTTATTTAATTTACATTTTTTAAAGCTGGCCAGAGTCACAAGTTGTCTATAAGAGAATTATGTAATTTTAATGAACTTGTAGATGCACTTTTAAGTCATTTTTATTAGAGATGAGCGGGTTCGGTTTTACTCTGATGTACCCGAATCTCCTTATTGACGTCACGTGTTTTGTTTAGACAATAAGAAAAATCCAGGAAAAAAAGAACTTGCGATAATTCTGCTGTAAAGTACCGAGTAAATCCGAACCTGCTCGTCTCTAATTTTTATGCATGCCTTCTGTGCTTTTTAGTCTATCATTAGACAAAGGGCCAGATTCGGAGATTTATGGTGAATCAATATTTTTTTTTCTGATCTATATAGTACATGCGCGGGTGTCGCACTTATTGTGGCCAGTCCCGGGATCGGGATGGGTGGATTTCCGGGATTGTAGCCAAAAAATGTCCAGGATTCAATCCGGGGATTGCAGCTTCCAATCCTGGGGATTTCGGGATTGGAAGTTCCCTCTGTCTTTTCAATGGGGATCCCCCTGCCCAGCTCACCTTTCCCCCGGCTGGTGCACTGCACAGTATGACGTGATGTCAGGGGTCACGTTGCACAGCTTGACACCAGCTGTAGGACCTCACACCGCCGCAGTCCTCATCAAGTGGACCCTCCCATTCGCCAGACAGTAGAATTGTAAGTTAACTGGTCTGGTCTGGGCTGTGCAAGGGGGGGAGTGGGAGGGGGGGAGAGACACATTGAAAAAAGTGAAATTATGCAAAACCCGCCAATCCTGGGTATCCCGGGAATGAACATTTTTCAATCCCGATTCCTGGGATTGAAAAAATTACCTGGGATTGGCTACCCTAGTCACACTGCAGATCTTGGACTGTGATGTCGGACGTAGTGTGGATGCAGAGTTTAGGTGAGTGACAGTCTACAGACGTTTTGGAGCATAATCCTGCTTCTGCTAAAAATCACATGTAAAGAGCCGCCCAGAAAGGTAAAAAACACCCTCCAATCGAGTACCATCAACAATTGCGGTTTACCCAGGGCTACTCAGAATAATGAGCATGCAGTTGCACCGGCGCAATGTTTTTAGTCGCAATCCATTTCAACTGATGTCCGATACATGCTCCGAAAATAGACATGATCCACCTACGTTTTTCCAACTACTCCCCACAAACGCCATGGTAACACCCACGAACGGTCACTTCCTGTCAATCAAATTACGATCGCATTTCACTAAATTGCAATCGCAATTTAACCACTGCATACGCGCAATGCGTTCACATCACATGCACAGTCTGCTGATAATTGGACGATTTGCAATTTTACAACTAAATCTGAATAAGGCCCTTATAGCATAGTAACAGAGGCGGAACTACCGCCAGTGCAACCAGTGCGTTGCACTGGGGCCCGCCTCTGTCCAAGGGCCCAAAGCATGTAATGAGTCAAACTGACTCATTACATGCTGCTGTGTGCTGCGGGCAACCGCTGCCCGCAGCACACAGCCGCCCGGAGAGGAGAGGAGCACAGCGGCACAGGGGTAAGGAGGAGGAGGAAGGTGGAGGAGGGAGCCGCAGCAGCGCTTTGTTACTGGTGGAGGCGCTGCTGCTGCTGCCCCTCTGCTTCACTATAGGCTGTCTTCCGAGAACAGCCTATAGTGAAGCAGAGGGGCAGCAGCAGCAGCGCCTCCACCAATAACACAGCACTGCTGCGGCTCCCTCCTCCACCTCCCTCCTCCTCCTCCTCTTCTGCCCGGGAATCGTCAGAAGCTACACCGAGGAGCCTGAGCCAGCGGAGAGGGTAAGTATAATTCTTTCTGTCTGTCTGCCTGTCTGTCTGTCTGTCTTTCTTTCTGTCTTTCTTGGCACTGCCTGCCGCAATGTGTAAAAATGGGGAATCTGCCTGCCGCAATGTGTAAAAAGGGGGAATCTGCCTGCCGTAATGTGTAAAAAGGGGGACGCTGTCTGCTGTAATGTGTAAAAAGGGGGACGCTGTCTGCCGTAATGTGTAAAAAGGGGACGCTGTCTGCCGTTATGTGTAAAAAGTGTACGCTGTCTGCCGTAATGTGTAAAAAGGGGACGCTGTCTGCCGTAATGTGTAAAAAGGGGGACGCTGTCTGCCATTGTGTAAAAAGTGTACGCTGTCTGCCGCTATGTTTAACAAGGGCACTCTGTCTGCCGTTATGTGTAAAAAGTGTACGCTGTCTGCCGCTATGTGTAACAAGGGCACGCTGTCTGCCGTTATGTGTAAAAAGGGGACGCTGTCTGCTGTTATGTGTAAAAAGTGCACGCTGTCTGCCGTAATGTGTAAAAAGGGGGACGCTGTCTGCCGTAATGTGTAAAAAGGGGACGCTGTCTGCCGTAATGTGTAAAAAGAGGAATCTGTCCGCCGTAAGGTGTAAAAGGGTCTCTACCTGATGTAGTGGTGCTACTGTGCGGCGTAATTTGAATAATGGAGACTACTGTGCACCGTTTTATGAATTGGTATTATTTTGTGGCCACACCCCTTCCCCACGAAGCCACGCCACTATGTATTTTTGCGCGCGCCTACGGCACGCACTGCCCCTGTTTTGCATGCAGGGGTGGGGCTCCGATGCCGTTTCTTGCACACAGTGCTAAAATGTCTAGTTACGGCACTGTTAGGTATCCATTTCTCTGGCCCTGAGCAGGTCCCCCTCACCATATCCTCTCCAGGGGTGAGGGGGTGGACTTGGATGGGATGGGGGGGGGGGGGCAAACCATTTTTAGTCGCACCTGGGCCCACCGCTCGCTAGATCCGCCACTGCATAGTAACATAGTAACATAGTCAATGAGGTTGAAAAGAGGCAAAATGCCTATCGGGTTCAACCTATGTTTTATACTAAGCTGTGCACATTATAATGTACCTGCTGAAGTTATGGTTTTAGTACCATTTGACAACTATAATTCGTATCACTCCCAGATATTTAATGTCAATATATTAAATGCTATAGCCTTGGATACCTTTTTCAGTTTGTCCAATCCGCTTTTCAATGCATTTACAGAGTCCGCCATTATTACCTTCTCCGGCAGGGAATTCCAAATCTTTATTGCCCTTACCGTGAAGAACCCTTTCCTACGTTGTGTACGGAATTTTCTCTCCTCTAGCCCCAGCGAGTGCTCACGTGTCCTATGCAGAGTTCTTTTAATAAACAAATTCCCTGCTAACTCCTAGTAATGACCCTTTACATATTTGAAGATATTAATAATGTCTCCTCTTAAATTCCTCTTTTCCAGTGTATGCATATTTAACCTGGTAAGCCTTTCACCGTACACCAGTGTCTCTAACCCTTTAATCAATTTTGTAGCTCGCCTTTGAACTCTTTTTAGTTCCCTGATATCTTTTTTATAATGTGGTGCCCAAAATTGAACACAATATTCCAGGTGCGGATGTACCAATGATTTGTACAGCGGCAGGGTTACATACTCGTCCCTTGTCTCAATACCCCATTTTATGCACACAAGCATCTTACTTGCCTTCTTTGCTGCATTTTGACATTGTGTACTGTTATTAAGCCTATTATCTATGAGCACCCCCAAATCTTTTTCCACTACTGTTACCCCTATCTTATCCCCATTTAATGTGTAGGACGCAAGTTTGTTTTTTATCCCAGAATGCATAACTTTGCATTTTTCTATATTGAAACTCATTCTCCATTTAGACGCCCATGTTTCAAGTTTAAATAAGTCATTCTGTAGAGACTCCACATCGATTTCCGAATTAATTACCTTACCAAGTTGTTTTCTGCAAACATTGACAATGTGCTTTCCAGGCCTATACCTAGATCATTAATAAATATATTGATCAGTAGCGGGCTGAGTACGGACCCTTGTGGTATTCCGCTGACTACCGCTGACCACTGGTGCCCAGATGGAGAACATCCCATTGACCACTACTCATTGTACCCTGTTATCCAGCCAATTACTTATCCATGTACAAATAGTATTTCCTAAGCCAAGCTAAATAGACCACATCCACTGCTTTTCGCTCACTTCCTCGTAGAAGCTGATTAAGTTAGTCTGGCATGATCTGTACAAACCTATACTGACTCTTGCTAATAATCTTAGTAGTCTGCAGATGCTCCTCTATGCAATCCCTCAAAATTCCTTCCAATATTTTAACCGCTATAGAGGTTAAACTAACTAGTCTATAGTTACCGGGATGATTTATAGTTCCCTTTTTAAATATTGGCACTACCTTAGCTATACGCCAATCCTTCGGTACCATGCCTGATATAATTGAACTATAGAAAATCAAGTATGGGGGTTTTGCTAGCTGTGACCTGAGCTCCATAAGAACCCTCAGGTGAAAACCATCTGGGCCAGGTGATTTATTAATCTTTATGTTGCTTAATCCCTCCAGGACTACTTCCTCGCTTAAACAAGCATCTAGGCAAGAGTCGTTACCTTCACTGTCATTATGCTGTACTATTACCGACTGATCCTCCCTGGTAAATACTGATTGAAAATAAATTGTTCAGTATTTCTGCTTTTATTTTGTCATTGTTTATCAAGGCTGCCAGTTCATCTTTTAATGGGCCTACTTTCTCCTTTTTTAACCTTTTTACTGTTAATGTATTTATAAAACTTTTTAGGATTGGCTTTACTCTCTATAGCGACTTGCTTTTCGTTTACAATTTTTGCTGCTCTTATTACTTTTTTGTAACTTTTGTTGCATTCCTTGTAGTACCAGAATGACTCCTCCCCTCCATTAGATTTAAATGCTTTGAAAGCATGCCTCTTTTTAGCCATTTCTTCTTTGACCTCCTTGTTAAGCCACATTGGTTTGAGTTTAGTACTCCTGCGTTTACTGCCCATGGGAATGAATTTGTGAATATTGCTACTGAGCAACCCTTTTAAAGCATGTCGTTTAGTGCCCATCTCAGCATATTGAAATGAGCTTTTCTAAAGTTTAATGTTTTGGTTGATCCCTTACAGCTGTGTTCCTTGAAACTGATGTTGAATGTGATCATACAGTGATCACTGTTTCCAAAGGTCTCCCCAAGTTTAGTGTTTGATATCATGTCCACAGTATTGGTAATAACTAGGTCCACCCCATCATGCTTGATACAGCCCTCCTTACTATTATCAGTTTGACCTATTAAGTCTTTCTAACCCCACCCCCCCCCCCCCCCCCCGATGTAAGTGTTCTCTCTTGTGCCATGGACATCATTTTCTATATGTCCCACTGATGAACCATAATCGTCATTAGGTAATAATTCGGGAATACCTTGGGTAATACCTGTGTCAATAAATATGTGAAAGTCCTTGCCGGCTGATCTTTCCCTCACCCCTTCTCCACCCCCATTATGTTCACTACCCCCATCTTTACTGTTTTCACTGTTTGTAGTTTCTAGCTAAACCCTCCCCCCAGGCTCCTAGTTTAAAAGCTCCTCCAACCTTCTAACCATCCTGCCCCCCAGCACCGCAGCCCCCTCCTCATTCAGGTACAATCCATCACGACAAAAGAGATGCCGCCTGACTGAAAAGTCCACCTCCTTCCTACACCAGTCTCTAAGCCACACATTTACCTCCCTGATCTCCCTCGGTCTCCCTGGGTTAGCGCGTGGCACTGGTAATATTTCGGAGAATATTACCTTTGCTGTCCTTGCCTTAAGTTTCTGGCCTAATTCCTTATAGTCTTTTATAAGGATATCCCACCTACCACTAACTTTGTCGTTGGTGCCAACATGCACCAAGACCGCCGGGTCATTCCCAGCCCCTCCCAACAATCTATCCAGTCCACGATGTGCCATACCCGAGCACCCGGGAGACGACAGACTGTACGGTGATCACGGTTTGGTAGCAGATTGCCCTGTCTGTCTTCTTTATAATAGAATCCCCTACCACCACAATCTGACCAGGTACCTCACTATCTTTTATCCCATCTGTACCGGAGGGACGGCTCCTCCTGTTGCTAGAGGGAACAGTCTCCTCCGTCTCCGTCAGTGAAGGGGCCCTAGAATGCACATCCTAACTGCAAGTAATGAGAGGTGCTACCTTGCTGAGACCTTTAGTGCCACACACAGTGCCTAACCTTAAACCTCCCCCCCAAACCCTAACCTGATCCCTGATACTTGCCTTCAGGATGTCTGCTGTCGGTCTACTAAAGAGCTATGACTCTTGAAAGCAAGGAATGGTTGGTAAATTATTTTGTTAGTCTTTTGAGTTTTTCACAATCTCCACAATGCTATACGAGACTCATTTAGGTGTGGTTGGATGTAAATGTTCTGTATGTAAATGCAGAAGCAGGCACCTTTGTTGCTGTGCAAGCAGTTGTGTACCTATATTGGGTGCAGTGTGTGCGGTGCACATGAGCCCCTGGGTCCAGTGGGTGCCCACACCGCGCACACTGCACCCATTTCTTCTATACTTACCTTTCCGGCGTCTATCGGTGACTGTGTGTGGGCCCCCTCCTCTCTCATAGCTGGCACCGCCGCTGCTAGCGCACTGAGCACTAGAAACGCTGGCACAGTGCCAGAGTCTGCAGCGCATGCACAGGACTCTGAAAAAATGGTGTGGCGGGCATTTTTTCGGAGTCCTGCGCATGCGCTGTAGACTCTGGCACTGCGCCAGAGTCTCAGTGCTCAGAGCGCTAACAGCGGCGCTGCCGGCTACGGGAGAGGAGGGGGCCCACACAGACTCCACATGGGCCCCTTCCTCTCTGGATACGCCTCTGCGTGCAAGCCACCTGTCACAGAGGGCATGAATTCTCCGTCCTACAATGGAGATCCCTGACCTCTTCCCACCCCCTAATCGGCTACACGCTTCCGTTTTCACATATTGAGGTAGCCAGCCTCCCCCATAGCATCAGACTGTCAATCACTGACATTCTGCTGCCCTCCTGCTTAAGTAATCGCAGGACCCATTCGCACATGCGCAGAACAGGTTCTGCGCAAAGTACCGAACATTGTTACTTTGCGCATGAGAGCACAACTAATACAACACCTAAATGATTCCCTATATACCTTAGAGGTTCTATATATGTGGTGATGAGGCGGATTTTTTATTTTCTGCCAGACCGAAGTGAAAGTTTTTTTTCTTTCTTATCACTGCAGTTTATAAATAATATATTATTAGAATAGCTGATTCATGGTTATTCGCCCAAGTCATAATGTTCCATAGCAATAAGGATTAGCTCCTCCACCCCTGGAATATACGCATTTGTTACATGACTAGCTAGTCCATGCATGCACTGTGGAACTGAAATTCCTGAGTTGGGCTTTCACTTTCACATGGTGGACAGAAAGAAAAAAACAAATATTACGGTACATATCAAAAAAAAATTTTTCCAGTTATGGGAAAGCAAAAACTTCCACCATTTCTAGAGGATAATCCGCACCAAGATAAAACTGTTTGTTTTTGGTATACAGTCATAAATTGGGATGCCTTTAATATGTATATTGCAGATCCAATCCTTAGGAATACCTTTATGTCCACTTAGATAACGTATGGAAGGCTCAAATGGTGCTACCAACTGGTTTGGATAAGGATATATTGTCAAATCCCCATAGAGAGGGAATAGGAAAAAGAAACCAGTTATCTCGGGTGCACACAACCCAATTAAATCATTAAAATATAATCTTTATTAAGGATGTATATATCCCCTACAATAATAAACAAATATTGGCTTTAATGCCACATTACACACATTTTCATTATAAATCAATAATGAAATAGTGATTTATAATGAAAATTTGTGTAATGTGGCATTAAAGCCAATATTTGTTTATTATTGTAGGGGATATATACATCCTTAATACAGATTATATTTTAATGAAATAATTGGGTTGTGTGCACCCGAGATAACTGGTTTCTTTTTTCTTTTCCCTCTCTATGGAGATTTGACAATAAATATTATATATCGATGAGGACTTGCAACGGCATAGAAACACTGGCATCGAACTTGCCCCCACTGCCCCAGTTATGTGTATTTGTGTATGTAGCCCCTCGGCACTGCAAATCAGGCAGTACTGTAAAGGGCCCCATACACTAGAACGATAATGTCCGATTTCATCCAATTTCGTGCATTCGGGCCGATATATCGGGTGAAATCGGGCATTTTGAATGTGTTTCAGATCCAATTCGATGCTCATTCCCGTGAGGGTCGAATCGGCTCCCCTAGATCGTTAGTGCTGCACTTGTGATATATCGGTTCCCGTAGGCATTGCTGGGATCGCATATGATATATCGCATGCAAAATGTACCAAATCGTATGGAACCACTCCCGGGAGAGTTCAAGGGAAAACGCCTCCTACTTCAGCCTCAGACATAGCGTTGTAGTGTATGGGGCCCTTTAGTGCAGCATACAGACCCACTTACTTGTAGAGCCAGAACATTGCATAAAATTTACAGTAAGCAACCCTAGTAAGTACCCTAAGTGAAGAAAGCAAAACATTAAGAGAAATGACCTATAAAATCGTAATAAATTACTCCATATTCTATCCACTAAAATATGTTTTAGATTATTATTTGTTATTGTTATTACGTTTCAGAGGAGCATTCAGATCAGCTTTTTTATTTTCTATTAATAGAGGTGCAAGTGTTCTAGAAGGATATTTAAGTGCTCTGAGAAGCCTGTCGCTGTGTTTGGTACAATCCCATTACACAAAACCTGGACAGTGTAGCCACACACATTAAGGACAAGACTGTATGGGCCTTCTGCTCGGCCAGTGACCCCACATGCACATAGATGGCATGGGTGTGGATCATAGGGTCAACCACACTTAGGTCGACAGTCATTAGGTCGGCAACTGTTGGTCGACACCCGAAATAGGTCGACATGGTCATTAGGTCGACATGAACAAGGTCGACATGGAAAAAGGTCAACATGAGGGTTTTGGGTTTTTTGGTGTCGTTTTCTTCATAAAGTGACAGGGAACCCCATTTAGTACACCGCGTCCCCTCGCATAACTTGCTTCACTCAAGGTGCCTCGCTCTGCTACCGCTGCGCTCAGCACAGGTTACTATTCCCAATCGTAGTCCACGTGGATCGTAAAGTATGAAAAAGTAAAAAAGTGAAAAACTCATGTCAACCTTTTCACATGTCGACCGAATGATTGTCGACCAGCAGTGGTCAACCTAAAGACTGGATACCGATGGGATCACTGATCAAATAGCACATTAAACTTAATAAAACAAATACATTTACGATCACAGTTTCATTTGTATATGCACATGAAAATAATGGGTGGTTTAGTCAGAAACAAGTACTGTACATAAGTAGATCTTTTGGGCAGGTTTGGGACCAGCATTGACCTGTAACTAGGCATTTTCCGCTAATGGACACGCACTGAATTGAGGCATATCACTGAATTGAGGCATATAAACATTGGTTATAATAATCATTAAGCAAATGTATGGCAGCATTTATAACCTTGCTTTCTTTCTGTTGCAGGATTTGCTATAAACCAATTACATCAGATAAGAATGACAATGTGAAAGACACTGAGGTCCAATTCCAGATTAGCGTAAAAGGTTTGTTTCAATTATTCACATAATATAACATAAAACACATAATAATATAACAACATATTCTTTATTAGCAAAATGAAATGAAATGAAAATAGTTCCTGAAGCAAAACTCCAGTCTCTCTCTCTCTCTCTCTCTCTCTCTCTCTCTCTCTCTCTCTCTCTCTCTCTCTCTCTCTCTCTCTCTCTCTCTCTCTCTCTCTCTCTCTCTCTCTCTCTCTCGTTGGTTTATTCATATAGATTGCTGTTAGGATTCAGAAAACCCTTTGGCTACAATACAAATATTACTCATCTTAAAGATGTCACACTAATAACAATGCAGAGAGTCAGAGAGTGGAGGAAACCTTGCCTTCACCCAGGACCAGACTAAGGGCCACATGGGCCTGAGGCTGGAAAATGAGCAAGGGCATATTGTGAGAAGCGGAGGAGGTGTGGCCAGTGCTGTATGGGTGTGACCAGAGCCATGTGATTTGTTTACACCCTCTACTTTATAGGCCCCAATGTCTCCCTAAATATGTAAAAGTAGAAACATTACATAATTTTGTGTGGAAAATATAAATGCAGATTTAATACATCTGATTTATGGCTGACAGTGTGGTCAGCTGGGCGGATAGTCCTCATCATGTTGTCATGATAGGCCTATTTATATGTGGAGGTCATGGGGCTCTAGTTTTTCAAGCTACAGAAGTTACTATTTCAAGCAACAAAATGTATTTGTTAGAAATTATTATCTTTATTATTATTAATAATAATAATAATATTGTGTCTTTCTACGACACAAGCATATTCTGGTGCACTTATGCACAGTAATACCACTTTTACATTGCCCAAATAACCCAGGTTATTGCCGGGACTACCCGGGTCAGGCTGCAGTGTAATACCCCTTTCACACTGCCAATGTCGGAACCCACCCGGGAATTGGAAACGGGTCCTTCCCGGGTGGGATCCGGCATTGGCTGCTGCTGCTGGCTTCCCCGACCCGGCAATATGCCGGGTGGGTTGCCATAGCAGCGAGGGGCGGAGCCGACGGTGGAGGTGGCGCTGGGAGATTAGATCATCTCCGTGCCGCCTCTCCCTGCTGTAATAAACGGGTCCCGGGACGCATCGACCCGGGAGCCCGTTTACGCAGCCACTGACTTGGTATTCAACCCGGGTATAACCCTGCTTTATTCCCGGGTTGAATTGCCGGGTCAGGCGACCTGGGATTTCGGCTATGGCCCTTTCATACCGCACGCTGACCCGTACCAAGTTATTTGTGTGGTGTGAAAGGGGTATAAAAGGCTCCCTAAAAAATGACCCGGGTCAATTTACCCTGCAATCCTACCCGGGTATCGACCAGGGTTGATCACAGGTAGGACTCATGTTGAGGGGCAGCGTAAATGGGATGACCCGGGACCCATTTACAGCAATGGGAAGGCCTATAGCTCCAAATCGCAGTGTCCTGCAGACGGTCAGGAGGTTGGGAGACACGGCACACACAGGGGTATATGCAATTGCGGTCGAATTCCCGAAATTGTCGAATTTCGGGTCATTTTCGACCAAAAAAAAAAATCGCCTATGCAATTCAGTGCTTTCCGACCAAAAAACGGCCTTTCAAAATTCGACTTTTTGAAATTCGACTTTTTGCAAATTCGACTTTTCTGCAATGATACAAGTGCTGCAATTCGACCAAAGCATATTCAATTCAAGTTTGGAAATTCGACAGCAGTGCTTTTAGACAGCAAATTCGTCATTTTCAATCCGCCACACTTTGGAGGGTGAAAACAAATAAAAAAATTTTAAACATGTTTTTTTTTGTGTATTTTTTGGGGGGAATAGCAGATCTATTTATATTAGAAGGGATTAGGTACTTTTTTTTTTTTTTTTTTGGAGGCACAAATATTATTTATATATTTTTTAAAATATTTTTTTTTTTTTTTTTTTTTATGCTGGAACGGTGAAATCATAAAAAAAAATGGCGTGGGGTCCCCCCTCCAAAGCATAACCAGCCTCGGGCTCTTCGAGCTGGTCCTGGTTCTAAAAATGCGGGGGGAAAATTGACAGGGGATCCCCCGTATTTTTAAAACCAGCACCGGGCTCTGCGCCTGGTGCCAAAAATACGGGGGACAAAAAGAGTAGGGGTCCCCCGTATTTTTAACACCAGCATCGGGCTCCACTAGCTGGACAGATAATGCCACAGCCGGGGGTCACTTTTATGCCGTGCCCTGCGGCCGTGGCATTAAATATCCAACTAGTCACCCCTGGCCGGGGTACCCTGGGGGAGTGGGGACCCCTTCAATCAAGGGGTCCCCCCCCCAGACACCCAAGGGCCAGGGGTGAAGCCCGAGGCTGTCCCCCCCCATCCAATGGCCTGCGGATGGGGGGGCTGATAGCCTTTTGTGATCATGAAAAGAATATTGTTTTTTCCAGCAGTACTACAAGTCCCAGCAAGCCTCCCCCGCAAGCTGGTACTTGGAGAACCACAAGTACCAGCATGCGGGAGAAAAACGGGCCCGCTGGTACCTGTAGTACTACTGGAAAAAAAATACCCAAATAAAAACAGGACACACACACCGTGAAAGTAAAACTTTATTTCATACGTCGACACACACATACTTACCTATGTTCACACGCCGACATCGGTCCTCTTCTCCATGTAGAATCCAGGGGTACCTGAAAATAAAAGATCAATATACTCACCTCAACCAGGCTCCAGAGATAAATCCACGTACTTGGAGAAAAAAACAAACCGAACACCCGCTCCATGCCGCACTGAAAGGGGTCCCATGCTGACACATGGGACCCCTATCCCCGAATGCAGAGAGACCTGTCAGTGACAGCTGTCACAGAAAGGTCTCTATAGCCAATCAGGAAGCGCAACTTCGTTGCGCTCATCTGATTGGCTCTGTGCGTCTGAGCAGACAGCGCATCGCACAGCCCAGTCCATTATATTCAATGGTGGGAACTTAGCGGCTAGCGGTGAGGTCACCCGCCGGTCAGCGGCTGACCGGCGGGTGACCCCCCCGCTAGCCGCTAAGTTCCCACCATTGAAAGTAATGGAGCGGCTTTGCGATGCGCTGTCACATCACAGACAGCGCACAGCCAATCAGATGAGCGCCACGGAAGTAGCGCTTCCTGATTGGCTGAAGGGACTTCAGTGACAGGAGTCACGTGATGTCCCGGCATTCGGGAGAAAGGGGTCTGATGTGAAAGCATTGGACCCCTTTCTAGTCCGGTATGGATCGTTGTTCGTTTTTTTGTTTTGCCAAGTACGTGGATTATCTCTGGACCTGGATGTACCTCTGGACGCTGGAAGGTGAGTATAATTTTTTCACAGGTACCTCGGATCGTCGGAGACCGTGGCAGTCGGCGTGTCAACATAGGTAAGTATGTGTGTGTCGGCGTATGAAATAAAGTTTTACTTTCACGGTGTGTGTGTGCTGTTTTTATTTGGGTATTTTTTTCCCAGTAGTACTACAGGTACCAGCGGGCCCGTTTTTCTCCCGCATGCTGGTACTTGTGGTTCTCCAAGTACCAGCTTGCGGGGGAGGCTTGCTGGGACTTGTAGTACTAATGGAAAAAACAATATCTTTTTATTATCACAAAAGGCTATCAGCCCCCCCATCCGCAGCCCATTGGATGGGGGGGGACAGCCTCGGGCTTCACCCCTGGCCCTTGGGTGGCTGGGGGGGGGGACCCCTTGATTGTAGGGGTCCCCACTCCCCCAGGGTACCCCGGCCAGGGGTGACTAGTTGGGTAGTTAATGCCACGGCCGCAGGGCACGGCATAAAAGTGACCCCCGGCTGTGGCATTATCTGTCCAGCTAGTGGAGCCCGATGCTGGTGTTAAAAATACGGGGGACCCCTACTCTTTTTGTCCCCCGTATTTTTGGCACCAGCACCAGGCGCAGAGCCCGGTGCTGGTTTTAAAAATACGGGGGATCCCTGCCCAATTTTTCCCCTGCATTTTTAGAACCAGGACCAGCTCGAAGAGCCCGAGGCTGGTTATGCTTTGGAGGGGGGACCCCACGCCATTTTTTTTTCGGGTTTTTCCCCGTTTTTTAAAATCGCGGCAAAATCCGCCAAATCGGCCGATTTTCGCCCGCGACTCTGGCGAATCCGTTTTTCATTGAATATGGTGAATTCCGGAAGCCACCTTCCGGGATTCACCTGTCGAATTGAGTCGAATTAAAAAACGGCGAAAATTGCCGCGAATTCGACCGCAATTGCATATACCCCACAGTCTCTACTGCTGTCTGCCCTGCTATGCAGACAGCAGCAGTGCCGGGGTGAAGGTGAATGGATACCGCACGCATGAGTGCGGTATTATTATTATTATTATTACATTTTATTTATAGGGCGCCACAAGTGTTTCGCAGCGCCGTACAAAGGACAGCACAGGGAGACAAAACTTAGCATAACAGTAAATAAATAACAAAAATGGAGTGCAGGTAACAAAGAGCAACACAATTCTCAAAACATAATACAGCTTAGATGTAAGTAGCGAAGGAGTAATCATTGTACTACTTGGGGCTGGCTGCCATAGAGAAGAGATGAGCCTTTACCAGCAGGAGAGAAAGCAGGTAAAGATGGTCGCTGAGTGAAATGTGTCAAGAAGAGGGTTTAGACAAGAGGAAAGAGGGCCCTGCTCTGAAGAGCTAACAATCTAGTGGGGAGGGGCAACAGACAGATGACATGAGGTGCAAGCAGGTAAGCCTGATGGTGGTATGCGAGCAAAGCAGAGATGTCCAAGGCATGGGGCAGGGGGTATCCATTCACTGCACAAAGAGGGAAGCTGATAGGCCGCCTGGGGGTCCATATCAGTGTATTTCTTGGCGCTAGGAGATGATGTTATCCCCCAGCGCTGGCCTTAAAGACATTGGCCCTCATTCCGAGTTGTTCGCTCGGTAATTTTCTTCGCATCGCAGCGATTTTCCGCTATTTGCGCATGCGCAATGTTCGCACTGCGCCAAGTAAATTTGCTAAGAAGTTTGGTATTTTACTCAAGGCATTACGAGGTTTTTTCTTCGTTCTGGTGATCGGAGTGTGATTGACAGGAAGTGGGTGTTTCTGGGCGGAAACTGGCCGTTTTATGGGAGTGTGTGAAAAAACGCTGCCGTTTCTGGGAAAAACGCGGGAGTGGCTGAAGAAACGGGGGAGTGTCTGGGCGAACGCTGGGTGTGTTTGTGACGTCAAACCAGGAACGACAAGCACTGAACTGATCGCACTGGAAGAGTAAGTCTCGAGCTACTCAGAAACTGCACAGAAAAATCTTTTCGCAATATTGCGAATACTTCGTTCGCAATTCTGCTAAGCTAAGATACACTCCCAGAGGGCGGCGGCTTAGCGTGTGTACTGCTGCGAAAAGCGGCTAGCGAGCGAACAACTCGGAATGAGGGCCTTTGCACCTATGTGCATTGTCAACGGTGCCGACCTGGTAATATCCAGTGTCAGCACCTCAGTGGAAATGGGGTAAATTCCATGTCTGACCTGAATTGGAGCTGTGTTGAAAAAAATCCCAGTTTGGATTCGGGATTTTGGTGTAAAATATATACTGTATGTTAAATTCGGTCTAACAATGTTTGGTGTTTCTTACTGCATACTTGCCTACCTGACCCTCTCCATGAGGGAGAAAATGCTCTGTTCCTGGACTTTCCTGGTAATGTATGATTGCCATCACCTGTGGTGAGCTAGTTAATTGATAAGAAAGGTGTTTCACCACAGGTGATGGCAATCATACATTACCAGGAAAGTCCAGGAACAGAGCATTTTCTCCCTCATGGAGAGGGTCAGGTAGGCAAGTATGTCTTACTGTGTAGTCTAAGGACTTGTTACATAACATTTGATTGTCAAGGTCTCCACAGGATAGACCAGATTAAGACTGGGAGGAGCTTTTCCAAACGTGGGAATGACTAGGCAGAAAGCGGGAGTGTTGGGGTTACATGTTACCAATTTTGCATTTCAAAATGTATGTCTATTATTTTCTGTATTCCATAAAGCATTGACTACAAGTATTTATATTTACTAGGAAACAAATATGCCAAACTTTTGACTATATTTAATATCATGCTACCACAGTACGCCTGAGTAATACAGGCTGAGTCTCCCATACTCAAATCCGGAATACGTCATTTATTGAGCACGACTGAGATAGTGACACCTTTGCTTTCTCTTTGCTTTCTAATGGTTCAATGTAAAAACGTTGTTTAATGCACAAAATTATTAAAACATATTGTATAAATGCTATGCATATAAGGTGTATATGAAACATAAATTAATTCTGTGTTTAGACGTGGGTCCCATCCCCAAATATCTCATTATCGTATGCAAATATTCCAAAATATGGGAAAATCTGATATCCAAAATACTTCTGGTCCCAAACATTTTGGATATTGGAGAAGCAACCTGTATGCTACTCTTTTAAATATAGTTTGATATCTTGGATATTGTTGTAAGTGCTTTAAACAGGCACTGATCTATTCAACAAAAAAGTTAAACTGATTTATGTTACAGCACTCTATATAGGTGTTGCGGACCTCACCATTACTTCATGGCCGCACCTGGGCGCGGGGGGGATGGGGATGTGTGTGTTGTGGCTAGGGGGTCGCATGCCCCAGGTGCCGGATTTGAGGGGTGCTGAGATGCACAACCTCCAACATGGTCACCTTCAGGATGTCCACCTCGGCCGGAACACCAGTACTCGCCGCAGAGAAGAGACCCGCAGCCTCCAGCACTATGAGTCAGTCTGACTCATTAAATGCTGTCGATGTGCAGGCCGCGGATCCTATCAGCCGCAGCTCTTCCCCTGCTTTCAGAAATGGGCTGGTCACATCAGCAGCATCACTGAGAAGTCTGACATCACTGTGCTATCACTGTGCAGCAAGGCTGGCTCCAGGTCGTGTCTCCTGCTGTCTCAGGGTCTCCACCTCCCTTTCAATCTCTCTCAGCCAGGGCCGGATTAAGCCTTGGGGGTGCCTGGGGCACGTAAAACAGTGGTGGCCCGATGGAAGTTGGGGGATGTATATAAAATTGTGCATACCTTCCAACATGTCACCATTCCAGGAGGGACAAAATGCTCTTTACATGGATTCCCACTTAATATACAATTGGTGTCACCTGTGTTGAACTATTTAATTGATAATAAAAGTACTTTAACACAGGTGATTGCAATAATAAATTAAGAAGGAAGTTCAGGTAGAGAGCATTTTATACCTCCTGGAATGAGTCATGGTGGGAGGTATAGATTGTTTATTAAATATAAACCAATGGTGTATATTAGTTTTAACTAATAGTTTAACAATGCCTGGGTACTGTTTATAGCACCACCTATTTGAAAGACAACTATTTTATAAACTGTTATTGTAGTGGAACACAGACAACATAACGTTAAAATATACAAAGACAAATAAAATCATTTATCTTGTCACATGCAAGAATAGCAGCAGCCTCTGTACTATTTACACACTGGGACAGGACTCAGGAGGACTCTGTGTGTCTCTATCTCTAGACCCAAATGGTTTAGTTACATAACAGTTTGCACAGGACTCAGACACCTAGGCGAGGAGGAGGAGAAGCTGGGATCCATGTGTCACTTACAGCTCTCTCCACCCTCCTATCTCTCCTCTGGTCAGAAAGCTCAGTCAGTAGCTCATGAAACATGATATTCCTGTGTCCTCCACCTGCACTGCATACTGTCTTGCTCAAATTCTGGCTGCTGGTTCTGCTGCTGCTTAAGAGGTAAAGCTAGTGATGTCAGTGTGCTCTGGCCGGGGGGCCCCCTGACAAAGGGGGGCCTGGAGAACAGTATGGCCTGCATCCCTCCCTTAATCTGGCTATGCATCCAGCCAGGCTCAGGGAAGCAAGCTTCGCATCCCAGATGAGACGAGTAGCTGGCCTGGGCTGGGAGCTGCATGCTGTGAGGGAGAGCCTGAGGCATCTTGGCTGGGCTCGTGTGACTGGTGGTAAGTGCTGCTGTGACCTGTCAGATGTTAGCTGACAATCTGTGTCCCTAATCTCTCCTTCCTTCAACCATTCCACTGGAGGTTGAAATAGATGACTGAGGGCTGTATGGTCTCAAACAGACACGCGGGGGCAGGTAGTGATGAAGACTGGAGAAGTGGAGTGAATGGAGTATATATACTGTAGGTCCCTGCTTCTAATCTATATTGATACAGTTTCTGCACCTCTCTTGTGCCTTCTTGAGGCTACTGTATAAAAAGTGTTATATGCTTAATTGCATGTTTCTGTATTCTATTCTGATGCATTTATTGCTACAGTATGTACAATATATAGAAGGTTACTGAGGACAGCAGAACAGTGTGTAAACAACATTGTGTTGTAAAAAAAAATTACATTTATTCTCTCATCCTTCAGTGCTGCCCTTTCCCTCGCTAAACAATCATACTTCAAAATTCTCATCTCTACCCAGTCTTCCAACCCCCGGCGCCTCTTTGCCACTGTTAACTCCCTCCTCTGCCCACCACCACCTCCTCTCCCTTCCTCATTGTCTGCTCTTGACTTTGCCACTTATTTCACATCCAAGATTGACTCCATACATCAGGATATCACATCCCACCAGACCAGCAACCAGCCACCATCCATCCCTTGCCACCCCTCCCCTTCCCTCTCACCAACTCTGACAGCTTTCTCTCATGTATCTGGTGAGGAATTCATGGCCGTCATCTGTTCCCCACCACCACCACCACCTCCCCACTTGACCCTATCCCCTCCCACCTCCTCCGCCACCTCTCCCCTTCTGCCTGTTCCCATCTTGCCCATCTTCTCAATCTCTCCCTCTCATCAGACACTGTCCCCTCTGCCTTCAAGCATGCTCTTGTCTCCCCTATTCTTATAAAACCTACCCTTGCTCCAGATACTCTCTCCAACTATCGACCTATCTCTCTCCTCCCTTTTGCCACCAAACTCCTTCAGCGTATTGTCTATAATAGCCTCACTGCCTTTCTTTCCTCTCACTCACACTCCTTGACCCATTCCAGTCTGGTTTCCGTTCTCTTCACTCCACTGAAACTGCCCTCACAAACGTCTGCAATGTCCTCCATGCAGCCAAATCTAAGGGCCACTACTCTTTGCTTATTCTTCTTGACCTCTCTGCTGCTTTTGACACTGTGGACCACCCTCTCCTTCTGCAAATCCTTCACTCTCTTGGTCTGCGTGATACTGCCCTCTCCTGGCTGTACTCCTACCACTCTGATCGTTCCTTCTCTGTCTCATCTCATGACACTGCCTCCCCATCACTTACACTAACTGTCCCCCAAGGCTCTGTTCTTGGTCCTCTCCTTTTCTCTCCGTATACATCCTCTTTAGGTGAACTCATTAGTTCTTTTAACTTCCAATATCACCTCTATGCTGATGACACTCAAATCTACCTTTCCTCCCCTGATCTCTCCCCGGCTCTCCTCACTCGTACCGCCAACTGTCTCTCTGCTATCTCTTCCTGGATGTCCCAGCGATTTCTTAAACTCAATATGCCTAAGACTGAGCTGATCATCTTCCCACCCTCCCGCACAAACTCACCTCCCACAATCTCATTATCCATTGATGGCACGACTATCTCTCTAGCCCCCAAGTACGCTGTCTTTGCGTAATCCTTGACTCCTCCCTCTCCTTCAAACCACACAATCAGCATCTCTCACAAACCTGTCATTTTCATTTCAAAAACATTTCCAGGATCAGACCTTTTCTCTCCCAGGATGCCACCAAGACCATTATTCACTCACTGATTATTTCCAGACTGGATTACTGTAATCTCCTAACTGGCCTCCCTGACAATTACCTCTCTCCACTCCAATCTCCAGATGCTGCAGCCCAGCTCATCTTTCTCACCAAATGCACTACATTCACCTCCCCTCTCCGACAAGCCCTTCACTGGCTTCCCTTCCCTTTCAGAATCCAATTCAAACTTCTAACACTCACTTAAAAAGCGCTCACCCACTCCTCTCCCATTTACATCTCTGACCTTATCTCCCTTTACTCTACCACCTGTCCTTGTCGCTCTGCTAATGCACGCCGACTCTCCTGTCTTCTGATTACTTCCTCCCACTCCTATCTCCAAGATTTTTCACGTGCTGCTCCCTTTCTCTGGAATTCTTTACCTCTCCCCCTCAGACTCTCCACCTCCCTACAAAACTTCAAACGGGCTCTTACGACCCTTTTCTTTACCAAACCCAGCCAAATCTCATCCTAACCCTATGTCCCATGCTTGGTCTACCCCATCTGTGTCATCCCTGTCTGTCTGCCCCTCCCCTTTAGAATGTAAGCTCTCACGAGTAGGGCCCTCTTCCCTCATGTGCTTATCCTTTTCTTACTTTAATAATCCTCAACTGCCCATCTCCTGCATTTTTTTGGCCACCTTGAAACTTATCTGTATGTCGTCTACTGGTATAGTTATGCTTAGTTACCCTGTTCTTGTCCTATATTGTCTTCAACTGTAAGTCACTGTTTTCCTGTTTTGATTATGTGCATATGTACTCTGTAATTGGGCGCTGCGGAACCCTTGTGGCGCCATATAAATAAAAGATAATAATAATAATAATAAAATGTTGTTCTGATTTAAATCTATGAAATATTCTGACATTTGCCAGTATGTGTTTATGCGAGTGTGTTTTCCAGTGTTAACGCAGTATGTTTTACCGGTGGACAGGATGCTGGCAGCAGGGTGAGCGCTAAAAGTCCCCTTGCAGGCTCGCTGCACCCGCCACATGATCTATTCCCACTCTATGAGTGTCGTGGACACCCACGAGTGGAATTAGCCCTGGTGAGCTGGAATTCTGGCTGTCCGCGTGGTCGGCTGACGAGATTCTAGTGTCAGTATCCTGACCACCTGAATCCAGATAGCCGGCAAATTAAACGCATCTACCACAATTTCTTCCATGCCCCGGGTGACAAAAATCCTAGTTTCGGCCCTGATTACTTGACGTACTGTATATATTTAATTTACATTTAAATACTCCTACATCATCTATAAGAGCTTTCTTGTCAGTCTTATAGATGTGACAGTCCTCTCACAATTGGTGTAGCATTGGCATAGGTGAAGATAAGGTAAAGCCAATATTTGAAATGAATATACATATTAAAGGGTATGTACTACTGAGCTACTGTACATAAAATGCATGGAGTAACCATATATGCTCTGTATGCTCTTCCACTGTTCTGCAGCAGGTTGCCGCGCTAGTTGGGAGTTGCTTCTCTTACTTATCAGATGTGACAGCTCTTCAGACTTATGTGGGCTCATACACAGCGTCAGGGCAGCCTGCTGTCAGAGACTCTGAACTGTATTGGATCTCATTAGACAGTCCTAAAGATTTTGGACTGTTTGGGAGGGGGTTCTTAGATGTCTCTGGTGGGGTGAGGCGGTAATAATTTACTTTCTAACAGAGCTACAGGGGAAAGTCAGAGTACAAATGAGCAATTTATTTTACCTTCACGGTCCATGTGGGAACATTTGAAGTTTGAGTGTGTTGCAAACATTTTTGGAGTTTACAAACCTTATGAAAGCCAACTAGATGACAGACATACAAGCCATGCATGTTTTCCTAACTAGAAGTTAAGTTACATCGCTTCACACTACTTAACTAAAAACATCTGTTGCTGGTGGTGGTATTGAGTCCAACGGATAATAAGAATTTTCTTTTTTTTATTCTGTTCCTTTGGAACACTACTGTGGGCCATACATCTATGGCCTGATTTCCCATTCTGTCGATGCTGATCCTCCAATGTTTCGGGAGATCGGCAATATCCTACATGTTAAAAAATATCTAACTCGCTGATTCAAGTGGGTGATATATCAAGCAGAATAAAGGGCGAACAATTGGAGAAGATGCCCATAACAACTAGAGATGTGCACCGGACATTTTTCGGGTTTTGGTTTTGGATTCGGTTCCACGGCCGTGTTTTGGATTTGGGCGCGTTTTGGCAAAACCTCCCTGAAATTTTTTTGTCGGATTCGGGTGTTTTTTTTGTCAAAAACAGCTTAAATCATAGAATTTGTGTGTAATTTTGATCCTATAGTATTATTAACCTCAATAACCACAATTTCCACTCATTTCCAGTCTATTCTGAACACCTCACAATACTATTTTTAGTCCGAAAATTTGCACCAAGGTCGCTGGATGACTAAGAAAAGCGACCCAAGAGGGCGGCACAAACACCTGGCCCATCTAGGAGTGGCACTGCAGTGTCAGACAGGATGGCACTTAAAATTTTTTGCCTCAAACAGCACATGATGCGAAGAAAAGAGAAAAAGAGGTGCACTGTGGTCGCTGGACGGCTAAGCTAAGCGACACAAACACCTCAATATCACAGGAATTATTAGTTCTAATCAATGGTATTATTGGTCCAAATCACTGGAAGAAAATGACAAAATCACTGGAATTATTCGTTCTAATCAATGGTATTATTGGTCCAAATCACTGGAAGAAGACTGACGTTTTTGGGATTATGGAGACATAATGTTTTTGAATATAAATCCTAAAGCAGCTGGTGTATTAGAGTGCAAGAGACCAGCCATGCAGTTTCTGAAATATTATGACAAAATGTTACTGTATTTCATAAGCACTCATTCCTAACTCTGCTAAGTACTGTTTGGTATACTGTATCTGGCTTCCATAAGGTAGTTGTCCATTATTTCAGCTTCCATTGACCTTTTTGAAAGCGGTAGAAGTTATCGATTCTTTTTCTCTATCGTCCTAGTGGATGCTGGGGTTCCTGAAAGGACCATGGGGAATAGCGGCTCCGCAGGAGACAGGGCACAAAAAGTAAAGCTTTAGGATCAGGTGGTGTGCACTGGCTCCTCCCCCTATGACCCTCCTCCAAGCCTCAGTTAGATTTTTGTGCCCGGCCGAGAAGGGTGCAATCTAGGTGGCTCTCCTAAAGAGCTGCTTAGAAAAGTTTAGCTTAGGTTTTTTATTTTACAGTGAGTCCTGCTGGCAACAGGATCACTGCAACGAGGGACTTAGGGGAGAAGAAGTGAACTCACCTGCGTGCAGGATGGATTGGCTACTGGACATTAGCTCCAGAGGGACGATCACAGGTACAGCCTGGATGGTCACCGGAGCCTCGCCGCCGGCCCCCTTGCAGATGCTGAAACGAGAAGAGGTCCAGAATCGGCGGCAGAAGACTCCTCAGTCTTCTTAAGGTAGCGCACAGCACTGCAGCTGTGCGCCATTTTCCTCTCAGCACACTTCACACGGCAGTCACTGAGGGTGCAGGGCGCTGGGAGGGGGGCGCCCTGGGAGGCAAATGAAAACCTTTTTTGGCTAAAAATACCTCACATATAGCCTCCGGGGGCTATATGGAGATATTTAACCCCTGCCAGAATCCGTTAAGAGCGGGAGACGAGGCCGCCGAAAAAGGGGCGGGGCCTATCTCCTCAGCACACAGCGCCATTTTCCCTCACAGAAAGGCTGGAGAGAAGGCTCCCAGGCTCTCCCCTGCACTGCACTACAGAAACAGGGTTAAAACAGAGAGGGGGGGCACTAATTTGGCGTTAGAAATATATAAAAAAGATGCTATAAGGGAAAACACTTATATAAGGTTGTCCCTATATAATTATAGCGTTTTTGGTGTGTGCTGGCAAACTCTCCCTCTGTCTCTCCAAAGGGCTAATAGGTCCTGTCCTCTATCAGAGCATTCCCTGTGTGTGTGCTGTGTGTCGGTACGTGTGTGTCGACATGTATGAGGACGATGTTGGTGAGGAGGCGGAGCAATTGCCTGTAATGGTGATGTCACTCTCTAGGGAGTCGACACCGGAATGGATGGCTTATTTAGGGAATTACGTGATAATGTCAACACGCGCCAAGGTCGGTTGACGACATGAGACGGCCGACAAACAATTAGTACCGGTCCAGACGTCTCAAAAACACCGTCAGGGGTTTTAAAACGCCCGTTTACTTTAGTCGGTCGACACAGACACAGACAGGGACACTGAATCCAGTGTCGACGGTGAATAAACAAACGTATTCCTTATTAGGGCCACACGTTAAGGGCAATGAAGGAGGTGTTACGTGTTTCTGATACTACAAGTACCACAAGAAAGGGTATTATGTGGGAGTGAAAAAACTACCTGTAGTTTTTCCTGAATCAGATAAAATAAAATGAAGTGTGTGATGATGCCAGGAGGCTGGAAAAATATCATAAAAAGTATATACACACATACTGGTGTTATACTGCGACCAGCGATCGCCTCAGCCTGGATGTGCAGAGCTGGGGTGGCTTGGTCGGATTCCCTGACTAAAAATATTGATACCCTTGACAGGGACAGTATTTTATTGACTATAGAGCATTTAAAGGATGTATTTCTATATATGCGAGATGCACAGAGGGATATTTGCACTCTGGCATCAAGAGTAAGTGCGATGTCCATATCTGCCAGAAGATGTTTATGGACACGACAGTGGTCAGGTGATGCAGATTCCAAACGGCACAAAGGTGTATTGCCGTATAAAGGAAGAGGAGTTATTTGGGGTCGGTCCATCGGACCTGGTGGCCACGGCAACTGCTGGAAAATCCACAGTTTTTACCCTAAGTCACATCTCTGCAGAAAAAGACACCGTCTTTTCAGCTTCAGTCCTTTCGTCCCTATAAGAGTCATATCTGCCCAGGGATAGAGGAAAGGGAAGAAGACTGCAGCAGGCAGCCCATTCCCAGGAACAGAAGCGTTCCACCGCTTCTGACAAGCTCTCAGCATGACGCTGAGACCGTACAGGACCCCTGGATCCTACAAGTAGTATCCCAGGGGTTCAGTTTGGAATGTCGAGACGTTTCCCCTGCGCAGGCTCCTGAAGTCTGCTTTACCAAGGTCTCCCTCCGACAAGGAGGCAGTATGGGAAAAAAATTCACGAGCTGTATTCCCAGCAGGTGATAATTAAATTACCCCTCCTACAACAAGAAAAGGGGGTATTATTCCACACTATATTGTGGTACTGAAGCCAGAAGGCTAGGTGAGACCTATTCTAAATCTAAAAAAATTTGAACACTTACAAAGGTTCAAATCAAGATGGAGTCACTCAGAGCAGTGATAACGAACCGGGAAGAAGGGGACTATCTGGTGTCCCGAGACATCAGGGATGCTTACCTCCATGTCCCAAATTTGCCCTTATCACTAAGGGTACCTCAGGTTCGTGGTACAGAACTGTCACTATCAGTTTCAGACGCTGCCGTTTGGATTGTCTACGGCACCCCGGGTCTTTACCAAGGTAATGGCCGAAATGATGGTTCTTCTTCGAAGAAAAGGCGTCTTAATTATCCCTTACTTGGACGATCTCCTGATAAGGGCAAAGTCCAGGGAACAGTTGGAGGTCGGAGTAGCACTATCTCGGATACTGTTACAACAGCAGGGGTGGATTCTAAAGATTCCAAAATCGCAGCTGATCCCGACAACAAGTCTCCTGTGCTTAGGGATGATTCTGGACACAGTCCAGAAAAAGGTGTTTCTCCCGGAAGAGAAAGCCAGGGAGTTATCCGAGCTAGTCAGGAACCTCCTAAAATCAGTGCATCATTGCACAAGGGCCATGGTAAAAAAAAAAAATGGTGACTTCCTTCGAAGCAATTCCAGTCGGCAGATTTCATGCAAGAACTTTTCAGTGGGATCTGCTGGACAAATGGTCCGGATCGCATCTTCAGATGCATCAGCGGATAACCCTATATCCAAGGACAAGGGTGTCTCTCCTGTGGTGGTTACAGAGTGCTCATCTTCTAGAGGGCCGCAGATTCGGCATTCAGTTTTGGATGTTGGTGACCACGGAGGCCAGCCCGAGAGGCTGGGGAGCAGTCACACAAGGAAAAAATTTCCAGGGAGTGTGATCAAGTCTGGAGATTTTTCTCCACATAAATATAGCTAAGGGTAAATTTATAATGCTCTAAGCTTAGCAAGACCTCTGCTTCAAGGTCAGCCGGTATTGATCCAGTGGGATAAAACATCACGGCAGTCGCCCACGTAAATAGACAGGGCGGCACAAGAAGCAGGAGGGCAGTGGCAAAAACTGCAAGGACTTTTCGCTGGGCGGAAAATCATGTGATAGCACTGTCAGCAGTGTTTCATTCCGGGAATGGAAACTGGGAAGCAGACTTCCTCAGTAGGCACGACCTCCACCCGGCAGAGTGGGAACTTCATGGGGAAGTTTTCCACATAATTGTAAACCGTTGGGAATTACCAAAGGTGGACATGATGGCGTCCCGTCTGAACAAAAAACGGGACAGGTATTGCGCCAGGTTAAGAGACCCTCAGGCAATAGCTGTGGACGTTCTGGTAACACCGTGGGTGTACCAGTCGGTGTATGTGTTCCATCCTCTGCTTTTCATACCTAAGGTACTGAGAATTATAAGACGTAGAGGAGTAAGAACTATACTCATGGCTCCGGATTGGCCAAGAAGGACTTGGTACCCGGAACTTCAAGAGATGCTCACAGAGGACTTATGGCCTCTGCCGCTAAGAAGGGACTTGTTTCAGCAAGTACCATGTCTGTTCCAAGACTTACCGCAGCTGCGTTTGACGGCATGGCGGTGGAACGCCGGATCCTAAGGGAAAAGGCATTCAGGAAGAGGTCATTCCTACCCTGGTCAAAGCCAGAAAGGAGGTGACCGCACAACATTATCACCACATGTGGCGAAAATATGTTGCGTGGTGTGAGGCCAGGAAGGCCCCACGAAGAAATTTCAACTCGGTCGATTCCTGCATTTCTTGCAAACAGGAGTGTCTATGGGCCTCAAATTGGGGTCCATTAAGGTTCAAATTTCGGCCCTGTCGATTTTTCTTCCAGAAAGAATTGGCTTCAGTTCCTGAAGTCCAGAAGTTTGTCAAGGGAGTATTGCATATACAACCCCCTTTTGTGCCTCCAGTGGCACTGTGGGATCTCAACGTAGTTCTGGGATTCCTCAAAACACATTGGTTTAAAACCAGTCAAATCTGTGGATTTGAAGCATCTCACATGAAAAGTGAACATGCTCTTGGACCTGGCCTGGACCAGGCGAGTGTCAAATTGGTGGTTTTTTTCTCAAAAAAGCCCATATCTGTTTGTCCATTCGGACAGGGCAGAGCTGCGGACTCGTCCCCAGTTCTCTCCCTAAGGTGGTGTCAGTGTTTCACCTGAACCAGCTTATTGTGGTGTCTTGCGCCTACTAGGGACTTGGAGGACTCCAAGTTGCTAGATGTGGTCAGGGCCCTGAAAATATAGGTTCCAGGACGGCTGGAGTCAGGAAAACTGACTTGCTGTTATCCTGTATGCACCCAACAAACTGGGTGCTCTTGCTTTTAAGCAGACTATTGCTAGTTGGATGTGTAATACAATTCAGCTTGCACATTCTGTGGCAGGCCTGCCACAGCCAAAATATGTAAATGCCCACTCCATAAGGGAGGTGGGCTCATCTTGGGCGGCTGCCCGAGGGACTCGGCTTTACAACTTTGCCGAGCGGCTATTTAGTCAGGGGCAAACACGTTTGTAAAATCCTACAAATTTGATACCCTGGCTAAGGAGGACCTGGAGTTCTCTCATTCGGTGCTGCAGAGTCATCCGCACTCTCCCGCCCGTTTGGGAGCTTTGGTATAATCCCCATGGTCCTTTCAGGAACCCCAGCATCCACTAGGACGATAGAGAAAATAAGAATTTACTTACCGATAATTCTATTTCTCGGAGTCCGTAGTGGATGCTGGGCGCCCATCCCAAGTGCGGATTATCTGCATTACTTGTACATAGTTACAAAAATCGGGTTATTATTGTTGTGAGCCATCTTTTCAGAGGCTCCGCTGTTATCATACTGTTAACTGGGTTCAGATCACAGGTTGTACAGTGTGATTGGTGTGGCTGGTATGAGTCTTACCCGGGATTCATAAATCCTTCCTTATTGTGTACGCTCGTCCGGGCACAGTACCTAACTGAGGCTTGGAGGAGGGTCATAGGGGGAGGAGCCAGTGCACACCACCTGATCCTAAAGCTTTACTTTTTGTGCCCTGTCTCCTGCGGAGCCGCTATTCCCCATGGTCCTTTCAGGAACCCCAGCATCCACTACGGACTCCGAGAAATAGAATTATCGGTAAGTAAATTCTTATTTTTTTTTAACTTTTGTTTTCCCCTATTTTTCATTTTCTTCTGCATAGCCCAGTAAAATGTTGCAATGTTAAGTATTGACTTGTGCCTTCTGGGGGTCCACTTCTTCACCAAACCCAGCCAAATCTCATCCTGATTCCTAAACCTCTGTTCCACGTTCTCTATGTACCTCATCTGTGTCACCGATGTCTGTCTACCCCTCCCCTTTAGATTGTAAGCTCTCACGAGCAGGGCCCTCTTCCCTCATGTGCTTATATACTGTTGGTCACCAAAATGCTGCACTGTAATACTATATATACAGGTTGAGTATCTTATATCCAAATATTCCGAAATACGGAATATTCCGAAATACGGACTTTTTTGAGTGAGAGTGAAATAATGAAACCTTTGTTTTTTTGATGGCTCAATGTACACAAACTTTGTTTAATACACAGTTATTAAAAATATTGTATTAAATGACCTTCGGGCTGTGTGTATAAGGTGTATATGAAACATAAATGAATTGTGTGAATGTACACACACTTTGTTTAATACACAAAGTTATAAAAAATATTGGCTAAAATTACTTTCAGGCTGTGTGTATAATGTGTATATGAAACATAAATTAATTCTGTGCTTAGATTTAGGTCCCATAACCATGATATCTCATTATGGTATGCAATTATTCCAAAATACGGAAAAATCCGATATCCAAAATACCTCTGGTCCCAAGCATTTTGGATAAGGGATACTCAACCTGTACTGCTCACAAAAATGCCGCATAGATATGGAATGGATACTTGCAGTGACACAGAGCTGCAAGATACAGCAATGACCTACTGTACAACTATATACTGTTAGTCACCAAAATGCTGCACTGTAATACTATATACTGCTACAAAAATGCCACACAGATATGGAATGGATACTTGCAGTGACACAGAGCTGCAAGATACAGCAATGGCCTACTGTACTGTACTACTATAATTATTATATACTGGTGGTCCCCAGTCCCCACAATGCAGCACACTGATCAGATATTTGCAGCACACTGAGCACAGATATGGACGTTTTCAGGCAGAGAACGTAGATATTTTCAGCACACTGAGCACAGATTACGGAGCTTTTCAGGGAGAGAACGCTGCCACGTCCTCTCCGTTCAATCTCCAATGCACGAGTGAAAATGGCGGCGACGCGCGGCTCCTTATATAGAATACAAATCTCGCGAGAATCCGACAGCGGGATGATGACGTTCGGGCGCATTCTGGTTAACCGAGCAAGGCGCGAAGATCTGAGGCTGCTTCGGAACCGTGTAAAATAGGTGAAGTTCGGGGGAGTTCGGATCCCAAGGAACCGAACCCGCTCATCTCTAATAACAACCAATCAGCTTTGAGGTAGCATTTATCGTACATTCTACAAAGTGATAAGTAGAAGACATTTGGTTGCAATGGGTATCTTCTCTAATCTTTATTCTGCTTGATACATCTCCTCTATTAGCTACAGAAAATGTCATGGTTATGGTGTCTTTAAACCTGGTTTGTTGAGTGACCCCGCCCCCAGCTACTGTTTGAAAGATTTGTATGAACTGATCTTATACACAATGGAAACCTTTTACAGAACCTTGCATCGACCTTGATGTTTAATAATTGGCTGTCAGAGTGTGATTATGTAATTCAGCTGCTGAGGTGCTCTCGGTATACCATCTCTATCTTACTTAGTATATCTCTGAAGGTCTCCGTGCCCTTTACAACAATGATCTGTCTGTCATAACTCTACTGTCACATCTTGTGCTGTGTTTAACGTCGCACCTCACCTCTTGTTCTGTATCATGCTGTAAATACATAATAAATATGTACATATTCAGAAATCAGCCTTCAGTCAGTAATATTTGTCTCCTGCTAATGTTACTAATTAATATGCATAGATCATACCACCCAACTGTTCCAGTTTGGTGGGACAGCCCCACTGTTCGGGCTCTGTTCCCACCCACAGGCACTAATGTCCTGCGGTGGGTGGAGGCTCGCCTGCTCTCTGGACCTCACGCGGTAAATAGGTTCTGTGCACGTGTGGGCATCATTTATTCATGTGAGAGAGGGACTAGGGGCAGCCCAGGAGCTCCCAGCGCACTGGGCACGCCTCCGGCATGATGAAAACTTGGGGCGTGACTCGCAGGTACAGCATTTTCCACGAGGTCACGTCCTTTGACACGAGGCCATGTTCAGCTCCATCTTTACAGAATGCTGAGAGTATGTATAGAGTCTTAATATAAACTCACATACAACCTTCATGCGCATGTGTTTATATTAAGACTTTACATTCTTTAATGTCATCAGCTGAAGAAAAATGCTTCTCTGTTAACATTTACAGTACTGAGTGCTCTGTTTTATCCTTTGTGATTATATCTCCAGTGTATGTAGATTGTATACTTACCAGGTATACTAGGTTACTGGGTGTTTGTAATTAAGCAAATATGGTGAAGTGGTCCTGCCACCCAAATTTCTGGGGGTGGGGGAGGGAAAAGACTATATATGAGAGAGCAGAGAACAGCAAGTGCTGCCGTGATTTGCTGGAGTGATGGGGTTCAGGGAAATGCACCCAGGTATTATTGTAAGTAGTGGAGTGCCGACCATTATCCTCCATGTGTGTATGTATGTGTAGGACTAGGTATATATGTGTATATATATATACACACACACACACTATACATACACCCCCCTTTCCATGCACATACGTACTTACATACACACATCACAGCTTGTCCTTTAATGTGTGCAGCTGCAGATCTCCTCCATGACAGTACCCAGATTTATCAAGCCCTGGAGAGTGATAAATAGCACAGTGATAAAGTACTGTACCAACCAATAAACTCCTGTCATTTTTCAAACACAGCCTGTAACATGGTAGTTAGGAGCTGATTGGCTGGTACTTTATCACTGTGCTATTTATCAGTCTACAAAGCTTGATAAATGGGCCCCTAGGTGCAGAGCCGGCCCTAACCAATATGATGCCCTAGGCAAGATTTTGGCTGGTGCCCCCTAGCACCACCGCTGGTTCCGCCTCTGACCTTGCACCTCTTTCCCAGCACCATCACCCCTCACCCATAGCAGTCCTTATTTTGGTGTTTGTACCCCCTATATTCTAAAAAGGAACAGTTTGCGCATTTGGCGCACAGCCCAAAAAGGGGTTTGTTTTTGCTGGCAAGGGGCATGGCCACACAATAGTAACCCCAATTCCAATTACGTCTCCTTATTCACATTACACCACACCCTATTGCTCTTTATTCATATTAGACGACACAGTAGTGTCCTTTCTATACGCAACGCCACATAGTATAGCACCTTATACACAATGCCACACATTAGTAATGCATTTATACACATAATTCCACACAGTAATGCCCCTTACACATTATTAATGTCCTTATAAACATAATGCGCCTTACACATTATGACAACCTTTATTAATGCCCTTTTACACATAATGTCCCTTACATATATGCCGCACATTATTAATGCCCTTATACACATAATGACACACACAGTGCCCCCTACACATTTGCTGCACATTATTAGTGCCCCTATACACATAATGACACACATACAGTAGTACCCTGAAACACATATGCAGCACATTATTAATGCCCTTATACACATAATGACACACACAGTGCCCCCTACACATTTGCTGCACATTATTAGTGCCCCTATACACATAATGACACACATACAGTAGTACCCTGAAACACATATGCAGCACATTATTAATGCCCTTATACACATAATGACACACATAGTGCCCCTTACACATATGTTGCACATTATTAATGCATTTTTACATGACACACATAATACTCCTTACACTTATTCTGAACACTACTGCACAACCAAGCCACTCACATGCACACAGCACTCACACGGCCGATAACACTGTGACCTCTGCCTCTGCTTGGATACAGATGTGTCCTCATAAATCTTGCCTCAATGCTAACGTCGGGCACCTTTTTTTATGAAAATGCATCTTATTTGCATTGCTATGTGGCTAGGATGCACAAGCAGATTCTGGTGATTAAAATGATATGCAGCATGCCTATATACTGTGTGAGACTGTGGCTGTATCTGCATATGATATGCTACACACAGAATATAGACATGCCGCATATCATTTTAATCAGCAGAAGCTGCTGATGCCCCTAGGCATATCAAATGCCCTAGGCAATTGCCTAGTTTGCCTATGTCCGGCTCTGCCTAGGTGCCAGGCTGCTGGGTGGTGCAAAAGTCTCCCTCTCTCCTGTTCCCTCTGGGAGAGCTGCCTGTGATAGCAGCGCACTGCCTCGCAAACGGCTGGAACAACAGTCAGCGCTTCTGTGGACTCACGAGGAAGTGCTGACAGCTGAACAGGCAGACAGTGACCGGGCAGCTCTGATCACTGGTGTCCTGTGGGTGTTGCAGAGACAAGGGTGTCTCCGTCTCTGAAACAAAATGTGGTCTGTCGGGGGGGGGGGGGGGGGGGGGGGGGTCCCAGAAAGCCCCCCTGTGTGTGCCACTGCATAACCATGCAATAAGGCATCTACAGGAGCCCATGCAATACTTTGGCAATCCTACAGAACAATCTAATATGCCGCCATACACACATGCCGCCGTCACACCCCTACAATATGCAGTTGAGTGGGGGGCTAGACGTGCCCTTAAATGATTAAGACACAGTGGGGGAGATTCAAATGTTCGAAAAGTCAGTTGGGAGTCTGTTTTTTCCTATCTAATAGACAGGGAAAAACAGACTCCCAACTGACTTTTCAAACATTTGAATCTCCCCTAGTAACTGTACGCAAACAGTTAATGTCAGGCAGACAATTCCGGCAACAATATCCAGCAAATAGGAATATATTACCCAGGTGGTGCAATGGCAAGCTGTGCAATCTCTGCTAGCAAGGTGTCCTTGTAATAATGATTCAGAGACTGTACGGATGGCCATTGCACCACCTGGGTAATAGTCTTCTATTTGCTGGATATTGTTGCTGGAATTGCCTGCCTGACATTAAATGTTTGCATCCACTGAGTGTGTCTTAATCATTGGAAGAGCCCACCTAGCCCACGCATCTATTGCATTTTGGGAATAGATATATCAGACCACTAATTCTTATAATAGAAGAGTCTATGTGGACTCCATTGGGCCATTAGTTGATGATTCTATAGTGTTTTCATATGTGCATCATTTACGCTTTATGAAATTGTTTTTTAACATTAAATTACTTAGTATTTTACTTACCAAGCCACATTGTGTATACAGGTTGAGTATCCCATATCCAAATATCCGAAATACGGAATATTCCGAAATACGGACTTTTTGAGTGAGAGTGAGATAGTGAAACTTTTTTGTTTTTTGATGGCTCAATGTTAACAAACTTTGTTTAATACACGCAGTTATTAAAAATTTTGTATTAAATGACCTTCAGGCTGTGTGTATAAGGTGTATATGAAACATAAATGAATTGTGTGAATGTAGATACACTTTGTTTAATGCACAAAGTTATAAAAAATATTGGCTAAAATTACCTTCAGGATGTGTGTATAAGGTGTATACAAAACATAAATGCATTCTGTGCATAGATTTAGGTCCCATCGCCATGATATCTCATTATGGTATGCAATTATTCCAAAATACGGAAATATCCGATATCCAAAATACCTCTGGTCCCAAGCATTTTGGATAAGGGATACTCAACCTGTATTTGATTATCCATTTTCTCTATCGTCCTAAGTGGATGCTGGGGTTCCTGAAAGGACCATGGGGAATAGCGGCTCCGCAGGAGACAGGGCACAAAAAAGTAAAGCTTTTACCAGATCAGGTGGTGTGCACTGGCTCCTCCCCCTATGACCCTCCTCCAGACTCCAGTTAGATTTTGTGCCCGAACGAGAAGGGTGCAATCTAGGTGGCTCTCCTAAAGAGCTGCTTAGAGAAAGTTTAGCTTAGGTTTTTTACTTTACAGTGAGTCCTGCTGGCAACAGGATCACTGCAACGAGGGACTTAGGGGAGAAGTAGTGAACTCACCTGCGTGCAGAGTGGATTTGCTGCTTGGCTACTGGACACTAGCTCCAGAGGGACGATCACAGGTACAGCCTGGATGGTCACCGGAGCCGCGCCGCCGGCCCCCTTGCAGACGCTGAAGAGAGAAGAGGTCCAAAATCGGCGGCTGAAGACTCCTCAGTCTTCTTAAGGTAGCGCACAGCACTGCAGCTGTGCGCCATTTTCCTCTCAGCACACTTCACACAACAGTCACTGAGGGTGCAGAGCGCTGGGGGGGGCGCTCTGAGAGGCAAATAAAAACCTTATTAGAGGCAAAAAATACCTCACATATAGCCCACAGAGGCTATATGGAGATATTTAACCCCTGCCTAACTTCAAAAATAGCGGGAGACGAGCCCGCCGAAAAAGGGGCGGGGCCTATCTCCTCAGCACACAGCGCCATTTTCTCTCACAGAAAAGCTGGAGAGAAGGCTCCCAGGCTCTCCCCTGCACTGCACTACAGAAACAGGGTTAAAACAGAGAGGGGGGGCACTGATTTTGGCGATATTGTATATATATAAAAGATGCTATAAGGGAGAAACACTTATATAAGGTTGTCCCTATATAATTATAGCGTTTTTGGTGTGTGCTGGCAGACTCTCCCTCTGTCTCCCCAAAGGGCTAGTGGGTCCTGTCCTCTGTCAGAGCATTCCCGGTGTGTGTGCTGTGTGTCGGTACGTGTGTGTCGACATGTATGAGGACGATGTTGGTGAGGAGGCGGAGAAATTGCCTGTAATGGTGATGTCACTCTCTAGGGAGTCGACACCGGAATGGATGGCTTATTTAGAGAATTACGTGAGAATGTCAACACGCTGCAAGGTCGGTTGACGACATGAGACGGCCGACAATCTATTAGGACCGGTCCAGGCGTCTCAGAAACACCGTCAGGGGTTTTTAAAAACGCCCATTTACCTCAGTCGGTCGACACAGACACAGACACGGACACTGAATCCAGTGTCGACGGTGAATAAACAAACGTATTTCTCATTAGGGCCACACGTTAAGGGCAATGAAGGAGGTGTTACGTGTTTCTGATACTACAAGTACCACAAGAAAGGGTATTATGTGGGAGTGAAAAAACTACCTGTAGTTTTTCCTGAATCAGATAAAATAAAATGAAGTGTGTGATGATGCGTAGGGTTACCCCGATAGCAAATATTGGCGTTATACCCTTTCCCGCCAGAAATTAGGGTACGTTGGGAAACACCCCTTAGGGTGATAAGGCGCTCACACGCTTATCAAGTGGCGTTACCGTCTCCAGATACGGCCGCCCTCAAGGAGCCAGCTGATAGGAAGCTGGAAAAATATCCTAAAAAGTATATACACACATACGGTGGTTATACTGCGACCAGCGATCGCCTTCAGCCTGGAGATGCAGTGCTGGGTTGGCTTGGTCGGATTCCCTGACTGAAAATATTTTATTCATGTAGAGCATTTAATAGGATGCATTCTATATATATGTATGTGAGATGCACAGAGGGATATTTGCTCTCTGGCATCAAGATAAGTGCGTTGTCCATATCTCCCAGAAGATGTCAGGGACACGACAGTGGTCAGGTGATACAGATCCCATACGGCAGATGGAAGTATTGCTGTATAAAGGGAAGGAGTTATTTGGGGGTCGGTCCATCGGACCTGGGGACCACAGCAACAGCTGGGAAATCCAACCTTTTTACCCCAAGTTACACATCAGCTAAAAAAGACACCGTCTTTTCAGCCTCAATCTTTCCTTTCCCATGAGGGCATGCAGGCAAAAGGCCAGTCATATCTGCCCAGACATAGAGGTAAGGGAAGTAGACTGCAGCAGGCAGCCCTTTCCCAGGAAAAGAAGCCCTCCACCGCGTCTGCCAAGTCCTCAGCATGACGCTGGGGCCGTGCAAGCGGACTCAAGGTGGGGGGGTAGTCTCAAGAGTCTCAGGTCAGGGCGCAGTGGGATCACTCGCAAGTTGACCCCTAGATCGTACGAGTATTATCCCAGGGGTAAAGATTGGAGAGTCGAGACATCTTCTCCTCGCAGGTTCCTGAAGTCTGCTTTACCAACGGCTCCCTCCGACAGGGAGGCAGCATTGGAAACAATTCACAAGCTGTATATCCAGCAGGTGATAATCAAAGTACCCCTCCTACGACAAGGAAAAGGGTATTATTTTTCCACACTATATTGTGGTACTGAAGCCAGACGGCTTGGTGACACATAGTCTAAATCTAAAATGTTTTGAACACTTACATAAAAGGTTCAAATCGAGATAAAGTCACTCAGAGCATTGATAGCGAACCGGAAAAAAGGGGACTATATGGTGTCCCTGGACATCAAGGATTACCTCCATGTCCAAATTTTGTCCTTCTCATCAAGGGTACCTCTGGTTCGTGGTACAGAACTGTCAATATCAGTTTCAGACGATGCCGTTTGAATTATCCACGGCACCCCGGGCCTTTTTACCAAGGTAATGGCCGAAAAGATGTTTCTTCAAAGAAAAAAGGCATCTAAATTATCCCTTACTTGCACGACCTGAAAAGGGCAAGTTCCAGAGAACAGTTGGAGGTCGGAAGAGCACTATCTAAAGTAGTTCTTCGACGGCACGACTGGATTCTAAATATTCCAAGAATCGCAGCTGTTTTCCGACGATACGTCTGCTGTTCCTATGGATGATTCTGGACACGGTTCAGAAAAAGGTTTTTCTTCCCGAGGAAAAAGCCAAGGAGTTATCCGACCTGTCAGGAACCTCCTAAAACCAGGAAAGGTGTCTGTACATCAATGCACAAGAGTCCTGGGAAAAATGGTGGCTTTTTACGAAGCAATTCCATTCGGCAGATTCCATGCAAGAATTTTCCAAAGGGATCTGTTGGACAAATGGTCAGGGTCGCATCCTCAGATGCACCTCCGAATAACCCTGTCGCCAAGGACAAGGGTATATCTTCTGTGGTGGTTGCAAAAGGCTCATCTATTGGAGGGCCGCAGATTCGGCATACAGGATTTGATCCTGGTGACCACGGACGCCAGCCTGAGAGGTTGGGGAGCAGTCACACAAGGAAGAAACTTCCAGGGGGTATGGACGAACCTGGAAAAGTCTCTTCACATAAACATTCTGGTACTAAGAGCAATCTAAAATGCTCTAAGCCAGGCGGAACCACTCCTGCAAGGAAAACCGGTGTTGATTCAGTCGGACAACATCACGGCGGTCGCCCATGTAAACAGACAGGGCGGCACAAGAAGCAGGAGTGCAATGGCAGAAGCTGCCAAGATTCTTCGCTGGGCGGAGAATCACGTAATAGCACTGTCAGCAGTGTTCTTCCCGGGCGTGGACAACTGGGAAGCAGACTTCCTCAGCAGACACGATATTCACCCGGAAGAGTGGGGTCTTCATCCAGAAGTCTTCCACATGCTAATAAACTGTTGGGAAAGACCAATGGTAGACATGATGGCGTCTCGCCTCAACAAGAAACTGGACAAGTATTGCGCCAGGTCAAGAGATCCACAGGCAATAGCTGTGGACGCACTGGTAACACCTTGGGTGTACAAATCAGTATATGTGTTTCCTCCTCTGCCTCTCATACCAAAGGTATTGAAGATTATACGGTGAAGAGGAGTAAGAACAATACTAGTGGCTCCGGATTGGCCAAGAAGGACTTGGTACCCGGAACTTCAAGAGTTGGTCACGGACGACCCGTGCCCTCTACTTCTGAGAAGGGACCTGCTACAACAGGGTCCCTGTCTCTTTCAAGACTTACCGCGGCTGCGTTTGACGGCATGGCGGTTGAACGCCAGATCCTAAAAGGGAAAGGCATTCCAGAAGAAGTCTTTCCTACCTTGATTAAGGCAAGGAAGGAAGTCACCGCGAAACATTATCACCGCATTTGGCGAAAATATGTCGCGTGGTGCGAGGATCGGAGTGTTCCGACGGAGGAATTTCAACTGGGTCGTTTCCTACATTTCCTACAATCAGGATTGTCTATGGGTCTCAAATTGAGATCTATTAAGGTTCAAATTTCGGCCCTGTCAATATTCTTCCAAAAAGAATTGGCCTCAGTTCCTGAGGTACAGACTTTTGTTAAAGGAGTACTGCATATACAGCCTCCTGTGGTGCCTCCGGTGGCACCGTGGGATCTAAATGTAGTTTTTAGATTTCCTCAAATCCCATTGGTTTGAACCATTGAAAAAGGTGGATTTTAAATATCTCACATGGAAAGTGACTATGTTACTGGCCCTGGCTTCCGCCAGGAGAGTATCTGAATTGGCGGCTTTATCTTATAAAAGCCCTTATCTAATCTTCCATTCGGATAGGGCAGAACTGAGGACTCGTCCGCATTTTCTCCCTAAGGTGGTATCAGCGTTTCACCTGAACCAACCTATTGTGGTGCCTGCGGCCACTGGCGACTTGGAGGACTCCAAGTTGTTGGACGTTGTCAGAGCCTTAAAAATATACATTTCAAGGACGGCTGAAGTCAGAAAATCTGACTCGCTGTTGATACTATATGCACCCAACAAGTTGGGTGCCCCTGCTTCTAAGCAGACGATTGCTCGTTGGATTTGTAACACAATTCAACTTGCTCATTCTGTGGCAGGCCTGCCACAGCCTAAATCTGTTAAGGCCCATTCCACAAGGAAGGTGGGCTCATCTTGGGCGGCTGCCCGAGGGGTCTCGGCATTACAATTCTGCCGAGCAGCTACGTGGTCGGGGGAAAACACGTTTGTAAAATTCTACAAATTTGATACCCTGGCAAAAGAGGACTTGGAATTCTCTCATTCGGTGCTGCAGAGTCATCCGCACTCTCCCGCCCGTTTGGGAGCTTTGGTATAATCCCCATGGTCCTTTCAGGAACCCCAGCATCCACTTAGGACGATAGAGAAAATAAGAATTTACTTACCGATAATTCTATTTCTCGGAGTCCGTAGTGGATGCTGGGCGCCCATCCCAAGTGCGGATTATCTGCAATACTGTACATAGTTATTGTTAACAAATTCGGGTTATATTGTTAAGGAGCCATCTTTAAGAGGCTCTTTCTATTATCATACTGTTAACTGGGTTTAGATCACAAGTTGTACGGTGTGATTGGTGTGGCTGGTATGAGTCTTACCCGGGATTCAAATTGCCTCCCTTATTGTGTACGCTCGTCCGGGCACAGTACCTAACTGGAGTCTGGAGGAGGGTCATAGGGGGAGGAGCCAGTGCACACCACCTGATCTGGTAAAAGCTTTACTTTTTTGTGCCCTGTCTCCTGCGGAGCCGCTATTCCCCATGGTCCTTTCAGGAACCCCAGCATCCACTACGGACTCCGAGAAATAGAATTATCGGTAAGTAAATTCTTATTTTAATGTATGCCCATTTTTGGCCTATTTCCCCCTAGCGCTGTTCTTTCTAAAGTTTCACTGAGAGGTTCTAAGGGGAGGTGGAATACAAATTACCCAGATTCCTGATTAAAATGTTTGAATATGTACATTTTATTGTGGGGTTCAGCTTTCACTTGTAACAATGATCATCGATAGTTGCTATTAGACTTGGTGAGTATGTTCATGATCTGAATTGTTTTGACAAAGATATTTTCCAATCCACTTTTCACCAACATTACTTACCCGAGATGGGCTTTGGTGCTGATGATGGAAAATACATTGTGATACCTGTACTAGGCAACTTGGTTCCTAACACTAAAAAAAGGCATCTACATTATATGCACTGTAGCTAGCGAATAAAAATTTATTTCAGCTATCACATGTTTTTTATTTCATTATGTTATAGAAATACATGTGACTTTATATTAAAGAGAGCATAAATATACATGATAAACAACACATCTGTTTGAGCGCAGCCATTAAAATGTAATGCCTGCTATAGTTACTATGACAACAGCTGAATGCTGTGCATATTTGAATAGTGGGGCTAGTGTCCTTGCCTTAATGGAAAGAAGTGTTGATTGTCAATGTACTGTTACTAGATGAAATTGCAAATATGAAAAACGTTGATATTACTATTGTCAAACTGCACACTTGGAAAGGACAGTATCTTGACGAGTGATAAAACTTGTGCATGATAAATGGTGCTCAAGCCAACCAGCACCCAACTGTCATTTTTCAAACACATGACCGTTGGGAGCTGATTTTATAACTCAATGAGCACCTTATTTTAAGGTATACAATTGTTTGTACTGTTTCTATAAACATGATAATGGAAAAGTACAGATGGTGTAATGGTTAGCATTACTGCCTCACAGCACTGAGGTCATGGGTTCAATTCCCACCATGGCCCTAACTGTATTGAGTTTGTATATTCTCCCCATACTTGCGTGGGTTTCCTCCGGGTACTCTGGTTTTCTCCCACAATACAAAAATATACTGGTAGGTTAATTGACTCCCAACAATATTAACCCTAGTGTGAATGTGTGTGCGTGTACATGTGTACACATCAGTCCCTGCCCCAGTTCCACTGGGGCAGGGACTGATGTGAATGGGCAAATATTCTCTGTAAAGCGCTGCGGAATATGTGTGTGCTATATAAATAACTGGTAATAAATAATAAATAAATTAATGGATAAAATGTAATATAATGGATAAAATGGGGTGATCGCTGCTCCTGCAGAGCTGCTGGGTGCTGGATCCTGTGTACTGCTGTGACCTCGGTGCTGTAAAGTGAGCTGCCATTTTGGAGCGCCACCTTACTGCACCGGGGGTCACAGAGCAGCACATGGAGGGCCCTGCTGCCAGCAGCCGGCAATGAGCACCGATCACCGGCTCCCTGTACTGGTAAGTAAGGGTTATTTTTTGTTTTTGATTTTTTTTACTTTCTCTTTGCTTGTTTTAAACAGTGATCAGCTTGTGTGTCCATCGGACACACACAGCTGATCACCGGAGCCCAGTCCCTGCACAGCTTTCTCTGCCAGGGGGCAGGGAAAGCTGCGCAAAAGGCTGCAGATCACAGTGCTGCCCTGTGATTTTGTCAGCCTGAGCTGGCAAAATTATCACAGGGCACACTGTGGTGTTCTTTAACATTTTTTTTTTGTAAATTCAGCCGCATCGCATTTCCCATTATAAGTATGGGAAATGCAGTGTGGGTTGATAGAAAACTTACAATTAAAGGATTTGGAGCACTTTTTCATGAAAACTGCTTCAAATGCACTTTAATACATTGGAGTCAGAGCCGGCCTTAGCCTATAGGCAGGGGGGTTGTACCAGCGCACTGGGTTGATGAGCTCGGCGAGCTGCTTACAAAGTAGGGTGACTGACCTACAGGAACAAGTAACGATTTATGGTTTGTAGCGCTCAACCTATATGAGTATGTAAATGATGATGCTGTGAAACCAACGAAATTTCAGAAAAATATATTAAAGTTTTATTACTAAAGAACACAAATGCATACTTTGTGTACATGCATTGAGAAAATATAAAAATCGATCTATTTAGAAAAAGTCCTTGGTAGTGATGGGAATATTGTTGGGGATGGTCCAATGCTTGACCAGAGTTCTGGGGTGCACAACCAGATTGAATTGACTGTAGTTCTGATGATGTATGGTAGCCAGTCAATCCAGGAACAGAGGTAATTAATTGTTTTGGGTGATTGAATGGAAACAAAGATAAAAAAGTAATGATATTACGAAAAAAATATATATATATGGAAAAAAAAAATATATATATATATATTGCTTGGAAAAACTATATATATATGTCAGGAAAAAAGGAGAGTCTGTTTAGCTGTGACCCAGCTGGTTATATTAAATCCGAATAATGATATGGAATAAAGGTCACTTATTGAGTAGTCAGCGGCGTCCCGCTGACTATTTGGCTCGAGCTACTGATGGTACCTGGATTGCGGTGTTTCCCCGGGGTTCAAGGTGCGCCTGGTGCGGGGAGGGTAAGGGGACAGGGAGCACTGGACTAAACAGGCCCCGTGGGAAGGGATTCACCCACTCTGTCCTGGTTCGGACAGTGATGGGAGATCCGGCCACCACAGGGACTGATCTGGCGGCGATTAGCGGTGTGGGCTTGTTGAGAGCTGTCACCGCCCTTCGTCCGCCGGGACCGGAGCTGCTAAACCTGTCTCTCCCCCCTCCTCCGCTATTCGGCTCGACAAAACACCCCACCGGCTTACCTCTTCTCTTTCGGGTCTCTCTCCGTCGCTGATGGCTTCTTCCGGGTAGGGGAGTCACGTGACCCCCGCTCGGCTTTGTCTTACAGGATTTCCACGGCCCGTACTGTCTGTATGCTGTCGGTATGAGTGTGGTAGTGGATAGTAGATGCCCAACGCGTTTGAACCCTCTAGGGGTCTTCTTCCACGAATCCTTGGAAGAAGACCCCTAGAGGGTTGAAACGCGTTGGGCATCTACTATCCACTACCACACTCATACCGACAGCATACAGACAGTACGGGCCGTGGAAATCCTGTAAGACAAAGCCGAGCGGGGGTCACGTGACTCCCCTACCCGGAAGAAGCCATCAGCGACGGAGAGAGACCCGAAGGAGAAGAGGTAAGCCGGTGGGGTGTTTTGTCGAGCCGAATAGCGGAGGAGGGGGGAGAGACAGGTTTAGCAGCTCCGGTCCCGGCGGACGAAGGGCGGTGACAGCTCTCAACAAGCCCACACCGCTAATCGCCGCCAGATCAGTCCCTGTGGTGGCCGGATCTCCCATCACTGTCCGAACCAGGACAGAGTGGGTGAATCCCTTCCCACGGGGCCTGTTTAGTCCAGTGCTCCCTGTCCCCTTACCCTCCCCGCACCAGGCGCACCTTGAACCCCGGGGAAACACCGCAATCACCGCAAGCCAGGTACCATCAGTAGCTCGAGCCAAATAGTCAGCGGGACGCCGCTGACTACTCAATAAGTGACCTTTATTCCATATCATTATTCGGATTTAATATAACCAGCTGGGTCACAGCTAAACAGACTCTCCTTTTTTCCTGACTTATATATATATAGTTTTTCCAAGCAATATATATATATATATATATATATATATATATATATTTTTTTTTTCCATATATATATATATATTTTTTTCGTAATATCATTACTTTTTTATCTTTGTTTCCATTCAATCACCCAAAACAATTAATTACCTCTGTTTCCTGGATTGACTGGCTACCATACATCATCAGAACTACAGTCAATTCAATCTGGTTGTGCACCCCAGAACTCTGGTCAAGCATTGGACCATCCCCAACAATATTCCCATCACTACCAAGGACTTTTTCTAAATAGATCGATTTTTATATTTTCTCAATGCATGTACACAAAGTATGCATTTGTGTTCTTTAGTAATAAAACTTTAATATATTTCTCTAACGTCCTAAGTGGATGCTGGGGACTCCGTCAGGACCATGGGGAATAGCGGCTCCGCAGGAGACAGGGCACAAAAATAAAGCTTTAGGATTAGGTGGTGTGTACTGGCTCCTCCCCCTATGACCCTCCTCCAAGCCTCAGTTAGGTTTTTGTGCCCGTCCGAGCAGGGTGCAATCTAGGTGGCTCGCCTAAAGAGCTGCTTAGAAAAAGTTTTTAGGTTTTTTATTTTCAGTGAGTCCTGCTGGCAACAGGCTCACTGCATCGAGGGACTTAGGGGAGAGAATTTCAACTCACCTGCGTGCAGGATGGATTGGATTCTTAGGCTACTGGACACCATTAGCTCCAGAGGGAGTCGGAACACAGGTCTCACCCTGGGGTTCGTCCCGGAGCCGCGCCGCCGACCCCCCTTACAGATGCTGAAGATTGAAGGTCCGGAAACAGGCGGCAGAAGGCTCTTCAGTCTTCATGAAGGTAGCGCACAGCACTGCAGCTGTGCGCCATTGTTGTCACACACTTCACACCAAGCGGTCACGGAGGGTGCAGGGCGCTGCTGGGGGCGCCCTGGGCAGCAATATTTAATACCTTTATGGCAAAAGAATACATCACATATAGCCATTGAGGCTATATGTATGTATTTAACCCATGCCAGTTATCTAAAACTACGGGAGAAAAGCCAGCCGAAATAGGGGGCGGAGCTTATTCTCCTCAGCACACAGCGCCATTTTCCTGCTCAGCTCCGCTGTGAGGAAGGCTCCCAGGACTCTCCCCTGCACTGCACTACAGAAACAGGGTAAAACAGAGAGGGGGGGCATTTTTTTGGCGATATTTTGATATATTTAAGCTGCTATAAAGAACAACACTTATATAAGGTTGTTCCCATATATATTATAGCGCTTGGGTGTGTGCTGGCAAACTCTCCCTCTGTCTCCACAAAGGGCTAGTGGGGTCCGGTCTTCGATAAGAGCATTCCCTGTGTGTCTGCTGTGTGTCGGTACGTGTGTGTCGACATGTATGAGGACGATGTTGGTGTGGAGGCAGAGCAATTGCCGATAATGGTGATGTCACCCCCCAGGGAGTCGACACCGGAATGGATGGCTTTGTTTATGGAATTACGTGATAATGTCAGCACATTACAAAAATCAGTTGACGACATGAGACGGCCGGCAAACCAGTTAGTACCTGCCCAGGCGTCTCAGACACCGTCAGGGGCTGTAAAGCGCCCTTTACCTCAGTCGGTCGACACAGACCCAGACACAGACACTGAATCTAGTGTCGACGGTGATGAAACAAACGTATTTTCAAGTAGGGCCACACGTTATATGATCACGGCAATGAAGGAGGCTTTGCATATCTCTGATACTGCAAGTACCACAAAAAGGGGTATTATGTGGGGGGTGAAAAAACTACCTGTAGTTTTTCCTGAATCAGAGGAATTAAATGATGTATGTGATGAAGCGTGGGTTAACCCAGATAGAAAAATGCTAATTTCAAAAAAGTTATTAGCATTATACCCTTTCCCGCCAGAGGTTAGGGCGCGCTGGGAAACACCCCCTAGGGTGGATAAGGCGCTCACACGCTTATCAAAACAAGTGGCGTTACCGTCTCCTGATACGGCCGCCCTCAGGGATCCAGCTGATAGGAGAATGGAAACTACCCTAAAAAGTATATACACACATACTGGTGTTATACTGCGACCAGCCATCGCCTCAGCCTGGATGTGCAGTGCTGGGGTCGTCTGGTTGGATTCCCTGACTGAAAATATTGATACCCTGGATAGGGACAGTATTTTATTGACTATAGAGCAATTAAAGGATGCTTTCCTTTATATGCGAGATGCTCAGAGAGATATTTGCACTCTGGCATCGAGAGTAAATGCGATGTCCATATCTGCCAGAAGGAGTTTATGGACGCGACAGTGGTCAGGTGATGCGGATTCCAAACGACATATGGAAGTATTGCCGTATAAAGGGGAGGAATTATTTGGCGTCGGTCTATCGGATCTGGTGGCCACGGCAACTGCCGGAAAATCCACCTTTTTACCTCAGACCCCCTCCCAACAGAAAAAGACACCGTCTTTTCAGCCGCAGTCCTTTCGGTCCTATAAGAACAAGCTAACAAAAGGACAGTCATATCTGCCTCGGGGCAGAGGAAGGGGTAAGAGAGGGCAGCAAGCAGCCCCTGCCCAGGAACAGAAGCCCTCCCAGGGTTCTGCAAAGCCCTCAGCATGACGCTGGGGCCTTACAAGCGGACTCAGGAGCGGTGGGGGGTCGACTCAAGAATTTCAGCGCACAGTGGGCTTGCTCACAGGTGGACCCCTGGATTCTGCAGGTAGTATCTCAGGGTTACAGGTTGGAATTCGAGAAGTCTCCCCCTCGCCGGTTCCTAAAGTCTGCTTTGCCAACGTCTCCCTCAGACAGGGCGACGGTATTGGAAGCCATTCACAAGCTGTTTTCTCAGCAGGTGATAGTCAAGGTACCCCTCCTACAACAGGGAAAGGGGTATTACTCCACGCTATTTGTGGTACCGAAGCCGGACGGCTCGGTAAGACCTATTCTAAATCTGAAATCTTTGAACCTGTACATACAAAAATTCAAGTTCAAGATGGAGTCACTCAGAGCAGTGATAGCGAATCTGGAAGAAGGGGACTTTATGGTGTCCCTGGACATAAAGGATGCTTACCTACATGTCCCAATTTGCCCTTCACATCAAGGGTACCTCAGGTTCGTGGTGCAAAACTGTCATTATCAGTTTCAGACGCTGCCGTTTGGATTGTCCACGGCACCTCGGGTCTTTACCAAGGTAATGGCCGAAATGATGATTCTTCTGCGAAGAAGAGGCGTATTAATTATCCCTTACTTGGACGATATCCTGATAAGGGCAAGGTCCAGAGAACAGCTGGAGGACGGAGTAGCACTAACCCAACTAGTGCTGCAACAACACGGGTGGATTCTGAATTTTCCAAAATCTCAGTTGACCCCGACGACACGTCTGCTGTTCCTGGGAATGATTCTGGACACGGATCAGAAAAAGGTGTTTCTTCCGGAGGAGAAAGCCAGGGAGTTATCCGAACTTGTCAGGAACCTCCTAAAACCAGGGAAAGTGTCTGTGCATCAATGCACAAGAGTCCTGGGAAAGATGGTGGCTTCTTACGAAGCGATTCCATTCGGCAGATTCCACGCACGAACTTTTCAGTGGGATCTGCTGGACAAATGGTCCGGATCGCATCTGCAGATGCATCAGCGGATAACCTTATCGCCACGGACATGGGTGTCTCTTCTGTGGTGGTTGCAGAGTGCTCATCTGTTAGAGGGCCGCAGATTCGGCATACAGGACTGGGTCCTGGTGACCACGGATGCCAGTCTGAGAGGCTGGGGAGCGGTCAAACAGGGAAGAAACTTCCAGGGAGTATGGTCAAGCCTGGAGATGTCTCTTCACATAAATATACTGGAGCTAAGAGCGATTTACAATGCTCTAAGTCTGGCAAAACCCCTGCTTCAGGGTCAGCCGGTGTTGATCCAGTCGGACAACATCACGGCAGTCGCCCACGTAAACAGACAGGGCGGCACAAGAAGCAGGACAGCAATGGCAGAAGCTGCAAGGATTCTTCGCTGGGCGGAAGATCATGTGATAGCACTGTCAGCAGTATTCATTCCGGGAGTGGACAACTGGGAAGCAGACTTCCTCAGCAGACACGATCTACACCCGGGAGAGTGGGGACTTCATCCAGAAGTCTTCCACATGATTGTGAACCGTTGGGAAAAACCAATGGTGGATATGATGGCGTCCCGCCTCAACAAAAAACTGGACAGGTATTGCGCCAGGTCAAGAGACCCTCAGGCAATAGCTGTGGACGCTCTGGTAACACCGTGGGTGTTCCAGTCAGTGTATGTGTTCCCTCCTCTGCCTCTCATACCAAAGGTACTGAGAATTATACGGCAAAAGGGAGTAAGAACGATACTAGTGGCTCCGGATTGGCCAAGAAGAACTTGGTACCCGGAACTTCAAGAGATGCTCACGGAGGATCCGTGGCCTCTACCTCTAAGACCGGACCTGCTTCAGCAGGGACCGTGTCTATTCCAAGACTTACCGCGGCTGCGTTTGACGGCATGGCGGTTGAACGCCGAATTCTAAGGGAAAAAGGCATTCCGGAAGAGGTCATTCCTACACTGGTAAAAGCCAGGAAGGAGGTGACTGCACAACATTATCACCGCATTTGGAGAAAATATGTTGCGTGGTGTGAGGCCAGGAAGGCCCCCACGGAGGAATTTCAACTGGGTCGATTCCTACATTTCCTGCAAACAGGATTGTCTATGGGCCTCAAATTGGGGTCCATTAAGGTTCAAATTTCGGCCCTGTCGATTTTCTTCCAGAAAGAATTGGCTTCAGTTCCTGAAGTCCAGACTTTTGTAAAAGGAGTACTACATATACAGCCCCCGGTTGTGCCCCCAGTGGCACCGTGGGATCTTAACGTAGTCTTGGATTTTCTCAAATCCCATTGGTTTGAGCCGCTCAAATCGGTGGAGTTGAAGTATCTTACATGGAAAGTAACCATGCTACTGGCCCTGGCTTCAGCCAGGAGAGTATCAGAATTGGCGGCTTTATCATATAAGAGCCCATATCTGATTTTCCATACGGACAGGGCAGAACTGCGGACACGTCCTCATTTTCTGCCTAAGGTGGTGTCAGCGTTTCACCTGAACCAGCCTATTGTGGTGCCTGCGGCTACTAACGATTTGGAAGATTCCAAGTTGTTGGACGTGGTCCGGGCATTGAAAATATATATTTCAAGAACGGCGGGAGTCAGAAAGTCTGACTCACTGTTTATATTGTATGCACCCAACAAGATGGGTGCTCCTGCTTCTAAGCAGACGATTGCTCGTTGGATTTGTAGCACAATTCAACTTGCACATTCTGTGGCAGGCTTGCCACAACCTAAATCTGTCAAGGCCCATTCCACAAGGAAAGTGGGCTCATCCTGGGCGGCTGCCCGGGGGGTCTCGGCATTACAACTCTGCCGAGCTGCTACTTGGTCAGGGGCAAACACATTTGCAAAATTCTACAAATTTGATACCCTGGCTGAGGAGGACCTTGAGTTCTCTCATTCGGTGCTGCAGTCATCCGCACTCTCCCGCCCGTTTGGGAGCTTTGGTATAATCCCCATGGTCCTGACGGAGTCCCCAGCATCCACTTAGGACGTTAGAGAAAATAAGAATTTACTTACCGATAATTCTATTTCTCGTAGTCCGTAGTGGATGCTGGGCGCCCATCCCAAGTGCGGATTGTCTGCAATACTTGTACATAGTTATTGTTACAAACAAATTCGGGTTGTTATTGTTGTGAGCCGTCTGTTCAGAGGCTCCTACGTTTGTCATACTGTTAACTGGGTTCAGATCACAAGTTATACGGTGTGATTGGTGTGGCTGGTATGAGTCTTACCCGGGATTCAATATCCTTCCTTATTGTGTACGCTCGTCCGGGCACAGTATCCTAACTGAGGCTTGGAGGAGGGTCATAGGGGGAGGAGCCAGTACACACCACCTAATCCTAAAGCTTTATTTTTGTGCCCTGTCTCCTGCGGAGCCGCTATTCCCCATGGTCCTGACGGAGTCCCCAGCATCCACTACGGACTACGAGAAATAGAATTATCGGTAAGTAAATTCTTATTTTTTCTGAAATTTCGTTGGTTTCACAGCATCATCATTTACATACTCATATAGGTTGAGCGCTACAAACCATAAATCGTTAGCTATAGGCAGGCTAAGCATTTGCCTAGGGCAGGCATGTCCAAACTTTGGCCCTCCAGCTGTTGAGAAACTACATATCCAAGCATGCCCTGACACAGTTTTGCTGTCCGAGAATGCTAAAGCTGTGTCAGGGCATGCTGGGATGTGTAGTTTCTCAACAGCTGGAGGGCCGCAGTCTGGACATGCCTGACCTAGGGCATCCAAGCATGACTAGGGGTATCCAAGCATGTCCCTGCAGTATCTCATGCTGTTAGGGACAGTCTGCAAACCATCTGTTACTTTCCATATGTATTCAGTCAGTACTTGTATACACTGCTAGAGTGCAGATAGTCCCTTAAACTCCCTCCAACATGCTTTAATGCCCCTGACTTGTGAGACCTCACAGCAGTAAGCCCGGTAACTGCAATTCCTGGACCTGTAACATTTTCACTGACTATATAAGGTTATTACTGGATGGCTCCTTGTGATATCACGTGTATTTTGGAAGACTACTCCACATAAATCTGACATCACCTATGCTGCTTGTGCATATGGTAGAGGGGGGCCCTGCCATCCTGTGTGTGTCCCTTATCCCTGTGCAAAACCCAGGTATATGCAGGAACATGAATTGGATATGGTCAGCGCACTCAGATGTGAGGATGTGTGTGAAGATTTGAAGGCTGAGAGGAGGGGGGAGGGGGGGGAATATTGATTTAGTCAATGACTGTGTGTGAAATGATTAAAGAAATGAGGACTATGTTTGTACTGATTTGAGATCTGATATTTATTTGTGGGTTAAAAAAGTCTCTATCAGGTGTCATGCAGACCACCCTTTGTACAGTATACCCTCCTAAACGGTATAGCCTGATCTGGATTGACCCCTGATGGGTGAATGTCAGGTGTTCCTGTTAGGGCACCTTTACCATAGGTGGATATGACCTATGTATTTAGTATGAGTATAATAGTTTATCAGTGTTCGTGGGGTATGAGACTGTTGCGGCGTCTCGCTAGTCTGACCCTTGTATTGCTGATGTCTATGTGCACCACTATGAGGAAAACAGGTTACGGGCTTGGTTCTTTTACTTACCGCCGGGGGTGCGTTCAGCGCGCCTGTGCCGGCTCAGCTTCCGTAACCTCCAGTGCTGTTGTCTACCAGTCCGTGGTGTCTCGAACACCGTGCGGTGCAGCAGCCGCTGCACTCGCCTGCTTAGGGTCCTGTTGGCCACTTCCTGGTAGCCGCGTCACGTGATGCGTCACGTGGTGCGGGATCTCTCGGGCAGTTCTCGTTCTCCAGCCGGGGGAGAGAGCTGTAAAGTGTGGTAAATAATTGTGTTGCAGTGTCCAGCAGTGCCCAACGCGTTTCAGCAATAATGCCTTTGTCAAGGATTACCTGCCATAAGTCATTGGATGCTTTTAAACATCCCTGTATGTATTGATTGGCTGTATGTGACTTCAACTCCGTCTGTCATTGGTGGAGTCATCTGTCAATCAGTTGATTTGTCAATCTGTGTCTATGTGTCTGTAATTGGCTGTCATGGGAATGCAGACTCCTTAGTCATTGGAGGAGTAATCTGTCAATTAAGCAGTTGTCCGTGGATATGTGTCTGTATGTCTGTGATTGTTAACCATTTGTTGTGAATGGGATTAATGATTTAATGGTGAGTGCAGTGTATCGTGAGGGGTTAAATGAGTTATTGCAATTGTTGAGATGATGGGGTTTATCAATAAAAGGAAACTGATGTAAACCAAAAAAAGAAAGTCATGTGGAGTAATTGTTTTTTGGAAAATTGATAGTATGAATGGAGGATGAATAATAAGTGTCACGATCCGGGTATCTGGACGCCATTTCTTACCCATCAGATGCCTCCTAAGGCTGGCTCAGCGCTCCAGGACCGGATCCCATCTGTTATCCTGATGTGTACATTCCTGTATCCTCTCCTGTCACTCTGGGACGCTGTCACAGTAAACGCCATATTACACCTGGCATGGCGTCTCCCGCGGCCTCCGCCGCCGTCCCTGAACTTCTGCATGCAGAGTGTCTGAGGGGCGATTACGTCAGCCGCGGCCTCCGCTGTGTCCGCGTGGTTGAATGTGCATCTGTCAGCCTGGCGCCTCCTGTCTCCGGTGGCCGGCGCCGCCATTACTGTTTTCATTACCACATGGATTACAAACCAAACTTCCCTCCAAGTGTCTGCATGGGCGCAGCCATCTTGGATTCTGTCAGCTGATCATTTCCACCAATCTGTTCTCAGTATTGATAATCTGCATAATTGCCTAGCCAATCCCTTCCTTGCTGCACTGTGCCTGAGCAAGGAAGGCGTCAGTGCTTTGGTTGTCAAACCTAGTTCCTGTTTGTCTCTCTCCTGTGATTGTCTTCCAGGTTCCAGCTCCTGTCTCAAGACTTCCACCATAGAGACCCGCACCAGCATTCCACCTGCGGTGTAGCCTGACTCTCCAATCCATTGTGGATTCATCTGTTTCCAGCTACAACATTACCTGCTTCCAGCTCAGCTTCCAGCAGAGTACAGCTTCTCTTAAAGGGCCGGTGTCCTTTCTACACTTTACCACTCTCCACCGGTATTATTATTTCTCCGCTCTCAAGTTCTACATTTCAGTTCATATTTCATCGCTCCCAAGTTCATTTATTATTTAACTGGTTCCAGCCAGTATCCACTCCGTGCTAACAACAGTCTGGTTCCAGCCAGTATCCACAGCAGCCGTTTTATCTTCAGCAACCCAGCTTTTCCTGGAACACCAGCTGGCACGATCCTGGGTTATCTCCATTGCTACAGTCGGGCCTGGTAAGGACTTTCCATCTAGAAGATTGTAAGAACTATCTCACACTACCAGTGCCCTGTGGCTCCTGCCATCCTGTAGTACCCAGGAACTGTATTTATTCTTTGCTGACTTTTACGTTTTCTTTTACTGCTGCTGTGTTGCGGAGTTGTCATAATAAACATCATTGACTTTAATCCAAGTTGTCGTGGTCACGCCTTCGGGCAGTTATTATTCATGTTACTTACATGTCCAGGGGTCTGATACAACCTCCCAGGTTCCGGTACATCTCAGCCCCTACAACTGAGGCTGCCTCCCGTCAGCTCGGGCCCTCAGTTGTGACAATAAGATCAGATTGAAGAGGGAGAGTGGTGAGGAGAGAATTGTCCTCTTTTTTTGGAGAAATTAGCAGATGGGATTGGAAGGGGTTAAGAGTTGGTAAAAAGTTATCGGTACCTATGGATATATGTGGAGTATGTTTATATTTATTTTTATTTTCTTTATCACATTTATGTGTTTCTTGCGATATCTGTAGTAGTATGCAGTAGATGAAAGATTGTGACGAGGTGTATTTTACCATGATGATATGCATGGAACTAAAGGGTTAAGATCACCTCTGTTTTCCTGTGTTGATATGGTAATGTACGGACCAAAGGTTTATGTGTGTCACCTAGGTTGAAAGTATTGGTGTGTCAATTAAAGACACCCATTCTTTTTTATATATTAATTACTCTGTGTGTGGCATTTATGTCGTATGTATATTTGGTTGGTTTTCTTCTGAGTGTAGTTACATGATGGAAGTAATGTTGTAATCTATGTTTAAGCCTCTAGGTGAGAGGGTTTTTAGTGTAAAGATCCATTTCAGTTCTTCCCTGTTGATTTTTTTCAAGAAATCACCCCCTCTCCAATTATTTGTTACTTGTTGTATAGCCATGAATTTCAGATGTCTGGGGACTTGATTATGTTTTTCTTTGAAATGCAGTGATACACTGTGTTTGTCATAACCTCGTTTGATGTTCTGTACATGTTCTGATATTCTGACTTTCAGTGTTCTGATTGTGCGGCCAACATACTGGAGCCCGCATGAACAAGTAATGAGATATATGACGCCTTTCGTGTGACATGACAGTTCTTCTCTAATTTTATGCTTATGTCCTGTGCTGTTAGATGTGAAGTCGATGATGCTTTTGGTTGATCGTGAGTTGGTGATCCTGCATCCTAAACATGTTCCACAGTGGTGGAATCCCTGTCTCTTTGTACCGCCATCTATTATTGTTTGTTGAGTTTCAGAGGGTGGTATGTGATTGTGAACTAGTTTTTTCTTCAGATCTGGTGCCTTCCTATACACTACTTTTGGGTGAGATGGTAGAATTTTCGCTAATGTTTCGTCCTGCATCAAGATGTTCCAGTGTTTTTGAATGCTTTGTTTTATTTTTCCTGCTGCTGTATTGTATTGTGTCACGAAGTATATGTCATTACCTTGTTTTTGTGTATCCCTAGTCTTGTATTCCAGTAATTCCTGTCTATTTGCCTCCTCCATTTTTGTGTATGCTCTGTCCACAGTTTGTTTGTCATATTTCTTATCCAGAAATGTATTTTTCAAATCTTGACCCTGTTCCATATATTGACTAATCTGACTACAGTTTCTTCTTAAACGTGTGAGCTGTCCTATGGGAATGCTTTTCAGCCAGTTCGGATGATGGCTGCTGGTAGATAAAATGTAACTGTTAACACCTACTTTCTTGTGAAATGTCTTGGTTTCTATTTTGTTGTTGGCTATGTGTATATCCAAATCAAGGAACTCCATTCTATCTTTGCTGAATGTGGTTGTGAATTGTAGATTTTGGTTGTTGTTGTTCATGTGTGTTATGAATGCGTCCAAGTCCTGTTGTGTCCCTCTCCATATAAATATTATATTGTCTATGTATCGTCGCCAGAGGACCAGGTTCTCCCCAAAGCCATGCCCCTGCCAGATGTTGTCCTCCTCCCACTTACTCATGAATAGGTTGGCATAGCTTGGGGCGAACCTGGTCCCCATAGCTGTCCCTCTCCGCTGTTTGTAATAGTCGTCATCAAACCAGGTGTAGTTATGCTCTAAGATGAATGTGATGGCTTTTAGGATAAATTCTGTTTGTATGGGATGAAGTGTATCGTCTTGTGAAAGAAAATGTTTGATACTATCAGTGCCGTGTGTGTGGTCTATGACCGTGTACAGAGATGTTACATCGCTGGTCACTAATGTCATGTCTTCTGTCCATGTTACGTCTTGTAGCAGTTGAAGTGTATGTGTTGTATCTCTGAGGTATGATCTCTGTCTGACTACATGTTGTTGAAGAAAAAAGTCAATGTATCTGGATAGGTTTGAAGTGAGTGAGTTGATACCTGAAATGATCGGTCTTTCCGGTGGGTGTTCTGTGTTTTTATGAATTTTAGGTAAATAGTAGAATTCTGGTTTTACTGGATTGACTGGATTCAAAAAATCAAATTCTTTCTTGTTTATGATCCCCAGGGATAAACCCTCATTGAGTAATGTCTGCAATTCTTGTTTGTATTCCTGTGTTGGATCTCCTTTGAGTTTGGTGTATGTCTCTGTGTCTCCTAAAAGCCGTCTGGATTCCTGTAAATAGTCGCTTTTGTCAAGTAACACAATCCCTCCCCCCTTATCTGCCGGTTTTATGATCAGAGTGTTCGTATTTTGGAGTTCCTTCAATGCCTCTGTCTCTCCCTTTGTCAAATTCCTATGTTTGAAGTTTGTGTCCCCTATTTTGTCTAGGTCATTAACCACTAATTGTTCGAATGTGTTGATGATGTGTCCCTTTATGTGCTGTGGATAGAATGTTGATTGAGGTTTGTATTCTGTGTGTTTAAAATTTGATGTTTCATTTGATGAGGTGTATTGTACCTTGGTTTGTGCAAAATATTTATTGAGGGTGATTTTCCTAGTGAAGGCCTGAATGTCCATGTATGTTTCAAATTTGTTCATTTTTTTCGTGGGCGCAAATTTGAGTCCTTTATTCAGTAATTTTTGGTGTGAAGACTACTCCACATAAATCTGACATCACCTATGCTGCTTGTGCATATGGTAGAGGGGGACCCTGCCATCCTGTGTGTGTCCCTTATCCCTGTGCAAAACCCAGGTATATGCAGGAACATAACATGGGCAGTGTTCTCCCCACACTTTATTTCTCAGTCAGTCCATGCTGTAAAATTCCCCTGCCATCCAGCACTGTAACGTGGTCCGTAAGTTGCGTTGCCTATTTCTGAATGAAACACCAGTGCGGCGTGACTTTTGGACGCGTCAGACTGGAGGGCAGAGCATATCGCTCCCGCAGTATAAAATAAAGGGCATAAAGTTGCCGGGAGTAACAGACACCAGCAAACACACTGAACAGTGAATAGAATTGTCAGTTGCTACATGTTTGATACTGGTCTTTTTGTATAAGTAGCAAGTATGGCAGTATCTGGACATTGCTGCTATCTGTGTCCAACCAGCAAGCGAAAATAAAGGGTGAGGCTTGCAAAGGACGGCATACCCTGTGAGGTCACATCCCTTGTATGGGTGCCCCTTTAACGGGTCAGAGCGCAAGCACACACCCACCCATTCTGCCATTCCCATCTCTCAAAACGCAGTCACGGATCCAGGGAGCTGCTTGGGCGCACACACTGACTGCAAGCACGCCAGCGAGCAAAAGTAAGTTTTATAATAAAAAGCTTCTAGCATTACTAATGTGGGGCATATGTGTAAGGTGCATTACTGTGTGGCATTATGTGTATTATGGGCATTACTAATGTGGGGCATATGTGTAAGGTGCATTACTGTGTGGAATTGTGTATTATGGACATTACTGTGTGGCATTATGCAGTGTTGAACTAGCCCACAGGGGCACAGGGTAAACCCCCAGTGAGCCCCACTACCTGAGTGTTGCTAGGTCAGATGCAGTACTAGTGGCGGTGGTAGGGGGCACCAGCCAAAATTTTGCCTAGGGCATCAAATTGGCTAGGGCCGGCTCTCATTGGAATGATACTAAAATAATGTGAAAATGGTATCCGTTCAGATGGTCGACCATGCTATGGTCGACAGTCATTAGGTCGACCACTATTGGTCGATATGGACACATGGTCGACACATGAAAGGTCGACACATGAAAAGGTCGACATGATTTTTTTTACTTTCTCTAACGTCCTAGTGGATGCTGGGGACTCCGTAAGGACCATGGGGAATAGATGGGCTCCGCAGGAGACTGGGCACTCTATAAGAAAGATTTGGTACTATCTGGTGTGCACTGGCTCCTCCCTCTATGCCCCTCCTCCAGACCTCAGTTAGATTTCTGTGCCCAGCCCGAGCTGGTTGCACACTAGGAGCGCTCTCCTGAGCTCCTAGAAAGAAAGTTTAAATTAGGTTTTTTATTTTACAGTGAGATCTGCTGGCAACAGGCTCACTGCATCGAGGGACTAAGGGGAGAAGAAGCGAACCTACCTGCTTGCAGCTAGCTTGGGCTTCTTAGGCTACTGGACACCATTAGCTCCAGAGGGATCGACCGCAGGACTCGTCCTTGGTGTTCGTTCCCGGAGCCGCGCCGCCGTCCCCCTTACAGAGCCAGAAGCATGAAGATGGTCCGGAAAATCGGCGGCAGAAGACTTCAGTCTTCACCAAGGTAGCGCACAGCACTGCAGCTGTGCGCCATTGCTCCTCATACACACTTCACACTCCGGTCACTGAGGGTGCAGGGCGCTAGGGGGGGGCGCCCTGAGCAGCAATAATATCACCTTGGCTGGCAAAATAACCACAATATATAGCCCCAGAGGCTATATATGTGGTAATTACCCTTGCCAGAATACAGAAAAAAGCGGGAGAAAAGGCCGCCGAAAAAGGGGCGGAGCCATCTCCCTCAGCACACTGGCGCCATTATTCCTTCACAGTTCCGCTGGAAGGAAGCTCCCTGACTCTCCCCTGCAGTCTACACTACAGAAAGGGTAAAAAAGAGAGGGGGGCACTAAATTTGGGCGCAGTTTAATACAATAAGCAACTATAAAGGGTCATAATTCAGTTAGTCCCTGTATTATTATAGCGCTCTGGTGTGTGCTGGCATACTCTCTCTCTGTCTCCCCAAAGGGCTTTTGTGGGGTCCTGTCTCCTTTAAGAGCATTCCCTGTGTGTGTGTGCGGTGTGTCGGTACGGCTGTGTCGACATGTTTGATGAGGAGACTTATGTGGAGGCGGAGCAGATGCCTATAAATGTGATGTCACCCCCTGCGGGGCAGTCACCTGAGTGGATGGATTTATGGAAGGAATTACGTGCAAGTGTCGACTCCTTACATAAAAAATTTGACGACATGCCAAATGCGGGACAGCCGGCTTCTCAGCTCGTACCTGCCCAGACGATTCAAAGGCCGTCAGGGGCCCTGAAACGACCACTACCTCAGATGGCAGACACAGATGTCGACACGGATACTGATGCAAGTGTCGACGACGATGAGTCAAATTTAATGTCCACTAGGGCCATTTGTGGCATGATTGAGGCAATGAAAGAGTTATTACACCTTGCTGATATAAACCCAGGTACCTCAAAAAAGGGTATTATGTTTGGGGAGAAAAAACTACCTATAGTTTTCCCCCCATCTGAGGAATTGAATGAGGTGTGTGAAGAAGCGTGGGCTTTCCCCGATTAAAAAATTGGTGATTTCAAAAAAATTACTAATGGCGTTCCCTTTCTCGCCAGAGGATAGGTCACGTTGGGAAACTCCCCCTAGGGTGGATAAAGCGCTCACACGTTTGTCTAAAAAGGTGGCACTACCGTCTCCGGATACGGCCGCCCTAAAGGAACCTGCTGATAGAAAGCAGGAGGCTATCCTAAAATCTATATACACACACACTGGTGTTATACTGAGACCAGCTATTGCTTCAGCCTGGATGTGCAGTGCTGCTGCTGCTTGGTCAGATTCCCTGTCGGAAAATATTGACACCCTAGACAGAGACACTATATTGCTAACCATAGAGCATATAAAAGACTCGGTCTTATACATGAGAGATGCACAGAGGGAGATCTGCCGACTGGCATCTAGAATAAGTGCCTTGTCCATTTCTGCTAGGAGAGGCTTATGGACTCGGCAGTGGACAGGAGATGCAGATTCTAAAAGGCACATGGAAGTTTTGCCTTATAAGGGTGAGGATTTATTCGGGGACGGTCTCTCAGACCTTGTTTCCACAGCAACAGCTGGGAAGTCTGCATTTTTGCCCCATGTCCCCTCACAGCCTAAGAAAGACCCGTATTACCAGGTACAGTCCTTTCGACCCCAGAAAAACAGGTGGGGAAAAGGCGGGTCCTTTCTGTCTAGAGGCAGAGGAAGGGGGAAAAAGCTGCAACACACAGCAGGTTCCCAGGACCAAAAGTCCTCCCCCGCTTCTTCCAAATCCGCCGCATGACGGTGGGGCTCCACAGGCGGAGCCAGGTACGGTGGGGGGCCGCCTCAAGAATTTCAGCGATCAGTGGGCTCGCTCACGGGTGGATCCCTGGATCCTTCAAGTAGTATCTCAGGGGTACAAGCTGGAATTCGAGGCGCCTCCCCCCCGCCGTTTCCTCAAATCAGCCTTACCGACGACTCCATCGGGCAGGGAGGCTGTGTTAGAGGCCATTCACAAGCTGTATTCCCAGCAGGTGATAGTCAAGGTACCCCTACTTCAACAAGGCCGGGGCTACTATTCCACACTGTTTGTGGTACCGAAACCAGACGGTTCGGTGAGACCCATTTTAAATTTGAAATCCTTGAACACTTACATAACAAAATTCAAGTTCAAGATGGAATCGCTCAGGGCGGTTATTGCAAGCCTGGACGAGGGGGATTACATGGTATCCCTGGACATCAAGGATGCTTACCTGCATGTCCCTATTTACCTTCCTCACCAGGAGTACCTCAGATTTGTGGTACAGGATTGCCATTACCAATTCCAGACACTACCGTTTGGACTGTCCACGGCACCGAGGGTGTTTACCAAAGTAATGGCAGAAATTATGATACTCCTTCGAAAAAAGGGAGTTTTAATTATCCCGTACTTGGACGATCTCCTTATAAAGGCGAGGTCCAGGGAGCAGTTACTGGTCGGAGTAGCACTATCTCGGGAAGTGCTACAACAGCATGGCTGGATTCTGAACATTCCAAAGTCACAACTGGTTCCTTCCACTCGCTTACTGTTCCTGGGGATGATTTTGGATACAGAACTGAAAAAAGTGTTTCTCCCGCAGGAGAAAGCCAAGGAGCTGTCATCTCTAGTCAGAGACCTCCTAAAACCAAAACGGGTATCGGTGCATCGCTGCACACGAGTCCTGGGAAAAATGGTGGCTTCATACGAAGCAATTCCATTCGGCAGGTTCCATGCTAGGACCTTCCAGTGGGACCTCTTAGACAAGTGGTCGGGATCGCATCTTCAGATGCATCAACTGATAACCCTGTCTCCAAGGACCAGGGTGTCTAACTGTGGTGGCTGCAGAGTGCTCATCTTCTAGAGGGCCGCAGATTCGGCATACAGGACTGGGTCCTGGTGACCACGGATGCCAGCCTTCGAGGCTGGGGAGGAGTCACACCGGGAAGAAACTTCCAAGGACTATGGTCGAGTCAGGAGACTTCCCTACACATAAATATTCTGGAACTGAGGGCCATTTACAATGCCCTAAGTCAGGCAAGACCCCTGCTTCAAAACCAGCCGGTACTGATCCAGTCAGACAACATCACGGCAGTCGCCCATGTGAACCGACAGGGCGGCACAAGAAGCAGGATGGCAATGGCAGAAGCCACAAGGATTCTCCGATGGGCGGAAAATCACGTACTAGCACTGTCAGCAGTGTTCATTCCGGGAGTGGACAACTGGGAAGCAGACTTCCTCAGCAGACACGACCTACACCCGGGAGAGTGGGGACTTCATCCAGAAGTCTTCCTACTGTTGGTAAACCGTTGGGAAAGGCCACAGGTGGACATGATGGCGTCCCGCCTCAACAAAAAGCTAAAGAGATATTGCGCCAGGTCAAGGGTCCCTCAGGCGATAGCAGTGGACGCTCTAGTGACACCGTGGGTGTACCAGTCGGTTTATGTGTTCCCTCCTCTGCCTCTCATACTGAAGGTACTGAGAATAATAAGAAGGCGAGGAGTAAGAACGATACTCGTGGTTCCGGATTGGCCAAGAAGGGCTTGGTACCCGGAACTTCAAGAAATGATATCAGAGGACCCATGGCCTCTACCGCTCAGACAGGATCTGCTGCAGCAGGGGCCCTGTCTGTTCCAAGACTTACCGCTGCTGCGTTTGACGGCATGGCGGTTGAATTCCGGATCCTAAAGGAAAAGGGCATTCCGGAGGAAGTCATTCCTACGCTGATAAAAGCCAGGAAAGAAGTAACCGCGAACCATTATCACCGTATTTGGCGAAAATATGTTGCGTGGTGTGAGGCCAGGAAGGCCCCAACAGAGGAATTTCAGCTGGGTCGCTTTCTACACTTCCTACAGTCGGGAGTGACTATGGGTCTAAAATTGGGTTCCATTAAGGTCCAGATTTCGGCCCTGTCGATTTTCTTCCAGAAAGAACTGGCTTCACTGCCTGAAGTTCAGACTTTTGTAAAGGGAGTGCTTCATATTCAGCCCCCTTTTGTGCCTCCCGTGGCACCTTGGGATCTCAATGTGGTGTTGAGTTTCCTAAAATCACATTGGTTTGAACCACTTAAAACTGTGGATCTGAAATATCTCACGTGGAAAGTGGTCATGTTATTGGCCTTGGCTTCAGCCAGGCGTGTGTCAGAATTGGCGGCTTTGTCTTGTAAAAGCCCTTATCTGATTTTTCATATGGATAGGGCAGAATTGAGGACTCGTCCCCAGTTTCTCCCTAAGGTGGTATCTGCTTTTCACTTGAACCAACCTATTGTGGTGCCTGCGGCTACTAGGGACTTGGAGGATTCCAAGTTACTGGATGTAGTCAGGGCCTTGAAACTTTATGTTTCCAGGACGGCTGGAGTCAGGAAGACTGACTCGCTTTTTGTCCTGTATGCACCCAACAAGATAGGTGCTCCTGCTTCTAAGCAGACTATTGCTCGCTGGATTTGTAGCACAATTCAGCTGGCGCATTCTGCGGCTGGATTGCCGCATCCTAAATCAGTGAAAGCCCATTCCACGAGGAAAGTGGGCTCATCTTGGGCGGCTGCCCGAGGGGTCTCGGCTTTACAACTTTGCCGAGCTGCAACTTGGTCAGGGGCAAACACGTTTGCTAAATTCTACAAATTTGATACCCTGGCTGAGGAGGACCTTGAGTTCTCTCATTCGGTGCTGCAGAGTCATCCGCACTCTCCCGCCCGTTTGGGAGCTTTGGTATAATCCCCATGGTCCTTACGGAGTTCCCAGCATCCACTAGGACGTCAGAGACAATAAGATTTTACTCACCGGTAAATCTATTTCTCGTAGTCCGTAGTGGATGCTGGGCGCCCATCCCAAGTGCGGATTGTCTGCAATACTTGTATATAGTTATTGCCTAACTAAAGGGTTATTGTTGAGCCATCTGTTGAGAGGCTCAGTTATATTTCATACTGTTAACTGGGTATAGTATCACGAGTTATACGGTGTGATTGGTGTGGCTGGTATGAGTCTTACCCGGGATTCAAAATCCTTCCTTATTGTGTCAGCTCTTCCGGGCACAGTATCCTAACTGAGGTCTGGAGGAGGGGCATAGAGGGAGGAGCCAGTGCACACCAGATAGTACCAAATCTTTCTTATAGAGTGCCCAGTCTCCTGCGGAGCCCGTCTATTCCCCATGGTCCTTATGGAGTCCCCAGCATCCACTACGGACTACGATAAATAGATTTACCGGTGAGTAAAATCTTATATTTTTTTTTTTTGGGGAACGTTTCCATACTTTACGAACCACGTGGACTACGATTGGAACGGTAATCTGTGCCGAGCGAAGCAAAGGCACCATGCCCGAAGCATGGCGAGCGAAGCGGTGCACTAATTGGGGTTCCCAGTCACTTTATGCAAAAAACGGCACCAAAAAAACTAAAAAAAAAAACTCATGTCGACCTTTTTATGTGTTGACCTTTCATGTGTCGACCATTTCCATGTGTCGACCATGTGTCCATGTCGACCATGTCAATGTCGACCAATGGTGGTCGACCTAATGACTGTCGACCATAACATGGTCGACCATTCATACCGGAACCTGTGAAAATACCCTTTTTCACTTTATTTTAGTAAAAATAATATTAATAAATAGGCCTCTTAATCAGAGATGATTAACAAAAGAGAACAGCTTTCCCGGTAAGAGAGTGTTACCGTTTTCCAGCTGCTCTTTAACTATAGGTAGAAGCTGCAGATGGCGTTACCGCTCTTTCAGTTAGAGATGTGCGATGAGGTTTTATAGGAAGCCGAAACCAGTCAAACTATCAGTGTCCGAGTACTTCTGAGCGCAGCATCTACCGCCTGGTTCGGATCCAAAGACGAGCCAAAACGTCATCCTTCCGGCGTCAGATCTCACATGTTTTGGATTAGATAGAAGTCCCTGCCTCGTGGTTCAGCAGCCATTTCACACAAAACACCACAGGGGGAGAGTGCTGGGCAGGCTGCATTGTGATTAAGGTCACATTCAGTGTCATCAGTGAACTAGGGCTGTGGTCTGCAGCACTGTCTGTGACTGAGGGGGACATGTACTAAGCAGTGATAAAAGTGGTGAAGTGAGCCAGTGGAGAAGTTGTCCATGGCAACCAATCAGCATTGACGTAACATTTATAATTTGCATACTATAAACATATACAGAGCAGTTGATTGGTTGCCATGGGCAGCTTCTCCACTGGCTCACTTCTCCACTTTTATCACTGCTTAGTACATGTATCCCTGTGTCTGTTATCATCAGTGAAGGACTATGGGCTACTGTGTAAGGGTTGTGGGCTTCTGTGTCAATGTTATCATCAGCGAACTAGGGCTGTGGGCTGCAACACTGTCTGTGCCTATGTCAGACTGTCAGTATTATCAGTAAAGGGCTGAGGGCTGCATTGTGACTGTCAGTGAAGATTAAGGGCTGTGGACTACTGTGTCAGTGTCATCAGTAAAGGGCTTTTGGCTGCAGCACAGTGACAATGTGAAAATGTGTCTGTTCAGGACAGGTTCATGCGGGTGGTCTTCAGTATGCCGGCTGTCGGGATCCCGGCGCACAGTATACTGGCGCTGGGATCCCGACAGCCGGCATACCGACACTTATTCTCCCTCGTGAGGGTCCACGACCCCCCTGGAGGGAGAATAAAATAGCGTGGCGAGCGCAGCGAGCCCGCAAGGGGCTCATTTGCGCTCGCCACACTGTCGGTAAGCCGGCGGTCGGGCTCCCGGCGGCGGTATGCTGGTCGCCGGGAGCCCGACCGCCGGCATACCGTAGTGAACCCGTTCATGCACTGTACTTCAAAAATAGTGTTCAGTTGGAGCCACTGTTACTGCAGCACTGCAAGAAAATGTGTGGTGGTGGTGTTCATTTACTGTTAAAACATAAGGTTCAGTAGAATTAGTATGTTTTACCAACAGCCAGGATGCCGGCTGTCAGTATACCGACAGCGACTTCCCGCCTGTTGGAATCCCGACAGCGAGTCCCCTTGCGGGCCCGCTGTGTGGGCCTGGTAACTTGCTTCACTTGCCACAGGTTATATTCCCACCCGGTTGGTGGCGTGAACCCACCAAACGAGTGGGAATACCTGGTGGAGGTCGGGATTGCGTCCAGCGGTATTTCACTAGCTGTCGGGATTCCGGCATTGGTCTCCTGAACGCCGGGATACCGTAAGCCAGTATTTTAATTACATCCCAGTTCAGCAGGTGCCACCGTTACTTACTGCAGTGTTTAAACAAAAACAAAAAAAGTGTGTTGCTCAAGCCTCATACTTAAACCATAATGTTCAGTAGGTGCCACCTACTGCATGGATTGTGATTTTATTTTATTCTAAATTAATCAATAAAATGAATCAAAAAATTATTAATCCGTTTCAACCCTTGTCGGGGATCCTTTGTTATTAACACTGTACTCTTCTGACCTTCTCTTAGTGGCTGCAAAACAGATTGTAGTGATTTTATATTATTCTAAATTAATAAATTACTGATCAGTTTCAACCCTTAACTTGAATCCTTAACTATAAACACTATACTCTTCTGGCCTTTTCTCTTAGTGGCTGCAAAACAGATTGTGATTTAATAATAATAATAATAATAATTTCTGCAGCGGGTACACTGTGTTCCACAGGAAAACATTGGGGTGTAGAGTGGATCTTGATCCAGAGGCACCAACAGGCTAAAGCTTTAGGCTGTCTCAAGATGCATTGGGGCCTCCTCTGTAACCCCGCCTCCAGGCACTGTGAGTTCAGTTTCGTTAACCAGTCCAATGTAGGAGCGGGTAAGAGAAAAGGCAGATGTTAGTCACATAGAACCACATTCTCACAACATGAGAAGGGACCAGCGGCTAATGCCATACAAACCCATAGAAGCTAGGTGCGTCAGGGGGGGCGCCCTGTGGAACCTAGTGTACCTTGCAGAAAGAGATTTAACAATGGTAAGTCTACCATAACTCTAATTTTCTGCAGCAGGGTACACTGTGTTCCACAGGGAAACATCGGGGATGTCCTAAAGCAGTTCCTCAAGGGAGGGGACACGCCTTAGCAGGTTTGAGAACCCGGTGTCCAAAGGAAGCATCCTGGGAGACGGAAGTATCAAAGGCATAGAACCTAATGAACGTGTTCACTGAGGACCATGTAGCCGCCTTGCACAATTGTTCTGTAGACTCGCTGCTGCGGGCCATCCAGTGAAGTCCAACAGACAGAGTAGAATGGGCTTTAATAGCAGCAGGAGCTGGGAGACCAGCTTGTGCAATCACCATTGTATAACCAACATCTCCTGTGTTCCAGTGCTGATTAATAGTGATAATAAATATTGCTCTAATTCTGTAAAATATCTATTTTCACAGGATTTAATAATCTGAGGGGCTTTGATAAATAGGCCTAAAAGATTTGAGTGTGAAGGTTTTCTGAACAAATGGTTATGACTCCTGTATTTAAAACAGCAATTACCAAATAATGCAAAACATTTATTACTATAGCCATTCATCGACCAAAGCCACCGAAAATTGGCAGCTTTGAAAACCTGCTCTTTAGTAAATATACCCCAAGAAATGGTAGTGAATGGAGAAGGCAAGGTCAAGTGTTGGAGAAAGCAAAGTGGTCAGGCAGCACAAAGTGACCACTGCAAAAGCTCAACATCAATATCTTGCTCAGGCGAGTCTAGACAGCTGCCTTAAATATGTACTGTATAATGCATGTGCAGGAATAGGGCATGAAGACATTATCTTATGCCAAGTACAAAAATGTAAGTGCAACAGTTACTGTGACAAATGTATGACATCACTGTGTACCAAGGCTACAATACACACACCTGAGAAGCGAGATGGCAGTACTTAGCCATAAAGAGGAGTGGGAATCCAGGTCATGCAAGTTTTTAGTGTTGCCTTATATCACTTTCACACTGTACTTATTTCCTTTCACACTGCCAGATGGTCCCGGCCGTCACTGTTTACACTGCACCTCCAAGTACTTCTTAGCCCGCAATCAGTTCCTTTTAGGATGACCTGGGTCTGCCTTTCTCACCACGTGCTACAAGGGTCAGACCTGGGGTTTAACCCTGGTCGAAACCAGGGCAATGGACCCGGGATACACTACCCGTGCAGGGCCGGTGGAAGGTTTCTCGGCACCCTAGGCAAAACTTAAGCCTACCCCCCTCCTTATTCACGTTACGTTACAGTAGTGGCTCTTATTGATGTTGCGTCACACAGTAGTGCCTCTTATTCACGTTACATCACACAGTAGTGCCCCTTATTCACGTTACATCACACAGTAGTGCCCCTTATTCACATTACACCACAGTAGGGCCCATTTACATTAAACCACACAGTAGAGTCAATTCACATCCTGCCACATAGTAGTACTCCTTATGCACATTATGCCACACAGTAATAGTGCCCCTTAGAACACTATATGCCATAAAGTAATGCCCCCTATACATTATGCCACACAGTAATGCCCCCTATACATTATGCCACACAGTAATGCCACTTACATTATACCAGACAGTATGAGACAAAAATCACATTATAGCACACAGTATGAGCCACAATTCACATTATACCACACAGTATGAGCCGAAATTCAAATTATAGCACACGGTATGAGCCGAAATTCACATTATACCACACGGTATGAGTCAAAATTCACATTATAGCATACAGAATGAGCCAAAATTCACATTATGCCACATGGAAAGAGACAAAATTCAAGGAGAGTGACAGCTGGGACATAGGGACAGGGAGAGTGACAGGGAAAGTGATAGCAGGGACATAGGAACAGGGAGAGTGACAGAGGGACAGGGAAAGTGACAGCAGGGACATAGGGACAGGAAGAGTGACAGAGGGACAGGGAAAGTGACAGCAGGGACATAGGGACAGGGAGAGTGACAGAGGGACAGGGAAAGTGACAGCAGGGACATAGGGACAGGAAGAGTGACAGAGGGATAGGGAAAGTGACAGCAGGGACAGGGAGAGTGACAGGGAAAGTGACAGCAGGGACATAGGGGCAGGGAGAGAGAAAGGCAGCAGGGTAAGCAGTGGCGTAACTTCAGCTCAATAGCCCAGAGGCAAGAAAAATGTTGTGCCCCCCTTGCAAAAAATTATTTGTATTTTACTGACCCCTTCCCCTGTGTGAGCCATGCCCCCCCTCCCCTCCCCCCCCACACACACACACACACACACTTCTCCTGTGTGAGTGATATCACCCTCTTCCTCCTTTTCTGAGCCATGTCCCCCTTCCTACTGTGTGAGACACAGAGACGGGGAAAGGGAGAGAGACTGGGAAAGAAAGAAAGAAAGAGATGAGGGAGAGACAAGGAGAGAGAGACAGAGATAAGGAGAGAGACAAGTGAGGCAGAGAGGGAGAGAGACCCAGAGACAGAGAGAGAGATGAGTGACAGAGGGAGAGGAGGGAGGGGGAGAGAGAGATGAGGTAGAGAGACAAGGGAGAGAGAGATACGAGGGAGAGAGGGAGATGAGAGAGAGATGGATGAGAAAGAGAGAGACAGGGAGAGACAGATGGAGAGACAGACGGAGAGAGAGAGATGAGGGAGGGACAAAGACGAGGGAGAGAGAGGCGAGGGAGAGACGGAGATGGGGAGAGAGGGGCGAGGGAGGGAAGAGAGACAGAGAGATAGATGCAGAGACAGGGAGACAGGTACACGGAGGGGGTGAGAGAGACAGTAGAGAGAGACAGGGAGAGACATGTAGAGAGAGAAGCGAGGGAGAGAGATGCAGAGACAGGGACAGATACAGGGAGAAGGAGAGAGACAGGGAGAGGGAGATAGAGATGTGGACACAGACAGGGAAAGGAAGAGAGAGAGACAGGGAGAGAGAGACAGGGAGAGGGACACAGAGATGGGGAGAGAGAGAAGCCAGGGAGAGAGATGGAAAGGGAGACAGACAGGGACACAGACAGGGAAAGGGAAATAGAGACAGGGAGAGAGAGATGAGGGGGACAGACAGGGAGAGATAGGAGGAAGACAGACAGGGAGAGAGAGAAGCGAGGGAAAGGGGGAGAGAGTGAGAGGGAGAGAGACGCAGACAGGGAGAGAGAGAGACAGAGGGAGAGAGATGCAGAGACAGGGAGACAGAGCCTGGAGAAAGAGAGAGACAGGGAGAAAGAGGGAACAGCATACGGTGAGGTGCATGGAACCTTTGCCGCTCTGCGGGACTCTGGGTGATGAAGATGGGCACCAAGGGTGCCACACACTGACGATCCTCCTTATGTGGCCGGGTGGCTGTGATCTCACCTCTAGAGTTTCCTGCACAAGAGCCGCAAAATATCTGCACAGTCCACACTTACCCTCCCTCCTTGTCCGTCATGGTGCTCGCTGGTAGCTGCGTTGCGACGCTTCTTCCAGCCTCGTTGTCCGGACGATGTACCCCTCTCTCAGTCAGTGGGCTGGTCGTGGGGGCAGCTCCCCCCCGTGTCCACGGTCTCCGCTCTGCTCCTCCCGCTAATGTTCCCTGCCTCCCCATGTCTCGCTTATTCCGCAGCCCTCTCAGCTCTCAGGCAGCCACTGAACGGCAGTGAGTGGGTCCTTTTATGTGTCCCCACCCGAGAGGGGGTCTTTTAGTGACTCCTTTGCCCTGCTGTGGTTGGTGGCACAGTGGGTCCTATGACCGCGGCGCTACTATTTTAAATCAGTCGCGGACTGGCAGCCAAGCAGGAGCGGTCCGCTGCAGATTTGAAATAGTAGCACCGTGGTCAGGAGCGAGAGTTCGGTGCGGCAGGGGTCTTCAGACACAATGCTCGAAGAAGTCTTCTACATCTACAACTACATGTATAGTGAAACTGGTAGCCCAGAGGGTCCCATATTCTGTCCTTGAGCATATATATATATATATATATATACACACACACACATATATATATATATATATATATATATATTGTAACACTGTAGGGGTGCAAGGTGCCTTTTCCTGGGGAATATGGCAGCACGCAGCAGCTGAGGAACAACACAAGTCCAGTTTCTGGTACAACTGACCCCGGCCAGTTTTATTGAAACAGAAAATAAAACAAACCCCAAAATAAAAATACCTTGCCTGTCCGGCACTAACTAAACATAAGATGTTCCTAACTGTCACTAAACAAAACACAGAGTTCTTCAGTACATACTGTATAGCTTACTTGCATCAGAAAGCGTGTCTCTCACACACAGATCCTGCAGCCTTCCCAGGCAGTCTGCCCATACTAATCAGGTTAGAAGCACTATATCACTCTTACACAGCTGAAACCCTGATTAGCCCTCTGTGAGGCCAAAGACCCGAACTGGGCCCAATGTCTAGAACTCGCCTTATCTCTCTCTCAGAGCCTTTACCCAGCTTTTACAGCAAACTGAAAAGGTTCAGACAAAACAAAAAGCATTTTTCCTAGAAGTTAACATTTTCTAAAACATGTAAGACAAGAACCTGGGACAAATATACCTGCCCTCAAACACTATCCCAGTGTTCTTGTCACATATCCCCCTCCCCTGTTTCGACCTAGGGGCCGGAACACTTGTAGCCCCCAAACAGAAGATGCGAGACAATGCATCTGCGTTGGCCAATTGTGTTCCCGGTCTATGTTCGACAGTAAACTTAAAGTCCTGCAACGCTAGAAACCATCTAGTTACACGAGCATTCTTGCCTCTATTTACATACATCCATTTTAAAGGGGCATGGTCTGTCACTAGTCTGAATTGTCTACCCAAGAGGTAATATCTCAAGGTATCTAGTGCCCACTTAATGGCCAAAGCCTCCTTTTCCACAATGGCATACCTTTTTTCATGCTCATTGAGTTTCCTACTCAAATAAATGATAGGGTGTTCGTCCCCATCTCTGGTTTGGGACAGCACAGCACCTATCACTACCTCTGAGGCATCTGTCTGTACCACAAATTCTTTTGAAAAATCTGGTGTTATCAACACCGGTTGTGAACACAAAGCCACTTTTAACGCTTGGAACGCCTTTTCTGCATCAGGGTTCCATTTCACCACATTTGACTGCTTCCCTTTGGTAAGGTCTGACAACGGCACCGCTGTGGTCGCAAAATTAGGAATAAACCGTCTATAGTACCCAGTAATTCCCAAAAAAGCCCTTACCTGTTTTTTATTCACTGGACGAGGCCAGTTTTGAATAGCATCAACTTTATTCAATTGGGGCCTAATCAGACCTCTGCCTATGGTGAAGCCCAAGTATTTGACCTCCTCCATTGCGAGGCAGCACTTCTTTGGGTTAGCAGTTAACCCTGCCTCTCTGATTGAGTCCAGTACTGCTTGTACTTTAACCAAATGTGACCCCCAGTCTGTACTGTGAATTACCACATCATCCAAATAGGCAGCTGCATATTTTCTATGGGGCCTCAAAATTTTATCCATCGCCCGTTGAAAGGTTGCTGGAGCCCCATGCAACCCAAAGGGTAACATCTTATACTGGTACAGCCCCTCCGGAACCGAAAAGGCTGTTTTTTCTTTGGCGCTATCAGATAAAGGTATTTGCCAGTAACCTTTGGTCAGGTCCAATGTGGTGAGAAACCTGGCTGTTCCCAGCCTTTCTACAAGCTCATCCACACGGGGCATGGGGTATGCGTCAAACTTGGACACCTCATTTAACTTACGAAAGTCATTACAGAAGCGTATGCTACCGTCGGGCTTCGGGATGAGCACTATGGGACTGGACCACTCACTGTTAGACTCCTCTATGACTCCAAGTTCTAACATGGTTTTAACTTCCTTAGAAATAGCTTCTCGCTGAGCTTCAGGAATCCTATATGGCTTTAAATGAACCCTGACCCCTGGTTCTGTGACAATGTCATGTTTTATTATGGTCGTTCGGCCAGGCAGCTCTGAAAATACCTCCCTATTTTGGATGAGAAATTCTTTAACCTGATTGTTCTGATCAGCTGATAATGTCTCTGACACCTTCACTGCGGGAAGCAACCGGGGTGAAGACACCGAAGGGCAAGGCTCCGCTGACAGAGACAACCTATCTTTCCAGGGTTTGATTAAGTTAACATGGTAGATCTGTTCGGGTTTTCTCTTTCCCGGCTGGTATACTTTGTAATTAACCTCATTCACTTTTTCCCTAATCTCAAATGGACCCTGCCATTTAGCTAGGAATTTGCTTTCCACAGTGGGTACCAAAACAAGAACTCTATCTCCAGGAGCAAATTCCCGTATCTTGGCACTCCGGTTATAGACCCTCTGTTGAGCACTTTGGGCCTGTTCCATGTGCTCTCTGACAACAGGTACCACGGCTGCAATCCTATCCTGCATTTGTGTTACATGCTCAATAACGCTTCTATAAGGAGTGGGCTGTCCTTCCCACGTCTCTTTGGCAACATCCAACAGCCCTCTGGGGTGTCTACCATACAACAAATCAAATGGAGAAAACCCCGTAGAGGACTGAGGAACTTCTCTGATGGCCATTAACAAGTAGGGCAACAAACAATCCCAGTTTTTCCCATCTCTCTCAACAACCTTTTTTAACATACTTTTTAATGTTTTATTAAACCTTTCCACCAACCCGTCAGTTTGGGGATGGTAGATGGACGTCCTGAGGTGAGTGACCTTAAATAACTTGCATAATTCTTTCATGATCCTTGACATAAATGGAGTACCTTGGTCAGTCAAAATTTCTTTTGGTATTCCCACTCTACTAAATACCTGCACCAGCTCCCTAGCTATCGCCTTGGTTGTGATAGTGCGTAAAGGGACAGCCTCAGGATATCGAGTGGCATAGTCCATAATTACCAGGATATACTGATGGCCCCGAGCAGACTTTAACAAGGGCCCCACGAGATCCATGGCTATTCTGTCAAACGGGACCTCTATAATAGGCATGGGAACTAGTGGGCTCCTGAAATGGGGTCTAGGGGCATGATACTGGCATTCAGGACAGGAAGAACAATATTCAGACACTTCTTAAACCCCTGGCCAAAAGAACCTTTGTAAAACTCTTTCAGTGGTTTTTTCTGCCCCTAAATGTCCTGCGGTAACGTGACTATGAGCTAAATCTAGTACCGTTCTCCGATAAGGCTGGGGAACTACCAGCTGTTCCACCACATCCTCACCCCTTTTGACAATGTGGTACAAGAGCTCATTACAGATGGCCATGTGGGGATACGTAACCCTGTCACCTGGTACCACAGGTTCCCCATTAACAATCTTAACATTCTCTCTAGCCTTTATTAAGGTAGGATCCTTTAACTGTTCAGACGCAAACAGATCCTTCTTTACCTCCAGGTCAGGCACGCTTTCAGTTCTAACTACTATGTCTCTGTTCCCGGCAAGAGGGTCCTCACTGGACTCCCCATCTGTCACTTCCCCAGCCAAACTAGCAAAAGGCAAAGGGCCAGAAAGTTCCGAAGACCCACGTACATCCAAAAAATCACCGGTATTATCAACTGGCTTTTTACTTCTCACATCTGTTGATAACCGTGATTCCCAGTTTCCAAAAATGAGGAAAATCCCTCCCTATTATGGCCTCATGCACCAAGGTAGGGACCAGTCCCACTTTAACCATTGCTGACCCACAACAAGTTTCTATATTCACCTCAGCAGTGGCATAATATTGGGTATCCCCATGTATGCAAGTTACCCCAATAGGTATTTGCTGGACCTTTAAGGGGTTCACTAACCCAGCTTTCACGAGGGTAACTAAACTTCCTGAATCTAGCAAGGCCTCTACCCGGTTACCTTCTAAGAACACATCACACATTTGTTTTTCCAGCTCAGGTGAAGGTACCACAGTACAGGCTAACCTAGCAAAGAAAGACATTCTGCGACATTCAAAGGCAGCATCACATTGCATGGGTTCTTGCGTGACTGGGCAATTGGCAATAACATGACCTGGCATACCACACCTAAAACATTTAACCACACGATTATCAACCCATTTGGGCAGCATAGACCGTTCTAGCCCCATTGGCCTGTTTCCAGGGCCAGTGTTTACAGTCTCTCCAGCCTTGCGTTCTCTTAACCGCCCAGCAACGTTTTCCCACGGAACAGTCTTACCAGTCTTTACTGAAGGGCGCTGTCGAGGATCTATGGGTTGCTGGGTGGTCATCAGTAGTTCCTCTGCTGCCAAATACCTCTGTACCATGTCCACTAATTGGTCAGCAGTACCCGGGTTTCCATGGCTCACCCACTTGCGCAGGACCATGGGCAAAGATCTCAAGTAGCGGTCCATGACGACTCTTTCCACCATCTGGGGACCAGTTAATGTCTCTGGCTGCAGCCATTTTTTTGTTAGCTGAATAAGGTCGTGCATCTGGGAGCGCGGAGGCTTCTCCATGGCGTACAGCCAACGGTGCACCCGTTGTGCTCGTACTGACAGCGTGACTCCCAGGCGGGTCAGGATCTCAGTCTTTAGTTTATCATAGTCCCGAGCCTCAGCAGGGCTTAAATCAAAGTAAGCTTTTTGGGGCTCACCTGACAGGAAAGGTGCCAGCAGACTGGCCCACTGTGCTTTCGGCCAGTTCTCACGCTCGGCAGTCCTTTCAAACGTGGTCAGATAGGCCTCCACATCATCAGCCTCTGTCATTTTCTGCAGGAAGTGACTGGCTCGTATAGAACTAGAGCTGGTTGGAGCACTGACGGCCACATCTCCAACCCGAGCTGCAAGTCTCTGCACCACTTCTGCTAAGGCCTCTCTATCCTGACGCTGTAGTCTCCAATTTTCCTCCATTGCCACCTGCTGCTGTCGGTTGGCCTCCTGCTGAGCCGCTGTAGCTTGCAGCAAGGCTTTAAGCAGATCCTCCATGTCAACAGATTTTTCAGGCGGCTTTGCAGCTGCTTTCACCCAGGACATATATCAAACCCTCAGGGGTGAGTCTCAGTAACTTCACACTGGGCTGTATCTGCATAAACCACCGTTTTCTGCAGGCCTCACAAAGCTGCTGCTTTCACTTATGCGCAGAACGGCCTGCTCGCATTCTCCACCAAGTTGTAACACTGTAGGGGTGCAAGGTGCCTTTTCCTGGGGAATATGGCAGCACGCAGCAGCTGAGGAACAACACAAGTCCAGTTTCTGGTACAACTGACCCCGGCCAGTTTTATTGAAACAGAAAATAAAACAAACCCCAAAATAAAAATACCTTGCCTGTCCGGCACTAACTAAACATAAGATGTTCCTAACTGTCACTAAACAAAACACAGAGTTCTTCAGTACATACTGTATAGCTTACTTGCATCAGAAAGCGTGTCTCTCACACACAGATCCTGCAGCCTTCCCAGGCAGTCTGCCCATACTAATCAGGTTAGAAGCACTATATCACTCTTACACAGCTGAAACCCTGATTAGCCCTCTGTGAGGCCAAAGACCCGAACTGGGCCCAATGTCTAGAACTCGCCTTATCTCTCTCTCAGAGCCTTTACCCAGCTTTTACAGCAAACTGAAAAGGTTCAGACAAAACAAAAAGCATTTTTCCTAGAAGTTAACATTTTCTAAAACATGTAAGACAAGAACCTGGGACAAATATACCTGCCCTCAAACACTATCCCAGTGTTCTTGTCACAATATATACACACACACATATATATATATATATATATACATATATATATATATATATCTATATATATATACACACTCATATATATATGTATATATATATATACACACATATATATATATATATATACACATATATACGTGTATATATATATATATATATATATATATATATTATTGTTGACTGTGTCTGGGACTGTTTGTCATACTGTATATGGTCTGGTCATACTGTCATATGTCATCCTGTATATGCGGGATAGAGCCGGCCAGGGTCAGGTAACTACAAGGGTGCCAGGAGCAGAAGGGCGGCAAACAGCGTCGGCTGAAGGAGCATGGAATGCCGGGGGCAGCAATCGGACCTCCCTGCCTACGGCTGCAGGGAGAGGAGGGAGGGATTGAGAATGATGCTGCTGCCTGTCCGTATTTAGGACACAGCAGCATCGCGCTGCTTCTCCTGCTTGTTGCCGCGGTCCGTCAGCAGAGGGGGCGCGGCAGTTGCGGCTGGCCGGGGGTGACTGATTGTGGCGGCTGCCGCTGCGGCTGGTCAGACCCGCACTGTGGTCACCGCTAGCCAGCCCTGCACATGATTTTTAGGTAAAACTAATTCAGGAAGGATGTGCCGCCCTCCAGTGGCCGGCGCTCATAGGCAGCTGCCTAAAGCTGCCTAATGGTAGCGCCGGCCCTGTACCCGTGTTGACCCAGGACACAGTTCGCGCAAGCTTGCCCCGGCAATAACCCAGGTTATTTGCTCATTGTGAAAGGGATATTAGTGGTGCTTTAAATGTTTTTATATTAGTCATCCATTTTCTTTTATTGTTGGGTTTTTATTTAGTTTCTCTCTGTACATGTTTCAATTTATATTTTTCCCTTCGTGATGTGCCTCAGGAATTGTCACAAAGGCACACCCCACAGAGGTGCGCAGGAAAAATGAGTGAAGATTGCATACCATAATAAGTGGTACTGTGCACAGTTGTACATCACAGAGAATGTAATTGTTTCTGAGTCTTAAGAATACAGATTGATAACATGTATCGTGTTGCAGGTTAGAGGAAGACATGATAGGTCCAGTGGCGGAATTAGAGAGTCGTGGTACAGGTGCAACAATATGCACTGCGCCCCCCTCCTCCCCCCATATTCCAAATAGGAACAGTATGTGTTCAAAAAATGGGGCATTGCCTCATTGAGAAGGGGTGTGGCCACACAATAGTACCTCCAATTCAAATTTCACCACACAGTAGTGCAGCTTTATTCACATTACACAACAGTAGTACTCCTTATACATGTTATACCATATAGTAGTGCTCCTTAGTTGCGTTACGCCACACAGTAGAGCTCCTTATACATATTACACAACACATTGGTGCTCCTTATACCAGTTACGTCACTCATTATTGCTCTTTATGTACATTACACCACACAGTGGAGCTCCTTATACACGTTACTCCACACAGTAGGGGATGTAATTGGCATCTCGACAATCAGGATGACAGTGGTCAGACAAATGGCATCGGAATCTCGACACCGTTACAGTCCTTGCTTAAGTTTGAGGGGGGCAGTTATTAGGGTTTGGCTGCGGGACAGCAGGTTAAGGTTAGGCACTAGGAAGAGAGGTTGCGGAAGGGTTAGGGATAGGCTGTGGGTAGGGAGGGTAAGGGTTGAGGTCAGTGGTGCAAGTAGAAATATTTTCTTAGTGCTACTGAGTGTGTCGAAAAATGGGCGTGGCCATGAGCAGGTATGACCACATGACACTAGGGAAGTGGCTACATTACACCAGGGCTGTGGCCGCACAGCACAGTCCCTTTTCCTTGAACTCTGGAGGCAAGACTAGAAATATATAGTACTGCCTCCCGTATAATAGAAATATATAGTAATAATCCAGGTATAATAGATAATATATTGTATTGTCTCCAATTTAATAAAATTACAAAGTAATGCCCCCATTATAGCAGGAATATATACTGTAGTAGTGCGCCCATAATAATAGACATATATACTAGTGTCACACATGACAAAAGACATATATAGTAATGCCAACATAATAGAAATATATAGTGGTGTCCACATGACAATAGAAATGTATAGTGATTCCCCCAGTATAATAGAAATATATAGTAATGCACCCAGTATAATAAATATATATAGTAATGCCCCCAATTTAATAACAATATATAGTAATGCTCTATTATAACAGGAATATATACTGTAGTAGTGCCCCTGGTATAATAGAAATATATATTGTAGTGTCCACATTACAATAGAAATATATAGTAATGCCCCATAATAATAGAAATATATAGTAGTGTCCACATTACAATAGAAATATACAGTAATGCCCCATAATAATAGAAATATATAGTAGTGTCCCCATTATATAAAAAAATTAATTACCCCACACAACGAAGCCAGAGACTTGCCAGGCAGCCCAGCCTGGGAAGAACAAAAACTTTTCAGTGGCGATGTGTCACTCAAGTTAAGTGAAGGGAAACAGCTGGACGCTGCGGGAAAAGGCGCACAGTCCAGTCCCCTCTCTTTGCGTCAGCTGCGGCCACCAGGAGAGAAAGGAGAGAGAAAGCGTAATGTGATCTCATTACATCACCATTGTGCTCTCTGTAGCCCTGACAAAGTGGGAGGAGCCGGCATGCTGCCGAACACCATGATCTTGTTGCTTGGCAGCGCATTATAATTGCGGTAATGGCAGTCACGGGTGCAAAGTGTGCAGTGGACGGTACTGCGTACCTGCTGCCAAATTCTTAAGGGTACTCTGTACCTGCATACTTGCACCACTAGTTAAGGGTTAGCCTACTTACCTAAATGTGTTCAAATTCTAATTGCTGGAATGCTGCGGTTAGTATCCCTTACCCAACCCCACAGTAGAGCTCCTTTACACCTTTCACCACACAGTAGTGCTCCCTTGTAAGATGTGCAGACTCTCCCTTATAAGATGGTCAGACTCACCTTTGTAATATTTGCAGGCTTTAATCAGAGCAGGCTCACACTGTACGTGCAGCATGGTGGAAAGAGGCTCCAGAGTGGCAGATCCTCTTTGCAGGGCTGAGATGTAATGGCCGTGAGCAGCCACAGGTTAGTCCAGGGAGACCTCCAGGACTGGGGAGCTCCCAGCAGCCAACGCTATGTCCAAGCACTAGGTGCTAGGCCAGTGGGAGACACTAAAGTGGCAGCCCTCAATGCAGTAAGTCAACCCAGAAACCACAGGAGCCAGGATTGGGGAACCGCCGGCAGCAAAAACATACCAGAGCGAGGTGCTGGAGCCGGCAGGAAGCACCAACACAGCTGTGCGGTTTCGGTATGAATGGTCGACAATGTTAAGGTTGACAGTCATTAGGTCGACCACTATTGGTCGACATTAACATGGTCAACACAGGAAAATTGTCGACACATAAAAAAGTCGACATGTATTTTTGAACTGTGTTTGGTGTCATTTTTTCCGTAACATGACTAGGAACCCCAATTAATGTACCGCGTCCCCTTGCATGGCGAGTAAGCTGCGGGCAGGTTACTATTCCCAATTGTAGTCCACGTGGATGGTAAAGTACGAACAAGTTAAAAATCTATTTTTTTTTTTAAAAAGCCATGTCGACCTTTTCATGTGTTGACCATTTTCATGTGTCGGCCTTAGCATTGTTGACCATCTGAATGGATACCCAGTTGAGCGGGAGGTCTCCAAACAGCGGTCAGCAGGAGCCACACAGGATGGTCAGTGTGTGCGGCGCACTAGAGATGCTACAGCAATATTTCCCACCCGTCTTCCATGTTCAAACTGCAGCTGCATTGAGTTTGGGGCACTGGTGATGGCACACAATGAGTCGGTGTGACTGTGACGCCTATACTGCGGTGGGCCCTGGTGCAAAGCACCGACTGCATCGCTGCTAATTACGCCACTGGACAGGTCTGTTGGTACTTTTATAAAGGTTCATAATCCAATCGTCATTTATATACTTGGATGTTGATGTTCTGCAAGGTTTTGCTTTTATAATGTTAACTGTCTTCTCAAATCTGAATGAAAAATTATAATTGAAATAATTTATGGAATTTGTTGAGACAGTTGTTACTGAGCTGATAGAACGTACATTAAACCTACTGCCAAAAAGTCTACCCTGTTTTTATTTTTGGTTAATTTGAGGACTTTTTGTATTCAGTGGGAATTTCAGTCCTGTAGATTATTAGTGCAGTGTTATATTAATAAATCATCAATTACTGAAGCAGTAAAGTACATTTTGAGCAAATTCCAAAAAGTTTATCGCCATAACTGGGATTTGATGGGTCCTAGATCTGGACATTCTCAGGCCCTTAAATATGTTGTGGTGCTTATTCTGCTGTTACATAATAACCAGAATACATTTTGTATGAGAATCTTTATGTTACTTCGTAACCCAATGTTCCCAAATGTCTCAAAGCAAATTTATGCAGAACAAAAAACAAAGTATTATATTATTTACTTCATTTATATAAGAATTCCATTCTGTATAATTGCTTTGGTGCATTCCTGCTTTTTCTTTTTTTTAACACATTCTAGTCAGCCTTTTTATATGATGAACTAATACAGTCTCTAAATTTCCATAAGTCCCGTACACACAGGGAGCCGGATGTACTAAGCGTGAAATGAGCGACTTGCTAGATTGTGCCTGCATGCATGCCAATTTAGTGCTAGTGATAGCGACGCGCGAGGCCACGCATCGCTCTCGCTGTGAGGCATACACACGGAGTCAGATTGCTTAGAATTCAAGCACGGATCTCTCCGTGTGTACCCCCTCTTAAGTATCACTAAGATGTGAAACACACTGGTAACAATATCTGCCTTTTGTAGGATGCATTGCACCGATAGAGATGTTTGTTGGGTTGTATACTGTAAGTAGATGGCACCATTTATGTTTCTCTTTCAGCAGACAGAGTTGTTAGGTTGTTTTAAGCCATACATATACACAAGGAGCACCAACTATAGATGTACTCTGGGCGCACCAACAATAGATGTACTCTGGGAGCACCACATATAGTTGCACACTGGGAGCAGCTATAGATGTACACAGGGGGTGATTCAGTGAGGATCACTGATGCGATCCTTACCGCATTTATCCCGATGGCCGGCCCGTTCTGCAATACCAATGCAGCAATGGGAACGCCTCTGACTGATTGACAGGCAGAGGCGTATGTGGGGGCAGACGGCTTTCGGGAAAATGGGGGCGTGTCACTCTTATTTTCCTGGAGTGCTGAGGCCAAGGACTACGTCACGAGAAACCGCATGCTGTTATGAGGTTCATGTAGTTCAGTGATTATTTGATACTGCACATGTGTGAAAATCTTGAAAACCCCTATGGCGCTAATCCGTTACCCTGAGTGTACACACAAAGGTGATATTGTGTACATGAATATTGTTATCAGAACAGGAGAGAAAATGTGACGGGCGTTCCTGGGCGGTGACTGGTAGGTGGCTTGAAGTGAAAGTTAAAAAAGAAAGTCTTGTGGACGTGTTATGGAAGTGCCTATGGGCATGTCAGTGATGGTGTCTACATTCTCAGACACATAGCTAGTCCACAGAGACCATATTGAGATGGAGAAACCACCTGCATAGGTCACTGATGCAAGCAATAGAGGAGTGTCTAGAACCAACATTGGTCTTACAGCATGCAGGGCCTTTCACATTCAGGTGTGCACTAGTACACAAAGAGAAGGCTGAAACTAGCATTTGCATATTATCGCATCAGCAATTCTGCCAACAGATGTTAGAGAGGATGCATCGGCATCACACCTCTGAATCAGGCCCATAGTTATACACAAGGATCACCACATGTAGGTTATACTGTACGTGGGAAGAACCACATATAATTGTACACAAGAAGCACCACATATACAGATACATCCTTGATTTCTGGCATACAGACGCATCCTCTTACATCCTTGTTACAGTCACGCTTAACAGCCCCTGAAGTTGTGGCATGCTGTGGCGGGACTCTGTAGCGCCAAGGCCAAGCTTTTTTGTGTGTTTTTGCCTCGAAAATGTGTCTTAGTCGCAAAGTAATGCAATATGACGCACAATCAGGTCCTGCTGATTAAAATGATATGCAGCATGCCTACTGTATATTCAGTATTTCCAGGAAAACACTGTAACATAGCATTTTGTATGTTAGCGTCTAGTTACTCTTTGTGGAGAGGACCTTTCCCATAAGCACCTGGGTCCATGTCACAATTTGGAATAGTAACCTATGGCGAGCCCGAAGCGTGGTGAGCGAAGTGAGCCCGCAAGGGTACTATGGTGCATAGATAAAACAAAATATTCTCAGACGAAGGGAGAATGGATAAAACATTTAGGTGCTGTAAGGGCGGACGTTTTCTACTGCCCTCTCGTGCTGTCACTTCCTGGTCCTGATCACGAAGGGAACATAGACACAACCCATTTTGTATGCAAATACAGTCGCAGTCTCTCACGGAATATAGGCATGCTGTATATAATTTTAAGCAGCAGAAGCTGTTTGTGCGTCTTGTTGAATTACTTTGTGACTAAGACGCATTTCCACGGCAAAAAAAGATACTAAGCGCTTTAGAGTCCCACCGCACTCACATATTATGTGTAACGTGACTTATAGTACATGGGGCAAAGATATAAGAGGGCTCTTCTGTAGCGTGGTGTGCTAAAACTAGCACATCTACGATTAGAATCTCTGACATGCAGGGGGGACACGCAGCACAGAGCTAGTCCACCCTCCATGTCAAGCCTGACCCCCCTGCAGAGGTGCGAAAGCATCGCACGGCGGCGGTGCTTTTGCACCCGGCGAATAGCTCCCTGCCTATGCAGCCTAGCTGCAGTGGCAGGTGGCCACCCTACAGGTTTTGGGTTTCAGCGACTGCATGTGACATCACGCAGCCGCCGCGGCCCACCCCAGCAGCGGTCCGGACACACCTGCTTTGTCCGGACCGCACCCTCCCCCCCCCAACGGTGTTGAATCGCCGCTGGCACGCCCCCTCCTGCCCCGCGACCACCTCTGCCTGCCTGCCTGTCTGTCAGGCAGAGCGGATCGCAGCAGTAAGATGCTTTCACATCTGTGTGCGCACGCACATTGTGGCCGCTGCGCGTGCGCACTACACAAAGGGCTTCAGGCTGCGGGTCTGAATTGGGCCCTAAATGCGTTGCATAAGTCATCTGTTGGAGTGATGTGATTGGTGCTTGCAAATTGTATGCCTTTCATACACTGACTGACAGTTGAGGCACATATGATCCTAACACTGAAACCAATTGTCAGACACTTAATCTTACTGATCATGTGAGAGAGAGATATTTTATTTAGCAAATGATGGGGGAAGAACAATAGGCAGCAAATTGTGGTCCAGGAGTTGGTAGTAGGGCGAGGTTGGGGCTGCTATCGAGGCATCTGGACTGGCACTCACTTTACCAGTCATTTATTTGTTTAGATAGTGACAGTAATTGACACAAATTGGATCAACTGTAGTACGAAGTAATCTTCATACTTTAGTATTGTGAAATTGTACAGTATGTGTCCTACAAACATGATGGTCCCCCACCTAGGGAGATTAGTAACAAATAAAATAAATGTGACACTTCTTGTTGCCATGAAACATTGAGTGGATTAGTGCATATTGGGCATGATCCAGACATTTACAAAAAATCCAATATTTCCATACATCTCCGATGTTTATTGATATGCGCAGGAGCCGCACTGCGCACTAGCAGATCTGGTCCTGCCACTTCCACTTCTGAATCAGTCCCATTGTTAACCTTTGGTTGGAGGTCCTGTGTCCATTTGGTATGAAGGGGCCTATTGTTGTTGTTCCTGTTCTCCTGCTATTGGACAGGAGAGGTTCCAGAAAGAAGGGGTGGGGACTTTTTCCCAGGTTACAGTTGTTGATGTTACATACAGTAGATAGCAGGATCTAACACTGATGAAGGAGAGCGTTAGTGAAAGGGGATTATAATAAACAGCAATAAAATCGTTAGCTGACAGAAGAGGAATATGGTAAATTATTTAAGGAGAAGTGCAAAATAAAGTTTAATAAGTGTCTGGTAGCTGAAGCCTAAAGGGGGGTCCTGAAGAGAGAGGTGTGTGCTGGGCGATCTTAATGAGCCCGTGTTTACATATGTGATGTAGAAACTGATAATATAATATATTCCTGCTATGTACTAATAGCCTAAAGAGGTTTCACAGAAATTCCTCGCAAAATGCTAAGAAACGCTGCAGATCTCAGTCCTCGTTATTCTTAAAGGAGACTAAGCTCTGACTGCTATGTACCGCGCTGGATAATGCCATCATCATAAGGCATTAATCACTTTAGGCATTCTCGTAGGAGAGGAATCTTATGATCCCACTCCTTCAGCCTCCGTCTGGCTCCAGTAACTGAAACTGTGTGCATCTGCAGTGGCGTATTCTAAAAAGGAGTCTTTCAAAAATGTGATAGCCTTCTCCGGTGTGCCCGGGATGTCCCTGTGAGTTTATTTTTTGTACATAGCCAGTATAGGTTTGAAGAGGAGGGTTAGGCTGCAGGATAGGAGAGTTAGGGTTAGGCTGCAGGCAGGGTAGGGTAAGGGGGAGGGGGGTGGCGTCGCGGATTAGGTTACTTACAGAGAAGTGTCAGAATTCTGAACGTCAGCATCCAGACCTCCAACAAGTACTAATTCCACCCAGCACTGTACTATATAACAAAAAGCTCCATTTCACATTGCATCATTTGTAACCAATACACAAGTGTCTTATGAGTGACTGATTCCATAGGAATCCAGTGATTTCCGAAAATGGGATTGGTCTCCTAATTAATCGCATACAGTGGTGAATATAATTCTTTAATGTAACTCGAAAATAATCCTGCACCAATGGAAAGTGTAAAAACACTAAACAATGTAAATCCTCCAACGTGGTAAATTATTTCTGTCTAGTTTATAATTGTGAGTGTCTGATATGTGTCTTACAGGGTAACTGCAGTTAAAATGACATTTTGACCTAGCACCCCTCCCAGCTCGCAGCAGCACAGTAGCACCATAGCAGACTGGTGCAGAAGAACTCGCACTCTTGTTTCAACCGCAGCGATACTTACCCCAAGGGTTTAACATATAATGCAGGGCCAGATTAGCAGTGGGGTGGATGGAGCTACAGTTCCAGGCCTCCACATAATAATAGGCCAGCTGTAAGCATGGTCAGCCATAAATTGTATTTCTATTTTCCTCACAAAATTATGCAATTTTATACTTGGACAGTTTTAGGGGGACATTAGGGCTAATAGTGTGAAGGTGTAGATGCCCACACCACCCTAGCCACATACACCACGGGTCACAGCTCTCTGTTTCTCATAATAAGCCCTTGAACTAGGGAGGCCAATCCCGGGATTCGGGATTGAAAAACGGTCAATCCCGGGATCCCGGGATTGCAGTAGGGACCAGTGAAGGTTGTAGGGAGCAGCGCTGGAGGGAGGGTGTAGGTAGTGGTGCGGGAGGATGGGAGGGTGTAGGTAGTGGTGCGGGAGGTTGGGAGGGTGTAGGTAGTGGTGCGGGAGGTAGGGAGGGTGTAGGTAGCGGTGCGGGAGGTAGGGAGGGGGTAGGTAGCAGTGCGGGAGGGTGGGTGTAGGTAGTGGTGCGGTAGGGAGGATGTAGGTAGCGGCGCGGAAGGGTTGGTAGCGGCGCGAGAGGGAGGGTGGGTGTAAGTAATGACACTATTAGGCGGGCGGCCGCGGCAGCTATGGACTCACTGAACGCGGGAGCATTTCAAATGAAGCGCCGGCCGCCAGCCAACCAGAGCTGGAGGACCGGCAGCCAATCAGGGAAGCGGTCGCAGCAGTGGCTCCTGATTGGCTGCCGCTGCTGCGGCAGCTTCCCTGATTGGCTGCCGAGCCGCCAGCTCTGATTGGCTGGCGGCCGGCGCTACATTTGAAGTGCTGCCGCGTTCAGATTGTCCATGGCTGCCGCGGTCGCCCGCCTAATAGTAAATGTCATTACTTACACCCACCCTCCCGCACATGCGCACTGTAATCCCTTGAATCCCGGGATTGGAAGCTCCAATCCCAGGATTCAAATCCCGGCATTTTTGGGCCCAAATCCCGGGATCCCGCCGATCCCGGGATTGGCCTCCCTACCTTGAACATTTTCAGCCTCAGGCCCATGTGGCCCTTTATCCAGCTCTGATTTGCCTATTGACCAGAGCAATAGTTCTTAGTGGTTACTGCCTCTATTTTAATGTCCTGGGACAAGACCAGTTTAATAGAAGGAAGTGTGAGTTTTTATGAATGTAGGATTCCTAGTATGAAACCCCCCTAGAGAGGAGATCTTGAGAAGAAATGGCATTTCCGCTGGAGTTACTGTGCACTTTCATGTACCAGAGAACGTGCCTGCATTTCTGTTACATTGCGCACAAGATTTTCCAAAACACAAACAAGATGGAAGAAGTGCTGCAGTATTATAATTGCCTTTTATATGAAATCCTTACTGACAAGTTCAGAAGCGGTACGTTACACCCTTTCTGCATCTGTCTTCAGGCTGTGGGGGCTGCATAATAACAGAGCCAGGAACTTTTTTTTTTAAAGGAGTTGGTGTTATATTTTGACTTTCTGCTGACGGCCTAATTACAATTTCTAAGACATACAAAGCAGCCAATGCATGATCATTATATGCAGTTTATTTCTGAGACATTCGTTCAGAATGTTGATCTTTAAAGCTAAAGTTATTGCATTGTGACAGTCACAAAAGTGGGGTACAGTATGTAAGGAATATGACAAGAAAAAATAGGTGATATACTATGTAGGGCGCCAAATGACAATGGGTAACAATGGTATGCACGTAATAGTAATAACAATCAAACAAAAATCGTAAAATTTGTTTGTGTACGTCCCTTAAAAATACCTGAGTTCAGGCATGTATGGGGTTCTCTGAATTCCTCATATGCAGAAGGGCATTCACAGCAGGGCCTCGATCTGTGCATGTGTTGCCAAGTCCACTTAGAAGTGGCGGCCATTTGCTGGGCTCGGTCACTCCCATAATAAAGCAGAAGCTGAGAGAAGCCGAAGGTCTTTCCTAGTGCCTCCACCCAAGCCATTGATTATTGCGGACACTTCTAAGTGGACTTGGGAACACATGCACAGATCGAGGCCCTGCTGTGAATGCCCTTCTGCATATGAGGACGTATACAAACAAATTTACGATTTTGGTTCGATTGTTATTACTATTACGTGCATACCATTGTTACCCATTGTCATTTGGCGCCCTACATAGTATATCACCTATTTTTTCTTGTCATATTGTCTTTTGGGAGTGGGATACGCCCATATTTGGTGTATACGGTTAAGGCAGCCTATTCCGCGCATTGGAGAGGGGCTCCATTCATTTTTTTTAGTATGTAAGGAATACCTTGTGTATTTTATTCATACAATGCAGTATACAGTATATACACATTACAGTGTGGCACATAGTTTTTAAGAAGTTACTCAATCTAGAAATTCGTATTGGCTGTCGTTCGCTAAATCAGCTTGAGATGTGTCGTTCTAATCATCCAGCAGAGCCATGCTCCTTAGCCGTCATGGTTCCTGAAGCCATCAGTGGTTCGATGTTGCTGTGGTATAAATACATGCTGCTGGATTGCTTCAGTAGACAGTAAGGTTGTCCGTGGCCCTGCCACATGAAAGTCCAAGTGCCTTCAAATACACAGGCTAGTGCTTATTGTATGGAGCTGTGCTGAACTGTTTAAACTTCAGTAGACCAATCAGATTAGAGGAATGGCACTCTATAATACATTTTAAACATATTTGCTTATGTGTATGAAGTGTCCACGAGTCTTCTGAATTTTGTGGGAGAGCAAAGAACTCTCCTGTAGCCCATCTACTTGGCCAGTGAGGTGGGTGGGGCATGGTTGTGATGGTGCGTTACTCTGCTAATTAGATCATTATAGCACCTCATCCCACTGCACAATTCCATGAATTGCTGTATTGTGTAGTGGGGATGGGGTTGGGTCATGATGACACAGATTGCATGTACATGCACAATACCTGTCCCTGAGTCCTTCGCAATGGGAAATGTCACAAAAATGTGCTCAAGTATGATTTTATGTTTTGGGTGGATTTTTTTTATGTATTTAGTAAAATGTGGGGTATTCAGATGTGTCCACTTACTTCTAGCCCCCTTACATGTTAAATATACCTTCTAGTCATGCCATGCCGTGGTGTAACTCAGTAGTGCTCAGCATCTTTACATGCAACTTTCTCCACAAAATGTAATCTTATTTGCAAACCGATGCAAATAGTATGCACATGCAGCTTTTGCTGATTAAAATGATATATGCCTTTATTCTGTGAGCGACCATGGCTGTATCTGCATACAAAATGGTATGTTACAGTGATTTCCTAGAACACACTGTAACGTACCGTTAAATATGCAGATGTACACAGAATATAGGTATGCCCAGGGCCCGGCGCTGGCCGCTCAGCAAAGGGATGCAGTGAAGGGAGGCGCGAGGCTGGAGAGGCGCTCTCCCCGCTCTGCATCCCTGAGCTGAGCTAATGTCCCTACTGCTGCCGGCTGCTGTGCCTGTCACACACTATGACAGGCAGCGGTGCCAGCAGCATGAAGCCTCCTCTCCCCCTCCCTCCCCTGTGTAGCAGTGTGCGGACCTAAAAGGGCTGCGGGGCTACATGGGAAGAAGGGGCGGGGCTAATCAGAACCAGGCTGCAGCAGGAGGATGAGCTGCTACAGCTCCGGACAGCCAGACTTTCTTAGGTTAGTGTATAGAAAGAAAGAAAGAAAGAAAGAGAGTGAGTGAGTGTGTTTGTGTATACAGTATCTGTGTATATGTGTGTGTGACTGTGTATGTGTGTAATGTATCACGTTATTCCCCCTGCCCTGGCTGGCCTAACTCCCTCTATTTCAGGCTCAGTGCTGAGCAGTGACTTACTGTCTCAGTGATAGTCTCTGCAGAACATGTACTCCAGCAGCGGCTCCAATTCCTCCTCAGAGGAACACCGCCTCGGCCTGTGGTGTTGCATGGCATGGGTAGCACAGAGGCTTGAAAATGCGTGTGTGAAAAGAGAGAGCGCAGGCCGTCCGGGAGGGAGGGCGCGTGGTGTGACATCATCATGTCACATCATCATGTCACATCACGAAGCGGAGCTGGGAGGTTTTTTACAGTGTGACGTCAGCCCCCCCTGTGCTGCCCCCGGCCACGCACAGCACGTACTGCGCGCCTGGCTGGGTGCCACCACAGTGGCAGAAATGAGCGGCAGGCTGGGCTCAGTGGCTTCCGATAAAACACCAGTTGGCCGTAGCAATCATTACTGTGCTGCCGTAGCAGGCGTGGTATGTGTGTATGTGTATGTGGTGTGTATCTGTGTGTGTGTATGTGTATTAGTGGCACTGCTACGGTGGGCGTTACGTGTGTAAGCATCACTACTACAGGGGGCGTTACGTGTAAGCGTCACTGCTACATGGGGTGTCACTTGTGTGAGCGTCAGTACTACAGGGGGGCGTTATGTGTGTAAGCATCACTACTACAGGGAGCGTTACGTGTGTAAGCGTCGCTACTACAGGGATCATTATGTGTATAAGCATCACTGCTACAGGGGGCATTATGGGGCTAATTCAGACCTGATTGCTGCTGTGTGTTTTTGCACAGCGGGCAATCAGGTCTGAATTTCGCATGCACAGGGGCCGCAGTGCACCGGCGAATGCCAGAGATGCGATTGGCATCTTCTGCCCAGCGATCGCCTCTGCTTGATTGTCAGGCAGAGGCGTTCGCTGGGCGGGAGGGGGCTGTCTGGCGGCCTTGGGCCGCCGTTTTTGGGTCACGGTCTAGGCAATACAGGCATGCCCTGACCCTGCGGGGGTTGTGCGACCCGGAAAGCGATTGGTAGCAGGAGCTGCGCTGATAGGGAGCTGCTCTTCAGTTACAAAAGCATCGCTGCCACGCAATGCTTTTGTACCTGTGCGAGGGGGTGAGGCAGAGCCAGACGTGGGGCGGACTAGCCCTGTGCTGGGCGTCCCCCCCGCATGTCTCTGAAAGTGGTCGTAGATGGTGGTCGTAGATGTGCTAAATTTAGCACATGTACGATCAAGTCTGAATTACCCCCTATGTGCGCTGTCCCTTTGTAAAGTATCTAAGGGCGCAAATATATAGTTTGCAGGGAGACGTCGAACACCCTAGCACCTACCCTGGGTATGCTGCTTAGAATTTTAATCATTAGAGTCTGCTTGTGCATCCTATTTGCATAGCGATACGAATAAGATGCATTTTCGGCAAAAGACATGCCCAAGGTTAACGGAGTTGCACGAGACCCAGGGGCGTCAGAATGTTTTGAGTTTTGGGGGGTTAGTAAAAATTACATTTACATTTCCTCCGGGCGACTCCTCCAGCAAAAACAGTGTGTTGATGCAGCATGCTATGCCCCATGTCCTCCTAGCCGGCTCTTCACAGTTGCATTACCAGGAGGAGGCAAGGATGTCCCATGCCTCCTCCCTGTAATGCATCTATTAAGAGTCGGCCAGGAGGACATAGGGCATAGCAGGCTACAGCAGCACACTGTTTAAAGGAGGAGTCGTCCGCGGGGATCTGGAGGTAAGCACTCACCGCCCTTGCACCTCCGTCATGCTGCCCACCTGCCCTCCCGTTCCGACGCCACTGATGAGACCTGTCAGCTCATTCAAACAAGGCATCTCCCTCGGCATGGCCTATTGAGGCAAGATGTATGAGAACACATCTGTATATTGGGTGTTCAAGGATATAATTTATACTACAGATGCCTTCTGTTCTTAATACATCAGCTGCCTAAACAGACATTAGAAACCAACAGGGTGGCTTGTGGCAGTGTAGGTACATTTCAATTTATTAGTTTCCATTCCTGAATAGGTGATATTAGTCTTATTATTGTAAACCATGCATCTCTTCCTTTGTAATTGTTTGGTTATGAAAGCCATTTAGTGTTTGTCCTTAACAATACAGTGGGCCGCATGATAAGTGGTTCCCATAGAAACTAGCTGAAATTATTTTTTAAAATCTATATTAACATCTGAAAAGTAATTGTGCAGCTATTAGTCAGATGGGCAATAATGCTCATACAGTTTAGTGGATTGACGTGTGCTGGTAACTAGGCAGTTTTCTTCCCGAATTCTCTTTTCACATGTAATGTAACTTTGGCAGTTTCTCGTAAAAACATTGTAATGTCTAATATCTCTGGATCTTTATCTACCATAGTGCTACTCTATAAGAGATCCAATGTTTCAGTTTAGAAAAACTTTCATCCAGGATACAATACAATACATATATTACAAGGTAGGGTGCATCAAACGCCCCATGCATTTTTAAAAGTAAGAAAAATGATTTGTCCGCATGCTAAATTTTTTAGAACTGTTAAGGATATATTGCATACAAATTGTGAAGAATCTGAGATGATATTTATGTGGCCCACCATGCCCCTGAAGATTAAAGATTTCTATTTATTTGAAATGCAGTAACACTTGTTTTAACTTCTTTGATACAAGGACTTAAAACAATTTAGTAGGTTAATGATAAAGTGATTTATTCATTGTTAACAACTAAACAAAGAGATATAAGCAGAATTAGTGACGAAACAGTGAACAACATGTTACAGTTGGCTTATTACAACGTTGAAACTCTCTTATTGCTGGCCGCTGGCCTTATGTAAGTTTGGTCTCTATTTGCGATCATCTGTAACTACTTGGAGTACATTTTGATAGTGCTCTTCCTTCTTAGCCGATGATAAGAAGTCTGAACTAAGCTTGACACCACGTTCAGCACAATCATTGACAACATTCAATGCTTGAATATTGGTTTGTGAATTCTGATAAGCATCAGATTCTTTCCATTCACCAATGTCTTTCGTAAGAAAATCACTATTTAGCTGAAGAATGTTAAACATAAACCATGAATCTATTTATGATGTGACAAATCTGAAAAAGAAATAATGATTTGATTAATGTTTTGTGATTTGGATGGGAACAGCCACAATAGGCCCATGAGGCTTCATGCTGTTCCCTTTCTTTGTTATGTTCTTATGTTCTTAAATCAATGTAGGGCACGCATTCATGGCACACATACAAAAGTTGGCTTTGTTTTGCTAAAGTTAGTTGTTTTGTATAATACAATACACGTGCTTTAGTACCAAGATACAGACACTTTTTGGGTGTTGGAGGTGGACCACCTAAATCAAATCGTACATCAAAAAAAAAATTGGACAGTTGTTTCTATGCTAAAAAGGAACATTTTAAGAATAGGGACAGCAAGCATTCCGAATGTCGGGGCGTTTGATGCACCCTATTACAAGGCTTGCCTTGTATAGGCCATATTATTATAGTCATAAATAGTATCCCTGATGAAAGTTTATAATTTGTATCCATATCTACAGCCAACTGCCTGCATTTCTAACCAAATGTCACGTCAAATCATGTGCCCTTTTTTGCACCTACGTTGATGGGCAGTGGTGGATTTGCAGGCCAAGGTTAAGGGGTGTAAAATTCTGGAAATTATGATATGCCTAGTTGGACAGATTAGTAAATTTGTTGCAGAGCTCAGCTTAGGCAATTGTGTGTGTTTTGTTTTTTTTCCTAATGTATTGAGAAATGGCATCAGCATATACTTTTAATATGGGACCTTTTGCACTTCCCAGCTGCAATTGTTATTTTAACCAGCAAAAACATACTAACACACAAAAGTGTCACATTGGGAAGTCCTGATATTTCCTCCCTTTCATAATTAAGATCAAAGGGTATATTTACTAATGGACTATTTGTCAAAGCTACAAATGGTTGGTGTCTTTGAACAATAGTTGCAAATTGGCAACAAGAGTTAATGTTAAGTAAATCTACCCTCTAGATGAAACTAAACAGAGCAGTATTTCAGGGGGGAAAAAGTTGCTGTTAAGAAAGATATGGTTCTAAACTGGCCCTCAATTTTTATTTTATTTTAAGCAAAAAATATATAAATGTTACAGGTTCAGTTATGCATTTGCAACCTATAAATGGTTGCGCTGAGTATTAATCTAGGGGACAGCTGAAATACCTAAACTGCTGATTGTCGTGCATGGGTGGACAACTTGGGCCATCTAGGCCACAAAGTGCTTGAAATATATGTTTGCAAGAAAGCTATTATTTATATGGGGATGTAATTGTGTAATTACTCATTACTGATAAACATACAAACTATGTTTATGTATAAATGTAATTTCAGCTATACAGGAAATACCTGCTAGTACATTGCAAATATTATTATTATTATTATTATTATTATTATTATTATCATCCTTTATTTATATGGCGCCACAAGGGATCCATAGTGCCCAATTACAGAGTACTTAAACAAATAATCAAATCAGGAAAACAGTGATTTAAGGTGGGTACACACTTAGCAATAAATGAAACGACGTCGCTCACTTTAACCCTTCCATAGTGACGTTTCATTTATCACTAAGTGTGTATGCCGCCGCTGCCGATTGATGTGCGGCCCCAGGGGTCTTTAAAAACCACTTAACTGATGATTTTTTCCTTTCAAAAGCGTTAACAACTTTGTTTTTTAAAATTTATTTTATTTCATAAAATTTAAAAAGTATTTTTTTAAATATTTAAACATTATATTATGCACATCTGCAGAACGGATCTCCTCGTCAAAAACGGGGGGACAGGGTGGGTCGGCGCAGTTGCATGAAATCTGACCATGCCAGTTAAGTGGTTAAGACCCTTGCTGTCGGTCGTGCATGCAGCTCAATTTGGACTGTCGCCAAAAACTGCATGCCCGGCCGCTGCGTAACGTCACTGAGCGATATGGTTTGCATATCGCTTAGTGTGTACGCACTGCCGCTGACCGCCCGGCCTGGGAGGGGAAACAGTAGGGGACGTCGCTCATAGAGCACATCGGCTAGTGTGTACCCACGTTTACAATTGAAGACAATATAGAACAAGTACAGGGTAAATAAACTAAACGACATCAGCAGATGACACTGAAATAGATTTAAGGGTGGCAGACTACCGCAGGATTTGGTGCCGTTGAAGATTATTAAAGTAAGAAAAGGATAAGCACATGAGGGAAGAGGGCCCCTCTTGTGAGAGCTTATATTCTAATACATAACCCAACTATAACAGTCATCTGTACTGCAGCTACTTCCCTATAGATGTTCACACCAATGTTACAGGACCACAATAACAAAACAAACTGCTGTTACCAATATATGGTGCAATATAATAATAGTTGCCTATAGTCCTTGACTGTCCTGGAGACTCAAAATTGCTGGGAATTCTTCTTGACTCCCAGGAGAGAAGGAACCCTTCCAGATCCTTACCACATCCCCAGTAAAGTAGGTGGGGGCTTGATGAAAAAAACAACAACCAAAAATCAACGTCAAATAGACTTTTAACTGACAGGTGTGTTTGACTTCTAAATCACCTTCTATCGGCCTATACTTCATTATGATACCTATAAAAAGCCACAAATGTATGTGGTGCGGTCTGGCTGTAGTAAAAATAGCATTAGAATGCTATGTTATGTTATGCACTTCCCTGAGATGTGCACTTCATCTGACTGGGAGGTCCCAGGAGCCTGAATCACAGGAACAACAACAGCTTATTGAGGTGGCACAGAGACTACACAGGCCTGAGCACGCCCCCACAATGCTGAAAACAGTGACGGGTTGTGCGGCCACACCCCTCCCACCTACAGTCACGCCCCTTTCCAGGTCGCATGTGTCTACGGCGCACAAGGGTCCCGATCTAGGGGAAGGAAAAGTTGGGATGTATTGTTTTGTGTCTACACAGGAGATTTAGGCTATGGCTGTTAATCCTCTTACTCCATCAGAGGTGCTAATTGTTTTTTTTTTTCTAAAGCTCTGTGGTGTAAAAATAACGTGGTAGGTTTTGGCCGATAGGAAAGCATTGTCTGGTTTTAGGTCGTTTTTTTGTCTTTTTCAGGTGAAAACAGGCGAACTTTAGAATAGCAAAATCGACCAACATTGATATTGGTTTACACATGACACTTAAAAATGATGGATAGTATATGAGCAATTTTGGCAAACAGACACAACGGTGATGATGGTGGTTTTTGGTCGGTTTTTCAAACCTCTTTTTATCAGTGCCAGTGTCTATGATATCTCCTATGCCTTTCTGGTTATATATTCAGGATTAAGTATAGGGGTAAGGGTGCAGCACAAAACCACACTGGTAAATATCTCATGAGTACAGGGCCCTCCTTGACCCATGGTCCATTGTGCACAAATTATCTACTGTATATGCCACTGTTTTTGGACCCCCTGACATCTTCAATCATGTTACTTTTCTTGGTCAACGTTTTGAAGGCTCATACAAAGGATAAGAGGGATAATGGACAACCCTGACATATTCTGTTATCAATCTCAAATTTGATGACTGAACACCATTACTGAAAGCATGTGAATTAAAGCCATAATATAATGTATTATTATGGGGTATATGCAATTGCGGTCGAATTCCCGAAAATGTCGAAAAACGGGACATTTTCGCCAAAGAAAAAAAATTCGACAATGCAATTCAGTACTTTTCGTAAAAAAAACGGACTTTCAAAATTCGACTTTTTGAAATTCGACATTTGTCAAATTCGACATTTCTGCAATGGTACAAATGCGGCAATTCGACAAAAGTATATTCAATTGAAGATTGTAAATTCGACAACAGTGCTTTTAGACAGTAAATTCGTCATTTTCAATCCGCCACACTTTGCTGGCGGAATCTAATAAAAATTTTTAAAAACATGTTGTTTTTTTGTGTTTTTTTTATTGGTAATAGCATATCTATTTATATTAGAAGGGATTAGGTACTTGGTTTGTCTATTTTGGAGGCACAAGTATTATTTATATATTTTTAAATATATTATTTTTATTTATTTATTTATTTATTTTAAATGGAATGGTAAAAATCAGGAATAAAAAATGCGTGGGGTCTCCCCTCCTAAGCATAACCAGCCTCGGGCTCTTCGAGCCGGTCCTGGTTCTAAAAATCCGGGGGGAAAACTGACATGGGATCCCCCGTATTTTTAAAACCAGCACCGGGCTCTGCGCCTGGTGCTGGTGCAAAAAATACGGGGGACAAAAAGCGTAGGGGTCCCCCGTATTTTTTACACCAGCATCGGGCTCCACTAGCTTGGTAGATAAAGCCACAGCCGGGGGTCACTTTTATGCAGCGCCCTGCAGCCGTGGCATTAAATACGCAACTAGTCACCTCTGGCCGGGATACCCTGTGGAAGTGGGGACCCCTTCAATCAAGGGGTCCCCCCCCTCCAGCCACCCAAGGGCCAGGGGTGAAGCCCGAGGCTGTCCCCCCCCATCCAAGGGCTGCGGATGGGGGGCTGATAGCCTTTTGAAAATTGAAAGAATATTGTTTTTTCCAGTAGTACTACAAGTCCCAGCAAGCCTCCCCCGCAAGCTGGTACTTGGAGAACCACAAGTACCAGCATGCGGGAGAAAAACGGGCCCGCTGGTACCTGTAGTTCTACTGGAAAAAAAATACCCAAATAAAAACAGGACACGCACACCGTGAGAATAAAACTTTATTTCACACATGTCGACACACACATACTTACCTATGTTAACACGCCGACCTCTGTCCACTTGTCTTAGAATCCACGGTGTACCTGAAAATAAAATTATACTCACCTGATCCAGTGTCCTGTGGTCTTTTATTATAATCCATGTACTTGGCAAAAAAAAAAACCGAACACCCGGACCAGGCGGACTGAAAGGGGTCCCATGTTTACACATGGGACCCCTTTCCCCGAATGCAGAGACCCCCCCGTGACTGCTGTCACAGAAAGGTCTCTTCAGCCAAACATGGGACCCCTTTCAGTCCGTTTGGTCCGGGTTGCCGTTTTGTTGTTTTGCCAAGTACGAGGATTATTTAAAAAGATCCGGACACTGGATCAGGTGAGTATAATTTTATTCACAGGTACCCCGGATTCTTCAGTGACGAGGGGGGCGTGGCAGTCGGCGGGTCAACATAGGTAAGTATGTGTGTGTCGACATGTATGAAATAAACTTTTACTTTCACGGTGTGTGTCTCCTGTTTTGATTTGGGTATTTTTTTTCCAGTAGAACTACAGGTACCAGCGGGCCCGTTTTTCCATCCGCATGCTGGTACTTGTAGTTCTCCAAGTACCAGCCTGCGGGGGAGGCTTGCTGGGACTTGTAGTTCTTCTGGAAAAAACAATATTCTATCATTTTACTCAAGCCTATCAGCCCCCCATCCGCAGCCTTTGGATGGGGGTGACAGCCTCGGGCTTCACCCCTGGCCCTTGGGTGGCTGGGGGGGGGACCCCTTGATTGAAGGGGTCCCCACTCCCCCAGAGTACCCCGGCCAGGGGTGACTAGTTGGATATTTAATGCCACGGCCGCAGGGCACTGTATAAAAGTGACCCCCGGCTGTGGCATTATCTGTCCAGCTAGTGGAGCCCGATGCTGGTGTAAAAAATACGGGGGACCCCTACGCTTTTTGTCCCCCGTATTTTTTGCACCAGCACCAGGCGCAGAGCCCGGTGCTGGTTTTAAAAATACGGGGGATCCCCTGTCAGTTTTTCCCCCGGATTTTTAGAACCAGGACCGGCTCGAAGAGCCCGAGGCTGGTTATGCTTAGGAGGGGGGACCCCACGCAATTTTTTTTCGTGGTTTTTCCCGTTTTTCCCGTTTTTTTTACATTTTTACAAGTCTAATCAAAATCCGTCAAATCGTCCGTTTTTCGACAGCGGGACTGTCGAATCCGTTTTTTATTGAATATGTTGAATTCCGGCACCCACTTGCCGGAATTCGACGGTCGAATTGTGTCGAATTAAAAAAACGGGCGAAAAATTTCCGCGATTCGCCGGCAATTGCATATACCCCTATAAGTTGTAAAAACTGACCTAAAAAAAAATAAAAAAATTGCCCAGGATGGGATGTAGTCAAAAGCTTGACATAACAATGACATTCATCCATTATGATGTCGGCATTGTTAAAATGAATTGCCAGGGAATGCAGAAAAAATTGACTTTTTTTCCAGGCATGGTAAGTCACGGCTGGGCCACTAGGGATGATATGTAGACATTTTGACATGTCGACATTTCATCACTGTCTACATGATTAATGTCAACAAGGTCAACGTCTACATTCTGACCATGTTGAAATTCTCATGACTGTTGGCGTTTCATGTAGCTCCAATGTTGATGGTCAAAAACTTTTTCAGCGTCCATTGAACGGACCAAAAGTAACTTCATGTTTTTTACAATGTTAATAGACACTTCTGGTATTATCTGGGGCTGTTCCTCCCCACCACAAAGCCAGCAAGATCTTTATTAGATAAGGCCATAATAATTTTATGTGATCTATTAGCTGCCAGCTCCACGCAGAGCTTTATATCAGAGTAAAGTAAAGGGCCGTATTCACTGCACGATTTGGGGAGAGATGTGTGCTGAGCGTGCGGGGGGAGACGGGGGGCCGCTCATTTCACCCAGCGGGTGAAGTAGATTGGCCTGCACGCATCGCTATCGCTGTGAAGGGTGCACACGGAGTGATCACTGCTTAAAATCTAAGCAATCTGGTCAGATTGCTTAGATTTTAAGCAGCGATCGCTCCGTGAGTACCCCCCTTAAGGCAGTCGGTCAGTAGTCGTGTCAATAAAATAGGCCCTTACAAGGTTTTGGAATGAATATAGCTTGTGCTTCCAGGGTTTACTCTGGGAATTTGCTTCTCAGAACATTCATTGTAAACTTTTATGAGGAGCATAGTAAGTTCTTGTTCGAAGGTTTTATATATATATATATATATATATATATATATATATATATATATATATATATATATATATATATATAAGGTGTTTGCAGTGGATCAATTACTTTAATGCAATGTGAATTTTTCAGGTGATTCTGTTCCTTACTAGCTTTTCTCTTTCCTTACTTACCAAACGTTTACAAGCTCTGTTGCCCGGAGAAGAGTGTTTTTGAGTGTTTACGTAGTTTTTCCTAGTTGCTGCAGGTTCTTTTTACATTAACCAGAAGATTCTCATATTTGTGTTCTAACAAATGGATCAAGCGGTTAAAAGATTGGAGAAGTTGCCCATAGTAACCAATCAGCTTCTAGGAAACATTATTCAAGTAAATTCTATAAAGTGATACGGTAGGTAGACGCTGATTGGTTACTACGAGCAGCACTGGCGTATTTATAATGGTGCAGTGTGTCCAGGGAGGCCCACGTCGCACATGCTGCACCTTTTATTTTAATACTTACCCTTCCGGAGTCCAGCGCCGACGGCAGCTCAGAGATCTGCGCATGTGCATTAGGGTCTGAGCACTCTAGAACTCAGACTCTCTACAGTACTGCTCTGCTATCAGGTGCTAGCAGAGAGGAGGAGGCCAAGACAGAGGAGGCTGCACACGGGCCTCCTCCTCTCTTAAAGTAGCCCTGAAGAGCAGCTTCTCCATTTCTCTGCACTTGTCACTGTGTGATACATCAACCCCTTAGTCTTCTAATTCTGTTTGTTGTGTTTTTTTTTTTAATTATTATTATATGGTTTTCTTAATTATTGCTTCTGCACATGTCTTTGAGAACAGTAGGGGGGTATGACGTCACATGTGCGCTGTACTCATTCACCATGGCCAATTTTGAAAGTGCACATTAGGAAATGATCATTTGCAACAAGTGCTGATAAGGTTTTGGACAATGAGAGACTACATTGGAATGCTGCTGTGGAGTCACGTATTCTATATTACTAGGTAAATACCAAACTGCTTTTGCTGTTCTAGAAAAGATGTTTGTATGACTTGGTTGAATTGCATGTTATACATGTTTGTTTGTTTATTCATTCAAATTTTTAATGTATTTTTATTTAAGAAAAATGGTATGCTTAGATGAGACAGAAAAGGAAAAACTAAAAACTCAGAGAAGTTTGTACAATGGGACAAAACCAAAATACAAAACATTATAAGGAATGATGTAGAACATAAAAATAACCGATCAATCACAAACTGATTTGAAATAGTCAACATGGTTATATTAAAGATTAACAATAGAAAGGAGTAGAGGGAGGGAAGTATGAAAGAATGAGAGCTATTTATTATCTAGATTTGCAATCAGTCCTCCGGAAACAGATACTGTAGGTAGCGTGGCCATTTGTCTATAACATATGCTGCAGTCCCTCTATCATTCACAGTGGCTTTGCTTTTTGAAGTGTGGCCACGTCTTTAGAAGGTGTGATCTCACTGTAACTTATGCAATATATCTAAGAGCAGGGCCGTCTTTTCGTATGGGCTCAATGGGCTCTTGCCCAAGGGCCCCAGGAGTCTAAGAGCCTTAGACTGATAGCTGAGGGTCCCCTCTTTCAAGGGATACCAGATTTTTGAAAATCGGCCCTGGGGAACCGGAGATATCTGACTTCGAAGCAGTGGTCCCAATCCAAGACTGTTAATTGATCTTCCCAGCCATATATCTCGGGTTCTGTCTGACTTAGAGTTTTTCTGAGGATATTCTCCAAAAGATGGGACTCCTCTCTGTCAGTGGACACTGGCAGCTTGTCTCTACTATGCCCAAAACTGGAGATATAAGTCTTCAAGCAGCTGGTCCCTGCTCCAGCTCCACACATCTGGTTTGCAGTTTTATATTTTTACCGGTAGATTGCTCTGGGTCCTGACCTCTGATCCCCAAGTCCCCAGAACCTCCTGAAAGGTGGGACTCTCTAGTCTTTTTTTATCACATTAAAAACTAAGAAATCTATATCCAGGAACTGGAGATATCTGCAGTCAAGCAAGCTGACCTCCCACTGGAAAATTATGAATATTAAGACCACTCCACTATCCACCCCTCCCCTGCGTATTACACACCACCTACCACCCTGGAAGTTATGTACCGGGGCTCCTTCATTCATCCCAATGCCTCTTCTACAGTTTAGTGTTCTCCGTCCCACCCCATCTTCCACCATCTGTGCAGTAAAGGAGTAATTAGCAGAAATTGCTGCTCCAGGTCCTACATGCTGAGCGGAATATAGAACATCCCCTACCACCCACGGGACATCAAAGATGCTGCTGATAGCACCCCCCACCCCTACCGCTGGAGGATGGGTAGGGGGCCCAGTACACTGCTGTGCCCAGGGGCCTACACTGCTGTTAAGACGGCCCTGTCTAAGAGAGGTATACTTCCCTGACAGCCAGAGCCGGCCTTAGCCAATATGATGCCCTAGGCAAGATTTTGGCTGGTGCCCCCTAGCACCACCGCTGGTTCCGCCTCGGACCTTGCACCTCTTTCCCAGCACCATCAACACATAGCAGTCTTTATTTTGGGGTTTGTACCCCCTATATTTTAAATAGGAACAGTTCGCACATTTGGCGCACAGCCCAAAAAGGGGTGTGTTTTTGCTGGCAAGGGGCATGGCCACACAATAGTAACCCCAATTCCAATTACGCCACACAGTACTGCAACTTTATTTACATTTAATCATGCGATAGTGTCCATAATTCATATTACATCCCACAGTAGTATCACTTTACCTTATAAACGCTACTCCTCACAGTAGATCTCCTTATTCACATTACATCACACTGAATTGCTCCTTATTCACATTATACCACACCATATTGCTCTTTATTCACATTAGATGACACAGTAGTGCCCTTTCTATACGCAACGCCACATAGTAGAGCACCTCATACACATAATGCCACACAGTAATGCCCCTTACACATATGAGACACATTATTAATGTCCTTATGAAAATAATGCACCTTACACATTATGACAACCTTTATTAATGCCCTTAAACACATAATGTCCCTTACACATATGCCGCACAATATTAACACCCTTATATACATAATGACACACACAGTGCCCCCTACACATTTGTTGCACATTATTAGTGCCCATATACACATAATGACACACATACAGTAGTACCCTGTTACACATATGCCGCACATTATTAATGCCCTTATACACATAATGACACACATAGTGGCCCTTTCACATATGTTGCACATTATTAATGCATTTTTACATGACACACATAATGCTCCTTACACATATTCCGAACACTACTGCACAACCAACCTACTCACATGCACACAATACTCACACTGCCACTAACACTGTGACCTCTGCTTGAATACAGATGTGTCCTCATAAATCTTGCCTCAATGCTAACGTCGGCACATTTTTTTTATGAAAATGCATCTTATTTACATTCCTATATGGCTATGATGCACAAGCAGCTTCTGCTAATTAAAATTATATGCAGCATGCCTATATACTGTGTGAGACTGTGGCTGTATCTGCATATGAAATGCTGCACACAGAATATAGGCATGCCGCATATCATTTTAATCAGCAGAAGCTGCTGATGTCCCTAGGCATACCAGATGCCCTAGGCAATTGCCTAGTTTGCCTATGCCTATGGCCGGCTCTGCTGACAGCCTATACTTGCGCCATGATAACACAATTGCTTTGCAGGCTCATTGTCCATGCTGGGTTCCGTACCTGGAAATAAAGTAATGGTGTTTGTTTCAACAGGATGGGATGTTAGCGGGGTCATCTCCTGGCAAGTGACATTTGATAAGTTCCATATTAAAATGTATTTCTTATTGATGGCCCTGATTTATACTGTACTTTTTGCTTCCGTTTTACACAGGCTAAAAGAATCTATTAACAGAAATAGAAACTATTCAGAACAAATGTAATTTACATGTTAATAATAGAAAATGAATATGTGTTTACAAAAGTAAATAAAGTAACATGCTGTGGACTTAGGACTAAGGGGGTCATTCTGACCTGACCGCACGCTAGGATTTTTCGCTGCGATCAGGTCAGAACTGCGCATGCGCATGCACCGAAATGCACAGGCGCGTTGTACGGGTACAAAGCGGATCATTGCTGAGCGATGGATTTAACGAAGAATCTGTTCGCACAGCCGATCGCAAGGAGATTGACAGGAAGAGGGCGTTTGTGGGTGTCAGCTGACTGTTTCCTTGGAGTGTTTGGAAAAACGCAGGCGTGTCCAAGCGTTTGCAGGGCGGGTGTCTGACGTCAAATTCCGGGACCTGCAGGCTGATGTGATCGCAGCGGCTGAGTAAGTGATGAGCTACTCAGAAACTGCACAAAACTTTTTTGTAGTGCTTGGCTGCACATGCGATCGCACGCTTGCACAGCTAAAATACACTCCCCTATAGGCGACGACTATCTGTTCGCTGCACTGCAAAAAATAGCTAGCGAGCAATCAACTCGTTATGACCCCCTAAGTGACCTACCTGAAATGCATTCTTATTTTTAGAATAATGCAGCTACTTGGTTCAGTGCTAACAAAGTGGGTCCTTGTGAAATGGTAAAATGACATTTGATTATTGGTTAAGCTTCAGCCAACAAAATGGTGTGCTCCACTGCATCCCTTCATAGAGTGACTCAACGATGTCACTGATTCAAAGTGAAGTGGATGGCTTGTCAGCTTGCGTTATGATTCGTAGACTGCAGGTTAAATTAAACTTCACATAAGGATTAATTGAAAGGCAACATTGTGATATCACATACATCCCAACAACTGTGATTCCTGATTTGGGACATACTCCATTACATGATGCAAACACGTAAGAGGGGGTTATGGTTTAGAAAGGGGTTTGTCTGTGTCATATTTGAGGCAAACCCAGGATTTCAGAAGCAATAGGCTGACAAATTATCTTCTCAAAATACACACCCTATTCTGTGTGTAATTGCAGCTGTATCTGCATCCGAAATACCGCGTTACAGTGTTTTCCAGGAAAACACTGTTGCATATAATTTTTGTATGCAAATACAGTCGCAGTCACACACAGGGCCACACGCGCAGGGCCAGTTCTAGACCTTGTGTGCGCCAAGGGCGAAGGTTTCCTTTGCGCCCCCCCCCCCCCCCCCCCCACACACAGGTAAAAGAGGGTTAGTGTGCGCCGTAGGTCAAAAAATAGAGGTGTGGCTACAGTTATGCCCCCTGTAGCTGTGCCCTCAGTAGTTGTGCCCCTGTAGTTGTGCCCTCAGTAGTTGTGCCCCTGTAGTCTTGCCCCCTGTTGCTGTACCCTCAGTAGTTTTGACCCCTGTTGCTGTGCCCCAGTATATTTGCCCCCTGTAGCTGTGCCCTCAGTAGTTTTGCCCCCTGTTGCTGTGCCCCAGTATATTTGCCCCCTGTAGCTGTGCCCTCAGTAGTTTTGCCCCCTGTAGCTGTGCCCTCCGTAGTTTTTCCCCCTGTAGCTGTGCCCTCAGTAGTTTTTCCCCCTGTTGCTGTGCCCTCAGTAGTTGTGCCCCCTGTTGCTGTGCTCTCAATAGATGTGCCCCCTGTTGCTGTGCCCCAGGTAGCTGCGCTTTCAAAAAATAAAATACTTACCAGCCTGCTCCTGCTTCCAGACCGCTGCTCCTGTCCGCCGACTCCGGTCGCCGCTCCTCGGATCTATGGGAGAGACGTCATGATGTGTCTCCTATAGCGCTGCACACAGACGCTAGAGGTCAATTATGAACTCTAGCGTCTGACGCCGCTCCCACAATGCCCTGTGGTGCGCAATGACGTCAGGCGCACCGCACGGCACCAGTGGGAAGGGACAGGCGGCGGCGGTGGTAGCGGCGCCCCCAGGACTGCGGCGCCCAGGGCAAAATTCCTGTTTGCCCGCGGCAAGATCCGCTACTGCTCACACATTATGTGTAACGCAACTTATAGCACACAGAGCAAAGATGTAAGAGAACATATCTGTAAGTGGGGTTGGCTCTGGTAATTTAAATTGTGGTTATTTATCATGGTGTGAATATAGGCTGAAATTCGGAAGTAGACTGCCTTTAAGAACCCTAAAATAATATAAAAATTTTGGTTTGCTCTCTCCATTCCATTTTCTGGAATCTGTTTCATATACAATATCACCTTTCTTTGATTTAGGAAGTTGTAAACAAGGCCTGTTCATTACAGGAAGCAGGACTTTAGTTCCTTCCTTACATTTAATTCTAGGCTTTTCCTTGCTTTGTTCTGCTCAAGGACTGAGAATTCAGCCTGTAACACAAACAGTGCAGCACCTGTTATTGCTGCAAAAAAATAATAATAATTGCAGTGATTTCTAGGTAGGGTATATGTTATACTTTAAAGAGGGCAGATTAGCACAAAGGAATACTGTACCCTTGTTTTCCATATATGAATATGCATTTAACATTAGATTTGTTAAGCAGCACCTGGGTAAAACATGTGCCAGATTAAGGTCCACATGGGCCTGGAGGTGAGATTTAGGAAGGGCCTATTATGTGCCATCGCAGGTAGTGTGATCAGTGAAGTTCTCTCAGGTGGGAAGAGGGGGTATATAGTGACATACTATATTACTACGCTACCTCCCCATACTACATCACTAAGCTGCCTTCCTGCACTATATCACTGAACGATCTAACCACACTACATCACTACGCTACCTCCCCACATTACATTACCTACTCAGTGGTGCAAGTAAAACAAAATGTCTTATAGGTAAATATAAGACATCTTAAATACACAAATGCCCCCAGAGTGCCAGATATACATTGCCTCACAGTGCCAGATACGCATTGCCCCACATGCCCCCCGTGCCAGATACAGAGATGCCTCCAGTGCCAGATACACATGTCCCCGCAGTGCCAGAGATGCCCCCAGTGCCAGGTACATATGCCCCCCCCCTTCCCCTGCTGCTTACCGCGCTGCTGCTGTCCTGTTCCTGTGTGTGAGGGGAGGAGCCTCTCCTGCCCCTCAGTCTCCGGTGGCGGTGCGGGTGTCTACCTTCAATTAGGCGCCGATCTGTGAACCAATCAAAGCTCGCGGTCCGTCAGCCAATTAGGAGCCTTGGCTGCCGGTCCGCGAGCTCTGATTGGCTCACGCACCGGATTGAAGGTAGACTCTGAGCAATAATTTGCTTTGGGCTCCCATCTCCCCGGCCGTAACCCACCCTCTATACTTACGTTCAGGATGCTGGCTGTTGGGATTCCAGCGTTGTTCTCCTGACCCTGTCAGGATTCCGTCTTTGGATTTCTGACTGGTGTCAGGATTTTTGGCGTCGGGATTCTCGGGATTTCCCAAGAATATACTACCAACATACATGAATTAGTGTAGGCTGAGCTGCAGGTGCTCTCCTCTTACCTTTTGGATCTACTCCCAGACCATTGCATAAGTTACTTGTTCCTGAGAGGAGGTGGTGATTATGATGATGAAGAGGGTGTCTCCCTCACTCTCACAGGGAGTCTGTGGCCATAGGAAGATGCAAGCGGTGATTTGTGAAGCGGTCATGCTGGTCACTACACCATACAGTACAGGAGCAGGCATAAATGTACAAACTTGCCAGGTGTTTGTATCCTACCCCCTCCTCCTGTGACTGGTATACTGTACCACCCTAATCTCTATTGGCTGGCCTGCCGTGTATACAAATTGGATGGCTGCCTCACTTCCCATTCCTTATTGGCTGAGGCTGAGCTGCCAAGCATCCCTATTGGTCTGATACAACAGTGCATTCCTGGGGATTCGGACATATATGAAAAGCGGGTCACCTAGGTATACAAAATGCAGTAACGGATGCGCCGCTGCCCGGCACATACAGTTGTCTCCGGCGGCGGTGTCACTCTTCAATTCAGCACCGGTCTGTGAGCCAATCAGAGCTAAGGCTGCCGGACCGCGAGCTTTGATTGGCTCACGGACCGGAGCCTAATTGGAGGGAGACACGGCGCCGGAGAGGGGAAGGGGGGGGGGCACGAGGGAAGGGGGGGGGGGGTCATGTATATCTGGCACTGGGGGCATTGCTGACACTGTGGGCACATGTATACCTGGCACTGGGGGGACGGGCATATCTGGCACTGTGGGGACATATATATCTGGCACTAGGGGCATAGCTGGCACTGTGGGGACATAGATATCGGGCACTATGGGGACATAGATATCGGGCACTGTGGGGACATAGATATCGGGCACTGTGGGGACATAGATATCGGGCACTGTGGGGACATAGATATCTGGCACTGGGGGCATAGCTGGCACTGTGGGGACATAGATATCGGGCACTGTGGGGACATAGATATCTGGCACTGGGGGCATATCTGGCACTGTGGGGACACTGGCATTGGGGGCATAGATGGCACTGTGGGGACACATATATCTGGCACTAGGGGCATAGCTGGCACTGTGGGGACATGTATATCTGGCACTGGAGGCATAGCTGGCACTGGGGGGAAATGTATATCTGGCACTGGGGGGACATGTATATCTGGCACTGGGGGCAGAGCTGGCACTGTGTGGGGACATGTATGCCAGGCACTGGGGGCAGAGCTGGCACAGGGGGCAGAGATGGCACTGTGGAGACATCGATATCTGGCACTAGGGGCATAGCTGGCACTGTGGGGACATGTATATCTGGCACTGGGGGCATATCTGGCACTGTGGGGACACTGGCATTGAGGGCATAGCTGGCACTTTGGGGACCTATATATCTGGCATTAGGGGCATAGCTGGCACTGTGGGGACATGTATATCTGGCACTGGAGGCATAGCTGGCACTGTGGGGACAAGTATATCTGGCACTGAGGGGACATGTATATCTGGCACTGGGAGGACATGTATATCTGGCACTGGGGGCAGAGCTGGCACTGTGTGGGGACATGTATATCTGGCACTAGGGGCAGAGCTGGCATGGGGGGCATAGCTGGCACTGTGGGGAACATATATATATATATATATATATATATCTGGCACTAGGGGCATAGCTGGCACTGTGAGCATATATGTATCTGGCACTGTGTCATATGTGTATCTGGCACTGTCGGGCATATGTGTATCTGGCACCCCCATACCCAGAGCGCCTGCACCTAACATTAAGAAAACTGAATGCCCTCTGGTATGCCCAATCAGGTCAGTCCTTTGTAATGCCAGATCTATAAGAAACAAGACTGCAACAATTGCTGACCTTATTGAATCTGCATATCTAGCCTGTATTACAGAGACCTGGCTAGATGAAAATGCAGCAACAAACAAACTACTCTGTCATCCACAACCCAAGACTGGACCGCAGGGGTGGCGGGGTGGCTATCTGCTTCAAAAAGACCTTAAACTTAGGGTCCACCCTATTGAAATGACTCGCTCATTCGAGTGCATTGCTGCCCGGAGTTCGACAGGATTAGGTTTCAGAGTACTTATCATTTAACGGCCCCCTGGAGATGGAAAGATATTTCTACAAGAAATTGCAGACACTGTGGCTGGCCTGGTTCTGGAACATCAAAGATGGCTCATCCTCGGGGATTTCAATGCATGGGTGGATGATGAGCTCTGGCCAAGACCTCCTGGGCACAATGAATGATCTGGGCTTCACACAGGTCATTCCTTCTGCCACACATAAAGGTGGTCACACTCTTGATCTTTTCTTTCAGATTGGATTAGAAGTCACTGACCTAAAAATAAACCCAGTCATCTGGTCAGACCACCACTCCCTTTGGTTCTCATTTGCAACCCCTCAAATAAAGTCTCTGCCCGTGGAGTTGACCAGGTATCGTTCAAGGAGGGGTATGACTCCCCAGGCTCTAACAGCAAATCTGGATCTCTCTGCTATACTGGGTGCCTGTGAATATCCCTGTTCCCTAGTCCGTATAATAGGGATGTTATGGCTGCAATTTATATTATCGCCCCTGTGCGTAAAAGACCTCGTAAACCACAACGTTGAGCTCCCTGGTTCGACAACAGTGTTAGTGAGCTCAAGAAAAGGGGGCGTAGACTGGAAATACGATGGAGGAAGACTAACCTAGTGGATGATAAAATAAAACGAATAAAGCATAACAAAGAATATCAATCGACAATCACCCGTAAGAAATCACAGTTTCTGTCAAATGAGATCATGGCAGCAAACAATAGGCCAGCTCAACTTTTCCGCACAGTGGAGATGCTTTGCAAGCCAGCATGCCTGCAGACTGATGAAACCCTCTCCCAGGCAAGATGCAACGAGTTTGCAAACTTCTTTGCAAATAAAAATATCCACCATTCGGGCTGGAATCTCCACAGTGCCATCAAAGGAGTATCAAACTACAAAACCTGCCAATATAAGCCACCTGCCTTCATGGACCAGCTTTAACCCAGTGGATGTAAAGGACATTGCTGAAATTGCTCGGATTTTGCATCTAACCCACCTGTGATCTGGACCGTGCCTCAACCAAGCTTCTAATAGGTTGTATGGATATAATTGGTCCTGTCTTTGCAAAAATTGTTCAATGTTCTTTGCAGACAGGCATATTTCCTGGACCCCTAAAGGAAGCAATTGTTAGACCTCTTCTTAAAAAACCTAATTTAGATCCCGACTGCATGACCATCTATAGACCGGTATCAAACCTTCCTTTTCTAGGAAAGGTTATTGAGAAAGTGGTTGCAAATCAACTGGAAACCCGTCTGACAACCCATGATATCTATGATCCATTCCAATCAGGATTCAGGAGAAGACATAGCACTGAAACAGCCCTAGTGTGCGTGTTAAATGATCTTCTGATGGCAAGAGACAGAGGTGACTGTTCAATATAATCCTTCTGGATCTCTCTGCAGCATTTGATACCGTGGACCATGGGCTTCTGATTGAGCGACTGATACATTTTTGTTGACTGGATGGCACAGTCCTAAGCTGGTTCAAATAATTTCTCACAGGCAGGTCACAGAGAGTATCGTCTGGATTATACTCCTCACCACCAATGCCATTGCCATGTGGTGTCCCACAAGGTTCTATACTATCACCCATGCTTTTTGCAGTATACATGCTCCCGCTGGGTGAAATAATCAGACGCCATGGGTTAGTCTATCACTGCTCTGCAGATGATACACAACTGTACTTGTCCTTTGCTCCGGGCACTGATAACCCAATAGCAACCCTAAATGGCTGTCTAGCTGAACTCCAGGAGCGGATGAGTGCCAGTTGGCTGCGACTGAACTCGGATAAAACAGAGGTCCTTATGATAGGACCACAACATCAAAGGACAAGACTGCAGCATAGCCAACCAACTGGATTTACACTCAGGGATTCAGAATTACAAACCACGGATCGTGTGCAGAATCTTGGCGTTGTCCTGGATGGTGGCTTGACACTTAAACATCAGATATCAGCCACAATCAAATCCTCATTCTTTCACCTGAGGAACATAGCCAGAATCAAGCACTTAATTCCCTCAGATGATCTGCCAATAGTCATCCATGCATTTGTATCATCTCGATTAGACTACTGTAATGCCCTCTACCTTGGTCTCCCAGCAAAAGAATTGCACCGCTTACAGCTGGTGCAAAACACAGCTGCCAGGCTGTTAACCAGCCAGCCCCGTTCTAGCCACATAACACCCATACTTTACTCCCTTCACTGGCTGCCTGTTAGATGGCGAATCATCTTCAAGATTGGCTTACTGTGCTTCAAAGCACTATATGACCAGGGCCCAAGGTACCTGAAACAGCTTCTGACTCCATACTGCCCCACTCGATTACTGCGATCTGTAGATGAAGGACTTTTAGCAGTACCTAGAATCTCCCGTAATTCATCTGGGGGTCGAGCTTTTAGTCATGCGGCTCCGACTCTATGGAACTCACTTCCCCGCACAGTGCGAGAGGTCCCAACTGTAGAATCCTTCAAAAGTAGACTCAAGACTTTCCTGTTTACTCAAGCATTTCCATAATGTCCCTTTTATATCTCCAAGCTTCTGTATTTTATGAAAAGCCGTTCTGTTCTTCATTATTTTCTGTACTATATTATGCTATGTATCTGTTAAGCGCCTTGAGTCCTATTGGAGAAAGAGCGCTATATAAATAAAATTATTATTATTATTATTATTATAAATTATTATTACTTGGCACTGTGGGACATATGTTTATCTGGTACTGTGGGACATATATGTATCTGGCACTGTGGGGACATGTGTATCTGGCACTGGGGGCATATATGTATCTGGCACTGTGGGGACATGTGTATCTGGCACTGGGGGCATATATGTATCTGGCACTGTGGGGGCATATGTGTATCTGGCACTGTGAGGACATATGTTTCTGGCAGTGTGGGGGCACCCATTTATTGGCATTTTTATATGTATGTGGCACTGTACAACATGACTAAAAACGGAGTTATGACACAAGGTCATACTCCTACAAACGTCATACCGAAAGGTGTGTGCACAAAATGGGGTGTGGCTTTGTGAAAACTAGACCACGCCCCCATTTTTGCGCACGCGCCTTTGGCGCGCGCATGATACTGGCTCTTGCCCTTGACTACAGATCTTTTCTGGCTCTTTGCCTCTGACTGGTTGGCCACCCCTGCGCTAGTGGAATCACTGATTATGGTGGCAGCAGGCAGAGGACTTCAGCTGCGTTACAGCAGTACCAAGCAGCAGTGTTTTTTGCGGGGCGAACCATTCCAGCACAAGGAAGCTCCTCACTACAGCACTGCAGTCGTTCACGCCAAGTCTATAGCCTCCCAGTTCTCACAACAGACCGGGGCCCTGAGTCTTGTCCTTCCTCCTATTGCACATAGCGACCAGCACTGAGCAGAGATGGAGGAAGCTGCCAATGCACATGTGCACCCTCCACTCCCTGCAAAAAGCTGCCACAGCCACAATGTGGAGGCGGACCGGCAGAAAAATCCCTGCTCCAGCATAGTTGGTAAGTATTTAAGGGGGGTAATAGGGGCATTGCAGGCTAGTGTGACCTAACGTATGCTGGGTCCATTTTAATAGTTGTATAATAACTTTGAAACAGAAATTAGATCTATACACTGCACTGACATTGAAATTGGATAAATGCTTTTACTTTTACCGCTGAGCAGCCCAATCTTCTTCTACTGTATAATCTTAAGTGTCATCCTAGTGTGTATAGTACTGCTTTTTCCTTATGTGTAAGGTGGTCCATATATTACCCTTGCAGATATCCAGCACTGCAAGCTGTGCTTAATGTGTCCTTTTTTGTTTGCTCTTACTACACTGTCTTTTATGCACACCTACCAACGTTTGCGCACATCTGACCCCTGCACGCTTTCTAAAAGGGGACGTGACCTCATTCCAGCTAAGTCACACCCCCTGGATGATGCCATTTTGGTGGTGTTTCTGCATGACATGTTTTATGTGATGCTCGGAGTGAGCCTAGCACTCCATCAGCTGCTGGGCTGCCCCCTGCCCTCTCTCTGCACTAAATCGGCATCCACCAGGCTTCACCGGCACCACTGCTCTCTGCTTAGCAGAGGAGAGCTGCGGCAGTCCCTGAGTGTCCCCAACCGCCGGCTGGACACAATGGGGACAGCCCGCTGGATTCAGGACAGTTGGGAGGTATGTTTTATGTAACGTGTCCAACTCTACATCAGTCTTTGAGTCTTTTAATAGTAATTAGTGACATGACTGAGACACTTTTCTTTGATGTAATAGGTTTAAAATACCATCTGTTCATTGTTTCCTGCTAATTCAATTTCAGGCTTTTAGTCCAAAGGAAAAAAAAAACAAGACCTTTTAATGTTTTTATTTTACATTTAACTTTAATTCATTGTTTTGTAAAGAAATGGTAATCGTTAAGACTTTCTAGCCTAAAGCGATGTAGATCCGCATCAGTTCCTATATCTTTGTGTTGGAAGCACTAAATTGTGTCCCTTCTAGATAATTTCATTATCTTCTCCTAGATACACAGGCATACTATCCTATGTAAACATGGTAGAGGTGCAATCAAAACCAGCTGCCTCACAATGTTGCCAAACGCTGTCTTACAGATGAATTTATTGACTCATCCCAGACGCTTTGGCTCACTGTCCCAGGATGTTGTTTACTTATGATTGTCTATAACCCTGTCAACCCAAAAACTCAGATACTATGTAGGTTGCACAAGTTCCGTGACGATGACTCAAGCTTATTAGATGTGACTGAATTTGAAATAAAAAGGCAGTTTCCACAGTGTATGTACAGTACATATACATTTTCCCAGTCCACAAGTAAAATCATGAAAAACAGTCACCAGATCCAGTGGGGAAGAGGCAGGACACAGCACTTACGTTAGTAGTGCAGTTCCACTTTACTAATGTGAGTGCTGTCCTGGCATTTTCCCTAGCAGATCTGAGGAGTGTTTTATAAATGTATATGTGTGTGGCAGTATGAAGGTACTGTATATTGCATTACTGACACATGTATTCTGTGTGCAGCAGGAGGGATCCACCCACACAGGTAAGAAAAGCCAGGTGTACGTACATCTAATTGCTGTAGAGTAGAGTCAGTCTGGAAGCCTCTGCAGTCAGGACAGGCTGTGGCCTGCGATCCTACCCAACTGGGGCTGGGAAAGTCAGTCAGAGCTCAGTATGCTAGGAAGCTACTGAGGGCCAGGATGCCCGAGTCTATACATGTAAGAGACAGGGAAGGCCACCAAACTCTGGGATGGAGCTGTGTGTTGCTGAGAAGAAGCCATGCCAGTTAGCCTTGAGTATGATGAGGTCAGGTGGTGCATCATCTGCCTCCCATCATAAAATATGTGCATAAACAGAAGTGACCCAAAAGATGACATACTGTATAAACACACAATAAGAAACGTTTGGCCTAGGGCCAGGGTGCCATGAAAATAAATGCTAATACACTACGGCACCGTGATACCACAAAGTTTAGGAACCACTGCCTTTATAATGTAGAAAAAATAAATACAAAAAGATACATTGGAATATTACATTAGTTTTACTTATTAATAATTTGTTTTTTTTCTATACAAAAAAGATACACAGAAAATAAAGGAAGGAAATGGGACAGTGTGATAATTGTAAATATACAACATAGAAACACATGGGTTCATTGTTTTCAACCTTATTATGAATTTGCATCAATATAAGATACAGTACATGCATACCTCCCAACTGTCCCGATTTTCACGGGACAGTCCCGTTTTTTGGGGACTGTCCCGGTGTCCCACCCGCTGGCCGCAGTGTCCCGCGGTGGGGGGGCAGTTGGGAGTCTCTGTCTCTCGCTGCCCTGCTTAGCAGAGCAGCAGTGAATAGACGCTGTGCGCATGCGCACAGCGTCTATTCACTGGTGTCAGAGGGAGAGGGGGCATGCCAGCGGCTCACAGAGCGCTGGGCATGCCCCCTCAGTGCCGAAAACGGAGGCGTGGTTCGCGATCGCGGGTCCTCCCGCGAAGCCACGCCACATTTTCTTAGGGCACACCCCTTTTCCAAGAGCGCACGCGGCTTCGCCGCGCATGTGTCCCTCCTTGGCAGAATGAAAAGTTGGGAGGTATGTACATGTGACATAAATCATATAAAAGAGGAACAGATAAAATGAGTTTGGGACACACGACTTTTTCCTGAAATTGCATCTTATTCGCATTGCTATATAAATAAGACGCACAAACAGACTACACTGATTAAAATGTTATGTGGCATGTGTACATTAATAATTATAATAATTATAATCATAATGTTTTTATTTATATAGCGCTCTTTCTCTCATAGGCTGTTTTCCACTGTCACTGTAACATAGCATTTCCTATACAGATACAGCTGCAGTCGCATACTGAATAGACTCATGCTGCATATCATTTATTTTAAGACACATTTTCGAGGGGGAAAGACACCCAGTGCTGGCCGAGTCACACGGGAACTGGCAGCTCTCATGCGCCCTGTGTCCTGGGACTGAACGTATGGAGGCTAGACCAGGAGAGACTCATCTGTCTAAGCCAGCTACTGTATTCCACTTTTGCATTGGAGAAATGGGGAATGTAGAGTATGGGCAGTCTAATGTCTCTCCATCCTAAAACTATTAGTGATTTTCTTAAAGATTAACGTAAGGGTAGTGGATTATGCAGTGTATGTGTGTATATATATATATATATATATATATATATATATATATATATATATTTCTGATATTTCTATAAATATCTAATGCAAAATGAAATTAAGTGCAAATGCACTGTCACTTGTCTTACCACTCTACACAGGCAGTAATAAAATTCCCTTCCAAGGTCTTTGTGGTAGCAGCTTCCTTAATGCAGACTAACACGTTTCAACAATAAAGTTTCTCTCAAAGTCTTTCACATCTCGAGAAATATGCTCGTTACTGTGCCTTTCTAAAAAGGTTTTCTGCAGTACGCAGCCACTTTTACCTGTGATTTGTATTTATGGGTCGACATTAGTTTTGTTTACTTTTTCTTCGTAAAGTGACCGGGAACCCCAATTAGTGCACCGTGTCTCCTTCGCAGGTTACCGTTCCCAATTGTAGTCCACGTGGATCATAAAGTATGAAAAAAATGTGAAAAACTCATGTCGACCCTTTGACCTGTCGACCTAATGCATGTCGACTTATAGTTGTCGACCTAATGACCGTATCCCGTCTTTACTGTTGTTATTTTGTTGTTTTAACAATTTTTGATGGTATTACACTATGGGATGACCCCCATATGATTTTATGTGGTGGTGCTGTTGACACTTAGGAAATGTGTGTGTTGAAGTACATCCTGAAAAAGTGGAAGGGACATTGAATATTTATCAGTTTGACAAGGATTCTCATCAGTGAGATATTCCGTTTTTACAGTATTATACCCTAGTGTAGGAGCATTTTTTTTTTTTGTGTGATTACAACAACACCTGATTAAACTCCCCAGTCAGTAGGGCTATGAACACAAGTGTGAGCGTTCATAAGTGCAGCATATGGCTGCACTTACGGCTAATTGGATTTACATTATTTGAATTGTCTGATAAAAAAAGGGGATCAGTATGAAATACCTCCAATCGAAATCCCGACAGCAATTGACAGACGGTCAAAATCCCGACATGGACAAAATACCGACAAGGTCAAAATACCGACATGTAAAATGCTGACAGGTCAAAATAATGACATGCGTTTTTCATTGTTTTGTGTGTGTATGTCGACATAGGTTGATAAGGACACCATATGAGTGTACAGCAGGCCTGGCCAACCTGTGGCTCTCCAGATGTTGTGAAACTACACATACCAGCATGCCTTGCTACAGTTTTAGCATTCCCTAATAGCAAAACTGTGGCAAAGCATGATGGGACTTGTAGTTTTACAACAGCTGGAGAGCCACAGGTTGGCCAGGCCTGGTGTACAGTGTCCCCTCGCATGGCTCGCTGCACTCGCCATGCTTCGGGCACGGTGCCTCGCTGCGCTCGACACACTATAGTCCCTCTCCAGGTCCACTGGGATGGTAAAGTATGAACAAGTCGGTTTCAATGAAAAACTCTTGTCGGCATTTTGACCTGTCGGTATTTTACATGTCTGTATTTTGACCTTGTCTGTATTTTAAATGTCGGGATTTTGACCTTGTCGGGATTTTGACCGTCGGTCAAGTGCTGTCGGGATTTTGACCGTCGGGAATTTGATTGGAGGTAAATTGACTGCATCCCGCAAAAAGGTTGTTATTCAATAACAAAAAATTAAAGTAAATGAATAAAAATATATATGGATAAAGAAGGAAAATAAAAGACTCATCTAAAGGACACAGATTCAGTGCGGGCTATATCATGTATTGCTTGTTTCATGTAATATATCCCGCCCCTTACTGCATGCGGACTGGCTTTTATTAACACCATATGCGTGATTACTTATGCCCGGGACAGCTATTCTGATAAGAACTGTCTCTTGTAATTAGACGACTTCCAAGTTTTTGATCCGGGCATTCTGTTGTGCATGTGAAAAACCGTAGGGGGGAGGAGAGGTAACCGAAGGCACACGGTGAGAGCCGCAGACCATGGTGTACACTTACGCAGTGGCGTAAGTTTGTCTCAGTTGCCCGGAGGCAAGAAAAATATTGGTGCCCCCCCATGTATATAATTTGCTCCTGCATAGTAAGCCTGCAGATTCTAACTATATGAAGCTACTACAAAACCATTGCAACTAGGAAGATCTATGTAGGGGTCCAGCCACACACTACATAGATCTGCTCAGTCACTCCCAATGCTGATTATTTCTCTGACAATTAATTTGCAAGTGTCATATCCAGGATTAGAACCCACAACCTATTACATTGGAAGCATGCAACTTACTGATGGAGATATCTGCTGTTCCATAGGAAGTATGAGAATTCTAACTATATGAAGTTACTTGTAATTGTCAGAGAAATAACTTAATGTAGTTAGAATTGTCATGCTTCCTTTATAGGAGCAAATAGCTTCATCAGTAAGGTGTCTGCTTCCAGTATACCTATAATAAAGAGGGTATGATTTGTAAGGTGTAGTGGCTAGTGGGGAAGTTGGCTACAGAAGAGTTACCGGCTGTTGTCAATTAACTTAATTGATTATTGTTGCTGAACACACAGAACAGGAGAAGAGGTGCCCCCCTTCAAAGCAGGAGCCCAGCGGCAGCTGACTCCGTTGCCTCCGAAAGTTCTGCCTCTGCACTTACAGTGTATGTTCTAGCGGCGGGCCCAAGATGCTGAAAATGTGACAGGCATGGTAGGGGGAGAGCAGAACTCCCTCCCTGGACCCCAGCTTGGCTCAGGGTATAAAGATACGTCCAAGGATATATCTGTGGTATTATGGGTTAGACTCAGGGAATACTTGCAATAGTGCCACCTCCAGAGTTCATGAGACTATTTCACTCCAGAGGGGTATGAGTACTGAGCAACTCCAGAAAGCATGCAGAATGTACCCTACCTGACCACGTTTCCGCCACCATAGTCTAGATTAATAGGCCCTACACACTGGCCGACAATCTTCAAAGATATGAACGATCTCGTTCATTACTGAACGAGATAACGTTCATATCTTTCAGTGTGGAGTCACCAGCGATGAACGATGTGCGGCCCCGCGCTCGTTTATCGCTGGTGCTCCGTCGGCCGTGCATGCAGGCCAGTATGGACGAGATCGTCCATATTTGCCTGCACTTGTATGGAGCCGGGTGACGGGGGAGTGAAGAAACTTCACTGCCCCACCGCCGCCGGGTCGCCCTTCTGTCGTATCAGCGGTCGGGCAGCTCGGTGGCAGATCGCCGAGTCTGTAGGGCCCATAAGAGTGGTATATTTTCTGCAATCTATCCGGAGTCAGGTACATATTCTGAAATAACTTGATAAACATCTCGATGTGGTTGATTATGACATTTTAAAAAGAGATAAACATCTGTCTCCACATTTCCGGTTCTAAACTCAAACCTAGGTTATGTTCCTATTTTAATTGTCAAAATATTTTTTAAAGTTGTAATTCGCTCAGAGTAACATTTATCCCTCCTTTAAGGCCTGTAGAGGTAATATGGGACATGAGGAGGGGGTGAAGGGACCATGGGGTATGCTTTAAACGGGGAATTGTTTGGATCCAGTGTCAAACTTGTAGAAATGTATAAAAATCTCTAGAAGAAAAAGAATATTGAGATTGTAATTGAGAAAAAGGACATAAGCATTTTATAAGAGGACTCCCCTAGGGTAAGCATTTCACAATTAAACCAGTTGGACAGCAGCAGACAGAAACAAGCTACATAAACACAATAAAACTGCTCAATTTAAAAAATAAAAAGTATCTATAATAAGGGATCGATAAGTCACTGGACAGATACTCATTGGACAAGCATAAGGCAATTAGGGAATCATTGTGAATAGATGAATGAGAAGTAGTCAGCATGTGGTGGAGGTGCTTGGTAATGATGCTACCATTAAGTGCAACAGTTATATTGTATTGGCTCTTGGTACTAGTCAATTTCTCATGGCTTTCATTTGTCTATGAATGAGCAGATCCTTTACATTACGTTGCTTTTCTATCTGCTGAAAGCTGATGATTAACTGATTATGCCTCTCCTATCACCCCTCAGCTCCTGTACAGACCTCTTTTTCTGGCTTTTCCATCCATGTGTTCTCGGATGTTAACATCATTTTCTGTAAATATTGTTTTTAACTAAAAGTGGAAAAAAAACACTCTTAACGTACGGGAAACAACACAATGTGCCTAATGATGGAGGAAAGTCAAATCATATCTAAAAAATAAAAAAGTTATTTTCAACATAAATGTGATACAAGGTGAAACTTAGTGTTGTATGTAGTTATGATTCTAGATGCTGAACAAGGTGCTCAGTGAACTGTCGCAATGTGATTTTAGCACAAACCATGAACCAATCATAGGAGTTTTAGTTTGTAATAGAAACTTGTAGTTATGGTAACCTTCAGATTCTCTTTGAAGGACTGTGTGGGTGCTTGTGGAAGAAACATTGGCAGGAATATGCTTCATGGCATAAAATCCACTGTGCATTATTTTCAATACGAACACCAATTAAATGAACACATTTTTTTGTGTAAAATACATGAACTTCTTATCTTTATGGACAAGTTCACAGTTATTGTGTGTGTGTGTGTGTGTGTGTATATATATATATATATATATATATATATATATATATATATATATATATACAGGTTGAGTATCCCTTATCCAAAATGCTTGGGACCAGAGGTATTTTGGATATGGGATTTTTCCGTATTTTGGAATAAATGCATACCATAATGAGATATCATGGTGATGGGACCTAAATCTAAGCACAGGATGCATTTATGTTTTATACACACAGCCTGAAGGTCATTTTAGCCAATATTTTTTATAACTTTGTGCATTAAACAAAGTGTGTGTACATTCACTCAATTCATTTATGTTTCATACACACCTTATACACAAAGCCTGAAGTACATTTAATACAATATTTTTAATAACTTTGTGTATTAAACAAAGTTTGTATACATTGAGCCATCAAAAAACAAAGGTTTTACTATCTCACTCTCACTCAAAAAAGTCCGTATTTCGGAATATTCCGTATTTCGGAATATTTGGATATGGGATACTCAACCTGTATTGTACAGCCTGCTGCACACAATTTCTCAGTCCATGCTAGGAGTGCTGGTCACATGATCAGTTGCAACAGTCTCAATAAAAGAAACCAGCACCTCCAATTAGATGCATTTCAAATCCTTTATAAAAAAAAAAAAAACGTGTAAAACTATATAAAACACTAGAGGCATGAAAAAGGGGGTATCAGAGCAAGCACATGGGGTACCTCCATAGACGCAAACTGCGTAATTTCATCATATATAGCAGCATGATACAAGCCTCCAGCCACAAAAGGTTGCTCTGATACCCCTTTTTTCATGCCTCTGGTGTTTTATACAGTTTTACACGTTTTTTTTTTGATAAAGGATTTGTTATGCATCTAATTGGAGGTGCTGGTTTCTTTTATTGAGACTATATATGTATATATATATATGTGTGTGTGTATACAGCATAGGTTGTTTCTATAATGGGTGCAGTGTGTGCATACCCTGCACCCACATATTATACTTATCCATTCGGAGTCCTACCGCGGCCATTTCCAAGTGATTTGTGCATGCGCACTGTAGATGCCCCCAGGAACAAGGCGCAGGCATTATGCCAGAGTCTACTTTCTGCCAGTGAGAAAGGGGCCCACAACGGAGGCTGCACGCAGGTCCCCTCCTATCTTAAAATGCCCCTGGTATGCAGTGTATATAAATATTATTTATTTATTAACAGTCTCTTTTATAGCGCAGCAAATTCCATTGCACTTTACAACTGGACACAATTAGAAGACAAAATCGGGTACAAACAAACAGTCATAGAGGTAGGAGGGCCCTGCTCGCAAGCTTGCAATCTATGGCTAAGCTTACAATCTTACAATCAAATATATATGTATCCTGACGAAAGGTGCCAATAAAGCAGTACCTGAAACGTTGAAATTAAGCTTGTGTAGCTATTGCATTTTTTTAATCCGTGGAGTGCCGCCCGTCTCACTCTCTCTCTACATGTTCCTTCTGGATCGTGGGAAGGCACCCAGGTATTTAAAGTAAATTTACATGGAGTGCCGGTCATTCTGGATTTGTGTGTATATATGTGTATATATATATATATATATATATATATATATATATATATTGTGACAAGAACGCTGGGATAGTGTTTGAGGGCAGGTATGTTTGTCCCAGGTTCTTGTCTTACATGTATTAGAAAAATGAAAACTTATAGGAATATGTTTTGTTTTGTTAGAACCTTTTCAGTTTGTTGGAAAAGCTGGGTAAGGGCCCTGAAAGAGAGATGGGGCAAGTTCCAGACATTGGGCCCAGTTCGGGTCTTTGGCCTCACAGAAGGCTAATCAGGCTTTCAGCTGTGTAAGAGTGTTATAGAGCTGCTGGCCTGATTAGGGTGTGCAGACTGCCTGGGAAGACTGCAGGATCTATGTGAGAGAAACACGCTTCCTGATACAAGTGAGCTATACAGTGTTTGCTGGAGAACTCTGTGTTTTTTGTTTTAGTGATAGTTAGGAACATCTTGTGTTTAGTTAGTGCCGGACAGGCAAGGTATTTTCTTTTGGTGGTTGTTTTATTTTCTGTACAATAAAACTGGCTGGGGCCAGTTGTACCAGAAACTGGACTTGTGTTGTTCCTCAGCTGCTGCGTGCTGCCATATATCCCAGGAAACGGCACCTTGCACCTTTACAGTGTTACAACTTGGTGGAGAATGCGAGCAGTCCGTTCTGCGCATAAGTGAAAGCAGCAGCTTTATGAGGCCTGCAGAAAACGGTGGTTTATGCAGATACAGCCCAGTGTGAAGTTGCTGAGACTCACCCCTGAGGGTTTGATATATGTCCTGGATGAAAGCAGCTACAAAGCCGCCTGAAAAATCTGTTGACATGGAGGAACTGCTTAAAGCCTTGCTGCAAGCTACAGCGGCTCAGCAGGAGGCCAACAGACAGCAGCAGGTGGCAATGGAGGAAAATAGGAGACAACAGCAGGCAGCTGTTGACGAACTTTACAGGCAACAGTGTCAGGATAGAGAGGCCTTAACAGAAGTGGTGCAGAGCCTTGCAGCCCGGATTGGAGATGTGGCCGTCAGTGCTCCGACAAGCTCTAGTTCTATACGGGCCAGTCACTTCCTGCAGAAAATGACAGAGGCTGATGATGTGGAGGCCTACCTGACCACGTTTGAAAGGACTGCCGAGCGTGAGAACTGGCCGAAAGCACAGTGGGTCAGTCTGCTGGCACCTTTCCTGTCAGGTGAGCCCCAAAAAGCGTACTTTGATTTAAGCACTGCTGAGGCTCGGGACTATGATAAACTAAAGACTGAGATCCTGACCCGCCTGGGAGTCACGCTGTCAGTACGAGCACAACGGGTGCACCGGTGGGTGTACGCCATGGAGAAGCCTCCTCGCTCCCAGATGCACGACCTTATTCAGCTAACAAAAAAATGGTTACAGCCAGAGACATTAACTGGTCCCCAGATGGTTGAAAGAGTCGCCATGGACCGCTACTTGAGATCTTTGCCCATGGTCCTGCGCAAGTGGGTGAGCCATGGAAACCCGGGTACTGCTGACCAATTAGTGAACATGGTAGAGAGGTATTTGGCAGCAGAGGAACTACTGATGACCACCCAGCAACCCATAGATCCTCGACAGCGCCCTTCAGTAAAGACTGGTAAGACTGTTCCTTGGAAAAATGTTGCTGGGCGGATAAGAGAACGCAAGGCTGGAGAGACTGTAAACACTGGCCCTGGAGACAGGCCAATGGGGCTAGAACGATCTATGCTTCCCAAACGGGTTGATAATCGTGTGGTTAAATGTTTTAGGTGTGGTATGCCAGGTCATGTTATTGCCAATTGCCCAGTCACGCAAGAACCCATGCAATGTGATGCTGCCTTTGAATGTCGCAGAATGTGTTTCTTTGCTAGGTTAGCCTGTACTGTGGTACCTTCACCTGAGCTGGAAAAACAAATGTGTGATGTGTTCTTAGAGGGTAACCGGGTAGAGGCCTTGCTAGATTCAGGAAGTTTAGTAACCCTCGTGAAAGCTGGGTTAGTGAACCCCTTAAAGGTCCAGCAAATACCTATTGGGGTAACTTGCATACATGGGGATACCCAACGTTATGTCACTGCTGAAGTGAATATAGAAACTTGTTGTGGGTCAGCAATTGTTAAAGTAGGACTGGTCCCCACCTTGGTGCATGAGGCCATAATAGGGAGGGATTTTCCACATTTTTTGAAACTGTGGGAATCACGTTTATCAACAGATGTGAGAAGTAAAGAGCCAGTTGATAATACCGGTGATTTTATGGATGTACGTGTGTCTTCGGAACTTTCTGAATCTTTGCCTTTTGCTAGTTTGGCTGGGGAAGTGACAGATGGGGAGTCCAGTGAGGACCCTCTTGCTGGGAACAGAGACATAGTAGTTAGAACTGAAAGCGTGCCTGACCTGGAGGTAAAGAAGGATCTGTTTGCGACTGAACAGTTAAAGGATCCTACCTTAATAAAGGCTAGGGAGAATGTTAAGGTTGTTAATGGGGAACCTGGGGTACCAGGTGACAGGGTTACGTATCCCCACATGGCCATCTGTAATGAGCTCTTGTACCACATTGTCAAAAGGGGTGAAGATGTGGTGGAACAGCTGGTAGTTTCCCAGCCTTATCGGAGAACGGTACTAGATTTAGCTCATAGTCACGTTACCGCAGGACATTTAGGGGCAGAAAAAACCACTGAAAGAGTTTTACAAAGGTTCTTTTGGCCAGGGGTTTATAAAGAAGTGTCTGAATATTGTTCATCCTGTCCTAAATGCCAGTATCATGCCCCTAGACCCCATTTCAGGAGCCCACTAGTTCCCATGCCTATTATAGAGGTCCAGTTTGACAGAATAGCCATGGATCTCATGGGGCCCTTGTTAAAGTCTGCTCGGGGCCATCAGTATATCCTGGTAATTATGGACTATGCCACTCGATATCCTGAGGCTGTCCCTTTACGCACTATCACAACCAAGGCAATAGCTAGGGAGCTGGTGCAGGTTTTTAGTAGAGTGGGAATACCAAAAGAAATTTTGACTGACCAAGGTACTCCATTTATGTCAAGGATCATGAAGGAATTGTGCAAATTATTTAAGGTCACTCACCTCAGGACGTCCATCTACCATCCCCAAACAGACGGGTTGGTGGAAAGGTTTAATAAAACATTAAAAAGTATGTTAAAACAGGTTGTTGAGAGAGATGGGAAAAACTGGGATTGTTTGTTGCCCTACTTGTTAATGGCCATCAGAGAAGTTCCTCAGTCCTCTACGGGGTTTTCCCCCTTTGATTTGTTGTATGGTAGACACCCCAGAGGGCTGTTGGACATTGCCAAAGAGACGTGGGAAGGACAGCCCACTCCTTATAGAAGCGTTATTGAACATGTATCACAAATGCAGGATAGGATTGCAGCCGTGGTACCTATTGTCAGAGAGCACATGGAACAGGCCCAAAGTGCTCAACAGAGGGTATATAACCGGAGTGCCAAGATACGGGAATTTGCTCCTGGAGATAGAGTTCTTGTTTTGGTACCCACTGTGGAAAGCAAATTCCTAGCTAAATGGCAGGGTCCATTTGAGATTAGGGAAAAAGTGAATGAGGTTAATTACAAAGTATACCAGCCGGGAAAGAGAAAACCCGAACAAATCTACCATGTTAACTTAATCAAACCCTGGAAAGATAGGTTGTCTCTGTCAGTGGAGCCTTGCCCTTCGGTGTCTTCACCTCGGTTGCTTCCCGCAGTAAAGGTGTCAGAGACATTATCAGCTGACCAGAACAATCAGGTTAAAGAATTTCTCATCCTAAATAGGGAGATATTTTCAGAGCTGCCTGGCCGAACGACCATAATAAAACATGACATTGTCACAGAACCAGGGGTCAGGGTTAATTTAAAGCCATATAAGATTTCTGAAGCTCAGCGAGAAGCTGTTACTAAAGAAGTTAAAACCATGTTAGAACTTGGAGTCATAGAGGAATCTAACAGTGAGTGGTCCAGTCCCATAGTTCTCATCCCGAAGCCCGACGGTAGCATACGCTTCTGTAATGACTTTCGTAAGTTAAATGAGGTGTCCAAGTTTGACGCGTACCCCATGCCCCGTGTGGATGAGCTTATAGAAAGGCTGGGAACAGCCAGGTTTCTCACCACGTTGGACCTGACCAAAGGTTACTGGCAAATACCTTTATCTGATAGCGCAAAATAAAAAACAGCCTTTTCGGTTCCGGAGGGGCTGTACCAGTATAAGATGTTACCCTTTGGGTTGCATGCGGCTCCAGCAACCTTTCAACGGGCGATGGATAAAAATTTGAGGTTCCATAGAAAATATGCAGCTGCCTATTTGGATGATGTGGTAATTCACAGTACAGACTGAGGGTCCCATTTGGTTAAAGTACAAGCAGTACTGGACTCAATCAGAGAGGCAGGGTTAACTGCTAACCCAAAGAAGTGCTGCCTCGCAATGGAGGAGGTCAAATACTTGGGCTTCACCATAGGCAGAGGTCTAATTAGGCCCCAATTGAATAAAATTGATGCTATTCAAAACTGGCCTCGTCCAGTGAATAAAAAACAGGTAAGGGCTTTTTTGGGAATAACTGGGTACTATATACTGTTTATTCCCAATGTTGCGACCACAGCGGTGCCGTTGTCAGACCTTACCAAAGGGAAGCAGTCAAATATGGTGAAATGGAACCCTGATGCAGAAAAAGCATTCCAAGCGTTAAAAGTGGCTTTGTGTTCACAACCGGTATTGATAACACCAGATTTTTCAAAAGAATTTGTGGTACAGACAGTTGCCTCGGAGGTAGGGATAGGCGCTGTGCTGTCCCAAACCAGAGATAGGGACGAACACCCTATCATTTATTTGAGTAGGAAACTCAATGAGCATGAAAAAAGGTATGCCATTGTGGAAAAGGAGGCTTTGGCCATTAAGTGGGCACTAGATACCTTGAGATATTACCTCTTGGGTAGACAATTCAGACTAGTGACGGATAATGCCCCTTTAAAATGGATGTATGTAAATAGAGGCAAGAATGCTCATGTAACTAGATGGTTTCTAGCGTTGCAGGATTTTAAGTTTACTGTCGAACATAGACCGGGTACACAATTGGCCAACGCAGATGCATTGTCCCGCATCTTCTGTTTGGGGGCTACAAGTGTTCCGGCCCCTAGGTCGAAACAGGGGAGGGGGATATGTGACAAGAACACTGGGATAGTGTTTGAGGGCAGGTATGTTTGTCCCAGGTTCTTGTCTTACATGTATTAGAAAAATGAAAACTTCTAGGAATATGTTTTGTTTTGTTAGAACCTTTTCAGTTTGTTGGAAAAGCTGGGTAAGGGCCCTGAAAGAGAGATGGGGCAAGTTCCAAACATTGGGCCCAGTTCGGGTCTTTGGCCTCACAGAAGGCTAATCAGGCTTTCAGCTGTGTAAGAGTGTTATAGAGCTGCTGGCCTGATTAGGGTGTGCAGACTGCCTGGGAAGACTGCAGGATCTCTGTGAGAGAAACACGCTTCCTGATACAAGTGAGCTATACAGTGTTTGCTGGAGAACTCTGTGTTTTTTGTTTTAGTGATAGTTAGGAACATCTTGTGTTTAGTTAGTGCCGGACAGGCAAGGTATTTTCTTTTGGTGGTTGTTTTATTTTCTGTACAATAAAACTGTCTGGGACCAGTTGTACCAGAAACTGGACTTGTGTTGTTCCTCAGCTGCTGCGTGCTGCCATATACCCCAGGAAACGGCACCTTGCACCCTTACAGTGTTACAACTTATATATATTATATAAATACATGAGTCTTTCTGTCATAAAATTAAGGATGTCTCTGAAAGAAACATCCTTGTACTTACTGCAAGTGGTGGCTATGAAACTTATAAGTTTCACTTTCATCTGAAGGGCTGGGAAGTGGGTATTGATGGTGGTTGGGGGCAATAGGCTGATGTTTTGCTTGGGGTAAAGAAACCTTGCACCAGCCCTGAGAATATGTATCTGGGTAAATTGGTCCAAGTGTAGTAAGAGTTTCACTACAAGTTTGTCTCTTATGACTGGTGTTAGCCTGAGATACAGAATTGTTGATATGAGGGGCAATCAGCTTGATTGTATTTACAGTAAAGAATGGTTATTATGTTTCACTGTTTTAGCTTTATTCATATTTTACTTTGGTTAATTTCATGTTCTTTCTTTAGTAGCCTTTTATTGAGCATTATTACAGTCCCTGTTGTTACTGCTGTTTTGTGCACTGAACAGCCAGTTTTCTTACATGCTTTCATTCCCACTTTTATTTGCTAACACTATTATTGCTTTATTTTTATATCTGTGTTGTGTCAGTGACACATTGTGTACATGTGATTATGCCACAGTTCTGCATCCTTACAGACACACAACATTCACTGGTGCCCAAGAAGGACCAACCATTTAATGCACTGTTTTCTCCTGCACCTTTAACCCGCACATCTAACCAATAAAACCACCTCAGCGTAGGTTATCACTGGTCCAGTACACCAGGGGAATAATTCATTAGCAGCTGTATGGGTGATTAATCATAACGTCGATATAGAGAATTTATTATATGGATTATGAGTGCCCATCAGCTTATATCAGCATCCTCTAGTAAGGTCACCATTTTGAAACATTCTTTTGCATCCGATTTACTAACCCACCCTCCCATTCCTGGCTGTGCGGCAGACACCCCACCACACCTGTTTTAATTTATATATTTCTCTATCGTCCTAGTGGATGCTGGGGTTCCTGAAAGGACCATGGGGAATAGCGGCTCCGCAGGAGACAGGGCACAAAAAGTAAAGCTTTAGGATCAGGTGGTGTGCACTGGCTCCTCCCCCTATGACCCTCCTCCAAGCCAGTTAGATTTTTGTGCCCGGCCGAGAAGGGTGCAATCTAGGTGGCTCTCCTAAAGAGCTGCTTAGGAAAGTTTAGCTTAGGTTTTTTATTTTACAGTGAGTCCTGCTGGCAACAGGATCACTGCAACGAGGGACTTAGGGGAGAAGAAGTGAACTCACCTGCGTGCAGGATGGATTGGCTTCTTGGCTACTGGACATCAGCTCCAGAGGGACGATCACAGGTACAGCCTGGATGGTCACCGGAGCCTTGCCGCCGGCCCCCTTGCAGATGCTGAAGTAAGAAGAGGTCCAGAATCGGCGGCAGAAGACTCCTCAGTCTTCTAAAGGTAGCGCACAGCACTGCAGCTGTGCGCCATTTTCCTCTCAGCACACTTCACACGGCAGTCACTGAGGGTGCAGGGCGCTGGGAGGGGGGCGCCCTGGGAGGCAAATGAATACCTAATTTGGCTAAAAATACCTCACATATAGCCTCCGGAGGCTATATGGAGATATTTAACCCCTGCCAGAATCCGTTAAGAGCGGGAGACGAGGCCGCCGAAAAAGGGGCGGGGCCTATCTCCTCAGCACACAGCGCCATTTTCCCTCACAGAAAGGCTGGAGGGAAGGCTCCCAGGCTCTCCCCTGCACTGCACTACAGAAACAGGGTTAAAACAGAGAGGGGGGGCACTAATTTGGCGATATGCTTATATATATATTAAGATGCTATAAGGGAAAACACTTATATAAGGTTGTCCCTATATAATTATAGCGTTTTGGTGTGTGCTGGCAAACTCTCCCTCTGTCTCTCCAAAGGGCTAGTGGGTCCTGTCCTCTATCAGAGCATTCCCTGTGTGTGTGCTGTGTGTCGGTACGTGTGTGTCGACAGGTAGGAGGACGATGTTGGTGAGGAGGCGGAGCAATTGCCTGTAATGGTGATGTCACTCTCTAGGGAGTCGACACCGGAATGGATGGCTTATTTAGGAAATTACGTGATAATGTCAACACGCTGCAAGGTCGGTTGACGACATGAGACGGCCGACAAACAATTAGTACGGTCCAGACGTCTCAAAAACACCGTCAAGGGTTTTAAAACGCCCGTTTACTTTAGTCGGTCGACACAGACACAGACAGGGACACTGAATCCAGTGTCGACGGTGAATAAACAAACGTATTCCTTATTAGGGCCACACGTTAAAGGCAATGAAGGAGGTGTTACGTATTTCTGATACTACAAGTACCACAAAAGAGGGTATTATGTGGGATGTGAAAAAACTACCATAGTTTTTCCTGAATCAGATAAATTAAATAAAGTGTGTGATGATGCGTGGGTTCCCCCCGATAGAAAATTATGGGCGGTATACCCTTTCCCGCCAGAAGTTAGGGCGCGTTGGGAAACACCCTTTAAGGTGGATAAGGCGCTCACACGCTTATCAAAACAAGTGGCGGTACCGTCTATAGATAGGGCCGTCCTCAAGGACCAGCTGACAAGGCTGGAAAATATAATAAAAAGTATATACACACATACTGGTGTTATACTGCGGCCAGCGATCGCCTCAGCCTGGATGTGCAGAGCTAGGGTGGCTTGGTCGGATTCCCTGACTAAAAATATTGATACCCTTGACAGGGACAGTATTTTATTGACTATAGAGCATTTCTATATATGCGAGATGCACAGAGGGATATTTGCACTCTGGCATCATGAATAAACGCGATGTCCATAACTGCCAGAAGATGTTATGGACACGACAGTGGTCAGGTGATGCAGATTCCAAACGGCACAGTATGGCCGTATACAGGAAGAGGACTTGTTTGGGGTCGGTCCATCGGACCTGGTGGTCACGGCAACTGCTGGAAAATCCACCGTTTTTTACCCTAAGTCACATCTCTGCAGAAAAAGACACCGTCTTTTCAGCCTCAGTCCTCTCGTCCCTATAAGATCATATCTGCCCAGGGATAGAGGAAAGGGAAGAAGACTGCAGCAGGCAGCCCATTCCCAGGAACAGAAGCGTTCCACCGCGTCTGACAAGTTCTCAGTATGGCGCTGAGACCGTACAGGACCCCTGGATCCTACAAGTAGTATCCCGGGGGTACAGATGGGAATGTCGAGACGTTTCCCCTTCGCAGGCTCCTGAAGTCTGCTTTACCAAGTCTCCCTCCGACAAGGAGGTAGTATGGGAAAAAATTCACAAGCTGTATTCCCAGCAGGTGATAATTAAATTACCCCTCCTACTACAGAAAAGGGGTATTATTCCACACTATATTGTGGTACTGAAGCCAGAAGGCTAGGTGAGACTTATTCTAAAAATTTTTTTTTGAACACTTACAAAGGTTCAAATTAAGATGAAGTCACTCAGAGCAGTGATAACGAACCAGGAATAAGGGGACTATATAGTGTCCCGGGACATCAGGGATGCTTACCTCTATGTCCCAAATTTGCCCTTCTCACTAAGGGTACCTCAGGTTCGTGGTGCAGAACTGTCACTATCAGTTTCAGACGCTGCCGTTTGGATTGTCCACGGCACCCTGGGGTCTTTACCAAGGTAATGGCCGAATTGATGATTCTTCTTCGAAGAAAAGGCGTCTTAATTATCCCTTACTTGGACGATCTCCTGATAGGGGCATAGTCCAGGGAACAGTTGGAGGTCGGAGTAGCACTATCTCGGATACTGCTACAATCAGCACGGGTGGATTCTAAATATTCCAAAATCGCAGCTGATCCCGACGACACGTCTGCTGTGCCTAGGGATGATTCTGGACACAGTCCAGAAAAAGGTGTTTCTCCCGGAAGAGAAAGCCAGGGAGTTATCCGAGCAAGTCAGGAACCTCCTAAAAACAGTGCATCATTGCACAAGGGTCCTGGTAAAAATGGTGGCTTCCTACGAAGCAATTCCATTCGGCAGATTTCACGTAAGAACTTTTCAGTGGGATCTGCTGGACAAATGGTCCGGATCGCATCTTCAGATGCATCAGCGGATAACCCAATATCCAAGGACAAGGGTGTCTCTCCTGTGGTGGTTATAGAGTGCTCATCTTCTAGAGGGCAGCAGATTCGGCATTCAGGATTGGATGCTGGTAACCACGGAGCCCAGCCTGAGAGGCTGGGGAGCAGTCACACAAGGAAAAAATTTCCAGGGAGTGTGATCAAGTATGGAGACTTTTCTCCACATAAATATACTGGTGCTAAGGGTAAATTTATAATGCTCTAAGCTTAGCAAGACCTCTGCTTCAAGGTCAGCCGGTATTGATCCAGTGGGAAAAACATCACGGCAGTCGCCCACGTAAACAGACAGGGCGACACAAGAAGCAGGAGGGCAATGGCAGAAACTGCAAGGACTTTTCGCTGGGCGGAAAATCATGTGATAACACTGTCAGCAGTTTTTCATCCCGGGAATGGAAACTGGGAAGCAGACTTCCTCAGCACGACCTCCACCCGGGAGAGTGGAAACTTCATTGAGAAGTTTTTTCCACATGATTGTAAACCGTTGGGAAATACCAAAGGTGGACATGATGGCGTCCCGTCTGAACAAAAAACGGGACAGGTATTGCGCCAGGTCAAGAGACCCTCAGGCAATAGATGTGGACGTTCTGGTGACACCGTGGGTGTACCAGTCGGTGTATGTGTTCCCTCCTCTGCTTCTCATACCTAAGGTGCTGAGAATTATAAGACGTAGAGGAGTAAGAACTATACTCATGGCTCCGGATTGGCCAAGAAGGACTTGGTACCCGGAACTTCAAGAGATGCTTACAGAGGTCTTATGGCCTCTGCCGCTAAGAAGGGACTTGCTTCAGCAAGTACCATGTCTGTTCCAAGACTTACCGCAGCTGCGTTTGTCGGCATGGCGATGGAAAGCCGGATCCTAAGGGAAAAAAGGCATTCCGGAAGAGGTCATTCCTACCCTGGTCAAAGCCAGAAAGGAGGTGACCGCACAACATTATCACCACGTGTGGCGAAG